>NC_135340.1:55000237-55625237 GCF_023851605.1 Tamandua tetradactyla
TGCCTTGCTATCTGACAGAGGAATCCCAAATGCAAGCCTTTCTTCAGAGATGATAACTTCCTCTGGAAGCCTTAATTTGGACATTTTCAAGGCCTTAGAACTGTAAATTTGTAAGCTAATAAATCCTCATTGTAAAAGTCAATCCATTTCTGGTACATTGCATTCTAGAAGTTTTAACAAACTGAAACAATGTGCCAGGTGTTTTCATTTACTGGAACAAAAGCTGCCTGCTTAGTTCATGTCACAACAAAGTTCACCCCATATCACTAAGAAACCGTAGCCACTGCACCTCACCTACCCTTGGAATCCTGGATATCATTGCACAGTACCCACTGCGGCCACTCTCCCCGTCGTGAGGTGCTTCAGTGCTCAGATTTCCATACAGTAGTGCACTTTGGTTATTCTTGCCCATTTTCAGGAACACTTCACTTCTACCTCCAATTGTCTTATCAGAAGTCACTATCCACCTATCTAAATCTTCTTTTCCACGGAACTGCCAGACAACCTTAGCTTGTTCCAGCAAGACTTCATGTAAAGGGTGGCCTTCAGGCCCTTTCCAACGATTCACAAAATCATCCTTCAAGCGCCTAAAATGGTCCTTTATTTCTTCTTGAATTGCTTTTTCAAAACTAATTTCAGGCTTTTCATCAGGAGAAGGTATGTCCAAAGCAGCTTCTCTATGGTGATGTCCTTGCAAACCCTCTTCAGTCTTCCTCTGAGGGGAAGCTTTGCTAGGAGCAACCACCGGTTTCTGAAGACCACTGGAACAATAGTCTGCAAAGTGAGTACCCAGGAATAGATGTGAGGCAGCACTTGGCATCTGGCATTTTCTGAGAATATATATGCCATTCAGCAATTTGTGAACCAAAGCCATGGTAAGAAAAAGTCAAAATGTAAAATTCTCCCTGGACCACCAAGGAAAGAAGCTTCAATGAACAGCCCAATTCCACCTGTAACAGAAGAGACGTTGAAAGAGTTACCGTGTAGCAATGAATGCATTACAATTTCAATTTCAATCCAGGACAGGTATGATGACATTCATGAATTTATATTCTAATTCTATAAACATTTATCCAGCACCCACTATGAGCAAAGCATATATTATGCATTGTGAATAATACCAAGATGAATTTAAAGATGAATAAAAAAAAAACACAGGCTCCATCCTCACGGAGCTAAAAATGAATCCCAAAATAATTCAAGTATGTGCTGAAAGCTATCTTGAGAAGTTGTGTCAATTTTAAAGCAAATGTTCACGCTGGATTTCTTAAAAAACAATAGGTTCCTAAAACAAAATATTCAATTAATCACTGTAGGACGTGGGCCAACAGACTTAAAACTTTAGCACTTCACCTATAAAAAGAAGGGCTATATTTGTGTGAGCATTGTAAGGGGAGTCAGAAAAACTAGACTGGATACCCAGCTGTGCCCACTTATGGGGTTGTAAATGTTGTGGATATCAACAATTTCATATAGCTAAACTTCATAATGCTGTTTATCCTCAGGTAAACCAGTTGATCTTTTGAGGTCTTCTGTACCTACATTAAGGGATTCTTCTGCAGATGAGACAGAATAACAGCAATGAAAGGCTGTGCTGATTTAGTAGGCCTGATGAGGGCCCCAAGATTCTGCACGTCTAACAAACTCTTAGTGCAAGGCCTACACTCTGAGTAACAAAGCTTTGATTATCAGTCATTATTTTGAGCTTCTCAAAGATGGATCATGAACAGTAGTAGCCATAACACCATCACCTCGCATTTAAATATTATTCTATTTTCAAATCATCTTACCTCATTTAATCCACACTAGACTACTGTGAGACAAGTCAAGTAGATAATTTCTTCCTGTAGAAAAACTGACACCGAAAGATGAAGTAACTTACCTAAGATCACAATGCTAATCAGCATGGGAACTGGAACTAGAACCCAGGCCTTAAATCCTTCCACCAGATGCTGTTGCCTCTCTATATGTAAGATATTAGTAATATTATGTCCATAGTTCTCATAAAATAACAACTTTGCCTTTACCAGCAACATTTATGCTAATATTACATAATATTACATAAGGGCTATGAGAGGTAGGCACAGGAGCTTATGAGAATATAGAGGAAGAACGGTGTCAACTCTCTTCAAAGACCACCAAGAACATGCCAGTAGTTGAACAAGTTGGATTTTTTACTCCTTGTGCAGGAACAATCATAGGGAATCATGGTCATCTCAGTAAGAGTGTTAGAGAGGTCTTATAGGATTTGTGCATGTGTTATGTGATTTGGGGGAGCATACTGTCAGGAAGTGTGAGTAACTGTATGATCTTAAATCTTATCTAGAAGGAAAGAAGACTAGAGTGAGGTTAATGCCATAATTTGTAAGGAAGCAGCATTCATTCATATTAGCCAGGATGGGATGTTTGGTCATTTTTGTGGTCGGAACAATGTTCATGATTTTTGCTTCCTTCAAACATGATTATGGAGTGGTCTTGTTTTTTGTTCTGTAAACCCACAACTTCTCTAACAAAGAAAAATAAAGTAATAAATAATTTTTTTAAAAAAACATATTTTAGGGGGAAAAAAAGAAAGGAAGAGGGGAAAAGGCTTAAAAATTGTCTGTAAGGTGACGGGATTGAGTAACATTATTGGCTCTATTTTCCAAATCCTCAATAATACGGTTCCTTCTAATAATATAACTTTAGTTATAAATGTTTTCCTTCATATTTTTACCAATAAACACAAAGTAAAATCCATTAACTGGATACCCGGCCAGATTAAAGGTGAGCTTTGTCGACAACGAGAAACAAGCTTGTTAATAAAGATTGTAAATCCATGTGCCAGACACTGTGCTAAACGTATTTTCACTGATTCCTCACAACAACCCTGAGCGAGGTACCATTTCAATGATAGAGATGAGGAAGATTAAACTACCCGAGGTAACACAGTAAGCGCCAAAACGAACACTGGGGCCCGGCATTCAGCACCCGGCCCAGGTCGGGGGGCAACCCAGACCCTGCCGCCTGCCACGCGAGGATGGGCTTTTGCCGCCCCTCACCTGCCAGAGCAGGGTCGCCCTCCCACATCCCGAACGTACTATTCACCAGTGAGTCAACGCCGGCTGCTAGGGGTGACTTCTTCCCCGGTGCCCCACTTTTTTCCGTCCAGTTCCCTCCCGATTTCCCGTCCGGCGCTCAACCAGGCATTAGGACACTAAAGTTCCGGCCCGATGCATAACCCGGGCAGGTTAGCAAGAAAGCCGGAGCCAGCCAAACTGAGGCTTTTGTCCCGCCAGCTCCCCAATAGACCCTCTCTCTTCTCTGTCCCTCCTGATTTTTTCTGTCCGATGTAAGAATGGAGAAAATTTAGAGTCGTTTTTTTGTCTCCCCTTCCTTCATCTCACTTCCGGCTACAAATCCAATCCTTGCATCTTTCAAACAGAACCCAAATATTGCCAGTTCCCCTAAGACCCCAAGTTCCCGGGTCTCCTCGTGCCCGCTGTCCACGCACCTACCCCCAAGAGCTGTCCATGGCTCAGAGAGCAGGTTCTGCTGGAAGTGCCCCCGCGGGATTCCTAGATACCCACCACGCATCTACACAGCAAACCACCCTGCCCACCCCGCCCCAAATCCACCCCGCGGGCCTCCCATTCTGCAGATTCTATTATATCTTGGACATATCTCTGTTAAAGAACTTTCAACTTTTTTTTTGTATTGTGGTAACATAATGCAACATAACATTTCCCATTTTAAGCTTTCAAGTATACGAATCAGTGGCATTAATTACATTCTTAACATTGTATCTTATTCATTCACTTCTCTCTTCCTCTGTCTCTCTATGACATTCTTAGGTCCAGACTATGCTGGCCTTCCTTTCCCCAACACTTAACATAGTGTTGCAGGACTTAAGCATGCGGCAAGAATTTGAGTAAATTGTAACCACTGGCAGTCTGCTCCCAGCCCTATCCCCAATACAGCACATTAAAACGGTTCTTTTACAAAGTTCCTAAGAACCTCTCTAAAATTCAACTTCCTTTTCCAAGTTTCTTCCATCACTAGTTTCCATGACTTCTCCTCTTTAAATTCTGCTTTGGCTTCTCAGACTCTGCAATGCCTCTCTTATTCCCTCAGACTTTCCTTATCTGCCTCCTTCACTGGCTCTTTCCTTTTTCTCTTCCCACAACCTTAAATAGCCTATCTCCAAAGCCCAGTAGGCATTTTCTTTTCTAGCCCCAAATATGTGTTATCTGCATATAGTTTGATAATGTCTTTCCTTGGGTACCCAGCATACATTTCCACCGATTGCTATCTATTCCTGCTTTGGGATATACCGCTGGCATCTCGAATTCAAGAACAATGTCTAAAACTGAATGCATCTTATTTCTCCATGTTAATTCCTCTTTTTACCATCCCTATTTCTGTAAAAGCTCACATTCTTCTAGGTTGAAAACCCTTGACTATCATTAACTCCTCTCCTTAAAACTTCTTCTCACCAACACTAAATTCTATTGAGATCTTGTTGTCTGTTTTTTATCTCTCTCCACCCTTGTTGAACCTAATGTCACCTGTGATAGTTTGAATTATGTACTTCAGGAAAAATAAAGTAATAATCTTAATCCCATTCCCAGCAACATGACCCCATTATAAATAGGGCCTTTTGAAGATGTTATTTTTGTGTAAGGTGTGACCAACTGAATCAGGATGGGTCTTAATTTTATTACAGAAGGCTTTATGAAAGAGAAGCCACAGGGAGGAATTGGAAGCTGTAAGTCATCTGGAACCCAAAAGAGAAGGGAGAGGTCATCAACGGGAAAACCAGGGAATCCCAAGGATGGCCAGCCTGCCAGAACACAACTGACCCAGGAGAAAGCAAGCTGTTGAGCCTCTAAAACCATGAGACAATAAATGCCCATTGTTAAGCCAACATATTGTGTGGTATTTGTCATAGCAGCCAAGAAACTAAGACAATGCACCAATAGTTAGCGCCCTTATACAATTTATAGGCAGTCTACTAATTGCTGTACTCTGGCCGCATAACAGTTTGTCTATCTTCATTTTAAAACACTGCACCCAGAACTGACCATCATTTTCCTTGGCCTTCTATAATCTAACTCTATCTATACTATTCATATTTATCTTCAGTTTCCCATGCCAGCTGGCATCTACCTAAATGACAGGTATTTCTTCTCATAACGGAGCTTAATGTTTTCTCTGCTTAGCATCCTTCCCTCTCCCACATCCCAACCATGTGGTCCCATATGTTTAAATGACCCTTCCCCCACCTCAGCTGATTGGTCTGCACTGAGCCAATCAGAATTCTTCCTCTGGGTTTTCTGATGTGAAATTGAGAAATAATTCATGCCAGAGGAGAACAAGATTCAGCAATTTTAGCTCTTGATGGAAACAAAAAAAATCAGGGTTCCTTTGGAGTTATAGAATCCAGCAAGTGAATGGGTGTGATTTTCAGGAAAAAAAATGTTACTCATGGGGGTTTTCAGGTCATGGTGGTGTCACTACAGGTGCAGGGTTAGTATGCTGAGGGTCATACAGTCTATAAGACTTGCAAACAGAACGGCAAATTGCCCTTTGCTGATCTAGGAACTTGATTTTATCCATTTATTCAGAAGATTACTTTGTGCCAACCAAACTCACAGGAGTTTGGACAAACAGGAATGTCCATTTATTCATCTACAATAGGAAATGGGCCCAACTTGATGTCCAATATGATCTGCCCAAAACATTCCTTCTTGGTGGGGAAGCCCACCCTGCAGGCTGGACACAGACCAGAGAGGATAAGGAGGCACATAATTAGGAAGACCTGGCGGTGTTCAAGTGAACTTCCAGTAAGCAAAATGAATTATTTGTCCCTCTTCTGCTGATATTTCTATATACAGCACTGAGGCTAGGCATTTGGCAATCCCACTTCAATATATATACATTGAATATAGATATATATCTCTCTGGGGACACAAATATATTATTTTTCTATGACTCTTGTTTTAGTTGACACCAAGTAGGCCAACCCCTACACATCCCCCAGCCATCAGTCAGCACCACAATCACTTCAGACTGAAGCAGTTTTACCTCCTTTACAGTTACAATCCAGAAGGCTCTATCACAGTCCCCTCCTGACTTGGATTTGGGAAAGACTTTGCTACCTCTGCCACACCATTCCATCTCCTCAGACTGAACTGCAATTGGCAAATTCTTACTTGCCAGGGTAAAAGGAATGTGCAGATTCAGTGGCTTCATTTTCTCGCTGGTATTTCCTAACCTGATCTTCACATTCAGGTGTTGAGCCTAAGGAGAGAATATTTAGCTGGGCACATGAATGCAGATTGCATTTCACAGCAGCCTCCTTAGCACTCTACCTCAATGGAAATGGAAATGTCAGGCGAAAACTTCGGGGAACTCTCCTTAAAAGACAACTGGCATGTGTCTTCCCCTTCCTACTCTATTTCATCTTCCTGCCTAGAATTTGGAAATGACAGAACTCCATCTTGGGCTATGAAGTTAAGGGCAACCTCCTAAGAAAGGAGCAGAAAGCAGGAAGGAGCCTGGAACCCCAGACTTTGGAAAGCAGAATTGCCAAAACAGCCCTGGATTGCCTGCATCTAGACTTTAACATGAAAAAGAAATAAACTTCTCTCCTCTTAAAGCAACTGTTAATTTGGATTTATCACCTCCATTGACCCTAACCCTAAACCATATATCCAAGTATGTGCCACTGTTGGTGAGTGAATAGGTTGATCCATTTTGCCTCATTTCTTTTTTAAAGAAATCAGCACATCTAGGTGGACCCAAAGGGAACTATAACCCTCCTAAACCGATAGAACTTTCTGCAATGATTGAAATGTTCTTTATCAATGATGTCTAATATAGTAGCCACCAGTCACATGTGGATTTTGAGTACTTGAAATGTGGCTAGTACAATTGAAATATTGAATTTTAACTTTACTTATTTTAAATTAATTTAAGTTTAAATAACCTCATGTGACTAATGGCTACTGGATTGGATGATATATTTCTAGATAATTGAGAGAGAACTCTGAATTAGTCCTGAATCAGTCAGTATGTGAGAACCAGAGATTAATAAACATGTTATGGGAAGGAGAATTAAACCAAGTATGAATTTTAAATGATGATCATTTCTGCTGATTTAGCTCACAGATCACAGAGCCAGGCATCTAGTATACTATTTCTCTTAAAACCTTCCTCAGTCTTGTAAGATATATGCTTTTGCCGCTATTTTACTGCTGAGGAGAATGAAACTCAGAGAGGTTAGGTGACCCTACCAAGTTCATAGAACCAGTGAAGTGGCAGAACTGGCCTCTGAATGCAGGTCTCGTAGGCTCTGTGGACTCCTTTTGATCATGGAATTTGGTGAGGGCAGAAGGAAAGGAAGCAATAAAGCAGTTTCTCATTCTTTCCCTCTTACCATGACACAGTAAAAATGCAATTTCTCGTGACCAAGTATATACATGTATTTATAAGTGGTAGCATCTTCTAGTGTTTGCCAACATTCGGTTTTTCTTATCCCTGCAGGTATAATGGAGGATTTGGTTTCTCTGTTCCTTTGTAACTAGAAAGAGTCGCATGACTAGTTCTGGCCAATGGATTATGAGCAGAATTGACATTTATCAGTATCAGGTCAAAGCACTTCATTTCAGGTAGAAGATCTTCCAGTGCTTTCTTTCCCTGCTACAGTGATTGTGAAAGCAAATATTTAGATGGAAGTGCTGCAAGACGGAAGCACCCTCTGTCACTAAGCCAATAAGAAGAGGACAGCTGTGTTAGTGGGAATGTAAAATGGTGTAGCTGCTGCGAAAGACAGTTTGATGGTTGCTCAGAAAGTTAAACATAGAATTACCATAAGATGCAGCAATCCCACTTCTAAGTATATACCTAAAATAATTGAAAGCAGGGACTTGGACAGATATCTGTACACCAGTGTTCATAGCAGAATTATTCACAAAAGACAAAAGTAGAGACAACCCAAGTGCTCATCAGCAGATAGACATATATTAATTTTTTACTTAAAAATACATTTAAAAGAACTGGGAGAGAGATTGAAACATAACACACAATCCCCTCAACTTTCCAAATTACTATTTACTCAGAGGAGCAGCACCTAGAAACATGGCACTTGGTGTCCAAAAAATGTTTGTTGAAGGAGTAAAAGAAGAGCCAAGAAGTGACTCTAAAAGAAACTCTGATAACTGCAGTTAAGGTGGTTGCATAAGTGACTATCCAGGTTCTTAGGAAATGTACGTGACAGTATTAAGTGTTCAAGGAGCGTATGGTATACAGCCTACACTCAAGTGTTCAGTAAATGGATAGATAGAATGATATGGCAAATGTGGCAAAATATTAATTAAAAATTAAAATAGGTGGGTCTGGGTATCTGGAGGTCTTTCAGTCTCCTCAATACCATGTAATGGACTGGCTTAAACAATAGGATTTTATTGATTACAGTTTCAAGACTATGAGAAGTCCAAATCAAGGCAGCATCAAGGTAACGCTTTCTTCCCGAAGACTGACATTCTGGGGCTGGCTGCCAGCGACCCTTAGTGCTTGGCTTGTCTATCACCTGGAAATGCACTTGGCAGCCACTCCTGGCCTTTCCCTTCTCCTCTGGGTTCCACTAACTTCGGACTGTTTCCTCTGTGGGTTTATTCTCTGTCTCTGGCCTTCCCTATAAAGACTTCAGTAATAGGACTAAGACCCATCCTGGGCCATACCTTATTTGAAGTAACCCCATCAAAAGTCGTATTTACAAGGGTTCACACTTAAGGAATGGATTAAGTTTAAGAACATGTTTTCCTGGGGTACATAGCTCCAAAACATCACAGACAGGTAAGGGTATATTGCGGTTTGTACTATTTTTGTAACCGTACTTTAAATTTGAAAGTATTTCAAAATAAAAAGTTAGAAAAAGAAAGAAACATTGGCTTCCAGCATTGCCCCCAATACTGGAGCTTGCTTTATTCCTTTCCTTTTGATTTCTTCTTCTTCTCCTTATTCCTTCTACCTTCTAAAAAGGAGTTTTACCCCTGCCACCCTCTAAATACTAATATTAGGAACCATAGATTACGTAAGAGTAATGAATAGGAAAATATGATTCCATTCACACAGTGGGGCAGTAAAGGATGGTTTTAGGCTGGCGAAAGAGCCGTCTCTTACTTCTGAGGCATAGAAGTAAGACAGAGGTAGGAGAGAGGGAGGAGGGGCCATCCAAGAAAAGCATGATGATATGCACACTGAGGAACATTAAGCTCAAGTTTCCCAGGCTGCAATCTCTCTTCCCTTCCCCAAGTCTGGCTGCTCAGTTCATTTTTGAAAAGTGATCAGCTCCGGTGAACGAGTTCCTAATAACGAAAGACAGAGAGAATGATTTATAAGATTCATCAACAGTTTACAATGAGAAACATGTTTGCCAAGAATATTTGTGTCGGCCAGGCAGTACAGCCTCTTCCCAGGAGGGAAAGCCCCCTGGGATCAGGGGATTTCTTGGCAAATAGACAAACAGGGACTTAAAAGCAGATGAACTTGGAGGCTGTGAAGTGATATTTCTCCAAATTCTGGAAGTATGTCATGTCACCTCCTTTTGGGATACAAGAAGAGTGTGTCCAGGATAGTGGACAGGGCATGCCAGCTGCTCAAGAACCCTCTCTCCTGTGGCGCAAGAGACACACTAGGAAACACTTTGTTTTCTAGACCCTTCTGGCTACTGTGTTTCTACCTTGCTTTCCCATCTTGATCACTTTTATAACCTTGCCCTTCCACCTGTTTTAAATAGAAGTTATTTCCAGTGGGCTGGACCCTGATTGCTTTGAATAAGCAGACTTTAGTTTATTTTCTACCAGACCAGGCAGCAGCACGAAATTGCAAACAGTAGTTAAGTGCATTACTCTGGAGTCAGACTGCCTGAGTTTAAAATCCTGGCTCATCACTTAATGTCTGTGTGATATTTAGAACTCTCTGTGCCTCAATTTCTGAATGGACACACAGATGGGTCATCCAGGAAGGAAGGACTTGCTGCCCCAGCTGATAGCCTTCAGCTCTCGGATACTTCAACTTCTCCCTCTATCTCTCCCTTCCAAAGTTTTAGGTTCCAGGGACAATCCCTAATAAATATCCTGCACATAAAATCCCATCTCAGAGTCTGCTTCTAAAAGAGTTCGACCTTTAACAGTTGGTACTAGGAGTGGTCTAAGAAAGCAGGAAATAAAATGATGTTTAGGAACTGTATCACTCATCACATAGCTGACAATGAAGTCCTGCCCACATGATGGTGGTCTAGCTATTAAACATTTTATCACAGGTGAATAGAGACATTATTAGTGAAGAGAATGATGTACTAGCTGGTGAGATGTATCAGGTATTTGAAAAATAAGGGGGTGGGTGGGTGCATAGTAACTACAAGGATGTAGGATTGGGTGGCTGAAAGTCGAGTATGAAAGCCAGAGGGTCTCCTTAGTAGCAGATAAAGAGGCTTTCATCACCTGCAGTGAGAGGCAAGACAGCTGAGGAATTAATAATCAGAGTAGCCCTAGCTCCAGGAAGGTTAAATTCCCAAGCAAGGCAGTTTGGCTAAGGCAAGGCCATGGCTCTAGTTGGGAAATAATGGAATAATGACATGTGGGATGGGACATCTGGTTGATTCCTCTGAAAATTTTGAGTCCTCACATTCTCATGAATCCTGTGACCCTGCAGAAATAGGCCACCATCCAGCATTCCCCTCTTACTTGAAAACATCACAGATGCCTGTCCCCTCCAAGATTATATGTGTCCTCCTCAGAACTTGCCCTTTTCTTCCCTCCTGGCCACTAGGCATACAATTGGGGTTAAGTTACTACATAAGCCAGTGGGAGTCATATTGAATCTGATAAGGCAGAAAAGGGACTGTATCCCAAAGGAGCTGCAAGAACTAGTCATGATGTAATGGCAGGAGCTGGGAGAGTAGCAAGGGACTAGATTTTGAGGGTGCTTGATCAAGGGACTCAACTGTAAGGTTGGATAAGGGAGAGTTTATTTATTTAGGAGCATTCCCTGAAATACAGGATTTATCACTCTGTCAAGGATCCCAGTAAATGGTACAAATTTTCTCACATGTTTAAAATGTCAGTATTGCCAAGACAGATGGTAAAGTAAGTGATTTAAAAGCTCAGAAAAGTGAGCAGACTGAAGTGGACAGTCTTCTGGAAAACCCATCAGATGATTATACTACATGGGAAAACCTACAATATATACTATTTTCAAGGCCATAAGGAATGGGTTGGTAAGAGGGGCACCAGCATCACAGAAAATTCGGTGTTGGTTCTCCTTCACAGGTCAGGGATGCCAGTAGTAGCAGCTATTATAGAGCTAGACTCACGAACAGCAATAGATGCCAGGTGGCAGCTCTTAATAGCCAGAAGCAGATAGATGGGCAAGGTTGGAGTGGCAGTCTAGGAGGGCTGACCCTCAGAGAGTTAAGGAGATGGTTAACAGAACACAGCCTCCTTCAGGGCAAAACAGGTGGGCAGCCAGGCTACTCTTCAACTTATCGTCAGAAAAAATCAAGGATGGGTGATTAGGTGGCTGAGGGCAGGCTCCCCAATAAGAAAAGACCATCACCTGCCCACTTTCTGTGCCTGAGCCAGTTTTCAGCTTCTCTTTATTAAAAAGAGGCTCAAGTCACTAGAAGGAGAGATCCTAACACCATGGCAAATATACACAATAATAATTTCCTGAGTCCTTCTGCAAAAGACCTATGGTTGTTCTAAGAAATTATCATGATGATGAATATACAACTATGTGATGATATTGTGAGTTATTGATTATATATCAAGAATGGAATGATCATATGGTAAGAATGTGTTTGCGTTTAATAAAAAAATAAAAATAATAGAAAAAGACCTATGGTTATTAACTTGGGTAACTGGAGAACACCCAAACATTTCAAGGACTATTGAACACAGGGTCAGAACTGCCATTGATTCCTGAATCATCATCCTGGCCCTCTATTAGATGCGAATATGTAGGAGCCAGAAAATTGATGGACTCCTGGCTAAAGTCCAGTTTAAAGTATATTCACTTGCTAGTCATTTTTTCAGTCCCTGAGGGTATAATTAGGATAGAATACTTGTTAGCTTATGCAAGCCCCACGTTAGGCCCTTGACCTGTGGGGTAAAAACTCTCCTAGTGGGTCACCAAGTAGAAGACTTTGAAACTGTCGCTTCACCTAAGCCAAGACAGTAAATAAAAAACAATATCCAATCCCAAAAGGAATGATAGAAATTACTGGCACCTTTAAGCATATCTCCATTTAATTCACCAGTCTGTCGCCAAAGAAACCAGGAAGATCCTGGAAGATATCAGAAGACTGTGGTAATTTGCAACTGTGGAGCCAGATGTCGAATCGTTGCTAGGGCAGATTAACACAGGCTCGGGTACATGATATGCATGAAATGCAGCCATTGGTTTGGAGAATGTGTTCTTTTCTATCCCTATCAAAAAAGAGGATGCAAAACAGTTTGAATTCACAAGGAACAGATAGTAGTTTATATTTATGGGTTTTCCCCAGGGCTATATTAACTCTCTTGCCCCCTATCATAGTATAATCTAAGATCTAGACCATCTGGACATCCTACAGAACATCACATTGACCTACTACATTAACGATATCATGCTAATTAGAACTGAGCACTAAGTGGCTAGCATGTTAGAAACCTTGATAAGATATGTGCACACCAGAATGGGCAAGATAAATCCTATGATTTAGGAGCTTGCCACTTCAGTAAAATTTCAAGGATCCAGTGGCCAGAGGCATGATGGGACATCCATACAAAGTAAAAGACAAATTAGTGCAACTTGGGTCTCCCACTGTGAATGAAGAAGCACAATGCCTAGTAGACTTCTTAAGCTTCTGGAAGCGACACATTCCATACTTGGGGATACTGCTCTAGCCCATATACCAGGTGACCTGTAAAGCTGCCAGCTTTGAGTGGGGTTAAGAGCAGGAAAGCATTCTGCAGCAGATCCAGGCTACTGTGCAAGGATTCCCATGCTATTTGGTGAATACAACTCTATGGTATTAGAAATATTGGTGGTGGGATAAGTGGGGCACCTCACAACCATATGAGGGGCTTCTTAAGACCAACTGAAGAGGGAGGGAAAAAAATCCCAAGCTTGATTTATGGATGAGTTGGCTCAGTATATGATTATAAGCCAAAAATTAATGGCAGGGCCTAGAGCCTCACTCAGGGGAGGCCTTGAAAGACAGCAGTGTGAGAAAATCCTTCTAATGGGCAGAACTTCATGCAATGTACCTGGTCATCGCTGTGTATAGACAGAGAAGTGGGCCAAGACTAGTCACTCTTTTTCTTGCTCTCTCTTGCTCTCTCTCTCTCTCCATATATGTATGTATTTGCAACTGTGGAGCCAGATGGGGCACCATACAAAGTGGGGGAACCTCACGACCATATGAGGGGTGCCCCACTTATTGGTGGGGGCAAGTTACATATACACACACAGAGCAGTGAATGATCTGAAACAGGACCTGGAAGGAAAAAGTTCAGAAAATTTGGAACAAGGAGTATGGAGGTAGAGGCATGTAGATGGACATATGGGAGTGGGCATAACATGTGAAAATACTTATTTCACATCTTAATGCCCACCAGAAAGTATCAACTATAGATAAGGTACTAAACAACCAAGGAGGCAGAGGGACATGGCCAGTCTGTCATTGGCCGCCCCAGTGCTAGCACAATGATCATAAAACAGCCACAATGGCAAAAATGGAGGTGATGCTTGGGTCCAAATGGCAAGGGTTCCTACTTTTCAATGCTGATCTATCTACTTACACCAACAAAATTCAACCTGCCAGCAACAAAGATCAACACTGAGATCCTTTGTGGGTCTCTTGCAGAAAGATAAAAATCAGTGGGTTTCACTTAAAGAACATTTCTTCTTCTTTCTTAATTCCAGTCAAGGGTCACTGACTACATTACAGTACAATTTTCTTTACATCAATTTGGTGTGTTAGCACGTATGTCAGTTTGAAAATATTATGTACCTCAGAAAAGCCATGTTTTAATCCTGATCCAATTTTGTGGGAGCAGCCATTTTCTTTTAATCCTGATTCAACACTGTAGGCTGGAAACTTTTGATTAGATTATATCTATGGAGATGTGACACACCCAATTGTGGGTATGACCTTTTGATTAGATGGAGCTGTGACTCCATCCATTCCAGGTGGATCTTGATTACTTTACCAGAATCCTTTAAAAGAGGAAACATTTTGGAGTGAGTCAGAAATGACAGAGCCTCAGAGCTGGTAGAGAGAGAGCTGGTAGTGAGAGAGTCAACAGAAACTTCAGAGCAGAGCTGATACAGATGCTGATACTTGGAGAACAGAGACACAGATGTTTGGAGATGCTTGGAGCCCAGCAGACGTTGCCATGAGATGTTAAGCAAGCCAGAACCTGGAGAGAGCAGAGGGAAGCCAAGAGATGAAAGCCAGTCCTGGAGAAGCAAAGTGAGGAAATACCACAGGAACAGAGGCTGAAAGCAATGAAGCCCAGGAGCAAGGGACTAGCAGATGCCAGCCACATGTCTTCCCTGCTGACAGAGGTGTTCCTAACCCATTGACCTTCCTTGAATTAAAGAATTTTTCCCTGGATACCTTAGTTTGGACATTTTTATAGGCTTAGAACTGCAAACTTGTACCTTATTAAACTCCCTTTTAAAAGCCGTTCCAGGGAGTGAAAAGGTAGTTCAGTAGTAGGACTCTTGCCTGCCATGCAGGAAACCCAGGTTTGATTCCCAGCCCAAGCACTTCCCAAAACAAACAAACAAAAGAAACCAACAACAACAACAAAAATTCAACAAATGGTGCTACAATAACGGGATACTCACATGGATAAAGAATGAAATGTGACCCCACTATACAGCATATAAAAATAAATAAATAATGAAAAGCCATTCCAGTTCTGGTATATCACATTCCAGCAGCTTGCAAACTAAAACAACATGTTTTAAGAAGGCCCCCCAGAAGGGCACAAGGCTTCAGGGCATCTAGCAATGACCGTTACATTATGTAGCCCATCTTGGCCATGGGCTCAGTTCCAAGGATATGATGGAAAAGAGAAGTCCACGGGTTATTTGTCAAGAAAAGTCTTCTGGGATTAAGGGAAAAATGGGTTTTATTTAGGTTGTTTTCTCCACTTTAATCTTGAACACTTTTCAAGCTGACTGACCACAAACTGGACACTGGGGTATGTGTTTGGTTCCAGGGATTTCACTTCATATGCCATTTGCTTTTTTTCTAATTTGAAATATTATATATATTTATATATATATATGATGAATTTCCAAGTATATTTTAATAAGTAGTTGTAGAACAGATTTTAGAATTTGGAATGGGTTACAATTTTTCTTCTAGCTGCTCCAAGACACTGGAGACCAAAAGAAATATCAATATAATGATTCAGCAGTCATACTTCTTTGTTAAAGCTTATCTTCTCTGTTTTACTTCTCCTTCACCCTTTTTTCTTTTTTTTTTGTGAAAAATAACATATAAAAAACCCAATAACTTTCAAAGTACATTGCAACAATTAGTTGTAGAACAGATCACAGAGTTTGGTATGGGTTACTAGTCCACAATTTTAGATTTTTATTTCTAGCTGCTCTAAGATACGGGAGACTAGAAGAAATATCAATATAATGAGTCAGCACTCATACTCATTTGTTAAAACCTACCTTCTCTTTATAACTCTACCGTCACCTTTGATCCTTCTCCCACTCTTTACGGGTCTTAGGCTATGGCCATTCTAACTTTCTTATGTTGGAAGGGGCTGGCAATAATATGGTATAGGGGGATGGAACTAGCTGATGTTCTGGAGAGGTTAACCCCTCAGCATTTCAGGACTTATCTGGTCCAGGGACCCATCCAGAGGTTGCAAGTTTCTGGAAAATTACCCTAGTGTATGAAACCTCTGCGGAATCTTATATAATGCCCTAGGAATTCTTTAGGATTGGCAGGAATGGTTTTGGTTGGGGGTTGGCAAATTATGATAAGTAGCAATGTCTAATTGAAGCTTGTGTAAGTGTTACCTCCAGAGTAGCCTCTCAACTCTATTTGAACTCTCTCAGCCACTGATACCTTATTTGCTACACTTCTTTCTCCCCTTTTGGTCAGAATGGCATTGTTGACGCCACGGTGCCAGGGCCAGGCTCATCCTGTAAATTCAACCCCCACACCACTAGGGAGACTTTCATACCTGGATGTCATGTTCCACGTAGCGGGGAGAGCAATGATTTCACTTGCAGAGTTTGGCTTAGAGAGAGGCCACATTTGAGCAACAAATGATGTCCTACAGAGGTGACTCTTCGGCACACCTATAGGTAAACTAAACTTCTCTGCTACATGCAAAAGCTTCACAAAGAGCAGGCTTCAAGGTCAAGGGCTTGACATATCGATTTGTGTGTCCCGAATGTTTCACACAGTATCTGGGGTTTCCCCAGTGGTAAAGTTTAATAGTCCCATATTTTTTCTCTCGTTCCTCAAGGGACTTTGCCAATATTTTAAAATTATCTGCTTAACATACTCTGGGATCTATACATGGCATAACATTAAACTATGCAGGATTAAATGCTCTCATTCTTATTCTGGGCTCCCAGTGTTTGGATTGTTTCAATGATCTATCCAGAAAGGCTGTTAGATCATGTGCCACAGAAAATTTAGACTGTAGACAAATAAACCTTTCTTCCTTTGGTCTCAAAGAGTAGGTGAAGTTCTAAAATAGAGATAATGTCTTCCTTACCCCTGTATTCTTGATTTACCTTAATCCTGATCTGGTAGGCTTCTCTCTTATCTCTAAATACCAAGTTATACAAATAGAAAACAGCCCTTCAAAATCAAGAAATAACAATTACTGCTCTAGACTAAATGTGACTGCTATAAGACCTCACAATCTAGGCCCCAGTTTTCTTATAAGTATTTTAAAAATGTGATCATTCAGTGTTTGCTCTTTTGTTTCTGGTTTATTTTGCTTCACTAAATGTCTCACAGGTCCATTTGACATTTGCTTTTATTACTATTTTAAGGTGTGCACATTTGTGACAGGTATTGTAACTTGATGGAGAAAATGAAATTTAGACAATAAAGTGGAAAAGGGGTGCCAGAGAGCAAGAACTCATCAGCCTGCCTGTGCCCATTCATACCAGGGAAGTCAGAGCTCTAACTCCCAAGTTCACTACCAGAATAAATGAATTAATGGACTCCAAAGGAGCATGGAGAACAGTTTCAAATTATTATTGAAGCTTATGTTTCCTACCCTATATTCCAAATCCTGCAAAGAAATCACTTCTGGAGCTGCCTATCAACATGTATAAGATTGAACTTAACTCCTGCACACGCTAGTCCTCCTGTTGTGTTCATTATCTGGATGAGGGTCTACCCTAATGAAGTGTCCATTGATTAGCTTCCTAAACCAGAATCTGAGCATCATAGGGTCTGAGACTCTCCCTCCTTAACCCTTCCCCAACTAATCTCCAAGTCCTAAGAATGCTACCTTCCAGTTGTCTAGTGTCCATCCACTTCTCTTCACTCCCATTGCATTTTTCCTAGTTCAGGACACCATTATTTTGTGCCGAGATGACACCAAAAGCCCAAGCAGTCTCCTTGCCCTTGCTTTGCCACTCCCTTCTTTTTCTTTGGGGGGGGAGGGTGTTTAATTGAGAATAGTATTTATTTTTACATTTTTTATTGTGAAATATAACACACATATGCAAAAACAATACATTTCAAAGTACATTGTAACAAGTAGTTACAGAACCGATTTCAGAGTTTGGTATGGGTTATAGTTTCACAATTTTAGGTTTTTCCTTCTAGCTGCTCCAAGACACTGGAGAATAAAAGAAATATCAATATAACGATTCAGCAGTCATTCTCATTTTGTAAATCCTCTCTTCTCTGTTATAACTCCTCTTTCTCCTTTAATCCTTCTCCCAGTCTTTAGGGGTATCTGGGCTACGCCCATTCTAACTTTTTCACGTTGGGAAGCGGTGTGGATAATATGGATGGGGGATGGAACTAGTTGATGCTTTTGGAGAAGCTGGCCCCTCTGGGTTTCAGGATTATTTGGCTTGTTGCCACTCCCTTCCAATCCATTTTCCACACTGCAGAGTAATCTTTCCAAATCCAAATCCAATAATGTCATTTTTTGGTTTAAAATCTTCCAGTACTAAAATTCAAACTCCCTAATATCATTTATTAGACTCTGAATGATGTGGCCGTTATGCCCCTCCCTAGCCTCATCTCTCTCTTGTCCCCACACCCTATACCCTATATACTCTGTCTAGCCGCAATCATCTTTCAGTTCCTTGAATCCAACATTCTCTAGGTCTTTGCCCACGCTGTTCCCTCTGCCTAGAACACCCTTCATTCCATTTATTTTGGCTAACTCAGTTGTATCTTTTGGTACCAGCTCAGCTGTCACTTGGACAGGCACAGCCCGGGTAGGCAGGTTTCAGCCCACAAAGGGCGCACTCCGCGCGGCCCAGGCGATTGGTGTCTTCCAAACCGGCGATCCCTGACGTTGCTCTCGACACTCATTGGGGCTGGACATTTTAAAGGCTGGAGACCGCATCTCAGCGCAGACCCAGATCGCTATGGCTCCAACCTCCGCCAACTAGCGAGCTTCCGCATCGCAGCAGAGACACTCCCACGCCAAACCAGCGACCGCCGCCCTCTGCCCGGATCCCGAGCCGGCGGATAGCCCCACCTCCCACGCTGCGTCGGGGGTGGGAAAGGGCGGGGCGCTGGGTGCCGGCGAACGGCGTGCGACGAGTAGGGGGCGGGGCCAGGGGCGGAGCGGAGCGCGCATGCGCGGTCGCCTTTGTGTGGGTCGAGCGGCGGCGGTGGCGGCGGCGGCGGCGGCGGCAGTGGCGGTCCCACTGGCAGGCGGGCTAGAGGCGAGTCCGGGCGGCGTCCGGCGTGGGAGCCGGGGGACCACCATGGTAAAGAAGCGGAAAGGTCGCGTCGTGATCGACTCGGACACGGAGGACAGCGGCAGCGACGAGAACCTGGATCAGGTGGGGACAGGCCGCGGAGGCGCTGGGCTAGCGGGGCGGGAGGGCTGAGTCGGGGCCACGGGAGCCGAGAGCCGGCCGGGCCTGGAGCCTCCCGGCCCGAGCGCCCGTCCCACCCCGTGCCTTGATTGCCGCTGCTGCCCCTTTCCTGGCCTCTGCGCAGTGCCCGGGGCCCTCGGAGTCCGGCTTGGGCCTGAAGACCGAGCCCCGAGGACTTGGCGCCTTGAGCGGGGAGGCGGGGCAGGGACCGGGGTGATGGGCCTCGGGCTCCGGGAACCAAAGGGGACCGTGCTCTGCTGGAGTCAGACCCGGTGGCAGACTGTAGGCCAGGAGAACCTGGCCCGGAAAGATAGAAAGTATCACCCGCCAACCCGGGAGGCTGGAGATTGGGAGGTTTTGGAGGAGGCGCAAGGCTGAGCTTAGGGTGGTGGGTGGGGGGAGGGGGCCGTGAAGGTGCGGACTCTAGAAGACTAAGTTTTTCAGGTAAGAGAGAGTGGACGGAGAGGAGGGATACTCGTAAATGTTCCTGGGAACCTCTGCCGTTCCTGGTTTGGAAGACGTATCTGTGGCCTCGAGTCTGGTTTGTGGTTACGAAGGGTCCCCGTTGGCTTGTCAGAACGAAGAAAACTTTCTTGAAGGTAGGAAAGAGGGCAGATGCCGGCAGAAATGGAGAACTATGTAGGGTGGTGTGGAAGACTGACGGAGACCTCTTGACTGTTTTCATGCAGCATCCCAGAATCTTTACTTGAAGGTTGTGCAGAAAGCATTGAAAGTAAGTTTCGGCCTCCGTGTCTTGGGGTTGCTTAGATGGTTTATATTTTCCAGAAAAATGCTATAGGGAGGAAGCTGTCGTCTGTAGCAGTGCTCAAGTGCTACCAGAGTTGGAAAGAGGGTTTTCCTGGCACATTTTATGAGCAAATGTTATAAAGACTGCAAGAGGTAGTAGTAGCATTATAAGTTGAGTACAGAGAGTACTGAACTTGGAATCTGAAAATTTGAGTTCTAGGCTGGGTTATGCTGCTTTCCAGCTTTATATCTTTGGTCTTAACTGTAAAATAGAGATATAACATCAGCCTTGTGTGTCTAATTGTGCTATTGTAAGGAACATGTGTTTCTAAGAATCAATATTGATACAAGCTTTTGCATACTATAAAGGTTCTGTTTAAATGACTTCTTGAGGATCCTTGTATTGGGCAGAGGTCTCAGGATTCAGGACTAAAATATTAGGGAATGAAAGGAGAGGACTTTAAGAAGGAAAGATTGGAAAGGTGTTGTTGAAGAGAGCTGTTTTGGAAATGATAGTGGGGCCTGGGAAAGGTTTGGGATAGAAATTGAAAGAGTAAATTGAAAGTGTTCTCATTGAAAGGCTCCAGAAATTTATAAAAATATGAAAAATGTATTCCTGACTGTAAAAGTTCATTTTATAGATAGTTTTAGACTGACATTTAGGAGGATCAGAATCTTTTTTTTCCTATTCATTAACTGCCATTTACATAGTTCCTGGGATGAAATAGACACCTTAATTATGAACTTTATTTACATTATCAAGTTCTCAAATTATGTGAAGTTGATATCATTTTCCCCCTTTTACATATGAGGAAAGTGGGGTTGAAAAAGTTAAGTAACTTTCTCAGATTCACACAACTAGTAAGTGGTAGAGTTGGTATTTGAACTCAGTATGCACGACTACAAGCTCATATTATTTCCACTATATCACCTTAATCTGCTGCTCTTTTAATTTTCATATTGCAAAATGAGAATGTTTCATGGCAGTTTTCCAGGTTGCGGAAATCATGTTTGTAAAGTACACTCACTGATTTAAAGGAAATTGGTACATCTATTTAAAAGATTATTTGGGGGACTTTCTTTGTAGAGCACTGTCAAGACATCTGTTCTTATGATACATGAACTAAGCTGCAAATTATTCTGTTCTTAGTGGTTTTTCCTAGAATTTCGATGAATGAAGTGAATTGAGAGCTTTTCCAAAGTGGGAACTGAAAGGATTGCAACTTTAAATCCAACTCTAAATATCTACTTATAAAAAGAAACTAGAATAAAATTTGCAATTCCTAATACATTTTAACAGCAGTTTCAGCTGCTTCCTATCCATCCACTTACTGGCTGTCTTCTCAAATGGGAACAAGATCAAAATTCTCTTTCCCTGTACATCCTAATAAAGGCATCAGTGCCTAATACCTGTTGTATTGTCTGTTCAGCACTGTGCCAGACTTTCAGAAGAAAGTTGTCACCAAAGCCTTCAGCAGAAGTTCACAGTTCAGTTTGGGTTTAGGAGTCTAAACAGGAATCCTCAGAACAATATTAATGCCTTGCCTTATGCTGCTTCAACTAGTTCTGGGTTTTCATTGGAGATGTAACATCAGATTTATTGTTGACTTGTGTATGGTCATCTAAAAAAAAAAAAAAACCTGACAAATTTGTTTAGTATGAAAGTGGAGCACAATGTAAGGAGGCCCTTTGTCCCTCGGTTTCCCAGATGAAATCTAAGCCATTATTACTTCCAACTTAGTCCTTACTGAAGGTGAGCTTACTAGTGGTTAGCTGAGGACCACTGTCAGAAGTCACCTGGGTTGCCTATTTAAAATGTAGGTTCCTGTGTCGATGGCTGAGAGATTCCAAACAGAGTCAAGAGGTTATCCTGGAGGTTACTCTTATGCATTAAATAGATATCACCTTGTTAGTCAAGATTTAATGGAGAGGCTGGAGGGAACTGCCTGAAAATGTAGAGCTGTGTTCCAGTAGCCATGTTTCTTGATGATGATTGTATGATATAGCCTTCACAATGTGACTGTGTGATTGTGAAAACCGTGTGTCTGATGCTCCTTTTATCTACCTTATCAACAGATGAGTAAACATATGGAATAAAAATAAATACTAGGGGAACAAATGTTAAAATAAATTTAGATTGAAATGCTAGTGATCAATGAAAGGGAGGGATAAAGACTGCAAGGGGTAAGGGGTATGGTATGTATGAATTTTTTTCTGTTGTCTTTTTCTTTTTCTGAATTGATGCAAATGTTCTAAGAAATGATCATGATGATGAATATGCAACTGTGTGATGATATTATGAATTACTGATTATATATGTAGAACAGAATGATCAAAAGTTAAGAATGTTTGCATTTGTTTGTTATATTTTTTAAAAAAATTTAAAATTTTTTTTTAAAAGAGTAGGTTGCTGGAGCACCCATCCCAGACCTGCTGAATTAGACATTTGGGGATTGAGCCTGTATTTTTATCAGGTACAACCCAGGTAATAATGATTTATATTAATGATTGAGACCATTGTCCATATGCAAGTTAATCTTTTTAATAAGAACACTAGAAGTAGTTTGGAGGAAAAAAAGAGCTTTCTTTCCCTACCACAGTGCTCCCAAGTTAAAGACACAAGTATAACCAAAGGAAGTTGATAGACAGGAATGTTTCAGTTGGCAGAGTTGCTTGTTCTTTTAAATCTCTTAAGCTATTTCAGTTGTTGGGATGCTTTTTATTAAGGCTGAATTTCTTTATTTTCCTTTCTTCTTGATGGGAAAAAAAAATGTAGTAACTGAAGCAGAGTAGTTTGAAATTTGGTTTAACTTTCAGAGGTTTTTGAAACTCAGACCCTAATTTAAGAACCTGAAGAATTTTCTTTTAACAGCTAACCTGCTAGTGACCCTATTCTTATATTGACCATACCTCTTCCTTCAATTTTTTTTTCTTAAATAGCAAATCATGAAGATACTTGCCATTGGTTTCCACTGGAAAAAAATAATGGAATTTGGTGCAAATTCTGTACCTTTTACCTATCATGTAGCTGCATTAAGATCACGTGTCAGAATTATGGAATAATATTTAGCCGGTGGATCCTATAAAAAAAAAGCATCCAAGATAATAAATAAATCAGAGTTCTATTTTCAGATTAGTACAAATCAGTTTTTATAAAATTTTTACCCTGCCTTAAAAAAAAAAAAAGCTGTTGTGCACACGGGATACTTTTGTTTCATTATTTTTTTTCTTATCAAAATAGTGATTATATTGCTATGTACTGTTTTTCTGTGCTCTTTCAACTTGAAGTATCAATGATTAAATTTGTCTTTGAGAGAATAGGACCTCTAAGTATTTTCTAGGAATTATTTTTAGACATTAGATATAAAAAAGTATCATTGAGGACATTATTATGTGACACAAGGCAGGGATACAAGTCAGGGAACCCCAGCGATTGCCAGTAGCCAGCACCAGAATGTTACAGACTTTGGGGAGAAAGCATCAGCTTACTGGTGTCTCAGTTCTGGTGCCTCAGAACTGAAATATTGATCAAGAGATGGTTCCATGTAAGAAGAGTTCTGTTCTAGGAGATGGGTAATACTGAATGGTCTCACAGCAAATACAAAAGCAGGAGAAAAATTTATGAAGAGGCCAATAATGGAAGAGGTAATTTTGAAGGCTATAGATGTCAACTAGAACATCTGTGAATGGCAGACGTCTGAACAACTGAAATAACTTTTTAAAAAAATATTTGTATGAATAAATCTTAACATATAAACATGCAAACATTCTTAACATACAAATATTCCATACAATCAGTGGCTCACAATATCATCACATACTTGTGTATTCATCACCATGATCATTCTTTGAACATTTGCATCAATCCAGAAAAAGAAATAAAAAGAAAAAACTCGGTACATACCATACCCCTTAACCCTTCCTCTCATTAACTACTAGTATTTCCATCTACTCAATTTATTTTAACCTTTGTCCTCCCATTGTTTGCTTATTTTTTGTCCTTATTTTTTTACGCATCTGTCCATAACATAGATAAAAGGAGCATCAGACACAAGGTTGAAATAAGTTCTTGATTTGGAGATGAGAGACACAGGAATGCCATACATACACAGGCTGTTGGTGCTCTGCCAGGATGTCATGCACTACAGTGTTAAAATAATCACCCATGATTTTTCAGCCATTTGCATGCTGGACTTGATTACTTAATTCCTTCTTGGTGGCTCGGTTTATAACAGTGGCATTAAATCCAAGTGTTTATACATGTGAGAAGTCCCCGGTATTTCTGTTAGTAAAAGAAGCATTTCTGAAGAAAATAAATTTATTGGCTGGGAAGAAGGGGATGGGATATTTGACCCAGGTGGTTTCATGTCTAATATGTATGCAGTGACTTTAGCTAGATGCAGATATTTTCTTGATATTAAGACGAAGGGATTGTGTGCAAAGCATCCTTGCTCCATTCAGAAGGCAGTCTCTCTTGGGATTGGTACTGAGACTGTTTGCCCTGTAGAAACAGATGGAAGAAGTAAAATGATACCTGAGGAACTGGAGAAGCAATTCTGGCAAGCCAGGAAGAAAGAGCAGCACTATTTCTTCTCTGTTCTACCTCTTGTACAACAATGTTGAGAACCCTCAATCCTCTGGATGAAATAACTGACATCTGTAAGTGGCACAGTCTCTGGCTTCATGAAGATACTTCTTCAGGTATTTCTTCAGATATTCTTCAGGCTTTGATGTCAAGGAAGCATTGCAAGCTTCTACATGGCTTCCACAGAACTGACTCTGTGGCCTGGAAGCCACACAAGATGCTGATGTCTGAAATCCAGTGCTGTACTCTTTTAAAAGACAAATCTGACCTGAAGAAATGCTACTCTGCCAAGGCACCTTACCTCTTCCAGCAGTATACATTCTATGTCAGCTACAGCACAGGAGACGAGTCTGTCCAATGTAGCAGGAGACCAGATGCATTCAAGTTCTGAATGACCTGGAAGGCCCTGGGCACATTGAGCCTTGAAGAAAGAGTTAATTGTGCACTTGCATTATGTAGGTATCTAGTGGAAAAAATGAAGAAAAGAGAAGGGTTCAAGTTACTGATGGAAGGCCTGTGTGAGGGCCTAGATTATAGAAGGGCTCAAGACATAATTGTTGAACTGTTGAAATTTTACCATGGATTGTTTCTTGTATACACGGGCAACTGGTAGGTGCTTAATAATCAGTGTT
The DNA here is from genome assembly GCF_023851605.1 of Tamandua tetradactyla. NCBI lineage: Eukaryota > Metazoa > Chordata > Mammalia > Pilosa > Myrmecophagidae > Tamandua > Tamandua tetradactyla. Next base: position 55,025,300 of record NC_135340.1, read on the forward strand.
CACATTACACTGCCTGGTTATGTAACATTGAACTAACCATAGCTCTTGGGGAGAAGGGGCACATTATTAATGATTTCTCCAAAGTTTGTAAAAAAATGAAGCTCTAAATATAAGAGCAAAAATTCTTAGCCTGAGGTAGAATTCAGTGGGTCTGTGAAGTTAAATAGGAATAAATATACCTTTTGTTATTTTCACTGTCCTGTAACTAAAATTTATCATTTCCTAGTTTAGCTGTATCTATGAAACCACAGATGTTTCCATACCATATTACATTTGTTGCAGATGTATATTGTATCTTGGTATATTGTTTATACTTATAATTAGAAATTTTCCAGTTTTTATTTTTTGGGTCTGCTAGATCTTGTTATTTAAAGCACTTTTTAAAATACTTGATAAACTCCCCCACCCCTCCCCCAGGCATAAAGGAGCCCATTGAGAGGCTTCCGCTCTCATGGCCCTCCTAGGTTCCTCTCCCTTACTCTTCCGTTTTACCAGGATTGGCCCCAGGTGGCCCTGTGGAAACTCAGGCCCATCGTCCCTTGTGTCTCTCCAGGATTGGTAAGCTTAGACAACCTGACCAGTGCACAGATTCACCATCTAGGCCATACAGATCTTTCAGAAGGGCAAGAAGGTACAGCTGAAGCAACTCAAAGACACCAGTCGCCTATCTGAGTGATGATAGGAACTCCTTGAGGAGATCAAGACTTGAGCAGGGCAGGATTCTGAACAGGCTACACTAACATCCCCCCTTATATATTTATAATGAGAGCTGTTGGATGACATCTTTTACATATCAGCCACTATCAGTCAAGCTGAAGACATTTCTTCTAGGAAAGTATAGTGTCTGTGAAGTTCAGAGGACACATGTTTTGGGGAAAAAATATATATGACATAAAAGAAGATGAAGAAAAATGAGAGAAAAAAGGCAACTTTAAAATCAAAATATCGTGAGACTAGATGGGGAGGCTGAAGGGCTGGGAACTGGGAAGAGACACTGCTTCCCATTTTCCAGGGCTTTTCCAGCCTGTGGGCACCTGGAGGCAGGCTGGGGCAAGCAGTGTAGTGAGACCTGGTCCCCAGGATATGGCTGAGAGGCCACCACTGAGCATTTCTGTCATTCTTTTAGCTGTGTAGAGACCAAAGACGAGACTTACTTGCACATGTGTAGCTCTATGTCAAATAGAAGGGGAATGGAGGAAAACCTCCTTACTGCTTCATGACTTCTTGAAACAGCTTAGAGGAAGTCTATGAAAAGTGTAGTAATAATTTTAAAAAGACAGAAATGGAAAACAGTGTTTCAGTACTTTTAAACAGAATACTTTGAGAGGCCACTCAATTATCCTCATTCATAGCTATGAAACTTACCTGTGTTTTTCTCTGTTATACAACTGGATGGAGCTGTGGGGATGAACAAGATGGTGAATATTTGAGGAAAGCAACAAAAATATAAAATTCATTAACTGTGAAGTGTTAAAACAAGGGGTAAAAGGGGATTTACAAGGCAAGGTAACAGTTGTGAAAAGTCTAAATGCTTCTAACTCTTTCCCCTTTTAGAATCATAATAGTTGTAGAGAATTTTAAAAGGGAAAAGTTAAAAATATCTATATAGTAGAAAAATTAGAGGAAAGCAAAAAAGCAAAAAAAATTTTTTAAAAATAAGTCTACAAAAGTTAGCGTTACTGCTAAAAAATCCCACATGTTGTAGGACTGCTAATTTTGTAGAGTTTAGACTGAACATCAGTCCCTTCTCCCTGCAACTGCTGTTGGACAGCATTGTCCCTGAGAGCCAGGTGGACTTGCCCAGACGTGTGGGCTCCTGGCCACCCATTGTCGTTGGAGGCTGACTGAGCCTTGAGCAGGGAAGCCCCCACCCCCACCTTCATCTTATGCTTCACTGTCCTTTCATACTTGCTCCAGAGGCTTTCCAGGCAAGGGAGAACTGGAACTTTCATCTTAAAACAACGAAACAACACACACACACAAAACGACTTTCAAAAAAGAGAGAGAGAATATACCAATCTTTGGAAAATTTCCGAAACTATTTACAACAAATTTTGAAAAACAGGTGTTTAAATAATGCCAACTCTGATTTTCTATAAATATGTTTGCAGATTTTGTAGAACTTTTAATTGGAATGTTGGAGAAAACAAACAGAAAACCCCAAAAATAGTGAAAGGAAGATATTTATCTAAGTAGTTTTTAAAGCAGTTAAAAGACAGTGCTTAAGAGGTTAATGAGTAGTTCAGTGGTAGCATGCTCGCCTGCCATGCAGGAGACCTGGATTTGATTCCCAGCGCACGCGTGTACGCACACACACGCCCCAATACATAAATAAGACGTCGCTCAAAAAAAAAAAAACCTCAAGAAAAAACATTGAATTATTTAAGAACACATGTATTTTAAATATAACATTTATTATAATTTATTTGCACCTTTGGGAAGACTTGCTTTGGTATTGTCTTGAAGCCCTCCCAATGATGTTCAGTTCATCTGGAGACAAAGGGACTCTCAGACCTACCTTATTATTTTTTTTTTTACTTTTTCTGCTTTATGAGAACAAATTTCTGGTTCCTTTCAGGCCTCCTGCCTTTCCTTTCCTTTTTTCTTTTTTGTTAGTTTATTATTATTTTTAAAACTTTCTTTATTTTCCTCCTGACTCCTCACTTTAGGATGTCCAGGTGTTATTGACACAAACAAAACAAAACAGCTGCAGTTTAGCACAGCTGCTCTTTTCACACTCAACTCCCTAAAACTCCTTGTGAGCTTCTGTAAAGTATTGGATAATGCTTTCTTCAATTTAGCCCTAAAGAAAGCACATTAAAGAAAATACTTGGTAACTGTATTTTTGATATACTTCTGTTTCTTTGGCAGGGGTATCATTGTTATAAAGTATCCTCTTGTAAACCTTCCCCATAAGAGTTGGGAAATGTAAAAGTTGTGCTTCTCATTAATATAGACTCTTTCACATTATTGAAAGGCAAATATTCTAGGAGGAATTTTTGATAAGTGTCAGTGTTAACTTATGAAGTTCTAAATTTTTTGTCTTAATGTTGCATCTAGCTTGATGTAATTCATTTGCTAATTTCACTTGGCTTTTCTTTATAGATATTGATGGGAAGAGCAAGTCTCATAAGAGCTTTGGCAGGGAGGCTTTTAGGAAAATAGTGAACTCATTTTCCTACATGGCTTCTTTTGGTACGATGTTTGCTGTCTTCCTGGATTTGAAGTTCCCCAAAGGCAGAGATTGTTTTTTATTTTTTAACAAATGTGTTAATGCTAGGCACTAGGGTCAAAGGGGGAACAAAATAGAAGCAGTCTTCGCCTTAAGGGGAGCTTAGGATCTCACCGGAGAGAGCAACATTGCTTAGAGCCGTATAACCTTATCCTAGCCTGATGGGAGCAGGATTCAAACTGAGATCTTGAATATGTGTTGGAGAAAAGGAGGTTAGGAGAGTGAAGAATGAAGGGAAGAGTATTGAATGTACACGGTTGAGGGATCAGTATTTACAAAAATAGTGGGGCAGGAAGGTCTGTTTTGACCCTTTGAGGATTGGGAAGTCAGTGTAGTGGGTCACAACCTGATTAAAAATAAAAATGAAATTGAATTGAAAAAAATGTCAAGTGTTTCATACATAGTAAAGATAAGTACTGTTTTGTGAAACGTGTTTCACATATATACATGTATATGTATGTGTATACTGAATCATGAGGTATAGTTTGTCTTACTGTGGGTTAGAGTGAAAAATAAGTTTTAGAGCCATTGGCAGGGCAATGTTGACACTTTGGATTATATCCTGAGGGTATTGAGTAGGTTACTAAAGGATTTAAAGCTGAAAGTGGTGCTCAGATTTGCCTTTTTGAAGCTTGCCTAGGTTGCCATGTGGAGAGCATTTGAAGGGGGACACCGGTTAGGTGGCAGATGTAAGAGTCCAAGTAAAAGATGATGTAGAATATAAATTCCACTAGAATGGAAACTCCAGAAGAGCAAGAATATTTGTTCACTGCAGTATCCTTGGTACCTAGAACTGTACCTGGCAAGCAGCAGTCACCCCATCAATATTTGTTGAATGGATGACTGACTTAGACTGGTATGGTAGTCATGGAGACAGCAAGAATTGGAATAGATTGGAGATAACATTTAGGATATAGAAGTGAAAGGACTTGATAATTGAATGTTGGGGCGAGGCAGAAGAGGTATTAGGGATTGATACTGGGTTTGGGAATGAAATTGGGATCAGGTTTAAAGGTAGAGATCATGTGTTCAGCCTTCATTGTGCAGAGTTTTATAGTGTCTATTAAATATCCAAGTGGAGATATTCAGTAGTAACTGAATATAATGCCTGCCTGATACATAGTATGCACTTAATAAATTGTTGCCAAATAAGCAAATGCCAGTTGGTATATACACACTGAAAAGTTTTCTAACCTGATTACAGTGGGACACTGTCAATTTGGGGGTTCTTGCTGCAGCCCCTTTAATGTAATGATGATATCCCTTAAGGGTAGACGTATACATTAGTTAGAAAACTAAGTAAAAACAAATAAGAATAGTAGAGCCTTTTTTTTAATTTTTAGGTAGCTTTTATTTTGAATAGACTGAAAACTGATTTTATTTTGTACAATTCAACAACACTGTGGACGTTACTATAGCTCAATATTTTTATCAACAATTATAATTACTTTGCTGGAAATTTGAGGGGAAACTTACAATATTCAGTGCCAGTCTTGAAATTTAAAGGGTTGCTATGCTGCCGCTTTGGAATTATTAATTCAGAAGTAATGCACTTGTGTTTGTATGTGTTCATTGTTTTGATTTGTTTTCTTTTGTTTTATATTATAAAAATAATACATACTGGAGGTGCAGGGGTAGTTCAGTGGTAGAATTTTTGCCTGCCATGCAGGAGACCCAGGTTTGATTCCCAGCCCGTGCACTCCCTGAAAAACAAACAAGCAAATAGAGAAAGAAGAAACAAACAAACAAAATTCAGCAAATGGTACTGCAATAATAGGATACTCACATGGAAAAAGAATAAAGTGTGATCCCTGTCATATAACATACAAAATAAAAATAATAGTAATGCATGTTCTTAAAACAGCTCCAACAATGCAAAAGTACCTCTCTCCCGCAGATAAACACACACACATACACACATACAGTGGCTCCCTTCCTTACTCCCCGAAAGTAACCAATGTTAACCTGAATCATGTTCCTGTACCAACAATATAGTGAAAGGAGAAATAGGAAATTTATCTCGCATTTAAATCTCGATGGATTTACTACTCTTTCATCAGTAAATCTTGTCTTCACTGCTTCTAAAGTCCTCCTACTTCTCTTTGTACCTGTTGTTGCTTACCTTATCCAGGCTACCCTGAGACTGATACTGCGGTGGGATTCCTTCTGACTACTCTCTGCGCTTCTGCCCTGGCCTCTCTAGTCTCTTGTTCATCTGTCAGCCAGAGCTCTCTTTGAAAAACCTGCAGTGGATTGAGTTATTCCCCTGCTTAAAAAAGCCATTCAGTGACTTCCCATAGCCTTTAAAGTGATTTCCCATAGCCTTTAAAATCCATGCTCTACACCCTACTTTATAAATCTTGAAATGATCTGGTTTCTTCTTACCTCTAATCCCACCTTATTCCATCCTTCCCTTGCTTGCTGAGCTTCTGTCCCACTGGCCTTATTTCAATTCTTTGACTAAGCCAAGCCAGCATTAGGGCCTTAGCTCTTTCATCTGGAGGCCTCTGTCTGGAAAACTGGACTCTCCCCTTTCCTTCCCTAAGGTTTCTTCTAGTCTTATCCTAAATGCCATCACCTCAGAGAAGTTTCTGTATTGCGGGTAGGTCCCCATTCACTTGACTCTTAGCACTTACCATTAAATGTAATTATTTGGGTTTTTATTCCCCTTGTTCATTGTCTGCCTTCCTCATTTGATTCTAGATTCTGTGAGGTCAAGGACGATGTTTTCTTCACTACTGTCCTCTGAAATCTTGATACGTAATAGCACAGTAGTAGGGGGGCAACTGGTTTGTCTGAGACAGAGGGTTTTCCCAGAATGCAGGAATTTCAGTGCTTAACCCAGGACAGTCACGGGCAAAAGCACGATGGTTGATAACCCTACTTGGTAGTAATTAGTTACATTAGTTATATTTGTGGAATAAATAAGTAAAAAATAGCTCAGCATCATAATTAGCTATAAAACCTTTGACATTTATCCATATAGACTTTTATTCTCATTTTCTGGTTTGCAGAACCTGTATTATCACTTTTAAATGATCATGGGAGAACTGATTAAAGAGATGAGATTGAATTTCCTTTAAATAAGAGGAACTAAGTTGCTTTATTATGGGTTAATCCTGATTTAATAAATCTTGATTTGTTTTATATTATCTAATATAAAACAAAAGAAAATGAATGATGGGGTAGAGGGAATGAAATCTTAAGATTTGTGAGTTTTCACATACTGATGGATTTCAATTCTAATCTTTTTTTTTTTTGTATGCTTTATGGCGGGGTCACATTTCATTATTCTTCCATGTGAGTATCCCCTTATTGCAGGACCATTTGTTGAGTTTTTTGTTTGTTTGTTTGTTTTGGGGGGAAGTACATGGGCTGGGAATCGGACCCAGGTCTCTCGCATGGCAGGTGAGAATTCTACCACTGAACTACCCTTGCACCCTCTTCGAATTCTAATCTTAATCAGCATAATTCTATTTTAATAAACATCACTTAAGTGCAGTTAGAGCATTTTAGGGTCTTAGTGGTACAATTTATTGTCAGATGTATTCACAAAACTGCTCTAGAAGTTTGGTCTTGACTCAGCCATGCCTCTGATATGTTGATCATTGGCATTATTTTAAGCAGATCTTTAGTGCAGCTTAAACTTGATATACCTTACTGGCACCCCACACTCCCATTCCCCTAGAAGAATGTTGAGACAAATAGGGAAGGTTTCCCTGGACAAGATGAATTGTGGGGGGTATATGACTGATAATTACTGGAACACAGAAACTTTGTCTCAGCTAGTGTGGCACAGTGAAGTAGACTGGCAAGAAAGAGCTGCAGTTGAACTTACCCCTTGTGCATGCATCAGTTTTAGACTGGCTTTTTAAAGTATAGGTGTTGTATAGATCACCCTTTGTAAGTAAAAAAATCTGATGATCCTTTATGTTGGAAAGACTTTTGTATTGCATGTTGTTATATTAACCTATACTTATGAGCTCTTGATGGGTATAAAGGACTTGCCATGAATTTCCCCAGTGGATTTCTGTACAGTTACCAAGTCGTGAAAAGGATATCTTTTACGCTGTCACACTCCTGTCTCTAGACTATTATTAATATGGTTTTTAATGTAGTAGTAGAAGAAGAAGATCTGCTTATCAAATGCAAGTTTGTTGATGAAGAGCGATTTGTTAGGTTTTTACCATAGAGTGGAACTCTAACAGGAAGGCAGTACTAACATCTCAACACTTTTGTTATAACTTTTTTTATAGTAACTTTTAATAGGCATTTACTGCATATAACAGTTAACGTTTCAGGGAAGTTAATTTGATTGACCCAAATCCTTGTTTTAATGCATTAGTTTAAAAACAGGAGTTCTAGTGCATTTGCAAACCTTAAGGGATCAGGGAAGAGATTGTATAGCAGGATTCTTTCTCAATTTTTAATATATTTGCGTTAAGATAATGGGGGAAAAGAGTAACAGTAAAGAAATAAAATACCCTAAACAAATTGCCATGCAAACCAACAATCCTAGTGGGTATTTACTCAAGTGAAAAGGAATTTATGAACAAAATAAAAGAAAAAAACCTTATGTTTGTATAAAACCCTGTATGTGAATATATAATTGCCAAGAATTTGGAGATAGCTCAGATGTCTTTCATCTGATAAATGGTACTTCCATACGATGGATTACCATTTAGCAATAAAAAGGAATGAACTCCTGATGCATGCTGCAACACTGATGACTCTCAAATGTGTTATGCTAAGTAAAAGAAACCAGGCTCAAATGGCTATATACTCTATGATCTCATTTATTTGACATTCTACAATAGGTAGAACTATAGGTACAGAAAACAAATGGCAAGGGGAGGGGTAGGAGGAACACAAGGGAATTGGGGGTATTATGGAACTTTTCTCTATCTTGATTGTGATGGTGGTTAAATAACTGTGTTTGTCACACATTAAAAAGGATAAAATTGATTATTTTTAAATTATGCCACAATTTTTTAAAAGGCCACAAACACAGATATTTCTATAATTTTCATTTGATCTATAAGAGTTGAGATTTTGTTGTGAAAGGATAGAGTTTTCTGGTCTTCAGCCTTTCCAGGAAGTTGGTGTGTTAGCTCTCTGATGAAATGAGAAGACTGACATTTCGTGACTGCTTATGAAGAAGAGAAAGTGTCAGCTGTTAATCTGAGAAGGTCATTTTCTCATTCTGGCCAAGGAGGGTATACTCCTAAAATAGAAACACTAGAAGAAAACATACTCTTTTTTTTTTTTGTAGCAATCTGGTATTTTTAAATCTATCTTGGCCCTTGACCTATCATTGTCTAGCACCATCATTGATCAGGGAATAATACTGCCACTATTTATTAGTTGTATTTTCTCTTTTTTTGGCAGAAGGGGAAAATGTTTTAGACTATTAAACCATGACTGAATTAGGAGCCAAGATTCTAACTGTCCAAGTTGGAATCCTGCCTCTACTAGTTGTATTGCCTTGGATAATTTACTTAACCACCCTGTGCCACAGTTTCTTTGTTTTTTAATGGAGATAATGATACCCACCTTTTTAAGGTTCTGTGAAGATTAAATGTCAGGTGCTTAGAAAAGTACCTCGCATCTAGTAAGTACAGTATAATTGTGGACAGGTCTTGGTATTAGCAGAGAGTAAGAACTAGAATAAGTATCCTTTTGTTGCCTTTTTGAGTGACTTGACTAAGTTAGGGAAAAAGTAAAATAGGGGAGGAAACCATGTTGCGGAGTGAATCCTGGTTGTATCCAGAGCTCCTTTATTTATGGCCCTCTCCTACTTCCTCTAATTTTACTTAAATCACTAGGAGAAGGCATAAGTGGTGATTAGGAGTATATGGGTTGTCAGATTAGGATTCTTATGTAGTGACCAGAATGCCTATTGCTTGTTGTCAGATCTAGGTTTAAACACTGGAAATACTCAGCATCTTTTTTTTTTCTTTTTTCCTGGTCTACGCATTCAAAATAGAAAGTGACCTCAGAAGTGTGGAGTGTGTCAGAAAAGTGACCTTATTCAAACTAGCCCCTGCAAATGCCAATTTTGCCATGAGTTATAGGAGAAATGGTCAGAGTATTAGCTGTACCAGCTAGAATAGTCCCTGAGAATCAGTACTTCTGTGGTTTAGAGAAGAAATGGTGACAGGTTAGGGATAGCCTCTAGTTCCATTTTCCACTCACTTTTCCATTTCATATGTACTTTTCCCACTAAGAGGGAGAGGGAAGATTTTGAAAACATTTTTTTAGCAGTTTGGAATACTGGCAGTCAGCCTGTTCACATGATAAATGTCGCTGATAATGATGTCCTTGGTTGAGAACACAAAGATATAGAAGAGATTTAGATAGTATGGGTATTTTATTATTCTTGGATATTTTTCGCTGTGGAACAAAACTAACATGACTATTTCTACCCTGTTAGGAGCTCTTGTCCCTCGCAAAACGGAAGCGCAGTGACTCTGAGGAGAAGGAACCACCTGTGAGTCAGCCTGCAGCCTCCTCAGACTCTGAAACGTCCGACAGTGATGATGAGGTGGGTTTAGGGCCTAAGCTGTGTGGGACAGATGAGTATCTGACGGTTTCTGAAACTGTGTAAGGAAAGCTCTTGGAGTCTCATGTTCATTTTACATTGTTCCACTCATCACCTAGTGGGTGCCTCTGCAGGATATTTGTGGCCATTCTTTAGTCTCTTGTTTTCAGCCTTATTGCAAGCAGAAGAGGCACATTAGTCATCATCTCTCTCTCTTTTTCTAAATCATCTTCTTTTATATCCCACTTTCATGTTAGAAAAGAAATTCTACCCAATGCCATATTTTAGTGGGAAATACTTTAGTGAAACAAGAAACTTTCTCTGGGAAAAGTGGTCTGTCATTTTCAGAGGATGGTGTTAACTTTCTAGGGGAAAATCCAACTATTCATCGTCTGATTTAAGGGTGACTTCCTAAAATGGCCCACTAACAAAGCAAGACCCTAAAAGATTAGGAATTTAACAGAAGAGGTGGATGAGGGAAAAGGTGTTTAAAATATTCCTGCATGTTCCTCACTTGATTCAAAATACTTTTTTCCCTTTAGTTATTTCTGGAGAACAACTGGATAGCACCTTTGTGTTTAATCTCTTACACTGCAGTTTAGGAAAATATTTAAACAGTGTTACTTATTTTTTAAAAGTTCCACTAAAGTAAAAAATGCTTTTTATTATAATGAAATTTAATTAACAGCTAGAATGGTATTTACCAGTTCTCTGCATATGCAAATTGGGAACAATTACATTCTCATTGGCTAGAATGGTGTTCCCTTAATCTTGAGTCGTTTAATAGACCTAAAATTGCTTTCCACAGCAAGAGGTAGTGATTATGTGGGTTTTATTCTTTTGTTTACTTTTAATGAAGAAACTTGAATTCCTCTCAAATTGGCAGAATAACCCAGTCTGTTGGGAAAGCAGTGGTGTCTGTGAAGTAATTTGCTTTTTTGTTTTTCTTTTCTTTTTTTATTGCATAGACATAAAAGATAATCTTGAAATAATTCCCTTTCCCACTGTTCCTACATCAGCTACTTTTATTTTCCATATTGTAGAAATCAGCTCCTGTGGGGCTTTTCTTCCCAATATTCTGTTACATTTGAATCTTTGTTGTCTCTAAAATACCTTATAACATGCTTGTGGTCTTTCAATTTCTTAAGGTACAAGCAATTAACTATCCTTTGAAGTATTCCATTCTCCGCATTCCTGTCATTGGGTCAAAGTCCTAAGTATCCAGTTAATCTAGGGAACTCCCTTCATTTTCTTTAGCTGCTTCTACTGGGAGGGTAGAGTTGTGTGTCAACTACACAATGTTAGAGGAGTCTGACACTGGGAGAGCTACTGCCTGGAAAACCATTACACTTTTACTGGTCCCATTCACACTTTTTAAGGCAGCTAGTTAAACAAATCAAAATGTTCCTGCCTTAGAAGACTACCCAACTATTAGTGTCCTTAAAAGGCAAGCTGCACCCTGCCCGGTGGGATAGTAAGACTGAGTAACTCTCCCCTACAACAAGATTTTTAGTTCTAGCTGCTGCTCTCTGGGCCAGCCCCCCAACCTCCCAGGTTTGTTGCAGCTCTTTACTCCAGTCTTCCCATTCCCTTCTCCACTGGGAATACTAGCCTCTATACCATGGACATTCTGAACGGTGCCTATTCTTTCACCTGCATCATCACTCTATAGCCCAAACTTGTAGCTTAGCACAGTTAGAGGGAATATTTTATTATTTTGAAATAATAGTTGTTAAGAAATAAACTATTAAAATATATTTTTTAAAATCCTGCCAACCACAAAGTCCCTTGAGGGATGGGAGAAAATTATGGAACTATTAAACTTTACCATCAGGGAAACCCTGGATACTGTGTCAAACATTAGGGACCCCCAAATCAAAAGGTCAGGCCCTTGTTCTTGAGTCTTGCTCTTGTGAAGCTTATGTATGTAGCAGAAAAGCTTAACCTACCTATAGGTATGCCTAAGAGTCACCTCCAGAGGACCTCTTTTGTCGCTCAGATGTATCCTTTCTCTCTCTAAGCCCAACTCTGCAAGTAAACCATTACCCTCCCTGCTACATGGGACATAACATCTCTCTCGCGGTGTGGGAGGTGACTCAGGGATGAGCCTGGCCCTGGCACTGTGGGATCAACAATGCCATCCTGACAAAAAGGTGGAAAATAAGTATAACAAATAAGGTATGAGTGGCTGAGAGAGTTCAAACAGAGTCAAGAGGCTACCCTGGAAGTTACTCTTATGCAAGCTTCAGTTAGACATTGCTACCTATCATAACTTGTCAAACCCCAACCAAAACCATTCCTGCCAATCCTAAAGAATATCTAGGGCATTATGTAAAATTCTACAAATGTTCCATGCACTAGGGTAACTTTCCAAAACCTACAATTTCCAGATAGGTCCCTGGACCAGATAAGTCCTGAAATGCAGATAGGCCAGCCCCTTTATAACATAAACTGGTTCCATCCTTCTAACCCATATTATTGACAGCCTCTTCCACATAAAAAAGTTGTAATGGGCATAGCCCAAATACCCCTAAAGAATAGAAGAAAGATCAAAGGTGATGGTGGAGTTTTACAGAGAAGGTAGGGTTTAACAAATGAGTATGAGTGCTGAATCATAATACTGATATTTCTTTTGGCCTCCAGTACCTTAAAGCAGCTAGAAATAAAAATCTAAAATTATGGAATTGTAACCCATACCAAACTCACATCTGTTCTACAACTAATTGTTGCAATGTACTTTGAAATGTATTGCTTTTATGTATATATGTTATTTAAAGAGAAGGAAGAGTGTAACAGAATAGATAGGATTTAACAAATGAGTATGACTGCTGAATCATTATATTGATATTTCTGCTGGTCTGTAGTGTCTTGGAGCAGCTAGAAGAGAAAAATGAAAAATCATGGAACTGTAACCCATACCAAACTTTAAAATCTGTTCTATAACTACTTGTTTAAAATGTGCTTGGAAATTTATTGCTTTTTTGTATATATGTTATATTTCACAATTAAAAAAAAAAAGTCCTGCCAACCACTAGAGATCTCAGTGGTATTATGAACTCAGATTTATGGCTGCCGTGATTCATTTTAGAGTGCATAGGGGACTTGTGAGTGACTTTTAGGATATAAAATTTGAGAGAGAGAGAGAAACTCTCCTTTTTTTTCTGTCATAATGAATATTTATATAGCTCTGTGGGCAAAAATCACATGTGGAAATAATTTGCTATGTCTTCCCATTTCTGCTTTGGCTATTGTGTCTTTATTATCTATAAACAAGTCTTTAAGAAATTTGGTTAAGATTCTCAGTCAGGGGCCATGGTGGCTCAGCAGGTAAGAGTGCTTGCCTGCCATGCCCGAGGACCGGGGTTCGATTCCCGGTGCCTGCCCATGTAAAAAAAAAAAAAGAGATTCTCAGTCAGATGGGGCCTATTTCTACTAGAAGCTACTTATGAGTTTCTCCAAATTTGTCTCCCAACTGTTTCCCTCCACCACCACTTCGTTTGAAATGTAATATCGTTAAAGAGCTGTCAATACAGGTAGAAAGGAGTATATTCAGTCCTCAGATCTGCTAGGAGAGAAAATTGTTTAGCTAACTGAGTTAAAGGTTGATGGGTATTGTTTATGTGGAGAGACTCAGGCATTGATTTTGGAGCAAGAAGATATCTAGCTAATTGATGGGGAAATGGAGCGAAGTTATGAAAGTTTCCTATCTATAAAAAAGTGGGTGCACTGGACATTAAGTATAAAGTCCAGTTAGGGAGGGTATAAGTTGTTTATTTCATGTATAGAAGCTTTGCAGGGGGGAAAACTATGTTTAATGAAAAAGAAGTATATTTTGGGTAAGTGAGTTTTTGTCATTGATATTCTCAATGAAATATCAATATTATGAAAATAAGAAGCAGAGGCTCTTTCCATAAGGTTTGTAATAACCACCACTGGGAAATCAGGAAGTACACCTCAGTAGATGCATCATAATGCTCTTATGGGACACTTTGGTGCTGTCACTTCCTGTCTCTAAAGGCATTTGATAAGAGAAGAATACCAAGGGTGCAAACAAAAGTGATAAGGAAGGAAAAAGAACAAAGTTAGGAGGAGGAGAGCTTATGAGATGTAGTAAAAATGGCCAAAATGAAAAAATCTATTTTTTTTTTATTAATTAAAAATAGAATTAACAAAACAATTAGAAATCATTCCAATCTACATGTACAATCAGTAATTCTTAATAACATCACATAGTTGCATATTCATCATTTCTTAGTACATTTGCATCGATTTAGAAAAAGAAATAAAAAGACAACAGAATAAGAATTAAAACAATAATAGAAAGAAAAAAAAACAAAAAAAACAAAAACAAAAACCTATACCTCACATGCAGCTTCATTCAGTGTTTTAACATAATTGCATTACAATTGGGTAGTATTGTGCTGTCCATTTCTGAGTTTTTATATCCAGTCCCGTTGTACAGTCTGTATCCCTTCATCTCCAATTATCCCTTCTCTTTTTTTTTTTTTTTAATTAACGGAAAAAAAGAAATTAACCCAACATTTAGAGATCATACCATTCTACACATGCAATCATTAATTCTTAACATCATCACATAGATGCATGATCATCATTTCTTAGTACATTTGCATTGGTTTAGAAGAACTAGCAACATAACCGAAAAAGATATAGAATGTTAATATAGAGAAAAAAATAAAAGTAATAATAGTAAAATCAAAACAAAACAAAACAAAACAAAACAAAAACCTATAGCTCAGATGCAGCTTCATTCAGTGTTTTAACATGATTACTTTACAATTAGGTATTATTGTGCTGTCCATTTTTGAGTTTTTGTATCTAGTCCTGTTGCACAGTCTGTATCCCTTCAGCTTCAATTACCCATTGTCTTACCCTGTTTCTAACTCCTGCTGAACTCTGTTACCAATGACATATTTCAAGTTTATTCTCGAATGTCCGTTCACATCAGTGGGACCATACAGTATTTGTCCTTTAGTTTTTGGCTGGATTCACTCAGCATAATATTCTCTAGGTCCATCCATGTTATTACATGGTTCATAAGTTTATCTTGTCTTAAAGCTGCATAATATTCCATCGTATGTATATACCACAGTTTGTTTAGCCACTCTTCTGTTGATGGAGATTTTGGCTGTTTCCATCTCTTTGCAATTGTAAATAACGCTGCTATAAACATTGGTGTGCAAATGTCCGTTTGTGTCTTTGCCCTTAAGTCCTTTGAGTAGATACCTAGCAATGGTATTGCTGGGTCGTATGGCAATTCTATATTCAGCTTTTTGAGGAACCGCCAAACTGCCTTCCACAGTGGTTGCACCATTTGACATTCCCACCAACAGTGGATAAGTGTGCCTCTTTGTCCGCATCCTCTCCAGCACTTGTCATTTTCTGTTTTGTTGATAATGGCCATTCTGGTGGGTGTGAGATGATATCTCATTGTGGTTTTGATTTGCATTTCTCTAATGGCCAGGGACATTGAGCATCTCTTCATGTGCCTCTTGGCCATCCGTATTTCCTCTTCTGAGAGGTGTCTGTTCAAGTCTTTTTCCCATTTTGTAATTGGGTTGGCTGTCTTTTTGTTGTTGAGATGAACAATCTCTTTATAAATTCTGGATACTAGACCTTTATCTGATATATCATTTCCAAATATTGTCTCCCATTGTGAAGGCTGTCTTTCTACTTTCTTGATGAAGTTCTTTGATGCACAAAAGTGTTTAATTTTGAGGAGTTCCCATTTATTTATTTCCTTCTTCAGTGCTCTTGCTTTAGGTTTAAGGTCCATAAAACCGCCTCCAGTTGTAAGATCCATAAGATATCTCCCAACATTTTCCTCTAACTGTTTTATGGTCTTAGACCTAATGTTTAGATCTTTGATCCATTTTGAGTTAACTTTTGTATAGGGTGTGAGAGATGGGTCTTCTTTCATTCTTTTGCATATGGATATCCAGTTCTCTAGGCACCATTTATTGAAGAGACTGCTCTGTCCCAGGTGAGTTGGCTTGACTGCCTTATCAAAGATCAAATGTCCATAGATGAGAGGGTCTATATCTGAGCACTCTATTCGATTCCATTGGTCGATATATCTATCTTTATGCCAATACCATGCTGTTTTGACCACTGTGGCTTCATAATATGCCTTAAAGTCAGGCAGCGCGAGACCTCCAGCTTCGTTTTTTTTCCTCAAGATGTTTTTAGCAATTCGGGGCACCCTGCCCTTCCAGATAAATTTGCTTATTGGTTTTTCTATTTCTGAAAAATAAGTTGTTGGGATTTTGATTGGTATTGCATTGAATCTGTAAATCAATTTAGGTAGGATTGACATCTTAACTATATTTAGTCTTCCAATCCATGAACACGGTATGCCCTTCCATCTATTTAGGTCTTCTGTGATTTCTTTTAGCAGTTTTTTGTAGTTTTCTTTATATAGGTTTTTTGTCTCTTTAGTTAAATTTATTCCTAGGTATTTTATTCTTTTAGTTGCAATTGTAAATGGGATTCGTTTCTTGATTTCCCCCTCAGCTTGTTCATTACTAGTGTATAGAAATGCTACAGATTTTTGAATGTTGATCTTGTAACCTGCTACTTTGCTGTACTCATTTATTAGCTCTAGTAGTTTTGTTGTGGATTTTTCCGGGTTTTCGACGTATAGTATCATATCGTCTGCAAACAGTGATAGTTTTACTTCTTCCTTTCCAATTTTGATGCCTTGTATTTCTTTTTCTTGTCTAATTGCTCTGGCTAGAACCTCCAACACAATGTTGAATAATAGTGGTGATAGTGGACATCCTTGTCTTGTTCCTGATCTTAGGGGGAACGTTTTCAATTTTTCCCCATTGAGGATGATATTAGCTGTGGGTTTTTCATATATTCCCTCTATCATTTTAAGGAAGTTCCCTTGTATTCCTATCTTTTGAAGTGTTTTCAACAGGAAAGGATGTCGAATCTTGTCAAATGCCTTCTCTGCATCAATTGAGATGATCATGTGATTTTTCTGCTTTGATTTGTTGATATGGTGTATTACATTAATTGATTTTCTTATGTTGAACCATCCTTGCATACCTGGGATGAATCCTACTTGGTCATGATGTATAATTCTTTTAATGTGTTGTTGGATTCGATTTGCTAGAATTTTATTGAGGATTTTTGCATCTGTATTCATTAGAGAGATTGGTCTGTAGTTTTCTTTTCTTGTAATATCTTTGCCTGGTTTTGGTATGAGGGTGATGTTGGCTTCATAGAATGAATTAGGTAGTTTTCCCTCCACTTCGATTTTTTTGAAGAGTTTGAAGAGAATTGGTACTAATTCTTTCTGGAACGTTTGGTAGAATTCACATGTGAAGCCATCTGGTCCTGGACTTTTCTTTTTAGGAAGCTTTTGAATGACTAATTCAATTTCTTTACTTGTGATTGGTTTGTTGAGGTCATCTATGTCTTCTTGAGTCAAAGTTGGTTGTTCATGTCTTTCCAGGAACCCGTCCATTTCCTCTAAATTGTTGTATTTATTAGCGTAAAGTTGTTCATAGTATCCTGTTATTACCTCCTTTATTTCTGTGAGGTCAGTAGTTATGTTTCCTCTTCCATTTCTGATCTTATTTATTTGCATCCTCTCTCTTCTTCTTTTTGTCAATCTTGCTAAGGGCCCATCAATCTTATTGATTTTCTCATAGAACCAACTTCTGGCCTTATTGATTTTCTCTATTGTTTTCATGTTTTCAATTTCATTTATTTGTGCTCTAATCTTTGTTATTTCTTTCCTTTTGCTTGCTTTGGGGTTAGCTTGCTGTTCTTTCTCCAGTTCTTTCAAATGGATAGTTAATTCCTGAATTTTTGCCTTTTCTTCTTTTCTGATATAGGCATTTAGAGCAATAAATTTCCCTCTTAGCACTGCCTTTGCTGCGTCCCATAAGTTTTGATATGTTGTGTTTTCATTTTCATTCGCCTCGAGGTATTTGCTAATTTCTCTTGCAATTTCTTCTTTGACCCAGTCGTTGTTTAGGAGTGTGTTGTTGAGCCTCCACGTATTTGTGAATTTTCTGGCACTCTGCCTATTATTGATTTCCAACATCATTCCTTTATGGTCCGAGAAAGTGTTGTGTAAGATTTCAATCTTTTTAAATTTGTTGAGACTTGCTTTGTGACCCAGCATATGGTCTATCTTTGAGAATGATCCATGAGCACTTGAGAAAAAGGTGTATCCTGCTGTTGTGGGATGTAATGTCCTATAAATGTCTATTAAGTCTAGTTCATTTATAGTAATATTCAGATTCTCTATTTCTTTGTTGATCCTCTGTCTAGATGTTCTGTCCCTTGATGAGAGTGGTGAGTTGAAGTCTCCAACTATTATGGTATATGAGTCTATTTCCCTTTTCAGTGTTTGCAGTGTATTCCTCACGTATTTTGGGGCATTCTGGTTCGGTGCGTAAATATTTATGATTGTTATGTCTTCTTGTTTAATTGTTCCTTTTATTAGTATATAGTGTCCTTCTTTGTCTCTTTTAACTGTTTTACATTTGAAGTCTAATTTGTTGGATATTAGTATAGCCACTCCTGCTCTTTTCTGGTTGTTATTTGCATGAAATATCTTTTCCCAACCTTTCACTTTCAACCTATGTTTATCTTTGGGTCTAAGATGTGTTTCCTGTAGATAGCATATCGAAGGATCCTGTTTTTTAATCCATTCTGCCAATCTATGTCTTTTGATTGGGGAATTCAGTCCATTGACATTTAGTGTTATTACTGTTTGGATAATATTTTCCTCTAACATTTTGCCTTTTGTATTATATATATCATATCTGATTTTCCTTCTTTCTACACTCTTTTCCATATCTCTCTCTTCTGTCTTTTTGTATCTGACTCTAGTGCTCCCTTTAGTATTTCTTGCAGAGCTGGTCTCTTGGTCACAAATTCTTTCAGTGACTTTTTGTCTGAGAATGTTTTAATTTCTCCCTCATTTTTGAAGGATAATTTTGCTGGATATAGGAGTCTTGGTTGGCAGTTTTTCTCTTTTTTTTTTTTTTTTTTTTTTTTCTATTTTTTTTTTTTATTAATTAAAAAAAGAATTAACAAAACAATTAGAAATCATTCCAATCTACATGTACAATCAGTAATTCTTAATAACATCACATAGTTGCATATTCATCATTTCTTAGTACATTTGCATCGATTTAGAAAAAGAAATAAAAAGACAACAGAATAAGAATTAAAACAATAATAGAAAGAAAAAAAAACAAAAAAAACAAAAACAAAAACCTATACCTCACATGCAGCTTCATTCAGTGTTTTAACATAATTGCATTACAATTGGGTAGTATTGTGCTGTCCATTTCTGAGTTTTTATATCCAGTCCCGTTGTACAGTCTGTATCGCTTCATCTCCAATTATCCCTTCTCTTTTTTCTTTTTTTTTTTAATTAACGGAAAAAAAGAAATTAACCCAACATTTAGAGATCATACCATTCTACACATGCAATCATTAATTCTTAACATCATCACATAGATGCATGATCATCATTTCTTAGTACATTTGCATTGGTTTAGAAGAAGTTTTTCTCTTTTAGTATTTTAAATATATCATCCCACTGTCTTCTAGCTTCCATGGTTTCTGCTGAGAAATCTACACAAAGTCTTATTGCGTTTCCCTTGTATGTAATGGATTGTTTTTGTCTTGCTGCTTTCAAGATCTTCTCTTTCTCTTTGACCTCTGACATTCTAACTAGTAAGTGTCTTGGAGAACGCCTATTTGGGTCTAATCTCTTTGGGGTGCGCTGCACTTCTTGGATCTGTAATTTTAGGTCTTTCATAAGAGTTGGGAAATTTTCAGTGATAATTTCTTCCATTAGTTTTTCTCCTCCTTTTCCCTTCTCTTCTCCTTCTGGGACACCCACAACACGTATATTTGTGCGGTTCATATTGTCCTTGAGTTCCCTGATACCCTGTTCAAATTTTTCCATTCTTTTCCCTATAGTTTCTGTTTGTTTTTGGAATTCAGATGTTCCATCCTCCAAATCACTAATTCTATCTTCTGTCTCTTTAAATCTATCATTGTAGCTATCCATTATTTTTTCTATGTTTGCTACTTTATCCTTCACTTCCATAAGTTCTGCGATTTGTTTTTTCAGTTTTTCTATTTCTTCTTTATGTTCAGCCCATGTCCTCTTCATGTCCTCCCTCAATTTATCGATTTCATTTTTGAAGAGGTTTTCCATTTCTGTTCGTATATTCAGCATTAGTTGTCTCAGCTCTTGTGTTTCATTTGAGCTATTGGTTTGTTCCTTTGACTGAGCCATATTCTCAATCTTTTGAGCGTGGACAGTTATCTTCTGCTGCTGGCGTCTGGGCATTTATTCAGATTTCTCTTGGTGTTGGACCCAGCAAGGTTGTAATATTTTTCTGTGAAATCTCTGGGTTCTGTTTTTCTTATCCTGCCCAGTAGGTGGCGCTCATGGCACACGTTTGTCTGCGGGTCCCACCAGTAAAAGGTGCTGTGGGACCTTAAACTTTGGAAAACTCTCGCCGTCCTGGGGGTTCACTAGCCGAAGCGGCTTGAGCCGGCCCGGGGTCCGAACGCAGGGAGGGTGTCCGAACGCAGGGAGGGTTGCTGGTCGCCGCAGCCAGGGAAAGAGCCCGTCCGAATTTCCTAGTCGGCCCTGGGCAACAAGCGTGGCGGTAGGGCGCCAGCGGCAGCGGCCCGCCCGAGAGAGTGCACGTTCCCCGGGAGTCACGGGGTCACCGTTCTCCGCGGCCTGGGGGTTTCCGATCCAATTCTCTCAGTTGGTCCGGGGGCTGCGCGTGGTGTGGGCGCCAGTCGCCTTGGTTTCAGGGGACCGCCTCTCCAATTCTCCCAGCCGGCCCGGGAAGGGGGAAGGGAGTAACTCCGGCCGCTTGCCACCCCGCCCGGTAAGGCCCGCGCGCCTCGGCGATCTCACCCGAGCTGCTTCTCTCAGCCAGCCAGCCGTTCCAGGATGGGGTACGCTGTCTTTTTTATCTCTGTTGTGGCTTTGGGCGCTTTCTGTATCGTTTCTACTCCCCTAGTAGGTGTCCTGGAGAAGAAACTAAGATCCGCGCGTCTTACTAAGCCACCATCTTCCCAAAAATCTATTTTTTAGGAGAAATAAAGTCCTGAATCAGGTAGTTCAGAGTACATTTTAGAAACATGGCCCAGCATATAGAAACATATAGCTTCCAACTGAAGGAAGCCTAGATTTTCACCTGGTATTACTACTAAACATCATGTTGGATACCAAAGAAACACTTTTTGTTGTTGAAATTTAAATATAACTGTATTAGGCAAAGTAAGGACATAGCTGAAGTACGTTCTAATGCCCTCTGCCTAAGTAAGAATGATTATTTTTAAAAGCTTCATGTATAGTCCCGTCTTCAGCATTTTTGAGAAGTAGAAGCATTTGACCTAGCCCTGTTGTTCAGCACTTGTCACACCTGTTTCTTCCCTGGAAATGATGTCAGCCTTCCCTAGTTGCTTTATGCCCCCACTTGCCTCTTCAAAGACTCTGATCTCTTTTTGCATTTCTCCCACTCCATTTTTTTCCTACTTTATTTCCTTCAATCTCTTGGGTTGTCCCACTTTGATCTAGTTGTACTACTGTTCACACTCAGTGTTGTCATGGGCTGACTCCAATATTTTTATTATAAGAAAAAGATGAGGAGAACATTTTGAAAATGATGCAGCTTTAACTTACAAATTTATTTACTAACAGCTTTTTTAGGTAAATAAGCCTAGATATCCAAGAGTATTTTATAACTGCTTTACCATACAGATAATACATAATTAACATATGCTTCTAATAAAGGCTGTCACTTTTCAACTAATATTTTCCTGTACATTTATTGGTTTAGTAAAATTTCATACACCCAACCACTCCAGAACAGTGTGTTCCACATAGATGAACTATCCCAAAACTGAAACTAAACTCGAAAAGAAAATAAGAGAGTAAAATAGAAAACCATACCCCCATTAGCTTTTCTTGCCGATTTAAAGTCACAATTATGAATGGTAGTTCTTGTGTTGTAAAATAATGCCTTCTAAAATATCAAGCTATATGGCTGTGTGGTACTTTTTTTTATAGTTTTTCTTTTTCTTTTGTCATTGTAAGTAGAAATGGCCAGTGTCTTGTCTCTTAGTAATGTACTCTACTTCTCTATTTTTAAATTTATTTATATATTTTTAATTTTTATTATAAAACCAATTAATATACAGTATGAACATTCTTTTTTATCACATAATTGTATATTCATCATCATGATCATTTCTTAGAACATTTGCATCAATTCAGAAAAAGAAA
This sequence comes from Tamandua tetradactyla, assembly GCF_023851605.1. NCBI lineage: Eukaryota > Metazoa > Chordata > Mammalia > Pilosa > Myrmecophagidae > Tamandua > Tamandua tetradactyla. Next base: position 55,047,383 of record NC_135340.1, read on the forward strand.
TAAAAAGTAAACAGAAAAAAAGTTCATACATACCATACCCCTCACCCCTCCCTTTCACTGATCACTACATTTCAATCTACCAAATTTTTTTTCCAACCCATTATTTATTTTATTTAGAACATTCTCGCTAACCCTATTTGAAACAGTTTCCAAAATCTCACATTAGCATCATATTATCTCATCTTGTCAGTTAAAATAAAAATATCAAATAAATTTTCTTTTTTATATTATCTCATCAACATGTAAAAGAAACTGTATGTTTACATTCATTTTCTGCATTTCCTAATATTTTCTATTCTCTAATGCTTTTTTTTTTTGGTTAGTTTAAAGAAACTATGGCTGGCTTTCAGAGAAAATTCTGGCATTTCTTTCCGTGTTAGCTTTTTGTTAGTTGATATTCACTCAAACAAATGGTGGGAAACAATAAAAATATCCATTTTCTAAACTGCTGCTAAATCTTAGTATTTATTATGTACAAATGACAACAGGGTCAAATGAAAAAAGTATCAAGTGATTCTGGCCTTATAAGAAAAATATATCATGGAAAATTCTTATCAGCATTATTATAATCTTTGACATGAGAAAGTTATGCATCATTCTTGTTTGCAACCCTCCTAGACCCCATGTTCCATTCAAGTTGCTATTTCTTTGTTCCTCTTTATATCAAAACTCATTAAAAGAGTATATCAGTGTCTCCACTTCCAAAACCACCCCCATTAAAATCTTGTCTCAACTCAATCTACTAAATTCGTTTTAACATTTGTTCCCCGCTATTATATATTCATTTTTAATCCGTATGTTTTACTCATCTGTCCATGAGGTAGATAAAAGAAGCATCAGACACAAGGTTTTCACAATGACACAGTCACATTGCGAAAGCTGTATCATTATACAGTCATCTTCAAGAAACATGGCTGCTGGAACACAGCTCTACATTTTAAGGCACTTCCCTCCAGCCTCTCTGTTATGCCTTAACTAAAAGGTGATACCTATTTAATGCATAAGAATAACCTCCAGGATAACCTCTCGGCTCTGTTTGGAATCTGTCAGCCATTGACACTTTATTTTGTCTCATTCCCCTTTCGGTCGAGAAGGTTTTCTCAATCCCTTGGTGCTGAGTCCCAGCTCATTCTAGGATTTCTGTCCCGTGTTGCCAGGAAGGTTCATACCCCTGGGAGTCATGTTCCCGAGAGAGAGAGAGAGAGAGAGAGAGAGAGAGAGAGGCCACATCTAAGCAACAAAAGAGGTTCTCTGGGGGTGACTCTTAGGCTTAATTTTAAGTAAGCTTAGCCTATCCTTTGCAGGGGTAAGTTTCATATGAACAAACCCCAAGATTGGGGGCTCAGCCTATTGCTTTGGTTGTCCACACTGCTTGTGAGAATATCAAAAATTCTCCACATGGGGAGGTTGAATTTTCCCCCTTTCTCACCATTCCCCCAAGGGGATTTTGCAAATACTTTTTTATTTACTGTTCAAATCCTTCTGGGATTTATCAAGGCATCACTCTGCACAAACCTACAAAATCTCATGCCCTACTCAAGGTTCCATGTACTTACGGTGTTCAATTAAGCTGTCCACATAAGTTATATTAGGAAATGCACTAGTCAATATATAAATTTTATACCAAATAAACATTTTTTGCTTTAGTCTCACACATAAGTTAAAGTTTTAAAATATTAATTACCGTCTGTTTTCAGCACCCTGCGTTAACATTCCTTTGTTCTTCCTCATGCAAAATAGTTTTAAAGTTTGTACTCTACTTCTTAGTTCCCCAATCTCATTTGTTCTGGGGGTAGGAAACCAGGGAACCTGGCAGTTTAGGTTGGAGTACTCGGCTTTGATACTTGAACTTAGAGACAGTTATTTGGATTGCTTTATAAGCCTTCTTTTTGTATACTTCTTGGTTCTTGACTATGTAGATAACCATACAATAGCAACTCAGTTATCTAAATACTATTAAAGTGTCATCAAAGAATTTGAAATAATAAAGCCATTTTCAAGGATCAGTTGCTCCAACTTGTTCATAACAAATTCTGTCACTTCTTACCAAACCGTGCAATGCAGTATTAATTGTATATTAGTTATATTTTACACTTTCTGGTATCATTTCTTTCACTTAAGCTTTTGTCTCCATGTTCAGACAGTTGTCAAAACTCTTCTGATAATTGCTTTGAGTACAACATAAAAGTTTAAAAGTCCAGGGGGTCTTAGAGACCATCTGGACTCCCTTATTTCACAGATAAGAAAGCAGAATCTCACAGAAGTTCTGATTTCCTTTTCCCGTCTTAAAATAGTACATTGCTGACTTAGGCTGCCTGAGCTTCCATCACAAACACCACAAGCTCGTTTTGCGTTAAAACAGTAGGAATCTACTGACTCACAATTTTAAAGCGAAAAGAAGTCCACAATCAAGATATTATCGAGATGCCTTCTCCTGAAGTCTGCACATTCTGGTGCTGAACACTGGCAGTCCTTAAGATTCTATGACTTAAATCCATGCCTTGTGTCACATGGCAATGTCCTCTCCATTCTGGCTTCTGTGACTTTTGGGCATTCTTTATAAGTCCTTCAGTTCTGGATTAAGAACACACACACACAGACACACCCATTCACTTAGGCTACACCTTAACTAAAAACATCCTCAAGAGGTCCTATTTGCAGTGGGTTCATGCCCACAGGAATGAGAATTAAAACTAAGAACATGTCTTAATTGAGGTATATAATTCAGTCTGCCATACTTGCATTATATAGAGCTTCATGGTTTCTGATGTACTTTTACAAATAATATGTAAACTTCTCTTATTCTGTTTCCTTTGAGGCTCACATTCTTATAGGTGGTCAAGGCAGTGACAGACCCTACTGAGGCAGCCTTATGAGAGGTGAAGTAGCGTAGCTTTATCGTCTCATCTCTTTTGAAAATTGCTGGAATTAAAAAAAGAAAGAGAGATTACCCATTCTCAGCTTTAGCCAGGAAGGCTTCCCTTTTAAACCAAAGCATCTTATTTTCTTCTGTTTTTTACCCTTTCCTTAATTCCTTCCCTTTACTGCAAGAAACATAAAATATAAATGAGATACATTTGCTAGGCTCTGGCTGAGGCAGATTTGTGAAATTAGTATGTAACTCTCAGTTTTGAGAACTGAGTGAAATACTTGCTTCATTGACTTCCATACACTTTTTTTGAGTCAGAAGTACCATTTTCACGGCATATTTACCTAGTGCTCTGCGAAACTAGTATGTAACACAGTTTTGAAAAGTGAGTGAAATACTTGCTTCATGAACTTGCATGAAATAGATATAGGGTAGAAGGATAAGGAAGTCAGATAGATTCCTAGAACCACCTGAGTTGGATTTACCTGTGTGACCTCATATGCCTCCATGAACTCTTTTATTTTTCCTAAATAGTCCAGAGTTTGGCTGTGTTGCACATGAGAAATCCAAATCTGTAGGCAAAAACAGACCTAGCCACTGTTACACATGTGTCATCCTGATAACTGATCCTTTATGTGCTCAAGCTATTCTTATTTTCATTGGTTAGAAATACAGAGGGCCAAGAGACTCTGTTTGGAAAATGTGATTCGTGTGCCCACTTTCATAACCAATAAATAAATACTGAGTTTCTGTTATATTCATTGTTGTACTATTTCTTGTAACAAGAGTAAATCCAGAACAATGTTTTATACATTGTTGACTCTAGTAATATTTGTACTTTTAGCATAAAAAGTTAATATATTTTAGTTTGGTTAACTAAGACATTGAACGCTTTTGCTTCTTTGGGCTTTCCTTCAAACGGGCCTTAAAATTATCTTCCTTAAATGATTAAAATGTGAAATGGTTGACAATTCAGTTTGCAAAGAGAAGCCTTAGACTTCTGTCTAAATGTTGAAAGATTAAAGTTTGAAAAGTAAATTCACTTATAAAGAGAAGTCATTCTAGAACATGTGTCTGTTTTATTTTCTCTTATCTCTTCTACTTAGCTTTTCAGTTCAAAAATAAAGTGGCTTCCAGAGAACCAGGTTCAGTTCTTGGAATCTGTCCATGCCAAAAAATAAAAAATAAAAAAATAAAGTGGCAATTAAAATAACCAATAATAAATTAAAATGAAAACCAGAAGGTTAAAATAGAACCCTTTCACAGTATTCTCAAGCTAAACTTGCAGACTGCAGTTCTTCAAAAATAGCTCATATTGGAAGTTTCTAAGGTGGAAATCTCTTCAGAACTACCACTATCCTTCCTCCCTAAACCTCCAAAAAGGACCCAAAATAAAATTTACTTGTGGTCTTAGCTATTGTGAAGTAGGAGGTTAATTTATGACCCCATTATAGAAGGTACAAAGATTTTGTGTTTTTGACAAGTGTTAGATATAGAAATTTTATGTTACTACCAGTTGTAATTCATTCTGTGAATCTGACAAGATGGAGAGTGTTCTGTACACTATATAAAAGAAAAGTTCCCAAGTAAAGTGTTTTTCACCTGAAGTTATTTTCCCATATTGATAAGTTAAAATATCAAAGGAATGTGGCCTAATGTAAATAAGTAGACTTTGTATATTAGAGAAAGCTGTATGGGATGTAAGGGTAGTTCAGTGGTAGACTTTTCTCCTGCCATACAGGAGCCCAGGGTTCGATTCCCAGCCCATGGGCACTCCCTCTCCCCCCCCCCCCAAAATTCAACAAATGGTGCTGCAATAACAGAATATTCACATGGAAAAAGAATGAAATGTGACCCCCAGCATACAGCATGCAAAAAAAAAAAAAACCCTCAAAACTATTGTTTGATTTTTTTTTATAGCTTTATCATTAACATGCTTGATGAACATGATTTTTTTGACCTTAGGGTAGGTGATTATATATTGCCTGACTGTTACTTTGATGATGCAAATTGCATGTTCTTCATGTTTACGCATATGAGATCTCCTGTGTTTGACCCAATTTAAACATTATGTTGTAATTAAAAATATGCAGATTTTCACAAAGATACATATATACTGAGATATACTTAGTGGTCTCTAGCTTTACCTTCTGCTTTCTTGAAGTTGATACCAGTGCCACCATCCATGCTACAGAGTTACTCTCCTCCCTTCTTCCTGTGCTTTCTGCTTCTTTCTCTTGATAAGAAGGTTTATATGAAGACTTTATGAGACCCCTCCAGAATTAAACTATCCTTTGTATACTAACCCAGACATACTAACCTTCAGCACTTACTGATCTTTCTGCCACAGATAAACATTAGAGGCTTTTTTCTCTTACAACTGAGTTTAGATAACTTGCTGACTTGCCATGAAGTCGATATCTTTGTTTTGCCATCAAAAATACATTTATCTTTCACACCAACTTTGGACCATTATTATTAAAAAGCTGAAAATAACAAGTTTGGTGAGGATGCAAAGAAATAGGGTTCTTGTACATTATTGGTGGGAATGTAAAATAGTGCAGCCACTGTGGAAAACTGTTTGATAATTAAGAAAGTTAAACACAGACTAGAGGACTTCCGGAGAAGATGGCGGCTTAGTAAGACACGCGGGTCTTAGTTCCTCCTCCAGAACAGCTACTAAAGAAATAGAAACAGTACAGAACAGCTTCCGGAGCCACGACAGAGAACAAAAATACAGCGTACCCCATTCTGGAACGGCTGAACCGGCTAAGTGAATCCGCTGCGGTGAGGTCCCCGAGAGGCGCGCACTTCCCCGGGCAGTGGCGGCTGGCGGCCAGAGCCCCTCCCTCCCTCCTTCCCGGGACAGCTGGGAGATTTGGATTGGCGGTTTCTCAAGCCGCGGCGGCCAGCGCCCTCCCCACGCGCTGCTTCCCGGTCCGGCTGAGAGATTTGGATCGAAGATCCCCCAGGCCGCAGAGGCTGGCAACCGGAGCCCCTTCCACACACGTGGCTTCCCGGGCCGGCTGGGAACTTTGGATCGGCAGCCTCCCCCAGGCCACGGCGGCCGGCGCCCCCCCCCATGCGTGGCTTCCCGGGCCGGCTAGGAGATTTGGATCAGCATTACCCCAAGCCGCGGCAGCCGGCGCCCCCCCGCACACGCGGCCTCCCGGGCCGGCTGGGAGCTTTGGATAGGCACTCCCCCAAGCCGCGGCGGCCGGGCCCCCCCCCACACACGCAGCCTCCCGGGCCGGCTGGGAGCTTTGGATCGGCACTCCCCCAAGCCGCGCTGGCTGGCAACCCTCCCCCACAGCAAGAGTCTTCCAAAGTTAAAGGAGCCACAGCATCTTTTACTGGTGGAACCCGCAGACAGACGAGCACCACATACTGGGCAAAATAAGAAAAACAGAGCCCAAAGACTTCACAGGAAAGTCTTTCAACCTGCTGGGTCCCACACCCAGGGAAATCTGATTAAATGCCCAGACGTCAGCAAAAAATAATGGATCACACCAGGAAAATTGAAGATATGGCCCAATCAAAGGAACAAACCAATAGCTCAAATGAGATACAGGAGCTGAGACAACTAATTCTGAATATACGAACAGAAATGGAAAACCTCTTCAAAAACCAAATCAATAAATTGAAGGAGGACATGAAGAAGGCATGGGCTGAACAAAAAGAAGAAATGGAAAGTCTGAAAAAACAAATCACAGAACTTATGGGATTGAAGGACAAAGTAGAAAAGATGGAAAAAACAATGGAAACCTACAATGGTAGATTTGAAGAGACAGAGGCTAGAATTAGTGAACTGGAGGATGGAACATCTGAATTCCAAAAAGAAACAGAAACTATAGGGAAAAGGATGGAAAATTTTGAGCGGGGGATCAGGGAATTGAATGATAATATGAAGCGCACAAATATACGTGTTGTGGGTGTCCCAGAAGGAGAAGAGAAGGGAAAAGGAGGAGAAAAACTAATGGAAGAAATTATCACTGAAAATTTCCCAACTCTTATGAAAGACCTAAAATTACAGATCCAAGAAGTGCAGCGCACCCCAAAGAGAATAGACCCAAATAGGCGTTCTCCAAGACACTTACTAGTTAGAATGTCAGAGGTCAAAGAGAAAGAGAGGATCTTGAAAGCAGCAAGAGAAAAACAACCCATCACATACAAGGGAAACCGAATAAGACTATGTGTAGATTTCTCAGCAGAAACCATGGAGGCTAGGAGACAGTGGGATGATATATTTAAATTACGAAAAGAGAAAAACTGCCAACCAAGACTCCTATATCCAGCAAAATTGTCCTTCAAAAATGAGGGAGAAATTAAAACATTCTCAGACATAAAGTCACTGAGAGAATTTGTGACCAAGAGACCAGCTCTGCAAGAAATACTAAAGGGAGCACTAGAGTCAGAACCGAAAAGACAGAAGAGAGAGGTATGGAGAAGAGTGTAGAAAGAAGGAAAGTCAGATATGATATATATAATACAAAAGGCAAAATGGTAGAGGAAAATATTATCCAAACAATAATAACACTAAATGTTAATGGACTGAATTCCCCAATCAAAAGACATAGAATGGCAGAATGGATTAAAAAACAGGATCCTTCTATATGCTGTCTACAGGAAACACATCTTAGACCCAAAGATAAACATAGGTTGAAAGTGAAAGGTTGGGAAAAGATATTTCATGCAAAAACAACCAGAAAATAGCAGGAGTGGCTATACTAATATCCAACAAGTTAGACTTCAAATGTAAAACAGTTAAAAGAGACAAAGAAGGACTCTATATACTAATAAAAGGAACAATTAAACAAGAAGACATAACAATCATAAATATTTACGCACCGAACCAGAATGCCCCAAAATACGTGAGGAATACACTGCAATCACTGAAAAGGGAAATAGACACATCTACCATAATAGTTGGAGAGTTCGATTCGCCACTCTCATCAATGGACAGAACATCTAGACAGAGGATCAATAAAGAAATGGAGAATTTGAGTATTACAATAAATGAGCTAGACTTAACAGACATTTATAGGACATTACACCCCACAACGCAGGATACAGCTTTTTCTCAAGTGCTCATGGATCATTCTCAAAGATAGACCATATGCTGGGTCACAAAGCAAGTCTTAACAAATTCAAAAAGATTGAAATCATACACAACACTTTCTCGGATCATAAAGGAATGAAGTTGGAAATCAATAATAGGCAGAGTGCCAGAAAATTCACAAATACGTAGAGGCTCAACAACACACTCTTAAACAACGAGTGGGTCAAGGAAGAAATTGCAAGAGAAATTAGTAAATATCTCGAGGTGAATGAAAACGAAAACACAACATATCAAAACCTATGGGACGCAGCAAAGGCAGTGCTAAGAGGGAAATTTATTGCCCTAAATAAATTCCTGAAGGCAAAAATTCAGGAATTAACTGTCCACTTGGAAGAGCTGGAGAAAGAACAGCAAACTAACCCCAAAGCAAGCAAAAGGAAAGAAATAGCAAAGATTAGAGATGAAATTGAGAACATGAAAACAATAGAGAAAATCAATAAGACCAGAAGTTGGTTCTATGAGAAAATCAATAAGATTGATGGGCCCTTAGCAAGATTGACAAAAAGAAGAAGAGAGAGGACGCAAATAAATAAGATCAGAAATGGAAGAGGAGACATAACCACTGACCTCACAGAAATAAAGGAGGTAATAACAGAATACTATGAACAACTTTACGCTAATAAATACAACAATTTAGATGAAATGGACAGGTTCCTGGAAAGGCATGAATAACCAACTTTGACTCAAGAAGAAATAGATGACCTCAACAAACCAATCACAAGCAAAGAAATTGAATCAGTCATTCAAAAGCTTCCCAAAAAGAAAAGTCTAGGACCAGACAACTTCACATGTGAATTCTACCAAACATTCCAGAAAGAACTAGTACCAACTCTACTCAAATGCTTCAAAAAAATCGAAGTGGAGGGAAAGCTACCTAATTCTTTCTATGAAGCCAACATCACCCTCATACCAAAATCAGGCAAAGATATTACAAAAAAAGAAAACTACAGACCAATCTCTCTAATGAATATAGATGCAAAAATCCTCAACAAAATTCTAGCAAATCGAATCCAACAACACATTAAAAGAATTATACATCATGACCAAGTAGGATCATCCCAGGTATGCAAGGATGGTTCAACATAAGAAAATCAATTAATGTAATACACCACATCAACAAATCAAAGCAGAAAAATCACATGATCATCTCAATTGATGCAGAGAAGGCATTTGACAAGATTCAACATCCTTTCCTGTTGAAAACACTTCAAAAGATAGGAATACAAGGGAACTTCCTTAAAATGATAGAGGGAATACATGAAAAACCCACAGCTAATATCATCCTTAATGGGGAAAAATTGAAAACTTTCCCCCTAAGATCAGGAACAAGACAAGAATGTCCACTATCACCACTATTATTCAACATCGTATTGGAGGTTCTAGCCAGAGTAATTAGACAAGAAAAAGAAATACAAGGCATCAAAATTGGAAAGGAAGAAGTAAAACTATCACTGTTTGCAGATGATATGATACTATATGTCGAAAACCCGGAAAAATCCACAACAAAACTACTAGAGCTAATAAATGAGTACAGCAAAGTAGCAGGTTACAAGATCAACATTCAAAAATCTGTAGCATTTCTATACACTAGCAAAGAACAAGCTGAGGGGGAAATCAAGAAACGAATTCCATTTACAATTGCAACTAAAAGAATAAAATACCTAGGAATAAATTTAACTAAAGAGACAAAAAACCTGTACAAAGAAAACTACAAAAAACTGTTAAAAGAAATCACAGAAGACCTAAATAGATGGAAGGGCATACCGTGTTCATGGATTGGAAGACTAAATATAGTTAAGATGTCAATCCTATCTAAATTGATTTACAGATTCAATGCAATGCCAATCAAAATCCCAACAACTTATTTTTCGGAAATAGAAAACCAATAAGCAAATTTATCTGGAAGGGCAGGGTGCCCCGAATTGCTAAAAGTATCTTGAAGAAAAAAAACAAAGCTGGAGGTCTCGCACTGCCGGACTTTAAGGCATATTATGAAGCCACAGTGGTCAAAACAGCATGGTATTGGCATAAAGGTAGATATATCGACCAATGGAATCGAATAGAGTGCTCAGATATAGACCCTCTCATCTATGGACATTTGATCTTTGATAAGGTAGTCAAGCCAACTCACGTGGGACTGAACAGTCTCTTCAATAAATGGTGCCTAGAGAACTGGATATCCATATGCAAAAAATGAAAGAGGACCCGTATCTCACACCCTATACAAAAGTTAACTCAAAATGGATCAAAGATCTAAACATTAGGTCTAAGACCATAAAACAGTTAGAGGAAAATATAGGGAGATATCTTATGAAACTTACAATTGGAGGCGGTTTTATGGACCTTAAACCTAAAGCAAGAGCACTGAAGAAAGAAAGAAATAAATGGGAGCGCCTCAAAATTAAACACTTTTGTGCATCAAAGAACTTCATCAAGAAAGTAGAAAGACAGCCTACACAATGGGAGACAATATTTGGAAACGACATATCAGATAAAGGTCTAGTATCCAGAATTTATAAAGAGATTGTTCAACTCAACAACAAAAAGACAGCCAACCCAATTACAAAATGGGAAAAAGACATGAACAGACACCTCTCAGAAGAGGAAATACAAATGGCCAAAAGGCACACGAAGAGATGCTCAATGTCCCTGGCCATTAGAGAAATGCAAATCAAAACCACAATCAGATATCATCTCACACCCACCAGAATGGCCATTATCAACAAAACAGAAAATGACAAGCGCTGGAGAGGATGCGGAGAAAGAGGCACACTTATCCACTGTTGGTGGGAATGTCAAATGGTGCAACCACTGTGAAAGGCAGTTTGGCGATTTCTAAAAAACTGAATATAGAATTGCCATATGACCCAGCAATACAATTGCTAGGCATCTACTCAAAGGACTTAAGGGCAAAGACACAAACGGACATTTGCACACCAATGTTTATAGCAGCGTTATTTACAATTGCAAAGAGATGGAAACAGCCAAAATGTCCATCAACAGACGAGTGGCTAAACAAACTGTGGTATATACATACGATGGAATATTATGCAGCTTTAAGACAGGATAAACTTATGAAGCATGTAATAACATGGATGGACCTAGAGAACATTATGCTGAGTGAGACTAGCCAAAAACTAAAGGACAAATACTGTATGGTCCCACTGATGTGAACCGACATTCGAGAATAAACTTGGAATATGTCATTGGTAACAGAGACCATCAGGAGTTAGAAACAGGGTAAGACAATGGGTAATTGGAGCTGAAGGGTTACAGACTGTGCAACAGAACTAGATACAAAAACTCAAAAATGGACAGCACAACACTATCTGATTGTAATGTAATTATGTTAAAACACTGAATGAAGCTGCATCTGAGCTATAGTTTTTGTTTTTTGTTTTTTTTCCTTTTTTTATATATTTTTTTATTTTTTATTTTTATTATTTTTTTATTTTTTTCTCTATATTATCATTCTGTATCTTTTTCTGTTGTTTTGCTAGTTCTTTTCCTAAATTGATGCAAATGTACTAAGAAATGATGATCACACATCTATGTGATGATATTAAGAATTACTGACTGCATATGTAGAATGGAATGATTTTTAAATGTTGTGTTAGTTAATTTTTTTTTAATTAATAAAAGAAAAAAAGAAAGTTAAACACAAAATTATTATATGACCAGGCAATTCCATTAATAGGTATTTACCCAAAAGAACTGAAAGCAGGCTCTCAGGCAGATATTTATACACAATTGTTTATTACAGCAATATTCCTAATAACCCAAAGTGGAAGCAACCCAGTTATCTATCAGCAGGTGAATAGGTAAGCAAAAGTGGTATGTCCGTACAATGGAATATTACTCAGCTGCAAAATGGAAATGAAGTGCTATAGTACATGTTACAATACAGATAAACCTTGAAGACATCATGTTGTGTGAAATAAGCCAGAAACAAATGAAAAATATTGTATTATTTCTCTTACATGAACTATTTAGAATGGACAAATTCTTTAAAAAAGTGCTGTAAGCAGCTAGAAGGAAAAATCTGAAAGGATAGTATGGTAGCCCATGACAAACTATGGGGTCTGTCCTGTAACTACTTGTTGAAGAGTGCTTTGAAAACTATTGCTTTTTTCTTTCTTTGCTTTGTATATATGCTATATTATACAATAAAAAAAGTTAAAAAAAGAATACATTGATCCTGGCCCATGCACTCCCCCCCCCAAAAAAAAAATTGAACAAATTGGTGCTACAACATTGGGATGGTCACATGGAAAAAGAATGCAATGTGACCCCTACCATACAAAATACATTGATTAAAATGTATATTAAAGGTGATTTAAATTATCTCACTATCTCGAAGAAACTACAGAATAAGAAAGCAGATGTTAGGAAGTTTTAACCAAGGTCTCAAAAATACATATCATTCTCTATATAAAGTATATTTATTTTGAGCTCCAATAAATAGGGATTCTTGTGATCATTTTCATGATCTGCAGAGATTCAACCCTTTAATTTTCTAGCATTCTCCAATGATGTCCCTATTCCTAATTGTTTTCCTTTCTCTTTTTTCCTTGTAGTGGACGTTTGGGAGCAATAAAAATAAGAAGAAAGGAAAAGCGAGAAAAATAGAGAAGAAAGGAGCCATGAAAAAACAGGCCAACAAAACTGCCTCCTCAGGTAGTTCAGACAAAGACAGTTCAGCTGAGAGCTCGGCCCCTGAGGAAGGTGAGCCAAGTGGCCAAGACCTTGTCAGATTGAAGATGCAGAGGCAGAAATGGGGAGGGAAGGTGCCTGCTTTAAAAAATGACCTCTGATTGAAATGCTAGTGATCAGTGAAAGGGAGGGGTAAGGAGTATGGTATGTATGAATTTTTTTCTGTTTTCTTTTTATTTCTTTTTCTGAATTGATGCAAATGTTCTAAGAAATGATCATGATGATGAATATACAACTATGTGATGATATTGTGAGTTATTGATTATATATCAAGAATGGAATGATCATATGGTTTAAAAAAAAAGAAGACCTCTGCATTTAGAGCATTTTTAAAGCTCATGGATCCTTTGTGAATACGTACACAGCAAGGAAAATGCATGCAATTCCAAGGGGTTGGTAAGACCCCTAAAATCTAGGTGTAGAGCTCATGAGGCATCAACTCATTTTACCCTGACCAGTCTGTTAGCTGAATGCCTTCTCTTCACCTTTTTTTTTTTTTTTTTTTTTTTAAAGGAAAGACAGAGAGAAGGAAGGATAGAAGGAAGGAAGGAAGGAAGAAAGGGAAACATCTTTTAAACATTTTCTTGTTTTTATTGTATTCTGTTTCTCCGTTTTTGGTACATGGGCTGGGGCCGGGAATCGAACCGAGGTCCTCCGGCATAGCAGGCAAGCACTTTGCCCGCTGAGCCACCGCAGCCCGCCTCTTCACCTTTTATTTATTTGGTCTAAGGACAGAAATCCTTGGCTAGTTAACAAACTCAATAGAAAAAAAATTTTTGAAACCAATTTCAGAAATTTTTATTAATACTAGTTTGAAAAGTGAACTTATTCTAGAATTAGAATGATGAACTTTAAATTTCCTTCAAATATAACGTGTATGAACACCTTGTACAGAATTGGCCTAACCTGGTTTTAAGCACATGCTTTAGTGAATATTAGCTCAAATTGAGTCGAGCACAATTCTTAAGTTGCTGATTTAGCTTAATACCTATTAATAATGTATTCTGACTTTTTCTATACCACTCTTTGTCCTATCAATATCCAATATCTTTAGGAATTTTGATCAGTTTAATGACTGTTAAAACACATTTTTTTAAAACATTTTTTATTGTGGACGGGCCATGGTAGCTCAGCAAGTAGAGTTCTCGCCTGCCATGCCGGAGACCCGGGTTTGATTCCTGGTGCCTCCCCATGCAAAAAAAAAAAAAGACATATTTTATTGTGAAATATATATACTAAAAAGCAATATATTTTAAAGTATATTGTACGAAGTAGTTACAGAACAGTTTGGAATAGGTTACAGTTCACAATTTCAGTTTTTTTCTTCTAGCTGCTCCAAGACACTGGGGACTAAAAAACAAAAATCAATATAATGATTCAGTAGTCTTTCTCATTTGTTATGTCCTAACTCCTCCTTCTCCTTTGATCCTTCTCCCAATCTTTAGGGGTATTTGGATTATACCCATTCTAATTTTTTTCGTGTTGAAAGGAATGTCTACACTATGGGATAGGGGGATGGAATGGTTGATATTCTTAAAGAGACTGGCGCCTCTGGGTTTCAGAACTTAACTGGACTAGGAACCATCTGAAGGTTTTAGATTTCTGAGAAGTAAACTTAGCGCCTGCAACTTTTGTTAGATTTCAGAAAGAGTCCTGAGTGTTCTTTTGGGTTAACAGGAATGATGTTGGTTGGGGTTTGGCAAACCATGGCAGTTAGCAATATCTAGCTGAAGCTTACATAAGAGTAGCCTCCAAAATAGCCTCTTGATTCTGTTTGAACTCCCTTAGCCACTGATTCCTTATTTTGTTGCATTTCTTTTCCCCCTTTTGGTCCATAAGGCATTGTCTGTCCCATGGTACCAGGGCCAGGTTCATCCCTGAGAGTCATGTTGCTAGGGAGACATGCCCCTAGACATCATATCCCATGTAGTGGGGAGGTAATGGATTTTACTTGCAGAGTTGGCCACATCTGAGCAATGAAAGAGGTTCTCTAGAAGTAACTCTTAGTAGTTATAGGTAGGCTTAACTTCTCCGCTATGGAAGTAAGTTTCGTAAGAGCACGATTGAGGGCCTGGCCCATTAACTTGGGAGTCTCTAGTGTTTGAGAAAGTATCAGGGGTTTTTCAGGTGGGAAAGTTTAATACTTCCATACTTTTTCTCCAGTCCCTTAAGGGACTTTACCAGTACTTCTTAATTATCTGCCCAGCATCCTCTGGGATGTATCTGGGTATTACATTAAGTAATACAGAATTACAAGCTTTTGTTCCCATTCTGGGCTCCATATGTTTGGGTTGTTTAAATGAACTATCCAGACAAGTTAGATTGTGTGCTACAGAAAGCTTAGGTTTTGAACAAAATAAACCCATCTTCCTTTGGTGGTCTCATATAGTAGGTGAAGTTCTAAAATAGACATTGTCGTCCTTTACCCTGTATTCTGATTTACTTTATTCCCAGCTAAATCAGCTTCATTCTTATCTCTCATTGAAGCATGATCTCTTTTTCTTTTTTTTAAACAGTTGTTGTATGTAGCAAAACTAACTTTCAGAGCTGCAGAACTCCTACTCTGAGTCTCAGGTATCAAACAGGTACCCAAAGTTGCAGGGAAGTACCAGGTTTATATACATTATGATACAACATCTCAGAATCTAAAAATAACATTAAAAGATCAGGAATAAATGTCACTGCTATAAGAGCTTACCATCTAGACCCCAATTTTCTTATAAGTATTTTCTAAAAGCGACCATACAACAGTTTTTCTTTTGTTTCTGGCTTATTTTACACAGCGTTATATCCTCATGGTTCATTTACCTTGTTGCATCCCTCACAGCTTTCTTCCTTTCTGTAGCCACACCATATTCCATCATATGTATACACCACAGTTTACCTTTCTGTTTCTAAAGTCACTGTTTCTCAGTTTGTTTCTTCGACCACTTCCATCCGTTGAGTATCATGGATAATATCCAAAATAAACAGTTCATTATTTACAGTATCCTCACTTAGTTGTACAATCATCATTCTCAATTTTAGATAATTTCCATTACTCCAAAGAGATAAATAACAAATAAAAGTATCCTCACCAAAGAGAAAATCAAAACTCCCCTTAACACTTGGCCCTCTCCCTCACCCCCTCCAATTCTTTACCCCTAGTATTGCTTTGGTACTGGTTATGTCTTCCTATTAAATATAGGCCATAGCATATAATATTAGTTTCTCCCCTATACTTCTCTATTATTGACTCTTTATAGAAGATTCATACCTTTGAAGTGGTTCATGCAGTAACTTATTTATATTTGAAATGTTAATCGGTCAGATACATGGTTCTATTCAACCTCTTTCAATCATATTCACCTTCAGTATAGCAATATTACTTAAAAACCCACTAATGAGCTACTGTCACTTCTATCCATTCCCATACATTTAAGTTCAACCTCATTAGGTAACTGTTCAACTATCTTTAGCATCTTTGTATCTCTAGATTCCCTATATTCTACATTATAAGACTCTGAGTTTACCTTTACAAAGATCATATTAGCAAAATCGCACAGTATCTATCCTTTTGTGTTTGGCTTATTTCACTCAGCGTGTGTCCCCAAGGTTTATCCGTGTTGTCATATGCTTTAGGACCTCATTTTGTATTATTGCTACATAATATCCCATCATATATATATATGCCATATTTTTAAACACAATTTTTTTTTAATGTCAACTAATAACTAGGAGTAATGGTTGGAAAATGACCATTTTCAACTATCATAGTAATATCTGATTTACTTGAGAGTCACCAAAAAGTGTTAAAACCATTAGGTGAGAATTTGTTGAGAATAAGATGCTTATATACTCTAAAAGCATCTGCCCATAATTATTAGCTACAAAGGGGAAGAGATGCCTTTACAAAAGAGAAATCTGAGGGATACCACCTTAACCGAGTGATCTAAATTAATATCACTAGTTATGGGACAGACACATGTCAGGTGTTTTCTGATATATGACACACTGAAAATGACATAATCACTTATGTACTAACTCTTGCCGAAAATGCATAACCTGAATCATTTCATGGCAAAACCAACCAATCCACTTAAATGGAAGTATATTTGATAGCTATGGCTATATAAATTAATTTTAAAATAAATAAAATTTAAAATTCAGTTCCTCAGTTGCATTAGGCCACATTTCAAGTTCTCAGTAGCCACAATGTGACTGGTGTCCACTGTATGGGACAGTGCAGATGGATAATGTTTTCTTCATCACCTCAGAAAATTCCATTGGGCAATGTTGTTCTATAAAACAGTGGGTCTGTACTATTCAGAAATTCAGTGGTGTGAAAGACAAAGAAAGGCTTTCTAGATTAAAGCATACTAGAGAGACATGCCAACTAAATGCAATGTGTGATCCTAGTTTGGATCCTGAAGGGGATGAAAAGTGGCTGTAATGGATAGTATTAGAACAATTGGTGTAATTTGAATATGGACTGTATATTAGATCATGGTATTGCATCAATGTTAAACTTCCTGAATTTCATCATTGTATAATTAGTTATGTAAGAGAATGTCCTTTTTAGAAGTATTTAGGGGTCGAGGGTCATGATCTCTCCAACTTACTCTCAATTGGTTCAGAAATATAAATAAGAATGTACACATTATTTTATATATGTAGACAGAGAAAGCAAATTTTCAGTGTTAACGATGGGTAACTCTAATTAAAAGATGAATAGGAGTTAAAATATTCTTGCAACATTTTTCTGGAGGTTAGAATTTTTTTCAAAAAAAGATTGAAAGTTGAATTAAGAAGAATGAAGTGTTGTCTTGTTCCAGCATAACTTTGCTAACCTGGTTTGCATTTACCAAAGGCAGATCAAGGACTGGTTCCCAGGGTATTGAGATGGCACATACCACTTTATCTGAGGAGACGAGGGGTAATGATTTTGAATCTTATGGAATCACCTGTGGCCTCAGTCTTCTTTGTGTAGCTTGACCTAATCTTGTGTTTGGTTGGGCCTTGTTTGCAGGGGAAGTGTCAGATTCGGACAGCAACAGCTCCTCCTCTAGCTCAGATTCAGACTCTTCCTCAGAAGATGAAGAGTTCCATGATGGCTATGGAGAGGATCTCATGGGAGATGAGGAAGATAGGGCCCGTCTGGAACAGATGACAGAGAAGGAGAGAGAGCAGGAACTATTCAACCGCATAGAGAAAAGAGAGGTGTTGAAAAGAAGGTAAGGTTGTAACTATCTTAAAACTATTCTTTTTATTTCTTTGTTTCTTCACTTCCTCTCTCCTTCATATCTGACCTGTATGTGGAGACTGGCATTTGGAAATGTGATTGTTGTTAACGTAATGAAAAGTAGGTGATGTTTAAATGATCACATTTATTGTTTACTCAGTGCTGTCGGCTTTGCTAAATGTGTATTATTTGTTATTTTTTGCTGGCATCTAGGCATTTAATTACCTTAATTAGTTTATTCTGGAGATTGCTTTCACTTCTTTTATCTAGGGTTTTCTTGCTGGATGAATTTGTTGTCTATCTGTTCTTTGACATTCCGTTCAGCTTTATCTGGACCTTTAGCTTAAGTTTTGTTTGACAGAGGAGAATTTTTCAGTTCTTGTTTTCTTGTTTCTTGCCCTGCTTGTGTGGTGCCTTTCCCTCACTCACACTTAGGAGGGTCTACTTAGATATTATAGACCCCAGCCAGATCTTCCCAGACCAAACTGGCCTCCTATCAGGAGGAAAGAGTCACCTGCGTCGGTTTTCCCTTAGGGTGAGACCCAGCAAGTTGAAAGACTTTCCTGTGAAGTCTCTGGACACTGTTTTTCTTATCCTGCCCAGTATGTGGCGCTTGTCTGACTGCAGGTCCCACCAGCATAAGATGATGTGGTACCTTTAACTTTGGCAGACTCTCCCTGCTGGGGGTATGGTGGAGACAGAGGAGAGGTTGTAGGCTGGTTTTAATGACTTCAAATTACCAAACCCTAATGTCTGAATTCCTTGATGGAGGGATTCCACCTGGGTGGGGCTTCACCCCTCCCCTGGGGAAGGCACAAGCTCCAGATAAGCCCCCCAAAGAGCTCACTTCTGCCTATGCCTGGGGCAGTTGCAGCCTGAAAAGTCCTGCCGCTGTATCCAGAGGCAGTCAAGCCTTTGTAGATACACAGCCACAAAAACCTCTGTTTCCTTCTTTTTTTTTTCCCCCCTTTTTCTGTCAGTCCTGCCCCCTTGGCACCATGGCAAAAATGAGCAACCTCTGGTTTGATCAGGTTCACCTAAGCTGGGGGCCTATTTTTAGTAGTCAGAATTTGTTAATTAGTTCCACAATTGGCATTTGATTGTGCCCAGTCCCTGCTGCTGGTAAAGTCCTTTCCTTTCCCCTCTGGGAAGTGGCCTGTGGGGGAGGGGCACCGGCTGCCGCAGCTTTGGGAACTCACGGTTCTTGGGGGTGCTCGCAGCCAATCCAGCTGGTCCAGACTTGGGTACGCTGTGTGTCTGGTCACTATCGTGGCTCCAGGAGCTGTTCTGTACTGTTTCTGGTTATTTAGTAGTTGTTCTGGAGGGTGAACTAAAATGCGCACGCTGTTAAGCCACAGTCTGGACCCGGAAGTCAAATGTGTATTATTTACAACGTATCCATAAAATATGGTTCATGTGGGTTATCTTATTTAATCTTCTTCACAGCAGCTCTATGAAGTTGATTATATCATGTTCCAGAGGAAGAAATTTAGGCTTAAAGACGTTGATTAACTGATGGGTAAGCTCCATGAAGACAGAGATGTAGAGTTATTTTCTGCTCCCTGTTCATGGTGCCAAGAATAATGCCTGGCACATAAATGTGCACTTAATTTGTTGAATGAATGAAAGAAGAAACATGTTCAAAATCACTTAGCTGCTGGTAAGCAGTGGAATGATTTCAAACCTAGGACCATCTGACTCTATAAAAAGTATTGCGGCAACATCCTCTCCTGCTTCATATTTCCGATTATTTTACTTATTGTGAAACACATGCACTACAAGTCGTATTTAATGGGTCTTTACACAGATTGTTTATTTTTTCAGATAAAGATTGGTGCATGATTTGACTTCTATTGAGTAAAAAGTAATGAAGAAATCATGAAGATGCTTTTATTTTAGAATATGGATCCACTAATTTCTGAAAATAATGTTCTGAACACTAAATTCTGAAAATGGTTTCAAAAACATTGGATAATATGTAAAAATTAAGTGAACAGTCTTTTTACAACTTTATGTTTTGCAAATTGACTTTAATTTTTTTCAAGCTTCCATGTGGAAATAATTTTCCAAAGTTAGCAAAAATCCTAACAGAATTCAAAACAAGAAAAACTTGGCTTTTGTCTAGGGAAATAAAATAGCCC
Source organism: Tamandua tetradactyla (assembly GCF_023851605.1). NCBI lineage: Eukaryota > Metazoa > Chordata > Mammalia > Pilosa > Myrmecophagidae > Tamandua > Tamandua tetradactyla. The sequence goes on from NC_135340.1 coordinate 55,067,446, forward strand.
TTAGCATTAGGGCCTTTCCCTGCCTAGTTGATTTCTAATATCATGAAGGAAAAATAGAAGCATCTTTTTTGGCAGCACTTACTTCTTTTTCACCTAGGGAAGTGTTTGTCCCTTCTGTAGACCATATTAAGTATGATGAGTTATCCTTATCAGGAATGTTTAGCTTTCTGTCCACAATAAGCCATAGACAGATAAGAATGTAGCTCAGTCAGTATAGAATTCTCGCCCATCAGGTGGGATATCTGGATTCGCAATTCCTGGCCCATGCATGGTGCCAAAAAAGAAAAGTAGCTCAAGAGTAATGAATGGCTTGTCTCAAAATTTTTTTTTTAATTGTAAAAAATAACATGTATATAAAAGCATTAAATTTCAGTGTATACTGCAGCAATTAGTTCTAGAACAGATTTCAGAATTTCGTATGTTACAACTCCACAGTTTTAGGTTTTTCCTTCTAGCTGCTTCAAGACACTGGAGACTAAAAGAAATACCAATACAGTGATTCAACAATCATGCTCATTTGTTAACTCCTATTTTCTCTGTTATAACTCCACCTTCTCCTTTGATCTTTCTCCAGTTTTTAGGGATATTTGGGCTATGCCCCGCTAACTTTTTTTTTTTAAGCATTTAGAAGGTGTGCACCTAACAGCTGTAGAATATATAACAAACTTGGTTTTTATTATTTTTCATCTTAAATGACTGAGGCAGTTGACTAATTCAGTGAATCATTTTAGCTGCTGGAAGAATGTTTGGGGTGATGACAATTAAGACTAAGGTTCAGAGCTTTACACAAACAATTGAGATTGTTGTAATTTATTTGTTTGGCTACAAGGCAGCACGATACAGCAACTCAGACAAGTCCCATCTCTCTCACGCTTGATAAAAGGTCTTTAAGTGGATCTCATTTAATCTTCATAGAAATCTTTTAATATAAATACTGTTAGCATCCCCTCTTACAGTCAGCAGCACCAGTAGTGATATGTATGTTTTAATTACTAGATTCTTACTGTGTTCTAGGGCTGCTGCTTTTTTTTTTCCTTCAAGGTGAAGGTAGGTAGCATACAGGGGTAATAGGATCATGGAAAGAGCACTGGATTATCAGTGCTAAGACAGTCTGGGCTCAAGTCAGATTCACTGGCCAGATGAACTGAATGAGTCACTTATCCTGTTCCTGTCTCAACTTCTTCCCCAGGATTTTTGTAAGCCTCAAGTGAAATGACACGTGCAAGAGCATATAAGCTACTTTTACTTTTCAGGTAACTTTGAGATGTATTTCACATACATTTCACCCCTTTAAAGTGTACATACAATTCAGTGAATTTATATATTCAGAGGAGTTAAATCATTGCCACAATCGATTTTAGAATATTTTCATCTTCCTGAAAAGAAATTCTGTACTCATTAGTAATTACTCCCTATTTCCCTAAAGCCCACCAGCCCTAAGTAACCACTAATGTACTGTTCTGTCTCTACATTTGCCTATTCTGGACATTTCAGATAAATGAAATCATATAATACATGATCTTTTGACTCTGGCTTCTTTCACTTAGCATTACTTTTTTTTTTTTACAGAAGTGTAGGTTTACAGAAAAACCATGTAGAAATTAGGAGTTCTCTTATAGCCTCCTGTTATTAACACTTTGCTGTAGTGTGGTACATCTGTTAGCATTGATGAAAGAATATTATTACAATTATGCTATTAACTATAGTCCATGGTTTACATTAGGATTTACTGTGTTATACTATCTTACTTGTTCTTTTGTTTTGTTTTTCAATTTTATTCTAGTAACATATACAACCTAAAATTTGCCAGTTAGCCACATTCAACTATATAATTCAATTACCTTCACAATGTTCTGCAACTGTCCCCACCATCCATTACCAAAACTTTTCCATCACTCAAAATAGAAATTCTGTATAAGTTAAGCATTAATTCTACCTACCCTACCCTCCCTGCCCTGGCCCTTGGTAACCTGTATTCTAGTTTCTAGTGTGAATTTGCTTATTCTAATTATTTTGTATCAATGAGATCATATATTTCTCCTTTTGTGTCCAGTTTATTTAACTCAATGTGATGTCTTCAGGGTTCGTCCTTGTTGTTGCGTGTTTGAGAATCTCATTCCTTTTCATGGCTGAATAATATTCCACTGCAACAGCATAACATTTTCAAGGTTCATCTGCATTGTAATGTGTCAATACTTCATTTCTTCTTATAGCTAAATAATACGCCATTGTGTGGATATACTACACCACATTTATTTATTTAATCACCTGTTGATGAACATTTGGGTTGTTTACACTTTTTGGCTATTATGAATAATGCTGCTATGAACATTCATGTACAAGTTTTTGCATGAACATATGTTTTCATATGTCTTGGATATATGGCTAGTAGTGGACTTGCTTCCTGGGTCATAAGGAAATTCTGTGTTTCACCTTTTGAGGAACTGCCAGACTGTTTATTTTGTTTTTTCTTTTGTTAATTGTGCTTTTGGTGGCATTTCTAAGAAAACTTTGCCTAACCCATGGTCATGAAGATTTACTTACATATTTTCTTATAAGTGTTTTATAGTTTTGGCTCTTACATTTAGACTTGTAATTCATTTTGAGTTACTTTTTATGTATGGTGTGAGAAGGGTCCAACCTCTTTTCGTATGTGAATATCCAGTTGTCCCAGTATGATTGAAACAATTGTTCTTTCACAATTGAATCGTTTTTGCCCTTTGTAAAAAATTATTTGACCATAGACAGATACATGGTTTTATTTCTGTACTTTCTGTTCTAGTCCACTGATTATCTAGCCTTATGCTAGTGCCATACTGTCTTAATTACTCTTGCTTTGTAGTTATATTGAAATTGGAAAGTGTGAGTCCCCAAGATTTATTTTGCTTTGCAACATTTATTGTGGTTACTGGTTCCTTAAGTTTTAGAGTGAGCTTTTCAGTTTCTACAAAGAAGTCAGCTGAGGTTTTGATGGGAATTGAGTTGCATCTCTTTAATATTTGGGGGGGTAGGTATTGCCATATTAATTATATCAAGTCTTCCAGTTCATGAGCATGGGATGCCTTTCCCTATTTAGGTCTTTTTTTTTTTATTATTTGACTATTTACTTATTTATTTTAAATGTGTTTGTTGTTTTATTTATTCATCTATTTTTCCAGAATGGCAAATGGTTTACTGTCATTCAGCCCTTTTTTTTTTCATACAGCTGTGCATTTAACATCACAATCGACTTTTTTTTCCTTTTTTGTAAAAAATAACATAGGTACACAAAAGAAGCAATAAATCTCAAAGCACATTGCAACAATTAGTTTAGAACAGATTTCAGAGTTTGTTGTGGGTTACAATTCCACAATTTTAGGTTTTTACTTCTGACTGCTCTAAGATACTGGAGATCGTATTTAGGCCTTTAATTTCACTGTAAAAACTTTGTACTTATTTTTAAAAATTTATTCATAAGTGTTTTGTTCTTTTAATGCTATTGTAATGCAGTTTCCATAATTTCATTTTTGGAATGTTCATTGCTAACATATAGAAAAACAATTGATTTTTGTGTATTGATTTTGTATTCCTCAACCCTGGTGAACTTGTGTATTCTAGTAAGTTTTTTACTGGATTCCTTAAGGTTTTCTATGTACAGAAATCATGTCAGCAGTGCATAGAGACGGTTTTACTTCTTCCTTTCCAAATTTGATACCTATTATTATTTCTTTTTCTTGCCTATGTGCCCTGGTTAGAATCTTTAGTACCATGTTGAATAGACGTGACAAGAGTGAACATTCTTGTCTTGTGTTTGATCTTAGGGGTAATGCATTCAGTTTTTCTCAGTTAAGTATGATGTGGGGAGTTTGTATACATCCTTTATCAGATTGAAGGTCTCTTTCTAGAATTTTGAGTATTTTTTTATCAAGAGGGGGTGTTGTATTTTGTTGAATGGTTTTTCTGTATCTGTTGAGATGACCATGTAGTTTTTCTCTTCTGTCCTATTAATGTGGTGTATTACACTGATTTTCATATGTTGAACTATCCTTGCATACCTGGGGTAAATCCCACTTGATCTTTATTAGTTGCTAAATTCAATTTGCTACTGTTTTATCTAGGGCTTTTCTGTCTATATTTAGAAGGAATATTGGTTTGTAGTTTTCTTCTCTTGTGTTTGTTTTAGTATCAGAGTAATATTGTCCTCATAGAATGTGTTGGGAAGTGCCCCCTCTTCTACTTTTTGGAAGTGCTTGTGAAGAATTGCTATTAACTTTTTTTATTCTAATGTTTTTTTATTATATAATATATATATACAAAGCAAAGAAAGAAAAAAGCAATGATTTTCAAAGCACACTTCAAAGTAGTTACAGAACAGATCCCAGAATTTGTCGTGGTCTACCATTCCATCATCAGATTTTTCCTTCTGGCTTCTCTAAAACACTGAAGACTAGAAGGAATGTTAATATAGTGATTTAGCAGCCATACTCATTGTTTGTTTGTTTTTAACTTTTTTAATTGCATAATATAACATATATACAAAGCAAAGAAAGGAAAAAGCTATAGTTTTCAAAGCACTCTTCAACAAGTAGTTGCAGGACAGATCCCAGAGTTTGTCATTGGCTACTATGCCATCCTCTCATATTTTTCCTTCTAGCTGCTCTAGAATATAGGAGGCTAGAGGGCTTAAATACTTTTTTATCATCATAATTGACTTTTTTTTCCTTCTTTTTTTGGGGTGAACAATAACATATATACAAAAAAGCTATAAATTTCCAAGCACAGCACCACATTAGTTGTAGAACATATTTCAGACTTTGACATGGTTACAGTTTCACAATTTTAGGTTTCTACTTCTAGCTGCTCTAAAACACTGGAAACTAAAAGAGATACAAACTTAATGATTCAGCATTCATCTTCATTTTTTATGTCCTATCTCCTATGTATAATTCCACCATCACCTTTGATCTTTTCATAAATCTCATTGGGGTTGTTTGGGCTATGGCAGTTCTCAATTTTTGATATTGGAAGGGTCTGTCACTATGACAGGTAGCAAGGTCTACCCGAAGCTTGCATAAGAGCAACCTCCAGAGTAGCCTCTCAACTCTATTTGAACTCTCTCTGCCACTGATACTTTATTCTTTACACTTCTTTTCCCCCTTTTGGTCGGGATGTAATTTGGATCCCACGGTGCCAGGTCTGAATTCATCCCTGGGAGTCCTCTACCATGTCGCCAGGGAGACTTTCACCCCTGAATGTCATGTCTCACATAGGGGGGAGGGCAATGATTTCACTTGCAGAGTTGAACTTAGAGAGAATGAGGCCACATCTGAGCAAAGACAGAGGTCCTCCAGAAGTAACTCTTAGGCATGCCTATAGGTAGTCTAAGCTTCTCTGCTTCCTAGAGCTTCACGAGAGTAAGCCTCATAATCGAGGGCATGGCCTGTTGATTTGGGTATCCCTAAGGCTTGACACAGTATCAGGCAATTCCCTGATGGTAAGATTTAATAGTTCCATAGTCTTTCTCCCCTCCCTCAGGGGACTTTGCCAATACTTTTTGATTATCTGCTTAATGTACTCTAGGATGTTTCCAGGCATTACAATAATCTATACAGCATTAAAGGACCTCTTTCTTATTCTGTGCTTCCTGTGTTTCAGTTGTTCAAATGATCTGTACAGATAAGTTGAATTCAGTTCCATCTCAAATACGTGTTTCTTCCATTGGTCTCAAACAGTATGTGTGGTTCTAAAATATGGACACTGTCTTCCTTACCCCTATGTTCTGAATTACCTTAACCCCACCCTGTTCGGCTTTGTTCTTATCTCTAAATATCAGGTTTTATATATATATATATATACAACAGCCTCTCAAAATCTAGGTATAATAATCACCAGACTTAATGTGTCTGCCCTAAAAGCTTGTAATCTAGGCCCCTGTTTTCTTATAAGGTTTTTCTAAAGGTGACCATACAATTGTTGTTTTTTTGTTCCTGGTTTATTTTGTCTCACCAAATGTCCCACATGTTCATTCATATCGTTGCATGCCTCACGACATTGTTCCTTTTTGTAGCAGCACAGCCTTCGTTCATAAGCATACACCGTCGTTCACCAATTTACTTCTCCGTCAGTGCATCCTTCAGCCTACTTGCATTCATAGGGCATCATGTAGAGGGCCCAAAGTCCACGGTCCATCAACATTCTCTATTTTAGATGATTTCATTGTTCCTTTGTGGGAAGATTTTTGATGACAGATTGACTTTTTACTTGTGCTTGGTTTGTTGAGAGCTTCTATTCTTCTGAAGTCAGTATAGGTAATTAGTGTGTTTCTGGGAATTTGTCCATTTCATGTAAGTTGTCTAGCTTGTTGGCTTATAGTTCATAATATTCTCTTATGATTTTTAAAATTTCTTCATGATCTGTGGTAACGGCCCCTTCTCATTTCTGATGCTACTAATTCTTTAAATATTTAATGGAGTTGTCCAGTGAAGTTATCTGAACCTGAGCTTTTCTTTGCAGAAGTTTTAAAATTATTAATTCAATATCTTTACTTGTTAAAGATCTATTCACATTTTCTATTTCTTCTTGATTTGGTTTTGGTTTTGCAACATTCCAGCAATTTTTCCATTCCATCTGAATTATCTACTTATTGACCATACAATTGTTCATAGTATTCCCTTATTATCTTTTTTTATTTGTTTAAGGGCAGTAGTGATGGCCGTTCTTTCTTTCCTGAATTTAGTAATTGTTTGATTTTATTGATCTTTTGAACAGAACAACTTGTGGTTTCATTATCTCTGTTGTTTTTCTTTTCTCTAGCTCATTAATATTTGTTCTAATCTTTATCATTTATTTTGTTCTACTTGCTTTATTTTTAATTTGCTCTTCATTTTTCAGTGTCTTAAGGTGGAAATTTAGGTTACTAATTTGTGATCGCTGTTCTTTTTTTAATATAGGCATTTACAGCTATAAATTTCCTCTAAGTACTGCTTTAGCTATATCCCTTAAGTTTTGGTGGTTGTGTATTCATTTCAAGAATTTTCTAATTTTCCTTATGATTTCTTCATTGACCCTTTAAGGCATGTGTTCGGTTATTATAAACTTTTTTTTAAATGAGTAAATTCATAGCAGTACTCCCTTATCTCGCATTATAAAACTATGTTAACCTTAATAATGAGTGAAAAGGGCATTACAGAAAGTAGAAAAACAATGAAGACTGTGTTATTTAAGAACTAAGTTAAAAACTTGATAATTAGTATTAGAGTGGTATGTCTAGATTTTAACATTTACTAGAGTCTTTTAGTTCTTTAAAGTTACTTAAATTCTTAAAAAATGACTTTCATTTCATATAAGTGATTTTTATTTTAGGGAAAGGTCCTGTGTTGGTGAGACTAACATATGTGTTCATATGGTTGTAAAGGATGGGGGAGTATTTTTACTGATGAAGAAAGATGGAAGGTGGTGTTTTAAAAAATATAATCTTTATCCTGATCATTTTTAAATTGTGACACTGGCTCTGAGACATAATTCTGTTTCTAAACCATTGCAGTTTAGCTTTAGTACCTAAATTGATCCAGGAATAGACTGTTTCTGATAATGTGTGAAGATTAAGGAAGAGCTGTAAATTACCAGAAGTATAAAAGAGGAGTACAGCAGGATCCTGAATATTTTCTCTCATTTTAAGTTTATTTCAACTTGATGCCTTTAAGTATTTTTAGTTTATTTATCCTTAGTATTTTTAGCATTCTTAAAAGGTGCATTGGAGTATCTTGCTGAAGCTAAAATATTTATAAACTCCTTCCCCCTACTTACTTCGTTTTTCTAATGTAAGAAAAGTTAGTCTTTACAAATACTTTATTGCTACTTAAAAAGCAAACAAATGTCTCTTTACCAGATTTGAAATCAAGAAAAAGCTAAAAACAGCCAAAAAGAAAGAAAAGAAAGAAAAAAAGAAAAAGCAAGAAGAAGAGCAAGAAAAGAAAAAGCTGACCCAAATTCAGGAATCTCAGGTAAGAAATTCAGTGGTCTTATCCAAAGAATTAAGACCTGTGTTTTCAGTGTGTGTGTGTGTATTTGTTTATGTAAAAGATGGGTTTGTTGTAATTATCCATGTCACTTATTGCAAAACTATTGCAGTCTGTCTATACCCTGTAGATTTCATTAATCTCTGGACACATTTTACTGTTCCACATTTAGCGGTTTAATTTGTTAGGACTTCTTCACCCAAGTCTGTATTTAAAAAGCAGCCCACTCGTCTGTGAACATTCCTTCAAGGAAAATTGGTAAACATCCTGTCCTTTGTAGCCAGATTAGTTATGATGTGTACTCAGGCATATGTCATCCTCGACTTAGTAATATATATAGCTGAGAAAATTAGTCATCTCTGCATTCATCATGAAAAGCTTTGTTGACATTATCAACAAGCAATAGCTGTGATCTAGTGTGTTCTTCCAGGAAGAATTTATTTCAATAATTCTTAAACTTTCTGTTATAGAAGAGAAAAGACAGAAGCTGACTTTACTCCTCTATCTTCTTTGTCCACAAGAGGATGCTCTCTCACCTTATACAGAGTTTAAGCTTCGGTAGCCCATACACTTTCACATTGGAGGAATAAATGTCATTAATTGCTGAATATAGAGAATCTTAGTGTAAAATGTTGGTAAACGGCCTATCTTACATGTTCTTCCCTTCCCAGGTAACATCCCATAACAAGGAACGCCGTTCCAAACGGGATGAAAAATTAGATAAGAAATCTCAAGCCATGGAGGAGCTGAAAGCAGAGCGAGAAAAACGGAAGAACAGAACAGGTAAGTAGGGGGAAAGTAATAACTGCTTTGTGACTTTGAGCATATGATTTGACTTCCAGGTGCCCATTTTTACTTCTCCTTTTTTTTTTTCTTGCTGTTTATTGTGGAAAATTCCAAACACATACGAAATAGAGTTACTAGTGTAATGAAACCAACATCCAGCTTCAACAATCAAACTCCAAGGATTAATTTGTAAAGGAAATACAGGATAAGGCTTGATTGTTTTTTTTCTTTCAAAAAAATTATATCATGCCTTCCAGTGACTTTTATTTTGAATATCCTAATGGACCCTTGGATTTTAGCATGCTTTATGTGTTTTAGTCCATTACAGTTATTATTCTTATTGATACTCTTTGTCACATCTTCAGCCAATTGTATGAGTCTTTTGACATGAGACCTTGGTAGTGTTTGGTAGCTTCCCTGCTTTCCGAATGTGGAATCAACCATTTCTCTAAAGATTTCTGGGGTGGTTGTTGTTGTTTTCATGAGAAATTATATTTAGGGACCACAGTCTGGATATAAAGAATGTTTATGCTACTTCACCATTTTTTCAAAAACTTTTCAGTGTATAAAGCTAGGAATTTGTTTTTTGAAAGTTTAAAATACATCGTGAGCCTCCTGGTGATACGTTTCCTTTCAGTTTTAGGACCCAAAGTTTTTTTGTTTTGTTTTTTAACAACAGTTTTATTGAGGTAAAATTCATATAATTTACTTATGTATGGAAACATTACTGATTCTGCACATTAATTTTATATCCCGCCACCTTGCTGAATTTGTTTATTAGCTCAGGTAACTTTCTTGTAGATTTCTCAGGATTTTCCAAGTATAATATCATGTTATCTGCACATAGTGAAAGTTTTACTTCTTCCTTTCCAATTTGGAGGCCTTTTGTTTAATTTTCCTGCCTGATTGCTCTAGCTAGAACTTCTGATACAATGTTGAATAATAGTGGTAGTAGAGGGCATCCTTGTCTTGTTCCTGAGCTTAGGGGGAAAGCTTTCAGTCTCTCTCCATTGAGTACAATGCTGGCTATGGGCTTTTTATATATGCCCTTTATCATATTGAGAAAGTTACCTTTGATTCCTACCTTTTGAAGTGTTTTTTATAAGAAAAGGATGTTGAATTTTGTTGAATGCTTTTTCAGCATCAATTGAGATGACCATGTGATTTTTCCCTTTCGTTGTGTTAATGTGCTGTATTACATTAATTGATTTTCTTGTGTTGAACTATCCTTGCATTCCAGGTATAAACCCTATTTGGTCATGATTATATCCTATATTATCAACAGCCCCTTCCAACATGAAAAAGTTAGAATGACCATAGCCCAAATACCCCTAAAGAGTGAAAGATCAAAGGTGTGAGGGTGGAGTTATACAGAGAAGATCGGGTTTAACAAATGAGCATGAGTGCTGAATCATTATACTGATATTTCTTTTAGTCTCCAGTATCTTGGAGCAGCTAGTAGTAAAAACCTAAAATTGTGGAATTATAACCCATACCAAACTCTGAAATTTGTTCTGTAACTAATTGTTGTGTGGCACTTTGAAATTTATTGCTTTTTTGTATATATGTTATTTTTCACAAAAAAGAAAAGGAAGCGTGTAATAGAGAAGATAAGATTTAACAAATGATTATGACTACTGAATCAATATATTGATATTCCTTTTGGTCTCCAGTGTCTTGGAGCAGCTAGAAGAAAAAATGAAAAATCGTGGAACTGGAACACATACCAAACTTTAAAATATGGTGGAAAACTACTTGTTAAAATGTACTTGGAAATTTGTTGCTTTTTTGTATATATGTTATTTTTTACAATTAAAAAAACAACAGTAAGCAAATAAAAAATAGCAGGGTGCTGAGGGGCCAGCCTTCCAGAACATTGACTAGTTCCATCCCCCTATCCCATATTGTCATGGCCCCTTCCAACATGAAGAAGTTAAACTAGGCGTAGCCCAAGTACCCCTAAAGAGTAGGAGAAAGATCAAAGGTGATGGTGGAGTTATACAAAGAAGGTAGGGTTTAACAAATGAGTATGAGTGCTGAATCAGTATATTGATGTTTCTTTTAGTCTCCAGTATCTCAGAGCAGCTAGAAGTAAAAACCTAAAACTGTGGAATTATAACCTGTACCAAACTCTGAAATCTGTTCTATAACTAATTGTTGTGATGCCCTTTAAAGTTTATTGTTTTTTTTCTATATATGTTATTTTTCACAAGAGGAAAAAAAGTTGATTGTGATGATAAATGCACAACTATATGATGATATTGTGAACCATTGATTGTACACTTTGGATGGTGGCATTGTATGTGAATATATAATATATATTAATAAAAAATAATTTTTTTAAAATGATCAAAGGGGAAGGTGGCGTTATAAAAGTGAAGATAGGATTTAACAAATGAGTATGACAGCTGAATTATTATATTGATATTTCTTTTAGTCTCCAGTATTTTGGAGCAGCCAAAATTAAAAACCTAAAATTGTGGTGCTGTAACTCATAGCAAACTCTGAAATCTGTTCTATAACTAATTGTTGTGGTGTGCTTTGGAATTTATTGCTGTTTTGTATATCTGTTATTCTTCACAATAAACAAATTTAAAATCATACAAAAATTCATGTACTTTATAATTTACCCATTTAAAGTGAAATAGTTTTTAGTGTATTCAGAGTTGTACAGCCATCACCACAGTCAGTTTTAGAACTGATTGAAGAATCATCACCTCCGAAAGAAACCTTGAAAGCAAAAAAAAAAAAAAAAAAAAGAAACTCTGTACCCCTTAGCCAACAGCATCACTACAACCCCCAAGTCTGCAGCCCCAGCCCTTAGCAACCATTAATTTGCTATTCTGTTTCTGTAGATTTGCCTATTCTGGACATTTAGGATTAATGATATCATTTAATATGTGATCTTTATTTTTTTCCTCTCGCATGGGCAGGCACCGGGAACCAAGCCCGGGTCTCCAGCATGGCAGGCAAGAACTCTGCCTGCTGAGCCACCGCGGCCCACCCAACATGTGATCTTTTGTGACTAGCTTCTTTCACTTACTGTAACATCTTTGAGGTTCATTCGTGTTGTATCATGTGTCTATACCTCATTACTTTTAATGGCCTATTAATATTCTATTGTGTGGATACACTGTACCACATTTTATCATTTTATTTATCTGATCACCTGTCGATGGACATCTGGGTTGTTTCTAGTTTTTTACTATTATGAATAATACTGCTATGAACATTGATATACAAGTTTTTAATATGGACATTTGTTTTCATTTGTCTTTGACATATATAGCTAGGAACTGCCCCACTTTTCCAAACCAGCTTCACTTTTTGTATTTTCACCAGCAATGTAAGAGGGTTCTGCTTTCTCCACATCCTCACCCATACTTTTTGTTATTTGTACTTTTTTTTTTGAAAAGAGAAAATGTTTTTTGGTCATGTAAAACTAAATCCAGAAATTTGCTTTTATCCTTCTCTTTGATTTTATACAACTGAAATATCAATAAATATTTAAATCCATTAAAATAAACTTCAAATGCCTTGATTTTTAATTCCCTAAAATGCCTTTTGACTTTGGCATCAGCATTTATGATATTATGCCCAGAAGGTATAATAAATCATGCTAAAAGCAAAACCTGATAAAGATACTACAAGAAAGGAAAACTACAAACCAGCCTCCCTAATGAACATAGATGTAAAAATTCTCAACAAAATACTTGCAGATTAAATCCAGTGGCACATTAAAAGAATTATATACCACAACCAAGCGGGGTTTACTCCAGGTGTGCAAGGGTGGTTCAACACAAGAAAATCAGTTTATGCAATACAATACATTAACGAATCAAAAGGGAAAAGTCACATGGACATCTCGATTGATGCTGAAAATGTATTCAACAAAATTCAGCATCCTTTTCTCATAAAAACACTTTAAAGGGTAGAAATCGAAGGAAACATCCTCAATATGATAAAAGACATATGAAAAACCCAGAGACTGCATGGAACTCAACAATGACAGACTGAAAGCTTTCCCCCTATGATCAGTCACGAGACAAAGATGCCCACTGTCACCACTATTATTCATCAGTTCTAGCTAGAGCAATTAGGCAACAAAAAGAAATAAAAGAAATAAAATAAAATAATAAAAATTAAAAAAAATAGAAATAAAATAAAAAAATAAAAAAAAGGAAGAAGTAAAATTTATGAAGTCACATTTTTATAATTGTACTATTAATTGAAGTCCTTGGTTTAACTTAGGGTTCACTGTTTGTAGAGTATAGTTCTATTGATTTTTTAAAAAATTCTCATCATATCTACAATCTAACATTTCCCTTTTTAATCATTTTCAGATATATATTTCAGTGCTATTAACTGCATTCACAACTACATTTACAATGTTGTGCTACCATTAACACTATACTTATTAAAACATTTCTGCTATTCCAGATAGGAAACCTATACATTTTAAGCCTTAACTTCCCATTTCCTAACCCCACCCATCCACTAGTATTTTATATTCAAGATTCTGACTCTGTGAGGTTGCTTATTCAAATTGTTTCAAATCAGTGATATCATACAATATTTGCCCTTTTGTGCCTGGTGTGTTTCACTCAGCATAATGTCTTCCAGGTTCGTCATGTTGTCACATACATTAAGACTTCATTCCTTCTTGCAGCTGAATAATATACCATTATATATATATCTACCCCATTTTGTTTATCCATTCATCAGTTGATAGAAACTTAGGTTGTTTGCATTTTTCTTCAGTTGTGAATAATTCCACTTTAAATATCAGTGTGCAAATATCTGTTCATGTCCTTCCTTTCAGTTCTACTGGGTATATACCTAGTAGCTGGATTGCCGGAATATAAGGCAGTTCTATCCTTAGCTTCCTGAGGAACTGCCAAACTGTCTTCCACTGCAGCTGTACCATTTTACATTGCCACCGTCAGTGAATAAATGTTCCTATTTCTCCACATCCTCTCCAACACTTGTAAGTTTTCTGTTTAATAGTGGCCATTCTAATAAGTGTGAATTGGTATTTTGTTGTGATTTTGATTTGCGTTTCCCTAATAGCTAGTAAAAATGAGCATCTTTTCATGTGCTGTTTTAGCATTTGTATTTCCTGTTTGGAAAAATGTCTAAATGTGTTTTGCCCATTTTATAATTAGGTTGTCTACTTATTATTGAGTTGTAGGATTTCTTTGTGTATTCTGAATATCAAATCCTTATCAGATATGTGGTTTCCAAATATTTTCTCCCATTGATTCGACTGCCTTTTTTCTTCCTGACAAAGTCCTTTGAAGCGTAGAAGTATTCAGTTTTGAGGAGATCTGATTGATCTATTTTTCTTTCATTGCTTGTGCTATGGGTGTAAGATTTTCTGCCTACCACAAGATCTTCAAGATAGTTTCCTGCATTTTATTCTAGGGAGTTACGATCCTGGCTCATATATTTAGGTCTTTGGTCCATTTTGAGTTCATTTTTTTACAGGACATGAGATAGGGGTCTTCTTTCATTCTTTTGGACATTGTTAACCAGTTCTCCCAGCACCATTTGTTGAAGAGACTCTTCTGACTCATTTGAGTATTCTTGGCAGCCTTGTAAAAAAATCAGTTTACCATAGATGTGATGGTCTATATCTGAACTCTCAGTTCAATTCCATTGATAAATATGTCTGTCTTTGTGCTAATACCAGCCTGTTTTGATCATGGTAGCTTTGTGATATGCTTTAAAGTCAGTTAGTGTGAGTCCTCCAACTTCATTCTTCTTTTTCAGGATGATTTTGGCTATTCAGGGCTCCTTACCTTCCAAATAAATTTGATTATTGGCTTTTTCCATTCTGTAAAGTAGGCCTTTAGAAATTTGATTGGAATTGCATTGAATCTGTAAATCAATTTTGGTAGACATAATAATGATATTTAGTCTTTAATTCATGAATACAGAATATCCTTCCATTTATGTAGGTCTTCTTTGAATTCTCCTAGCAACATTTTGCAGTTTTTTTGGTACGTGTCCTTTGTATCTGTGGTTAAGTTTATTCCGTGATATTTACTTACTAGTTGCTATTGTAAATGGAATTTTTTTCTAGATTTCTTCCTTTAATTGTTCATTACTAGTATATAGACACTGCTGATTTTTACATGTTGATCTTGTATCCTGCCACTTTGCTGAACTTGTTTATTAGTTCTAGTAGCTTTGTCATAGATTTTTCCAGACTCTCTAAATATAGGATCATGCCATCTGCAAATAGTGAGTTTTACTTCTTCCTTTCTAATTTGTATGCCTTTTATTTCTTTTTCTTGTCTAATTGTTCTAGCTAGAACTTCCAGCACAATGTTTTATAACAAGTGGGCGTCCTTGTCTTGTTCCTGATTTTAGGGGAAAGCTTACAGTTTCTCACCATTGAATATGATGTTAGCTGTGGAGTTTTTATAAATACTCTTTATCATATTGAAGAAGTTTCCTTCTATTCCTGTCTTTCAATGTGTTTTTTTTAAATTTTACTCACATACCATACAGTCTTCCAATTTTAACACTTAGTAGTTCACACTTTCATCATATAGCTGTGCATTCATCATCACAATAGATTTTTGAACATTTTCTTTATTCCAAAAGAAAAAGAATAAAGTCAAAATAAAAGTTAAAAAAACACCCAGAGCATCCCATACCACTCCCTGCCTTATTTTTTTTTCTTACTTATCTTTCCATACATTGGATTGTCATAATCACACAGTCACACCTTAAAAGCTGTGTAGTTATTAAGTCATTTTTAAAAATCAAGGCTGGAGAGGAGCCAAGATGGCGGCTTAGTGAGGAGTGGGATTTAGTTTGTCCTCCAGAGCAGTTAATAAGTAGCCAGGAACAGTACAGAACAACTGCTGGGACCACATCAGTGACTGGACATACAGCATTCCCTAATGTGGACAAGCTGGACCAGCTGCAAGCCTACCCAGAACCATGAGTTCCCCAAGCCACCGCACCGGTGCCTCTCCCCCACAGGCTGGTTCCAAGAAGGGAAAGGAAAGAGACTTGACCAGCAGCAGGGACTGAGCACAACCAAGTGTCAACTGTGGAATTAATTAACAAATTCTGACTACTAAAAATAGGCCCCCAGCTCAGCTGAACCTCTGAGTAAAAGCTGAGGTTGCTGGGTTTTGCCCCAGTGCAGCGGGGGCAGAGCTGATAGAAAAAAAAGAAAGAAAAAAAAAAACAGGTTTTTTTGGATTGGACAGCACAAAATACTTGGAAGGGTCTGGGCCCTGAAGGAAAGGAGGGGGCACGTAGGACCTGGAGATATACAGAGCAACGTACCAACTTAAGCTCTTGATTGGCAAAGCCGAGGTACAGGGGACCTGCTCTGAAAAGGATTTTTTTCTTCTTCTTCTTCTTCTTTTTTTTGTGTGTGTGGCTGTATTTCTACACTTGACTGCTCTTTGGATATAGCTGCAGGGCTTCTTGGGCTCCAACTGCCCCAAGCATGGGCAGAATTAAGCTTGTTCGAGAGTCTGTCTGGAGGCTGTGCCTTCCCCAGGAGTGGGGGTGGGGCAGCTTAGGTGGGATCCCTCCCTCAAGGAATTCGGACTGGAAAACTGAAGCAATTAAAGCCAGCCTACAACCTCTCCTCTGTCTCAACCATGCTCCTAGCAGGGCGAGTCTGCTGAAGTTAAAGTTATCACATCACCTTATGCTGGTGGGACCCACAGGCAAACAGGCGTCACATACTGAGCAGGATAAGAAAAACACAGTCCAGAGGCTTCATAGGAAAGTCTTTCAACCTGCTGGGTCTCACAGGGAAAAATGATGCAGGTGACTCTTTCCTCCTGAAAGGAGGATGGTTTGGTCGGAAAAAGTCTGACTAGGGTCTATAATACCAAAGTAGACCATCGTAAGGGGAATAAAAGAAAAAAAAGAAAGCACCATACAGGCAGGGCAAGAAAAAACAAAGTTTTGAAAACAAAAACTGAAAAACTGTGATCTGTTAAGCAAAACCTAAGCTAGAGGTCTAGAATAAGCTGAACTGAATGTCAAAGAGCAGATAGAGAACAAAGTCACCCGGCAAGAATCCTAGGTAAAAAAAAAAAAAGTGAAAGCAATTTCCAGAATAAACTAATTAAGGAAATCAAATGCCTCGATACCAGCAAAAAAGTGAATCATATTGGGAAAATTGAAGATAAGGCCCAGTCAAGGGAACAAACCAACAATTCAAATGAGATACAGGAGTTGAAACAATTAATTCAGAACGTTCAAACAGACATGGAAAACCTCATCAAAAATCAAATCAGTGAATTGAGGGAAGATATAAGGAAGGCAAGGAACAACCAAAAAGAAGAAATCGAAAGTCTGAAAAAACAAATCACAGAACTTATGGGAATTAAAGGCACAGTAGAAGAGATGAAAAAAACAATGGAAAACTACAGTGTTAGATTTCAAGAGGCATAAGATAGGATTAGTGGATGTGCTGGTTTGAAAGGATGTATGTCCCCTAGAAAAGCCATGTCTTAATCAAGATCCCATTCCCTATTCAATACTGTATGTTTGAAACTATGATCAGATCATCTCCCTGGATGATGTGATTTAGTCAAGAGTAGTTGTTAAGCTGAATTAAGTGACGACATGTGTCCACTCATTTGGGTGGGTCTTGATAAGTTTCTGGAGTCCTATAAAAGAGAATGCTGCAGCACCACGAAGCAGAGAGTCCACAAGCCAGTGACCTTTGGTGATGAAGAAGGAAAAGTCCTCCCAAGGAGCTTCATGAAACAGGAAGCCAGGTGAGAATGCTAACAGATGACACCATGCTCACCATGTGCCTTCTCACTTGAGAGAGAAACCCTGAACTTCATTGACCTTCTTGAACTAAGGTATCTTTCCCTGGATGGATGCCTTTGATTGGACATTTCTATAGAGTTGCTTTAATTGGGACGTTTCTTGGCCTTAGAACTGTAAACTAACAACTTATTAAATTCCCCCTTTTAAAAGCCATTCTGTTTCAGGTGTATTACATTCTGGCAGTTAGCAAACTAGAACAGTGAACTAGAGGATGGGATATCCAAAATCTGACAAGCAAAAGAAAATATACGGAAAAGAATGGAAAAATATGAGCAGGGACTCAGAGAATTGAATGACAACCTGAAGTGCATGAATATACGTGTTATGGATGTCCCAGAAGGAGAAGAAAAGGGAAAAGGACGAGAAACACTAATGAAGGAAATTATCACTGAAAATTTCCCAACTCTTATGAAAGACTTAAAAGTACAGATCCAGGAAATGCAGTGTACCCCAAACAGGATAGATCCAAGTAGATGTACTCCAAGACACTTACTAATCAGAATATCAGATGTCAAAGAGAATGAGAGAATTTTGAAAGCAGCAAGAGAAAAACAGTCCATCACATACAAGGGAAGCCCAAATAAGACTATGCATAGATTTTTCTGCAGAAACTATGGAGGCAAGAACATAGTGGGATGATATATTTAAGATACTAAAAGAGGAAAACACCAACCAAGAATTCTATATCCAGCAAAATTGTCTTTCAGAAATGAGGGGGAAATTAAAACATTTTCAGACAAAAAATCACTAAGAATTTATGACCAAGAGATCCACTCTGCAAGAAATACTAAAAGGAGCACTAGAGATAAATAGGAAAAGACAGGAAAGAGAGGTGTGGGGAAGAGTGCAGAAATGAAGACTATCAGTAAAGGTAAAAAGAAGAAAAATTAGATATGACATATAAAATCCAAAAGGAAAAATGGTAGAAGAAAGTACTGCCCTTATAGTAATAACACTAAATGTTAATGGATTGAACTCCCCAATCAAAAGACATAGACTGACAGAATGGATTTAAAAACAGGACCCATCTATATACAGTCTACAGGAGATGCATCTTAGACCCAAGGATAATCATAGGTTGAAAGTGAAAGGTTGGGAAAAGATATTTTATGCAAACAACAATCAGAAAAGAGCAGGAGTAACTATAACAATATCCAACAAATTAGACTTCAAATGTATAACAACTAAAAGAGACAAAAAAAAGACACTATGTATTAATAAAAAGGACAATTCAACAAGAAGATATAACAATCATAAATATTTATTCACTGAAATATGAGAGGATCATATGGTAGCCCATGACAAACTCTGGGATCTGTCCTGTAACTACTTGTTGAAGAGTGCTTTGAAAACTATTGGTTTTTTATTTCTTTACTTTGCATCTGTGTTACACTATACAGTAAGAAAGTTAAATATATATATATATTTACACACTGAGCCAGAGTGCTCCAAAATACATGAAGCAAACACTGAAAAGAGAAATAGACATATCTACCATAATAGTTGGAGACTTCAATTCCCCATTCTAATCAATGAACTGAACATCTAGACAGAAGATCAATAAAGAAACAGAGAATTTGAATAATACAATAAATGAACTAGACTTAACAGACATTTATAGAACATTACACCCCACAACAGCAGAATACACTTTTTTCTCAAGTGCTCATGGATCATTCTCAAGGATAGGCCATATGCTGGGTCGCAAAGCAAGTCTCAATAAATTAAAAAAGATTGAAATCGTACAAAACACTTTCTCAGATCATAAAGGAATGAAGTAGGAAATCAATAGTAGACAGAGGGCCAGGAAATTCACAAATATATGGAGGCTCAACAATACATTCTTAAACAACCAGTGGGTCCAGGAAAAAATTACAAGAGAAATCAGTAAATATCTCAAGGCAAATGAAAACACAACATATCAAAATTTATAGGATGTAGCAAAGGCACTGCTAAGAGGGAAATTTATTGCCCTAAATGCCTATATCAAGAAAGAAGAAAGAGCAAAAATTGAGGAATTAACTGTCCACTTGGAAGAACTAGAGAAAGAATAGCAAACTAACCCCAAAGCAAGTAAAAGGAAAGAAATAACAAAGATTAGAGCAGAAATAAATGAAATTGAGAATATGAGAACAATCAAGAAAATCAGCAAAACCAGAAGTTGGTTCTATGAGAAAATCAATAAGATTGATGCACCCTTAGTGAGGTTGACAAAAAGAAGAAGAAAGAGGATGCAAATAAATAAAATCAGAAATGGAAGAAGAGACATACCCACTGACCCCACAGAAATAAAGGAGGTAATGAGAAAATACTATGAACAACTTTGTGCTAATAAACTAAACAATATAGATTAAATGGATGACTTCCTAGAAAGGCATGAACAACGAACATTGACTCAAGAAGAAATAGACGACCTCAACAAACAATCACAAGTAAAGAAATTGAATTAGTCATTAAGAAGCTCCCCCAAAAGAAAAGTCCAGCGCCAGATGGCTTCACATGTGAATTCTACCAGTCAAGAAGCAATTAGGCAGTGCCGCGTGCAGTTCTGGACTTTCCCACTCGCCACTAGATGTTGCTGTACCAATGTGAAATCCATTGCCGGTCGGGAAGCTTCGAGGAAAACCTTCACAGCCCCTCTGGGCAAAGAAGACACTCTCCTTAGTTGACTGCAGGTATAATCAGCCATAGATACAATCAACTTACTGATTATTTAAGTCCATGAAAGATTCTTGCAGTAACAGGCCAGTGCTTGCTTGACTGGACAACTGGCTACCATCACCTGGCCAAGTTGACACAAGAACCTAACTATTGGACTTCCGGAGAAGATGGCGGCTTAGTAAGACGCGCGGATGTTAGTTTCTCCTCCGGGACAGCTACTAGGGGAGTAGAAACGATACAGAACAGCTCCCAAAGCCACGACAGAGATAAAAAAAAAAACAGCGTACCCCATCCTGGAACAGCTGGCTGGCTGAGAGAACCCGCTCTGGTGAGATTGCCGAGGGGCGCGGGCTTCATCGGGCGGGGCGGCAAGCCGCCGGAGTCACTCCCTTCCCCCTTCCCGGGCCGGCTGGGAGAATTGGACAGGCAGTCCCCTCAAACCGCGGGGGCTGGTGCCCACACCACACGCGGCCCCCCGGACCAACTGAGAGAATTGGATCGGAAATCCCCAGGCCGTGGAGAACGGTGACGGGGGGGAGGCCCTTCCAAACCCGTGACTCCCCGGGAACATGCACTCTCCCTGGCGGGCTGCTGCGGCTGGCGCCCTCCCACCACGCTTGGCGCCCCGGGCTGACTAGGAAATTCGGACGGGCGCTTTCCCGGGCTGCGGCGGCCAGCGACCCTCCCCGCGTTCGGACCCGAGGCCAGCTGGCACTCTTCCAAGCCGCTTTGGCTAGTGAACCTCCCGGACGGCGAGAGTTTTCCAAAGTTAAAGGACCCACAGCACCTTTTACTGGTGGGACCCGCAGACAAATGTGTGCCACGAGCGCCACCTACTGGGCAGGATAAGAAAAACAGAACCCAGAGATTTCACAGAAAAATCTTACAACCTTCTTGGGTCCGACATCCAGGGAAATCTGTCTAAATGCGCAGACGCCAGCAGAAGATAACGGATCACGCTCAAAAAATTGAAAATATGGCCCAGTCAAAGGAACAAACCAATAGTTCAAATGAGATACAGGAGCTGAGACAACTAATGCTGAATATACAAACAGAAATGGAAAATCTCTTCAAAAACAAAATCGATAAATTGAGGGAGGACATGAATAAGACATGGGCTGAACATAAAGAAGAAATAGAAAAACTGAAAAAACAAATCACAGAACTTAAGGAAGCGAAGGACAAAGTAGAAAAGATAGAAAAAACAATGGATACCTACAATGATAGATTCAAAGAGACAGAAGATAGAATTAGTGATTTGGAGGATGGAACATCTGAATTCCAAAAACAAACAGAAACTATCAGGAAAAGAATGGAAAAATTTGAACAGGGTATCAGGGAACTCAAGGACAATATGAACCGCAAAATATACGTGTTGTGGGAGTCCCAGCAGGAGAAGAGAAGGGAAAAGGAGGAGAAAAACTAATGGAAGAAATTATCACTGAAAATTTCCCAACTCTTATGAAAGACCTAAACTTACAGATCCAAGAAGTGCAGCGCACCCTAAAGAGATTAGACCCAAATCGGCGTTCTCCAAGACACTTACTAGTTAGAATGTCAGAGGTCAAAGAGAAAGAGAGGATCTTGAAAGCAGCAAGAGAAAAACAATCCATCACATACAAGGGAAACCCAATAAGACTATGTGTAGATTTCTCAGCAGAAACCATGGAGGCTAGGAGACAGTGGGATGATATATTTAAATTACTAAAAGAGAAAAACTGCCAACCAAGACTCCTATATCCAGCAAAATTGTCCTTCAAAAATGAGGGAGAAATTAAAACATTCTCAGACATAAAGTCACTGAGAGAATTTGTGACCAAGAGACCAGCTCTGCAAGAAATACTAAAGGGAGCACTAGAGTCAGATATGAAAAGACAGAAGAGAGAGGGATGGAGAAGAGTGTAGAAAGAAGGAAAGTCAGATATGATATATAAAATACAAAAGGCAAAATGGTAGAGGAAAATATTATCCAAACAGTAATAACACTTAATGTTAATGGACTGAATTCCCCAATCAAAAGACATAGATTGGCAGAATGGATTAAAAAACAGGATCCTTCTATATGCTGTCTACAGGAAACACATCTTAGACCCAAAGATAAACATAGGTTGAAAGTGAAAGGTTGGGAAAAGATATTTCATGCAAATAACAACCAGAAAATAGCAAGAGTGGCTATCAACAAGTTAGACTTCAAATGTAAAACAGTTAAAAGAGACAAAAGAAGGACACTATATACTAATAAAAGGAACAATTAAACAAGAAGACATAACAATCATAAATATTTACGCACCAAACCAGAATGCCCCAAAATACATGAAGAATACACTGCAAACACTGAAAAGGGAAATAGACACAAATACCATAATAGTTGGAGACTTCAATTCCCCACTCTCATCAATGGACAGAACATCTAGACAGAGGATCAATAAAGAAATAGAGAATCTGAATATTACTATAAATGAGCTCGACTTAACAGACATTTATAGGACATTACATCCCACAACAGCAGGATACACCTTTTTCTCAAGTGCTCATGGATCATTCTCAAAGATAGACCATATGCTGGGTCACAAAGCAAGTCTTAACAAATTTAAAAAGATTGAAATCATACACAACACTTTCTCAGATCATAAAGGAATGAAGTTGGAAATCAATAATAGGCGGAGTGCCAGAAAATTCACAAATACGTGGAGGCTCAATAACACACTCTTAAACAAGCAGTGGGTCAAAGAAGAAATTGCAAGAGAAATTAGTAAATACCTCGAGGCGAATGAAAATGAAAACACAACATATCAAAACTTATGAGATGCAGCAAAGGCAGTGCTAAGAGGGAAATTTATTGCCCTAAATGCCTATATCAGAAAAGAAGAAAAGGCAAAAATGCAGGAATTAACTGTCCACTTGGAAGAACTGGAGAAAGAACAGCAAACTAATCCCAAAGCAAGGAAAAGGAAAGAAATAACAAAGATCAGAGCAAAAATAAATGAAATTGAAAACATGAAAACAATAGAGAAAAACAATAAGACCAGAAGTTGGTTCTATGAGAAAATCAATAAGATTGATGGGCCCTTAGCAAGATTGACAAAAAGAAGAAGAGAGAGGATGCAAATAAATAAGATCAGAAATGGAAGAGGAGACATAACTACTGACCCCACAGAAATAAAGGAGGTGATAACAGGATACTATGAACAACTTTATGCTAATAAATACAACAATTTAGATGAAATGGATGGGTTCCTGGAAAGACATGAACAACCAAATTTGACTCAAGAAGAAATAGATGACCTCAACAAACCAATCACAAGTAAAGAAATTGAATTAGTCATTCAAAAGCTTCCTAAAAAGAAAAGTCCAGGAACAGGTGGCTTCACATGTGAATTCTACCAAACATTCCAGAAAGAATTAGTACCAGCTCTCCTCAAACTCTTCAAAAAAATCGAAGTGGAGGGAAAATTACCTAATTCATTCTATGAAGCCAACATCACCCTCATACCAAAACCAGGCAAAGATAATACAAAAAAAGAAAACTACAGACCAATCTCTCTAATGAATATAGATGCAAAAATCCTCAATAAAATTCTAGCAAATCGAATCCAACAACACATTAAAAGAATTATACATCATGACCAAGTAGGATTTATCCCAGGTATGCAAAGATGGTTCAGCATAAGAAAATCAATTAATGTAATACACCACATCAACAAATCAAAGCAGAAAAATCACATGATCATCTCAATTGATGCAGAGAAGGCATTTGACAAGATTCGACATCCTTTCCTGTTGAAAACACTTCAAAAGATAGGAATACAAGGGAACTTCCTTAAAATGATAGAGGGAATATATGAAAAACCCACAGCTAATATCATCCTCAATGGGGAAAAATTGAAAACTTTCCCCCTAAGATCAGGAACAAGACAAGGATGTCCACTATCACCACTATTATTCAACATTGTGTTGGAGGTTCTAGCCAGAGCAATTAGACAAGAAAAAGAAATACAAGGCATCAAAATTGGAAAGGAAGAAGTAAAACTATCACTGTTTGCAGACGATATGATACTATACGTCGAAAACCCGGAAAAATCCACAACAAAACTACTAGAGCTAATAAATGAGTACAGCAAAGTAGCAGGTTACAAGATCAACATTCAAAAATCTGTAGCATTTCTATACACTAGTAATGAACAAGCTGAGGGGGAAATCAAGAAACGAATCCCATTTACAATTGCAACTAAAAGAATAAAATACCTAGGAATGAATTTAACTAAAGAGACAAAAAACCTATATAAAGAAAACTACAAAAAACTGCTAAAAGAAATCACAGAAGACCTAAATAGATGGAAGGGCATACCGTGTTCATGGATTGGAAGACTAAATATAGTTAAGATGTCAATCCTACCTAAATTGATTTACAGATTCAATGCAATACCAATCAAAATCCCAACAACTTATTTTTCAGAATTAGAAAAACCAATAAGCAAATTTATCTGGAAGGGCAGGGTGCCCCGAATTGCTAAAAACATCTTGAGGGAAAAAAACGAAGCTGGAGGTCTCGCGCTGCCTGACTTTAAGGCATATTATGAAGCCGCAGTGGTCAAAACGGCGTGGTATTGGCATAAAGATAGATATATTGACCAATGGAATCGAATAGAGTGCTCAGATATAGACCCTCTCATCTATGGACATTTGATCTTTGATAAGGCAGTCAAGCCAACTCACCTGGGACAGAACAGTCTCTTCAATAAATGGTGCCTAGAGAACTGGATATCCATATGCAAAAGAATGAAAGAAGACCCATCTCTCACACCCTATACAAAAGTTAACTCAAAATGGATCAAAGATCTAAACATTAGGTCTAAGACCATAAAACAGTTAGAGGAAAATGTTGGGAGATATCTTATGGATCTTACAACTGGAGGCGGTTTTATGGACCTTAAACCTAAAGCAAGAGCACTGAAGAAGGAAATAAATAAATGGGAACTCCTCAAAATTAAACACTTTTGTGCATCAAAGAACTTCATCAAGAAAGTAGAAAGACAGCCTACACAATGGGAGACAATATTTGGAAATGATATATCAGATAAAGGTCTAGTATCCAGAATTTATAAAGAGATTGTTCATCTCAACAACAAAAAGACAGCCAACCCAATTACAAAATGGGAAAAAGACTTGAACAGACACCTATCAGAAGAGGAAATACAAATGGCCAAAAGGCACATGAAGAGATGCTCAATGTCCCTGGCCATTAGAGAAATGCAAATCAAAACCACAATGAGATATCATCTCACACCCACCAGAATGGCCATTATCAACAAAACAGAAAATGACAAGTGCTGGAGAGGATGCGGAGAAAGAGGCACACTTATCCACTGTTGGTGGGAATGTCAAATGGTGCAACCACTGTGGAAGGCAGTTTGGCGGTTCCTCAAAAAGCTGACTATAGAATTGCCATACGACCCAGCAATACCATTGCTGGGAATCTACTCAAAGGACTTAAGGGCAAAGACACAAATGGACGTTTGCACACCAATGTTTATAGCAGCGTTATTTACAATTGCAAAGAGATGGAAACAGCCGAAATCTCCATCAACAGAAGAGTGGCTAAACAAACTGTGGTATATACATACGATGGAATATTATGCAGCTTTAAGACAAGATAAACTTATGAAGCATGTAATAACATGGATGGACCTAGAGAACATTATGCTGAGTGAGTCTAGCCAAAAACTAAAGGACAAATACTGTATGTCTCACTGATGTGAGAATACAGTATTTGTATATTATTTCGAGAATAAATGTGGAATATGTCATTGGTAACAGAGTCCAACAGGAGGTAGAAATAGGGTAAGATAATGGGCAGTTGGAGCTGAAGGGATACAGACTGTGCAACAGGACTAGATACAAAAACTCAAAAATGGACAGCACAATAATACCTAATTGTAAAGTAATCATGTTAAAACACTGAATGAAGCTGCATCTGAGCTATAGGTTTTTGTTTTGTTTTGTTTTCTTTTGTTTTTACTGTTATTACTTTTATTTTTTTCTCTATATTACTTTTATTTTTTTCTCTATATTAACATTCTATATCTTTTTCGGTTGTGTTGCTCATTCTTCTAAACCAATGCAAATGTACTAAGAAACGATGATCATGCATCTATGTGATGATGTTAAGAATTACTGATTGCATATGTAGAATGGTATGATTTCTAAATGTTGGGTTAATTTCATTTTTTCCGTTAATTAAAAAAAAAAAGAGAGAAGGGGTAATTGAAGCTGAAGGGATACAGACTGTGCAACAGGACTGGATATAAAAACTCAGAAATGGACAGCACAATACTACCTAATTGTAATGCAATTATGTTAAAACATTGAATGAAGCTTCATGTGAGGTATAGGTTTTTTTTTTCTCTCTATACTCATTTTAATTCTTATTCTGTTGTCTTTTTATTTCTTTTTCTAAATCGATGCAAATGTACTAAGAAATGATGAATATGGAACTATGTGATGATATTAAGAATTACTGATTGTACATGTAGAATGGAATGATTTCTAAATGTTTTGTTAATTTTTTTTAATTAATAAAAAAAAAAGAAGCAATTAGCACCAGTCCTGCTCAAACACTTCAAAAAATTTGAAAAGAAGAGAAGGCTACCTCACTCATTCCATGAAGCCAACTTCACCCTCATACTAAAGCCAGACAAAGATACAAGAAAAGAAAACTACAGACCAGTCTCTCTAATGAATATAGATGCAAAAATCCTCAACAAAATTCTTGCAAATCGAATCTAACACCACATTAAAAGAATTATACACCATGATCAAGTAGGATTCATCCCAGGTATGCAAGGGTGGTTTAATATGAGAAAATCAATTAATGTAATATACCACATCAACAGATCAAAGCAGAAAAACCACATGATCATCTCGATTGATGCAGATAAAGCATGTGATGAAATTTAACATCAATTCTTGTTGAAAACACTGCAAATGATAGGAATAGAAGGGAACTTCCTCAACATGATAAAGGGAATATATAAAAACCCACAGCTAATATCAACCTCAATGGGGAAAAATTGAACTTTCCCCCTAAGATCAGGAACAAGACAAGGATATCCACTATCACCACTGTTATTCAACATTGTGTTCGAAGTTCTAGCCAGAGCAATTAGACAAGAAAAAGAAATATAAGGCATCAAAATTGGGAAGGAAGAAATAAAACTCTCACTGTTTGCAGATGATATGATACTATATGTCAAAAACCCTGAAAAATCCACAGCAAAGCTATTAGAGTTAATAAATGAGTACAACAAAGTGGCACATTACAAGATCAACACTCAAAATCTGTAGTGTTTCTATATGTTAGTAATAAACAATCAGAAGAGGAAGTCAAGAAAAAAATTCCATTTACAACTGCAACTAAAAGAATAAAATATTTAGGAATAAATTTAACTAAGGATAGAAAAGACCTATGTAAAAAAAAAACCACAAGAAAGGGCTAAAAGAAATCACAGAAGACCTAAATAAATGGAAGGGCATACCATGTTCATGGATTGGAAGACTTAATATAGTTAAGATGTCAGTTCTACCTCAATTGATTTATAGATTCAATGCAATACCAATTAAATTCCCAAAAACTTACTTTTCAGAAATAGAAAAACCAATAACCAAATTCACTTGGAAGGGCAGGGTGCCCCGAATAGCTTAAAATATCCTGAGAAAGAAAAATGAAGTCGGAGATCTCACACAAACTGACTTTAAGGCATATTTTGAAGCCACAGTGATCAAAACAGCATGGTACTGGCATAAAGATAAATATACTGATCAGTGGAATCGAATAGGTTGTTCAGATGTAGTCCCTCTAATCTATGGACAGTTGATCTCTGATAAGGCAGTCAAGCCAACTCATCTAGGACAGAACAGTCTCTTCAATAAATGGTGCCTAGAGAACTGGATATCCACATGCAAAAGGATGAAAGAGGATCCATATCTCGCACCCTATACAAAAAATTAACTCAAAATGGATGAAAGATCTAAACATTAGATCTAAGATCATAAAACTTAGAAGAAAATGTAGGGAAATATCTTATAAAACTTACAATAGGAGGCAGTTTCCTAGACCTTACACCCAAAGCATGAGCATTGAAGAAAGAAAGACAAAAATGGAAACTCCTCAAAATTAAACAGTTTTGTGCATCAAAGAACTTTGTCAAAAAAGTAAAAAGACAGCCTACACAATGGGAGACAGTATTTGGAAATGATAGATAAGGTTCTAGTATCCAGAATATATAAAGAGATTGTTCAACTCAACAACAAAAAGAGAAACAACCCAATTACAAAATGGGCAAAAGACATGAACGTACACTTCTCAGAAGAGGAAATACAAATGGCCAAAGGGCACATGAAAAGATGCTCAATTTCCCTGGCTATTAGAGAAATGCAAATCAAAACCACAATGAGATACCATCTCACATCCAGCAATATGGCCATTATCAATAAAACAGAAAAATGACAACTACTGGAGAGGATGTGGAGAAAGAGGCGCAGTTATCCACTGTTGGTGGGAATGTAAAATGTTACAACCACTGTGGAAGCCAGTTTGATGGTTACTCAGGAAGCTAAGTATAGAATTGCCATATGATCCAGCAATACCATTGCTAGGTATCTACTCCGAGGACATGAGGGCCAGGACACAAATGCACATCTGCACACCAATGTTTATGGCATTATTTACAATTGCCAAGAGAGGGAAACAGCTCAAATGTCCATCAACAGACGAGTGACTAAGCAAGCTGTGGTATATACATACAATGGAATATTATGTAGCTGTAAGACAGAATAAAGTTGTGAAATATGTAACAACATGGATGGACCTTGAAGACGTTATGCTCACTGAGATTAGCCAGAAACAAAAGGACAAATACTATATGGCCTCACTGATATGAACTAACATTAGTGAATGAATTTGGACAATTTCGATTGGAAACAGAGACCATCAGGAGATAGAAATAGGGTAAATATTGGGTAATTGGAGCTGAAGGGATACAGATTGTGCAAAAGGATTAATTGTAAAAATTCAGAAATGGATAGCAGAATAGTACCTAACTGTAATACAATTATGTTAGTACACTGAATGAAGCTGAATATGAGAATGATAGAGGAAGGAGGGCTGGGGGCACAAATGAAATCAGAAAGAAAGATAGACGATAAAGATTGAGATGGTATAATCTAGGAATGCCTAGAGTGCACAATGATAGTAACTAAATGTACAAATTAAAAAACGTTTTTGAATGAGGAAGAACAAAGGATTGTCAGTATTGCAGGGTGTTGAAAATAGATGGCAAGTCATATTTTAGAGCTTTAACTTATGTTAGACTAAAGCAAAAAATGTTTATGTGGTACAAAATTTATATTTTGACTAGTGTACTTCCTAATATAATTTATGTGGACAGGTTAGTTGAACACCATAAGTACATGGAACCTTGAGTAGGGCTTGAGATTTTGTAGGTTTGTCCAGAGTGATGCCCGGATGAATCCCAGAGTGATTTGAACAGTGAATAAAAGAGTATTTGCAAAGTCCCCTTGGGGGAGTGATGAAAAAGAGGGAAAATTCAACTTCCCCATGTGGAGAATTCTTGATATTCTCACAAGCAGTGGGGACAACCAAAGCAATAGGCCAAGCCCTCAGTCTTAGGGTTTGTTCCTATGAAACTTATTCCTGCAAAACATAGGCTAAGCCTACTTTAAATTAAACCTAAGAGTCACCCCCCAGGGAACCTCTTTTGTTGCTCAGGTGTGGCCTCTCTCTCTCCGCCAACATGATAAGCAAACTCACTGCCCTCTCCCTCTCTGTGTGGGACATGACTCCCAGGGGTGTAAACCTTTCAGGCAACTTGGCACATAAATCCTAGAATGAGCTGGGACTTAACATCAAGTGATTGAGAAAACCTAGACCAAAAGGGGGAAGAGAGAAATGAGAAAAAATTGTCAATGGCTAAGAGATTTCAAAAAGAGTCGAGAATTTATCCTGGAGGTTATTCTTATGCGTTATATAGATATCTCCTTTTTAGTTAAGGTGCATTGGAGAGGCTGGAGGGAAGTGCCTGAAAATGTAGAGCTGTGCTCCAGTAGCCATGTTTCTTGAAGATGATTGTATAATGCTATAGCTTTCTCAGTGTGACTATGTGATTGTGAAAACCTTTGTCTGATACTTCTTTTATTTATGGTATGGACAGATGAGTAAAACATATGAATTCAAAATAAATAAATAGTAGGGGGAACAAATGTTAAAATAAATTTAGTAGATTGAAATGTAGTGATCAATGGTAGGGAGTGATAAAGGGTATAGAAAAAATAGGGGAAACAAAGGCTAAAATATATTGGGTAGATGGAAATACTTGCATTCAGTAAGAGGGAGTGGTAAAGGGTATGGTATGTATGAATTTTTTTCTTTTTGTTTCCTTTTCTGAATTGATGTAAATATTCTAATGATCGTGGTGATAAATATACAACTATGTGATGATATTGTGAGTTATTGATTATATACCAAGAATGGAATGATCATATG
Source organism: Tamandua tetradactyla (assembly GCF_023851605.1). NCBI lineage: Eukaryota > Metazoa > Chordata > Mammalia > Pilosa > Myrmecophagidae > Tamandua > Tamandua tetradactyla. Next base: position 55,098,274 of record NC_135340.1, read on the forward strand.
GTAAGAATGTTCGTTTTTGTATGTTGTTATGTTTAAAAATAAATAAATAAAATAGAATCAAGGATATTGGATTACAGTTCATCCATTTCAGGTATTTCCCTCTTGTTACTCCAGTACACCAAAACTGAAAAGAGATATCTATATAATGCAAAAGAACAACCTCCCGAATGATCTTTCAACTCTGTTTGCAATTTCTCAGCCACTAAAACTTCATTTTGTTTCATTTCTCCATCTTGGTCAAGAAGTCTTTCTCAATCCCATGTTGCCAGGGCAAGGTTCATCCCCAGGAATCATGTCCCACATTTCCAGGAAGATTTACACCCCTGGGAGTCATGTTCCATGAAGGGGGAGAAAGCAATGGGTTTACCTGCTAAGTTGGCATTGAGAGAGAGTCCACATCTGAGCAACAAAAGAAGTTCTCTGGGTGACTTTTAGGCATACTCATAAGTCTTAGCTTCTCCTCTGCAGGAATAAGTTTCATAAGAGCAAGCCCCAAGATCAAGGGCCTGGCCTATCAAATTGGCAGTCCCCAATGACTGTAAGAATATCAGGTCTTCCATAGTTGGGGAAGTTTATTATTTATACTTTTTCCCCTAGTCCCTCAAGGATCTTTTGCAAGTACTTTTTAATCTTCTGCCCAGATTACTCTTGGATATATTTTGATGTGCTTTCATCAAGAAAGGATGCTAGGTTTTGTCAGGTGCCTTTTCTGCTTCAATTGAGATGATCATGTGGTTTTGTTTTATTAATGTAGTGTATTACATTAATTGATTTTCTTGTGATGAACATCCTTGGATACCTGGAATAAAACTAGTTGATCATGGTAAATAATTATTTTAATGTGCTTATGAATTCAATTTGCAAGTATTTTGTTAAGTTTTTGCATCTATATTCTAAGAGAGATTGTTCTGTAATTTCTTTTCTTATATTTTTATCTGGCTTTGGTATGGGAGTGATGTTGGTGTCACCGAATTAGTTAGGCAGTATTCTCTCCTCTTCAACTTTCTGGAAGAATTTGAACAGGGTTGGCATTAGTTTTTCTTGTTGTGTTTGGTAGAATTCATCTGAAGCTGTACAGCCCTTGTGTTTTTTTCATTGGAGGTTTTTAATAAGCTATTCAATTTCTTTACATGTGATTAGTCTGTTGAAGTCTTCTGTTTCTTCTCGAGTCAGTGTAGGTTGCTTGTTTGTTTCTAGGAAATTTTCCATTTCATCTAAGTTTCCTAATTTGTTAATGTACAGTTGTTCATAGTATCCTCTTATGATCATTTTTTATTTTTGTGGGGTCAGTAGTAATGTCTCCTGTCTCATTTTTATTTTATTTCTTTGCATCTTTTTTTTCATCAGTCCAGCTACATGTTTGTTAATTTTGTTGATCTTTTCAAAGAACCAACTTTTGCTGTTGTTGATTTCACTATTGGTTTTTGGTTCTCAGTTTCATTTATTTCCTCTCTAATCTTTATTCCTTTCCTTCTGCTTACTTTGTGATTAGTTTGTTCTTCTTTCTCTAGTTCCTCTGGGTGTGCAGTTAAGTCTTTGGTTTTAGCTCTTTCTTTCTTTTTAATGTAGGCTTTTAAGGCTATCAGTTTCCCTTTCAATACTCCCTTCTCTGTATCCTATAATTTTTTTAATATATTATATTGTTGTTTTCATTCATCTCAGGACGTTTACTAATTTCTCTTATGATTTCCTTTGACCCACTGATTGTTTAAGAGTGCATTGTTCAACTCTATATGAACCTTCCAGTTCTACTTGTTATTTATTTCTAGCTTCATTCCACTATGATCATAGAAAATACTTTATATGATTTCAATCTTTTTAATACTGAGACTTGTTTGTGACCAAACATACGGTCTATCCTGGAGAATGATCCATGAGCACTTGAATAGAATGTATATTCTTCAGTTTTGGGGTATAATGTTCTATATATATTTATGTCTGTTAGGTCTAGTTCATTTACCATTATTGTTTAGGTTCTGTTTTGTTATTGTTCCTCTGTGTAAAATGTTCCACTGATGGCAGAGGTATATTGCCATCTCAAACTGCTATTGTAGAGGTATCTGTTACTCTCTTCAGTCTTGCCAGTATTTGCCTTGTGTACTTTAGGGCACTTTGGTTAGGTGCATAGATATTTATGGTTGTCATTTCTTCTTTGTGAATTGCCCCTTTTATTAATATATAATGTCCTTCTTTGTCTCTTACAATATTTTTGCATTTAAAGCCTATTTTAGCTAATATTTGTGTAACTACTCCAGCTCCTTTTTGGTCATTGCTTGTGTGGAATATCTTTTCCCAGCCTTTTGCTTTCAACTTATTTGTGCCTTTAAATCTAAAATGAGGCTCTTGTAAACAATGTATAGATGAATAATATTTTATTTTATCCATTCTGTCAGTCTGTGTGTTTTGACTGGGGAGTTTAATCCATTAACATTAGTGTTACTACTTGCATAGGTAGTATTTACTTGAACCATTCTATCCTTTGGTTTTTATATGGCATATCTTTTTTTTGTCTCTTTTTGTCCCTTTAGTTACCCTTACTCAGTGAATGATGATAATCTTCATTTCTACATTCTCCTTCAAGCCTCTCTCTCCTATTTTTTCTTTTCAACCTGCAGAATTCCCTTTAGTATTTCTGGAAGGGCAGTTTTCTTGTTAACAAATTCTCTCAACTTCTTGTTTATCAGTAAATCTTTTAAACTTCTGTTTTTCAGATAAGGAATTTTTGCCTGGCAATTTTTCACTTTCAGTATCTTGAATAGATCATGCTACTGCCTTCTTGCCTCCGTGATTTCTGGTGAGAAATCGGCACATAGTGTTATTGGACGTCCCCTGTAATGTGATGCATTGCTTTTCTCTTGCCACTTTCAGAATGATCTCTATCTTTGGCTTTTGGTAGTCTTATTAATATGTGTCTTAGAGTGGGTCTATTTGGATTGATTCTGAGTGGAGTGCATTGCACTTCTTAGATATGCATGTTTATGTCTTTTCTAAGGGTTGGGAAATTTGGGGCCATTATTTCCTCAAATATTCTTTCTGCCCATTTTCGTTTCTCTACTCCTTATGGGACACTCATAACACGTACATTTCTGTGCTCCATGCTATCATTCATGCCCTGAAACCCTGCTCAAATTTTTCCATACTTTATCCCTTCTTTTTGTCAAAAATGTCCTATCTTCTAGTTTGCCAATCCTTTCTTTTGCCTGTTCAGATCTGCTGTTGTAAGCCTCAGCATGTTTTTAATCTTTTCTGTTGTGCTTTTTGTTCCCATCAGATCTGTTAATTTTCTTGGCATCCTTTCACATTCTTATTTATGCTCACTCAGTGTCATCTTAATATCCTTTATCACTTTAGCCATTTTTCCTTCATCTCCTTGAATTGATTTCGATTTGTGTGAACATCTGTGATTAGTTTTTCCAAATTCTGTTTCTCCTCCAATTTTTTTAGTTTTTCCTTTGACTGGGCCATATCTTCTTGTTTCTTTGTATGGCTTATAATTTTTTGCTTATACTTCAGCATTTATTTAGCTTGATGGTTTTATTCTGAAGGTCAGTTTCCCTCTCTTGTCTAGGCTCTTGTTGTGTTAAGGCTCCTTTTTGATAGTTGGTTTGTCAGTATTTCCTAGCCAAAACAGGGCTACATACTTAGCAAGGGACATAGATCAGATCCAAGTAGCTCTGTGGAGTGGGTCAGGAAAGACTTCAAAAAGCCTTTGTTTTTCCTTAAGCTTTCCAAGGCTGTACTTTCTGACCTGCCTTGCAGATGGCAGTCTTGATTGCCTCCAGGATGGAGGGTGGGTGCCAGGAGCCATGGACAGAATTACTCACAGACTCTGAAGGCCTTTCTCAGTCTTTCCCACTCATACTTAGTTCCTTGTATGCTCCACAGAACTTAGTTCCTTGTATGCTCCACAGAACTCCCTTATCTCTGGAGCCCCAGAACAATTGAATCACAGTTTTTATCTGTCCACTCACTGCTATGCAGGGGAGAGTGAATAAGCCCCTCCTTATGCTGCCATTTTGCTCTTCCTCATTTTTTTAAAAAGAGTCTTGCCAGATATAAAATTCTTGACTGGCAGTTGTTTTTCTGCAGCAGTTTAAGTATTTCAATTCATTACCTTCTTGCTTTCATCATTTCTGATGAGAAGTCAGCTCTCAGTCTACTTGGAACTTGAAACTCTTGCTTTTTTCTGTTTGTTATGTACATATTATGGTCTTCTTCGTTGGTGTTTTCAGAATTTTTGTCCTCTTTCTTTGGATGGGACATAATTTCCTATTTCTTGTACACTGTACATTTTAATATTTGAAATGTTAACTCTGGTATTTATTTTCTGAGATGTTTGTTTCTTGATTTTTTTAACCATCTGGTGATAAGACAGAAGTTTCCTTGAGCTTCAGCCCTCCTATCAGGAATGTGTGCCCAAGGCGAATGCTGTGTATACAGGGGTTTTCCCTGTCTTTTAGGGCCTTTGTCTTTTCTGAACTTTAGTTTGCTTGTTGTTTTGGAGTCCTTGTTTACAGTTGTTTGGTTGTCTCCTCTGTTTCCCAGTAGACAGACATCCCTTGTTCCCATTCTGGACTCCAGTAGTTTGGGTTTAAATGAGCTAAGGACTGATTAGTTCTTTAAAATTGTGTATATTATTTGAATTTTTTACCAGCAGAAAATATTTTTATGATCAAAATATCCACTAAAGCTCACTGCATTTTGAGGAAAGGGAGGGAAATGATAAGTGATCAACCGTGCCCATCCCTCTTCTTGGGGAAGAGGATTTTTATATCCCTTTCTGTCACTAGCGAAGTAGCCAGGGGCTGACTCCAAGTTAGCCTGCCATGAGAGTGGGCTATGGGTGCCAGTAGCTGCTGTGTGGAAAGAGCAATTTACTGTTCTTTATCATTGTTCATCAACTCTTCCTTCTGCACTTCCCTGGACACTCTACAGTGTTCTTCTGATCTCCAGTTTCACAGCAGTTTTTTCAGGCAGTTCCTTCCTGTTTAGTAGGTGTTTTGGAGCTCTGTACTCTACCACCTTCCCTGTAAGACTACCCTTTTAACTTTCTTGATGTTCTTTGAAGCACGAAAGTTTGGAATTTTGTTGCAGTCCAGGTTATATATTTTTCTTCTCTTGCTTGTGCAAGAAATCTTTGCCTAACCCAGCTAAGGTCATAAAGATTTACTCCTATTTTTATCTTAAGAGTTTTGTAGCTTTTGTTTTTATATTTAGACCTGTAATCCATTTTGAGTTAATTTTTGTGTATGGTGTGAGGAAGGAGTCCTAAGTCAGTCTTTTGCATATGAATATCCAGTTGTCCCTGCATTATTATTATGAAATAACTTCAAACTTACAGGAAAGTTGCAAAAATAATACAAAAACAGTACATAAAACTCTAAAATACCCCCTTACCCTGATGCCCAGATTTACCAACTTTTGGTGTTTTGTGATATTTATTCTGTTACTCTTTACATCTATATCCATTAACTAAACATTTGAGATTAGTTGCATGCATCCTCTCCTCCACCATGTAACACTTCTAGGCACAGGATTTTCTATATATAGAATCATGTCATCTGTAAATTGGGAAAGTTTTACTTCCCAGTTTGGTTGCCTTTTAATTTTTGTATTTCTTTTTCTTTCCTAATTGGAAACTTCCAGTACAGTGTTGAAAAATAATGGTGAAAGTGGGCATCTTTGTCTTGTTGCTGAACTGAGAAAGTTTTCGGATATTCACCATTGAATGTGATGTTAGCTTTGAGTTTTCATATTATATGCTCTTTATCATGTTGAGGAACACTTTCTAGTTTTTTAAGTGTTTATCAGTATCAAAAAAGGAGTGCTACATGTTGTCAAATGCCTTTTTTGATGTCATTGGAGATGATCGTGCCTTTTTTCCTTCATTCTATTAATGTGATGTACTACATTAACTGATTTTCTGTTGAAATCTGTTTACACACCATGATCAAATAAGAATAAATCTTACTTGATCATGGTGTGTAATTCTTTTAATGTGTTGTTGGATTCAGTTTGCTAATATTTTGTTGAGGCTATTTACATCCATATTCATAAGGGATATTGGTCTTTAATTTTCTTTTCTTGTGGTATCTTGTGGTCTGGTTTTGATTTGAAGGAGATTTGTCTCAATAGAATAGGTTAGGGAGTGTTCCCTCTTCAGTTTTTTAAAAGAGTTTGAACAGGATCTGTTTTAATTCTTCTTGGAATGTGTTATAATTCACTTTTGAAGCCATCTGATCTGGGCTTTTCATTTTGGGAAGGTTTTTAATTACTGTTTCTTTACTTCTTATTGGTCTCTTGAGACTTTTTATTTCTTGTATGGTCACTGTAAGTTTTGTGTAGTTTCTAGGAACTTCTCCATTTCATCTAGGTTTCCTAATTTATTGGTATACAGTTGTTTATAGTAACCTCTTATCCTTTTTATTTCTGAGAGATGAGAAATTTGTCCCCTTTTCATTTCTGACTTTAATAATTTATCTTTTTTTTCTTTCTCACTCTAGCTAAAGGTTTGTCAATTTTATTGATCTTTTCAAAGAACTAACTTTTGTTTTTGTAAATTCTTTTTTTCATTTATTCCCTAATTCATTTATTTCTATTCCAATGTTACTTCCTTCCTTCTGCTCACTTTGGGTTTAGCTTGTTATTTATGTGTATAGTATTTTGTTTTGTTTTTTTCTAGTTCCTCCAAGTATGTGGTTAGGTCTCTGATTTGAGATCTTCTTTTTTTAATGTAAGCATTCAGGGCTATAAATTTCCCTTAGAGCTCTGCCTTTGCAGTGTCCCATATATATTTTTTTAAATTTTTTTAAACATAACAACATACAAACACGAACATTCATACTATATGATCATTCCATTCTTGGTAAATAATCAGTAACTTACAATGTCATTGCCATGATCATTTCTTAGAACATTTGCATCAATTCAGAGAAAGAAATAAAAAGAAAAAAGAAAAAAGCTCATACATACCATACCCCTTACCTCTCCCTCTCATTGACTGCTAGTAGTTCCATCTACCCAATATATTTTAGCCTTTGTTTCCCTTATTTTTTCTATATCCCTTACCACTCCCTTTCATTGATCACTAGCATTTCAATCTATGAAATTTATTTTAACATTTGTTCCCCCTATTATTTATTAATTTTTAATTCATATCTTTTACTCATCTGTCCATACCATAGATAAAAGAAGCATCAGACACAAGGTTTTCACAATCACACAGTCACATTGTGAAAGCTGTATCATTATACAATCATCTTCAAGAAACATGGCTACTGGAACACAGCTCTACATTTTCAGGCACTTCCCTCCAGTTTCTCCAGTATACCTTAACTAAAAAGATGATATCTATATAACATGTAAGAATAACCTCCAGGATAACCTCTCGACTCTGAAATCTCTCAGCCATTGACACTTTATTTTGTCTCATTTCTCTCTTTCCGCTTTTGGTCTAGAAGGTTTTCTCAATCCCTTGATGCTGAGTCCCAGCTCATTCTAGGATATCTGTACCAAGTTGCCAGGAAGGTTTACACTCCTGGGAGTCATGTCCCACGTAGAAAGGGGGAGGGCAGTGAGTTTGCTTGTTGTGTTGGCGGAGAGAGAGAGGCCACATCTGAGCAACAAAAAAGATTCTCTGGGAGTGACTCTTATGCCTAATTTTAAGTAGATTGTGGGGATAAGTTTCATATGAAGAAACCCCAAGATTGAGGGCTCAGCCTATTGCTTTGGTTGTCCTCACTGCTTGTGAGAGTATCAGGAATTCTCCACATGGAGAAGTTGAATTATTCCCCCTTTTCACCATTTCCCCCAAGGGGACTTTACAGGTACTTTTTTATTCACTGTTCAAATCACGCGGGGATTTATCGTGTTCCATATGTTCTGATATGTTTTCATTCATCATTTTTGTTTATGTAGCAAGATATATCCTGATTTCCCTTATGATTACTTCTTTGATCCTTTGCTGAAGAGTGTGTTTTTTAACTTACATATATTTGTGAATTTTCTAGTTCTCTGTTATTGATTTCTGGTTTCCTTCCATTTTGGTTAGAAAGGATGCTTTATATAATTTCAGTCTTACTAAGTTTATTGAGACTTGTTTTGTGACCTTACATGTGGTCTGTCCTGGAGAATGATGCATGTGCATTTGAGAAGAATGTGTATCCTGCTATTTGGGGGTCAGGACCGTTTTTGAAATCCAGGGTTTTTAATTACCTCATTTGTCTTACATCTGTACCTCCTTTCCCCATGCCAAAATTCTGGTTGTCAATTACCACCACTTAATTATTTACAAACTATATCCCACAAGACACACATACTAGTACCAGAATAAAAGTTCCAACACTCTTATCAATAATATGGTTACCAAAAATAGTTTCTTTTGTTCTTAGGATATATCCCTTTAGGGGTATACAGCCAAATGGCTGTGCTTTAAAGTCACTTTATAGTTTTTTTCTATGTAGTTATGCCATCAAATGAATATACCACTGGTTCCTTTCTTTTCATTTTTCTTTGGATGTTTAAAAATGATTTTTTTTATGATTATATAAAATATTTATATGACTCCCAAGTTAAATCTGCTGAACAAGGGATATTCAAAGAAGTTTAGCTTCTGTACTTTTCTGTTTTATCCCTTCACTTTCCTCCTGTACTCAGGTAGCCACTTAAATGTTTTTTTATATCCTTCCTAAAAAAAAGCATAGGGATAGAGGCTTACCACCCACCCAACCCCCCATTTTAGATTAACAGTAGTATACTGTACAGATTATTCTCCATCTTTTTTCATTTAACAGTATATCCTGGAGATAACTCACTAGTTGTATACACAGGAGTCAGCCAACTACCTCTTTTGTTTTTAAGTAAAGTTGTGTTGGAATACAGTCCCATCCATTTATTTACATATTGTCTACTACTGCTATCTAGCCACAACAGCAAAGCTGAGTAGTTGCAAAAGTGACAGCATGACCTACAAGCCTAAAATGTTTGTCTCCCAACTCCTGACATAATTATGCTTCATTCCTTTTTCACAGTTGCATAGTACTCTACTGAGTGAGTGTACCAGAGTTCATTCCAAAATGTCCCGACTAGTGGACATTCAAGTTGTTTTCAGTCTTCTGCTATTACAAGTAGTACTACAAACTGAAAATAAAGCTTTCCACAATTACTGTCTGAAGACAACTTGAATTTGTTTTTCCCCCATTCCAAATAAAAGTTGTCTTTTATTCCACTTGAGTGGAATAAAAAACAACTCTCAGTAATGTTGGTGCCTCCCTTTGTCCAACAAATAGCAATCTTTCAGCCCTTTTTCTTATGTATTGGGGCCTGGTGTTTGGCGCCTGAACAATTTTAACTCTCTGGTGCCCCTGCTTCTATATATAGTGTAAGTTACAGAAACTAGTTCAGAGAGGATGGAGCTGTCTATTTGAGTCCTTGTCCATGTTCTAGTTCTTTTTCAAGAATGAAAAATGTTTCAGTTTCTTATTGAGAGAACCTAGGTAAATTGTCCCTCTTTCTTTTTATTAGCTGAGCTCCTTGCAAAAAAACAGCCATTAAAAACCAGTGAAGTGTACTCTGATGATGAGGAGGAGGAAGAGGATGACAAGTCCAGTGAAAAGTCTGACCGTTCATCCCGAACATCATCGTCTGATGAAGAGGAGGAGTAAGCTGTGTACATTTTGATTTAGTAGTCAGGATAAGTGAGCTCTTTGAGGAGAAGTTCATGGTAATTTCCTAAATCTCCCTGTTTGGACTATGAACTTTGGTTTGATTCAGTACCCTCAACTGCTGAGCTGAGTTCCCCATTACATCAGCCCATTTGTTTCTCCTGCCCTCTGGCTCTTAGTCTGTATCCCTTGATATTTCATCTAGGCTTGGCAGGCAAGGACTGACTTTGTGTCACCCTCAGATTGACCAGGAGCTTTCATGAGTTTTCCTACTCTGATAGGTTATCTGTTATGACAGCCTACTCTTAACTTTGCTTCAAGACAGTTCACACTACTGAATGGGAGAGGATTCTATTACATCTCTTTCCTGGTACTTCTTTTATTACTCCTACTGAGTTAATCAAATGTACTCTGGTTAGGTTTTGAGAAGTTATTATTATTTATCATGATCCATTTTTATGATGAACACTTTCTCCAGTGTCCCTTTGTTCCTTACAGGAAAGAAGAGATTCCTCCAAAATCACAACCAGTCTCCTTACCTGAAGAATTGAATAGGGTTCGGTTATCACGGCATAAGCTGGAACGTTGGTGTCATATGCCCTTCTTTGCTAAAACTGTCACAGGATGTTTTGTAAGAATTGGCATTGGAAATCATAACAGCAAACCAGTTTATCGGGTTAGTATCTCTTTCTTAAGGCAATTGTCCACATTTTAAATATAATAATTCTCAGTTGAGGTGTAGGGTCTTTTGTACAAATCTTTTGCTCTTCTGCCACCATTTGCCTGAGAATATGGTAATCCGAGGTGACTAGAGATCATGCTGACCTGCTGGCAGGAAGAGTACTTGGAGCTTGTGGGACTAGTGGGTTCAGATTTAGAATAACATTCTCTGTCTTCCTTCAGTATAAATGGGGGAAGACATTTTTGAAGTGTTCTTTAGGAGTTGCATAAACTGAAAGATTTATTCATTTCAAAAGTAAATAAATGAAAAGTTTTCATGTTACACACCAAGTCACTTCTGGAACAAGGATTTGTGTTGAGTTAAAAAAAAAAAAACCTTCATTCTAATAGGTGTTTTTATATGGTTTTTATATGGGTTCCAGCACCACTGCTATGGCCTGGATGGCTAAAACATAACTATTTGATTTTTTTTTTTTTTTTGCTTTTGTTTGTTTTGTTCTGGGTTGTCTGACTTTAATGTGTTTACTTTTAACACGTTTACTTTCTTCTGTGAGAACCAGTAGCAGCCATGCCATGGCCACAGAACCTGACCTAAGTGGTCTTCACATTTGAAAAAACCTGAAATCCCAAGAATATCCCCTAATGATGTCAAATTAAGGTGATGGAGAAGCCTCCTATGGGCTCCAGCAGGCTAGCTGCCTCCTCTCCTGGTGTGTGCTAGTCATAGGGTTCTCTCTATTTGGTTGTCTGGGCTCCAACCCTGAGAGAGGTGCCAGGGATACCTTATAGCTGTGACCTCTTCCAAGCAGGGGTCACTTATCTACATTTGAACAGATAGATCAAAAGGAAGCGTGGTATGGAAAGCTCTATTTTAGATAGAGTCTATTTTGACTGGTGTCTCTGTCTTTTCACTTAGGTTGCTGAGATCACAGGTGTTGTGGAAACTGCCAAAGTTTACCAGCTGGGTGGCACCAGAACAAACAAAGGGCTACAACTAAGGTAAGAGAGGTCTCTGTGGCCACCTTGGCTCCTACTTCAATCAGGCACTGCCTGTTTAGACTGTTATCCTTTCCTAATGTGATGTTTCTTGGTAGCGATCCTAGCACAGTTCACTAGCACAGGCAGTACATACTATTTATTTATGCAGACATATTCTGTCACAAGGGACAGGGGCAGTTAGAGGAAGACTTGCCTTTACCGAGAGGGAAATTAGGATATTTTCTCTCATAGGGGAAAATCAAGAATATTAAGTGATAGAACAAACAAGAGGGGGAAATGAGCTTTGTGATAAATCCTGCTCCTAGAGCCCTTCAAGCATTTCCTTGGTGAGCAGAGTCAGTAGACTTTCTTCTGGTTCTGTTCTATCTCTAACTAATCTGATCTTTGACTAGTCAGGTCACCTTTCTGAACTTAGTTTCCTCGTCACTAAAGTGAAGGTGTCATTCACTCAGCAAACATTTTATGGAATGCTTGCTCTGTGCTAGGCACTGTTCTGGATATCAGGGTAGAGGAGAGAACAAAACAGACACACAAATCTCAGTCCTTTTTGAGCATGAGAATTCTAAAGGCCCCATATAGGAAGGAATAGAAGTGTAGTTTGCTGAATTATATAGTAAATAGCAGGTAAGAGACATAGCTCTATCATGGCCTAATTTGGTCTCCATGCTCTCCCTACTCCCCCTCTCCCAGTCCATGTTTAAAATGAGCTAGTTGGAGTAGGGAGTAGCCATGGCAGGAAAGAGTGACTATCCCCAGGAGAATGGCACTGAGTCACTTTGCCAGTGAGTAGAAAAGCAATGCTCTGCCTCCCTAGAGGATAGAGTTTCCTTGTCATTCAGAAAACTACATAACATTGCATATTCTTGATACCAATGGACGGTGATGGATTTTATTGAATATTGACTTTTGAACTACTAACAAAACTGCTTTTTCCATTTGGTTTTGATTTCTAAACCTAGCTTGATTGTTCTTGATCCTGCCTGGCCATTAGCACACCCTAGGAGATTTGGGATGTGTGTGTGTGTGCGCATGCATTTTGGCATTGGAATTTTTGTAATGATTCTAAAGGGTAACCAGGATTGAGAACCACAGTGAGAGTACAGTCAGGTAGGATTGAATTGCCCGTTTTCCATTTTGTATGCACATTCTTGAAGATGCTCTCTCTTTTTTCTGTAGGCATGGCAATGATCAACGAGTGTTCCGCCTAGAATTTGTTTCAAACCAAGAATTCACTGAAAGTGAATTCATGAAGTGGAAGGAAGCGGTGAGTGGTAGAGACAAGCTAGCAGGTGTTGTCTTTCCTTTCCGAAAGTCTCTTTCCAAAATACCTTATTAATAACACTTTGTGTTTTGGTCCAGATGTTCTCTGCTGGCATGCAGTTGCCCACTCTAGATGAAATCAATAAGAAGGAATTATCTATTAAAGAAGCTCTGAATTATAAATTCAATGATCAAGACATTGAAGAGGTAAGAAAATCCTGGTATCCCAGAGCCTGGGGGTTCAAGAACCAGTGATTAGAGATGATCATAATTTTATTTTCGTTTACTGTATCCTAGCATTTTTTAGTTTTGCTGTTATTGCATGATGAGGGTATACTGATATTATGCCTCATTATTTATAGTTCATAAAGCTTTTTTTCATACATTCTCATTTGAAATCATAGACTAAAGAGGGATACCCAGGGCTTAGGGATCTGTATTTCTGATTATTCTGCTAGGCTTGATCCTTCAAGAATTTTCCTTCTCTAAAACATTTTGGTAAATTCTGTGATCTCTGTTCACTTGGACAGTGGCTAGCCTTTCAGTCCCAGGCCCTTGGGCTGCTGCTGTTTATTGGTGCATGTTCCTTCAGACTGTCCCGGAAGCATCTCCATGACCCAGGAAGCAGCATATTATCCCTTGTAATGAACTTGCTCTCTCTGTGGGGCATGACACTGCTATAGGAAGAACAGCTCCCTTTTAACTAGCTGCTTGCCTCCAAAATGGCCTTACTTAGCCTCTCTTCAGAAGTAGTTTAGGAATACCTCACTGCTGGTATTTCCTTTCTGGTACAGATTGTAAAAGAGAAAGAAAGATTCAGAAAAGCTCCACCCAACTATGCTATGAAGAAGACTCAGCTGCTAAAGGAAAAGGTAAGAATTTGTACTCAAGCCTCTTTCCCCATCCCATAGGGGGATGCGGAACTCAAACTTGTTCATCTTCTGCCAGGTAGCAGGATTGAGAGCAGTTTTCATTGGTCATTTTCCTTTCTGTAAATTGAAACTGATTTTGCTTGTTCTATTCTACTTACTTTCTAGTCACTTTAGTTTATATGTAACAAGATACACCCTAGGATAGTTCTCAGGACTGGTTTGAACAGACAGATAATGTTGTCAAGCCCAGATGTAGTGATTTCCTGTTTCCGCATCAGGATCATTATGTTGTTTTAGCCATTTGGGGCCTGGGCTCTAAAGTTAATATTACATATCACCGCCACCAGGATCTCAGAGCCAGGTAGCTACATGAGAAGGTTTACTACTGTAATTAAAATAATACCTTGAATTTGTAACATGCTTTTCCAATATTCTTCACATCTCCTATCATTTGCTCATCACATGAGATATGCCTGTGCTGGAGGTGAGGGCATACTTAATGTAAAAGCACTCGTAGGTAAGAGCTTATACACCTCTCTGTGTGCAGGCCATGGCTGAGGACCTGGGGGATCAGGACAAGGCCAAACAAATCCAGGACCAGCTGAACGAGCTGGAGGAGCGGGCAGAGGCCCTGGATCGCCAGCGGACTAAGAACATATCTGCCATCAGGTGTGTCACTGAGCCTATCTTGGTTGGGCCGTATCCTTGGCCCACAAATCTTGGCCAAAATTATCAGGCAAGCCTGTGTGGCCTTGTCCACGCTATGCTGCACTGACTCCTCTTATATCTGGGGTCAAGGATCAGTGGTTCCCTTCCTCCTTTCACAGTCCACTGACTCATCCCTCTTACCATTCTCTCCCACTCCCCACCCAGTTACATCAACCAGCGGAACCGGGAGTGGAACATTGTAGAGTCTGAGAAGGCCCTTGTGGTGAGTAAGACAACTTTATCTGCATCACTGGAAAAATGTTTAATTAATAAAATGATGTGAAATCTTTTTTACAGTCTTTTCAAGTTCAGTTTTTTAATTATTAAATTAAATTACAAGTATACTTAGTCTACAAATGCTCTCTGTGTATGTATACATACCCCAATATAATTTATTAATTTATAATGAAAAACAGAAGTCTTCTCCTCTGGCTTACCTACCCACTCACCCCACCCTTAGATTCTACTCCACAGTTGCTCGTTTTTATCATTTTCTATTTTCAGTTCTTTTGATTGCTGCCCCCAGATCTGTTCTTGTTCTTGAAAGGGAAAAGATAGACAACATTTGATTTTTTTAGCCCCTTGCAAAGACCATTATTTAGATGTAAACTTTTGGTGACTGACAGGGAGAGGTGGAAGGAGATACAGTTTTATAATGCATGCTTTCTGTTTCAGGCTGAAAGTCACAACATGAAAAACCAACAGATGGATCCCTTTACCAGGCGGCAGTGTAAACCTACCATCGTTTCTAACGTGAGTACCTAAAGATGATGTTTTTAGTCAGGACCTAGATTCTGGAACATAAAATGAGTTCCATTAGGAGATTAATAAAGCAGTTTAAAATAACATTCTTAGCAGGGATTTGCTTGCCTCGAGCTCTTGGATCTGGATACTTCTTTTTTTTCATCTTGCTATCAGGTATACAGTCAGTGAAAACCTGGCATGGATTTGTAAAAGCCTGTTGACTAAACCCTCTATACCAGGGCGGTATACCAGTGCAGCAGACATTAGTAATAGGTAGTCTGGATCACTTGCTAAGGCTTGGTGGGGCTTGGCTTTAAAGCTTTTAATTGCTTTTGAATCTGTCTTTGGGAAAACCCCACTGAGCTGATGATTAGTCCAGTGTGGTGCTTGTGATGGTGATAGGCAGGAAAGAATCTGACAGTGGGATTGTGTAAAGCTGAACAATCTCTAAAATAACTTATTTTCTCTCTCAGTCCAGAGACCCAGCTGTTCAAGCTGCTATCTTGGCCCAGCTGAATGCAAAATATGGTTCTGGAGTGTTACCAGATGCCCCAAAGGAGATGAGCAAGGCAAGTACAGAACTATCCAGTGGTCTTCTGAGCAAGGCTGCTGGCCCAAGACACCAGAGCAAGCACCAGGCTTGGTTTTCTTACCTGGAAGAACAATGATCCTGCAGTCTTCTCTATCCCAATTATCTACAAATCTATTAAGCAGCTCCTGTATTTTGGTCGGATGACCTAAATTCTAAATCCAACACCACTATTAATAGGGCCTTGACTGTGGCCTTAGGTAACTTCAGTCCCGCCTATCATCCAGTTTCATCTGTGTATGGGGACAGTATTATATACCTACCTACCTCACAGGTAGTTAGGAGGAACAGATAACATGTGAGGATCAAGGAGTTGTGTAACTAAGAGCTCTTGGAAACTGTTAGAGAGAAACTGCCCAATTAGAAGCAGTTTTCTGCCTAAGTTTGGTCTTTTCTTAGAGAGCTCAAACTACCCAAGGAATTCCTGAGATCTTGGGTCAGAAGGCAGCTTGTTGTCATAAATGTATCTTTTCTACCCTTATCCCTCAAGCTGAGCCTTCCCTTGCCTCTTTGTTCTCAGGCTTCAGAAAAAAAACCTCTGCTCCTGGCCTTTCCTGTCCTCCCTCTGGGATAAGGAATCAGAAAACGGCCTTAGTAGGAAGATTTAATGAACTTGAGCGAGTGTTTTTACCATTAGTAACTAGTGCATCCAAAAGTCCACTTGCATTGATACTCTTATGATCAGTATTTTTCTTCACATTGCAGGGTCAGGGAAAGGATAAAGATTTGAATTCTAAGTCAGCCAGTGACCTGTCAGAAGACCTGTTCAAAGTACATGATTTTGATGTGAAGATTGATTTACAAGTTCCCAGCTCAGGTAGGTGAGGAGGGGGAGTGGGGATTGTCAAGGATGAGCAGGCTGTCTAGACTACCAAGGAAGCCTGATTTTAGGAAAGAAATGGGGGTGTCTCTTCATTAGTATTGAGAAGCCAGGATAAGACAAGGCTGCAGGTATACTTGAGAGAAGACAGAAACATTCAGTAAGGCTACATGAAGGAGGGAAGCACAAAACTAAAAGACTTTGTAGGTATTTCAGATACCCATTTGCTCTTCTTTCCATAGAGTCAAAGGCTTTGGCTATCACCTCCAAGGCTCCACCAGCCAAGGATGGGGCTCCAAGGAGATCTCTGAACTTGGAAGACTACAAAAAACGACGAGGACTTATTTGAGCACACCCAGCCTGCTGCTTCTGACCCTGCATGCCCATCACAGTGTTCCACCTCTCCTCTTTTCCTTGATTTGCCCTCTTTGGGCTGGAGCAGCAATAGAACTGGGAAGAGACTCTAAACTGCCAGTCATCTGTAATATAAACCATTTGCTGTATAGACTGCCCTTGTCTGCACCATCTCCCACCAACCCCCCTGGGCCCCACCCAGTGTGGATCTGGGCTCTCGGATTTTATCCATGTCTTTAGGTTTGTGTTTGCCTTTTTTTTTTTCCCCTTAACCAGCACAGTTCATTGGCCACTCTACACATGTTCAGTATTACCGTGGAGCTGAGATTCTTGCTGGAGCCCTTGGTGGCAGTAGCAGCGGCACTGGGCAGTCTTACTGCCTTGGATTCAACCATTGAACATTTGGCACCTGACCCTTGTGGTGGGAGTGGGAACTGGGCACCTTCAGTCCTCCTTCTCGCCTCTTTATCTTTCTCTTCTTCCCATCTTTGTAGAAGAGGAGTTTTCAAAATAATTTAGTTTCCAAAAGTGTACATTTGGGGGGGGGGTCTACTTGAGAGAGAGAGAGAGAGGTTGTATGTGTGGGCGTGTGTATGTGTGGGTGTGTTAGTGTGTGGATTTTTTTATCATTTTTAAAAAATGCAGTACTCTTTTTATCAGTCTGTCTTGGGTCTATAGCTGTTTCAGATTTTTTTCAGCTGTACTTGAGCATCTGAAACTGCAAGAAAGAAACTCATTAAATGTGATTCTTCTTACTAAACAGGCCTGACTGCTGTAGCTGTGTAACTTCCCCTCCCCATCCTCCTCTTCCCTTCCATCTCCCTACTTTGGGGAAAATTCCTCGGTTTAGCCCCCTGCCCTCAGGCTGTGTCCTGGCAGGTGGGAGTGAAGCCCAAGGCTAGGTACCAGGGAGGGCAGTCAAGGTGTTTTGCTCATCCCATGGGTACAGCTGGCAGCTTCTTGGCTGGATGTAGAGTGTGTCTTTTTCCCACCCAGTGTACCTGTCTATTTCTAGTGATTCTGTTTTGCTCTTTCACAGGAATATTTTGTTTTGTTTTTAAGAAAAAGTATTCAACATGAATGTGGAGAGAACAAACACAAAGAGATTTAGGTTGCAGATGTTACAAGCATGTGCAGTTTTGTGTGGTATACATATATATGGTAAGCATATATATTGTTGTGCAGCTAGGGTGAAGCCAGCAAAGAGGTGTGTATGTCTTTATGAAATGTTTGAAAAGAGATAAGGTGACTGCTTGATAATCATTCTCAGGTGTAAAGCTCCAAGTGTAAATAAAAGTGGCATTTAACAAATCTTTTCAGAACAAAGTACAGCTGACTATATATACCAAGAACTAAGCTAAAGAAATAGCTGAGAGCTGCTGATTCATGCAAGAGGGAGAGGAATCTAGAAGTTCTGTTTTAGACTTCATCCTACTTTTGTGTAAGGAAGGGGGATGATGGGGAATCAAGGAGTTAAGTTGTATTTAAACATAAAAATGAACTTGGTAACTCTTCTGGATTTAGTAGAGCCTCAGTGTTGCTTTAACTTAGTTACATTTTTTATTTAAAAAGAAAAGCAGCAATGGATGGTTTTAAAGAAATATTGTGACTGTGTAAAATTGACAAATATGACTGTATCACAGCTAAGTAGTAGCTGTGACACAGTTCCGTTGGGCAGAGGAGTGGTGATGGACTTATTAAAATCATATTTACTTGAATAGTCCATTGACCAAAACTCATAAAGATTATTGTGTAAATGTGGAATCACAGACTGTTAAACATTACCTGGACTCCAGCACGGTCCTGGAGGCTGCTGGGACCTCTTCTATCATGATGAACTTGGATTTTTTTCTTTCTTTCTGGTTTTAAAAGACCTGAAATTACAGAATCCATATAATTTGCTGGAGTACTCTGATACACCATGTAGATCTGTATTTAGCATCATTTGGATTTGGAGAAGTGTTGATTACATTATGGCTGTGTAATAAAATTTTTATTAAAACTGCATCACACTGTAGCCACTTTGCCACTACCTCCCCACATACAATTGCTGAAACCTTCATTCTGAAATGCCAAAGCACAGAACAGGGAGAAAAGTCAACCAAAGACGACAGAAAATTAACTTATCACCTGAGTAGCCTACTTGGTGATTGGAATCAAGACCGACAACTTGTTTGCAGGCTCAGCTGGGGCAGGGCCGTTACCATGCAGGAGATAATGGCTTTGTCCCACCAGCTTCTTGGCTGTTCACAGTATTTCTAGTGCTGGGGAATTGCTGCTGTAGCACCCCCTCCCCACAGTCCCCCTCCCATGAGATTTCAGCATTGCAGGGTATAGCACCTAAGGCCATTTTATACATTTTTCAGTTCCTCCCAAGAAGTGAAAAGGCCAAGTCCGTATGTCTAGCTCATGATGTATAGGTCTGTCTTGCTTCTGACAGGTGCAGGGAAAGCCTGCTGCCTACAACTTCCCTTCAAAAAGAATGCTTTTGTTTTCCTCTTTTTTCGTGAAGCCCTGACTTGTCACTCCAACTGTATAGGTATTTGTAAATAAACTTCATGTCCTGTTTTAACAAAGGGATCAGATTCAGTTAAAGAATTGCATCATTAGTGGCAACTTTCAAAGCCCTGTTTTGAAAATCCAGGAGAGCCATTTCTCCCTCCCTCCCTCTCTCTCTTTCTGTATCTCCTCTCCAAACTTCCCCTTAGGTCTTAGGTAGGTCTACACAAACCCACCTCCACTCCCCAAAGTAGCTGTTTTGTCTTTTAGCAGCCTGGTTCCCCGGAAGCCACTCTCAGGCTAAATGGGTCCCTAACACTGTCTAAGCCTAGCAGGGCTGGTCCTCCAAGCTTTTAGCTGGCCTGGGTGCAGTTCCTTTGCCCTGTTTTTTGCCTATCGTGAGTGTGAACTGGAGACCCAGAAGTTGTGAGTGTGACTATGGAGGAAATATTAGGGCATTATTCCCTAAGGCCCCCAAACTGGGAAATTTTTAAAAGATTTCCTGTTCTTTTCTCCTCTCACACCAGTGCCTGAGCCTGTCTTAAATCTTCTGACCATATTTTACCTAGAAAACAAGAAGATCCTGAATCTACAGCTTTAGAGATGAGAAGGTGGGAGAGGACTGCTAACCGTAGTAGCAGCCAGGTCCAAGTCTGCCTCTGATCTTAATGGATCCCAATGAGGTTTTCTCCTACTTTGGTCATTCCTACTATCGGGCTGTTAGAAGCAGTGGACTCTGCAGGCCTTATACAGGACAGCTAGCCACACTTAACCTCTCCCAGAATCTAGGAGCTGTGGGGCAGACACTTGCTGTTTAGCACCTGGGAACCAGAGAACTAGCTCTGCTGACCTCCACAGGCAGGAGATGTGCAGAGGAAAAGGCATGTGGTGCTAAATTGATCAACTTGATCTTCCGGGAAGGTCATTCTTTAAGTGACCCGGAGCGGCAGGTGGTCCCAACACTGTCCAGGCAGGGAAACCATCAATCCCGTAGCTTGGATTTTGCATCATTTCACCCATCAGAGTCCATGGAACCCTCTTGGGGGTGGAGATGGGGGATACTCCGGCTGGAGGGATTAGGAGCCTTAAGAACAGGCTGAATGGTAGCCTGACTCTGGACAGCTACCCAAGCCAGCCCAAGTGACCACAGGCACAGTTTCTTGGTCTGGGGTAGGTGTTCAGTCACACTAGAACTTAGGGCTTTTGCACCGAGTCAGGGCTGACCATTCCAGACCCAAGGGAAAACCAAGAGCCACAAGGCACCAATGCTCCGTGCAAGGTTCCCAGCTTCTCCACTCAATACCTAAAGATAGGCCTGTTAACTCTTCCAAGTCACAAGTTCCCTATCTTTAAAATAGGTAACCTGTCAGGCTGATGTTAATGATACAAGTGTTCTTGTCCCCAGTAAGAATCCAATAAATGCTGCTGTTCGAGCGCCGTCCAGTGGGCTCCAGTGTGACTCTCCATCCCCGCCTCCCCCACCACCAGGTGTTGGGACGGAGGGGTTAGCAGCGCAGAAGGCATGGCCAGAGGCTGGGGCTTTCAGGTGGTGATTCCTGGGAGCCTCCACCCTGAATCAAGAAAATCCACCTCCAGGTGGATGCTGGGGCTGACCTCAGAAACCGTCCAAAGAAAGTAGACTGCCCTTCTGCCCTTCCAGCACTGCCTTTCCTTCCTGACCGGTTGTATATCTGAGACCCCAGCAGCTCTGAAGACTGGCACCTCACTGCTGTCCCAACAGGCTTAGAAAGATTGTAAGGCCTGAACTTCCCACCACCAAACGTAATTTTAATTCAAAACCAGTATCAATGAGAAAAATTTGTATATAAGATTCCAACGAAGTTCTGATGTTTCTCATGCTGACTACCTCGATACCATTTTTTTTTTTCTCACGTGGACAGGAACCGGGAATGGAACACCAGAACTCTGCCTGCTGAGCCACCGTGGCCTACCCTCAGTACCTTTTTAAAACCAGATTTTTTTTTCATTTACCTGTGGAAGGCCCTGCTTTACCAAGTGCATGCATATTGCCCAGACACACAATCTCCATTGAATTTCCCTATCGAACTCCTCCTCACCATTCAAAGTTCAGCAGAGAGGTCACCTCCTCCGGGAAGCTTTCCCTGATCATCTAGGGCGCCTCTCCCGCGGGCTTCCCCCAGCACGGCCCTAAGAACACTGTATTATTTGTGAGTTTCCACTCCAAGCCGGGAAGTTACTTGAGGTGTCGGCGGCATTTCCCTTGGTATTTCCAGCACCCAACCTGTCCACACATTAGTTAACGCCTAATAAATGTGACCGAAGAAAGGGAGGGTGGGACAAGCTGATGTCCCGCCGGGCCCGCCAGAACGTTCTGGGGCATTGCCCCCCGCCTCTCCCCTGTCTTCCTGGCCCTAGATCGCGCACACTGCAGCACACCCTGGAAAGAGACCTTAGCGGCGTGGACACCGCCACCAGCCGAAGTTCAACGCTGGCGGATCCACCTAAGGCCGCGAAAACGACGTGGCGGAGGGAGGCGGCCATAGGCTGGACCGCGGAGGTCCCGACCGGCTCCGACCGGCGGACGGCCTCGGCCTCCGCGCGCCAACGCCTAACCCCGCGGCCTTGGGGCCCCGGGTCCGAGCGTCCGGCCCTGTGGGCTGCAACCCCGCCTCGCAGCTGGGCCCAGCAGCCCGCTCGTGCGCGCGCTCGCGTCTCCCGCCGTGGACTTGGTCGGGGCGCGCCTTGCGGGACCCGGGAGTAGGGACCTCAGCTTTCCGGCGCGCTCCTGCCCAGGGAAGGGAGGTGCCCGCGCCGGTGCCGAGGCGGAGTTGACACTAGCTTCCCGGACCCGGCGCCTGCGGGTGGCTTCCCCCATGGCTCCTGGCTCCGCTCCGCCACTGGATGCTCTGTGGCTCGGCCGCCGCTCACCGGGGTGGAGGTCCCGTTGACAGGCGCTGCGATCACCGAATTCCGAGCTGCTTCCTACCCACCGCGTGCGGCTGCAAGATGCCGGGAGGTTCGGGAATGGCGGGGAGGACCCGGCGGCGACTGAACCCCAGATGTTCTTAAGGCGGCAGCCTCTACACGGACCGCTGCGTCCCTGACTCGAGACCCTTCCCGTCCCCTCCGCCTCCACAGCGCCACTGGGAATGGCTTTATCCACAGATTCTACTGGGTTCTGAGTTCCTGAAGAGAGGGGAAGGGAGAACCACAGAAACACAGGCTTCTGAGGGACACGGGAAACCTTGTTTCTGAAGTATGTCAGGAGAGGAAAATGTTCTTATTGCACATACACAGGCGTGGTGACACATTTCGTTCGTTTGAGACAAGAGTGACTCAGATGGTGGTGGGTCACCAGCTGCTGCTAGATCCCGAGCCCTCTAAAGGATCCTAGCACCCATCCCAGCATATGTCCACTAAATTCAGTCTGAGGGAAGCCTCGGTTTGTGGAGAAACCTGAAGGCACGGGAAAGGGTCTGAGGTTGGCACTGAGGGCCCAACTGTCAGGTGAGGACAGATGCCTCTTATCCCAGGACGAAGGAGCCTCTAGTTTTTTCCCATTCTCAAGCTTCCATCTGGCCCTGGCTCCAGTCAGATCTCCAGCACCCTTTCTAGTATGTCCTGGTTAGAGAGGGAGGTCACGCCGAGGAGAGCTGGGGAATGCTTTAGATGAATGAAGCATGAAGCGGCTGAAAGACCAAGGTTCCCAGGGCCTTGCTGATGGTCCCTTGGACACAGAGTAAATATAGGCATTTAGCATCTAAGGGTCCATTTTCTTGTTGATTCCTTGAACTGGCTGAATTCATTTCTCCAGAAGACAATGCAAAATGGCATGCTACTCATTTTTATATCTTTATCACCTAAGCCAAGGCCTAATTCATAGCAGTGGCTCAAATGAAATTTGCTTTGTGAATGAATGAATCATAGTTATTGTCATAGAATATTGGAATCTTGGGATTGGAAAGTCCCTTGGAGTACACCAAACTCCACAGAGCATGTCTGGAAGTTGCTGGCTAGAATGAGCTCCTGCGCTGTCTGGTCTAGAGGGACATTGCCTACCCCACCCCCAACACACACACAGGCACAGTCCGCTCAGAGGCTCCACTTTCCCTCAAAACAACAGGTGCCCCATTCAGGAGCAAGGGTCAAAACTGTACCCATTTTACCCTTCCCTCAAGTTCAAGGCCCTCCTGGTGCATCTTAGGAAGGAGAAGCTGGCACTGTACCTGGCAAGGGGTGGTGAACAGTGGCCTTGCTCTTGCCCCTGACCTTGGTGCCACCCTAAGGTGGGGTAGAGGAAGGGCAGAGCTAAATGAGGCAGGCTTGGGAATGAAACCAGGCCTCTAGAAAGCCCTCAACTGGCACATCCACTTCCCAGACCCTTCCTTTTCCCAGCTCTTGTGCCCCAAAATTGCGGGCACGGGACCAGTGTCCTAACTGCCAAGCGAATAGCCAGCCTATTTGTGACTCCAACATCACCACGCATCACCTGTGTTCTAGTTTGCTAGCTGCTGGAATGCAACACACCAGAGACGGATTGGCTTCTTTATATATATATATATATATATATAGAAACCATTTATTGAGGTTGTGCTCTATGATCACATTTTACATGCACTCCTTCTAAGACCTCTGGCATCCCCACAAAGTAATTTCATTATTTATATATATATATATATTTGGCCTGGTGCATTCTAATTTATTTTTGACAGGCTTTTTAAAAAATTTATTTATTTTTTAATTGGATTGGCTTTTAATAAAAGGGCTTTATTTCATTAGTTCTTCAGAGGAAAGGCAGCTAACTTCCAACTGAGATTCTTTCTTATATGGAAAGGCACAGGGCGATCTCCACTGGCCTTCAATCCAGGCTTCTGGATTCCAACAACTTTCCCCGGGGTGACTTCTTTCTGCACCTCCAAAGGCCTGGGCTGAGCTGCTTGGACTGTGCTAAGTGGAGCTCTCTCATTTAAGCACCAGCCAATTAAAGCAAACATCATTCATTGCAGCAGGCACGCCTCCTAGCCAACTGCAGATGTAAGGAGCAACAGATGAGGTTCACGTACCATTGGCTCATGCCCACAGCAACAGAACTAGGTGCCTTCACCTGGCCAAATTGACACCTGAACCTAACTACCACAACCTGGAACACAGGTATGCAGCACATGTTCTGTCTCTTCTTTTCCTTGCCTGTGTTTACAGACCTGACCGTCCTTGCTCACTTCCCCCACCCACCCTGGGTGTGCCCCCAGTCCTCCCAGCCCCTGTGGTTCTGAAGGAGGGAGGGAAGTGCGTGCAGGAGCCGTGGGTGTCCCTAGGCCTTCAGGCACTGTAGTAAACATATCACACAAACACCCGGGCTCCTCCACAGAAAACCTCTGTGCCACAGAGACAGCGCCTATGTGATTTCCCTGGTTCTCCACGGAGTCAAATGTTCAAACTCCTATATTTCCTTCTTTCTCTAACTCCTTCATCCCCTCATTTATTCCCCCACCCCTACTTCTACTCTGATTTTGTCAACATTCCTTTCCTCTTTGCTGAAGGTTTCCCTCTGTACTATCCCTTTCCTTCCAATTGGGCATTGTTGAATCCTGAAAGGAGATAAGGGAAGGAACATTTTCTCCTTGGATCTGAGGCAATCCTTCTGGAAGAACGCTTCCCTTAGGGCCCCCATCAGTCCCTGGCATTTGGGGGAAGACAGGAAGTGAAATACTGGCCTCTGCTCAAAGCAGCCTGGCAGTCCAGCCGGCCACCAACATGTAAAGTGGCTAAAGACCCACCACAGCGATGACACCAGCGAGCGCATGGGAGTGTCTGAAACGCTTTCAAACGTCAGCGCTTTCATCCCGGTTCTATAGCCACAGCCTTGTGGGTGAGGTGGGAAAATGGGGTCTTCCTAAATTTACAAGAAAGGAAATGGACTCGGAAGGGTGAAGGAGCTGTCCAAAACCACATCTACAATGTGGTGGACCCGAGTCTGGATCTTTTTACCACCCGCGCTAAAAACCATGCTAACGTTTTTAAAGAACTGTCACATCTTTCATTTTATTTTATCCTCAGAACAGCCCTGTGAGGGGGACAGCTACTTTGTGAAAGAAAATCTGCGGTTCAGAGAGGTGAAACGACTTGCTTAAAGCCACACAGCAGACTCCAAGCCCCAGCTCTGAACAGAAGGAGGGAGATGCTGCCCAGGACTTTTCTGGACCCGTCCCCCACCCCCACCCCCGACCTTGTTCTCAGCCTTCCCTGAAGCGGGACAGAGTCCCCACCTACGCGTACACCCTAGGGTGGGGCTTCTTGGTGAGGCCGATGGCCTTGAACTCTGTGCTGGAGGCGCCCCGGATGGAAAAAAAAACCCGGAGATTTGGAAACCTTGGCCCAGAATGGTTGGAACGCGGAAAGTAGCCCAAAGGACAGAGTGAAGAAGCAAGAGCAGGACCAGGTCCCGGTTCTGCAGGGTCAGGGCCCTCGGACCCGTCTGGATGTCTTCTTCCCAACTCCGAAGCCAAGACCTGCGTTACGACCCGGGGGCGGAGCGGCACTCCCGCCTTCTCCAGGGCGGGCTGAGGAGGCCGCGAGGGCCAGGCTTGACTTTGTGCCCCCGAGGGTTGGGCTCCTCGGGCCCTCCGCGGAGCCCCCGGGAGACCTGTCTGCGGAAGCAGGGCCCTCGGAAGCCCGCGCTTTCTCTGAAAGTGAAAGGAGTGGGCGGGGGGCGCGGCCGAGGCGGGGCTGAAGCAGGCGGCGGCGCAGGCTCCGCCCCGGGGCAGTCTCGAGCCGGGGGCGCCCAGCGTCTCCAGTCCCCGCCGCGCCGCGGGCAGGTGGGCTAGGCTGCGGCGCCTGTCCCGGGAAATGACCCTGCCCGGGGGCCCGACGGGCATGGCGCGGCCGGGGGGCGCGGGGCCCTGCAGTCCCGGGCTAGAGCGGGCCCCGCGGCGGACTGTAGGGGAGCTGCGCCTGCTCTTCGAGGCTCGCTGCGCCGCGGCCGCGGCCGCCGCCGCCGCAGGGGAGCCCCGGGCCCGCGGGGCCAAGCGGCGTGGGGGGCAGGTCCCCAACGGGCTTCCCCGGGCTTCCCCAGCCCGGGTGATCCCGCAGCTGACTGTGACAGCCGAAGAGCCGGACGTGCCCCCGGCCAGCCCCGGGCCGCCCCAACCAGAGGGTGGCTGGCTCCCGGCCGTGGGTTCGTCGCACCTGCGGCAGCCGCGCCGCCTCTCCACCTCGTCGCTTTCCTCCACTGGCTCCTCGTCGCTGCCCGAGGACTCGGAGGACGATCTGCTGAGCGACAGCGAGAGCCGGAGCCGCGGCAACGTGCAGCTGGAAGCGGGAGAGGACGCGGGTCAGGTAGGGGCCGCGGGGGCGGGGTCGGCGCAGCGAGCCGGGGTGGCGCGCCGAGGACCCGGCTCTGAGCGCTCTGACACCGACTCCTGCCCTAAGTGCCCCGTGCGGAGGACCGAGTCTCACTGTTTGGGGGGCGGGGGGGGGCGGGATCGGAGGGAGGGGTCTCGCCTTGGCAGTTTTCGTCCCGGCGTCGCAGGCTGGTCGCGGCCGGGGTCCGGGGCCGCCTAAGGACCAGCGTGAGGACGAGTCCGCGACCCGCCACGAGGACCGGCGGGGTGGGGGGGACGGTGCCTTGCTGGTTGCGAGGTGGGGCTGGAGGTGTCGGAGGGGCTTGTTCTTGCCCCGCGAACCCTCCGAGAGAGAGGGGTGAACGAACGCCTCTCTCCCTGCCTCCTCTCGGGCGCCGCGGCCCCACCCCCGCCGTTGCCACGGTTTCCCTCTCCTGAGTGGGAGTGGAGCGGCGCTCCAGGCTCTGCTCCCGAGCCTCCGCCGTCTGCTCCCGGCGCCCGCACGAGGCGTGGACGCAGGGAAAAGAGGGGCGCAGGGCTAGGAGCCCCTGCAGGGAGTGGCACGCTGGCCCACCCTGTGCGTCCCCCGGACTTATTGTTCCTAAGCATGGCCCGGGAGAAGGTAAACTGAGGCTGAAAGGGGGCGGGATCAGCCCGCTAGTCTCCGCCTCAGTAGCTTAGATGTTCCCGAACGGGGTTTGACCCCGGCATAACCCAGGGCGGGGGTGCGGAGAAGTCATGCGGGGCGCTGGCCTCTTAGAGGCGTTCAGCGCCCGGGAGAGCAGCCGTGTCCCCCTCATTTTAGCCAAAGCCAAATACTTTAACTGCCCGTGGTCAGTGCGAAGGAGTTGCTCCAGATCCCTGTTACGCAAGTATCCTCGGAGGCGAGGGCGCCCCGGCGGCCGGTGACTCCGGCCTGCCCAGAAGGCCAGGTTCGGGTGACTGGACCTTGGGAGCCTCTGACGCGCGCTGGGGTTGCCTGGACGCTGGCGGGAGGGCGCCGGGCGTGGCCTGGGCCTGCTGCACCGGCTCCGCCGCACACTCGGATTGGACAAGGCGGGGGAGATACTGTAACTACTTGCAGTGATTCAGTTGCCCCCTGAGACGTCCATTACCCAAGGGATGCAGGGGGTTGTAAATGACACAAAAGGAAAAAGAAAAAAAGGCTCACAGAACAGGAACCTTTCCCCCTTTCCCCGAAGTGTAGGGCGTGCGGGTTCAATCTCGAACCTACAGCGTCTCTGTCTCCATCCCCAGGGGGTACCCCTGATCCTGAAACGTTCCTAAGCCGTGTAAGGGGTGGGGGGCGGATGCCGCCGAGGGGGTTCCGAGATAGTGGAATGTGGGGACAAAAGTCCTTGTCCAAACCCCCTGAGCAGTAGCTTCGGGGCGGCTGCCTGCCGCTCACATCTCTGACAGCTGAGAGGCGGGGGCAGGAGAAAAGGCGCGATGAGTGGGGGCACCGAGGGCGCGGACAGCCCCCGCTTGCCTCTAATGCCCTCCCGGGTGCGCAGGAAGCCAAGAGCCTGGGGGAGGGACTGCAGCCAAGCCACGTGAGGAGGAGGTTCCGTGCACCCCCACCCCACCCCACCCCCGCCTCCGCACAGTGTAGGCAGCCTGGGATGGGGTCAAGACTCCCAGGACTAGCCACAGTCGTGCCCCGGACGTCATCGGCCAACCCCCTCTGACCCTGGGCCTCGCCTCCTCCCAGAGCGTTCAGGAGCTGGAGCAGATGGCCGCTAAGGGCCCTTCCAGCTCCAAGGCTGCGTCTCCCAGGCTTTCCCAACCCCCGGCCCGCCGGGGCCTCCCCGAATGCAAACAGCCACGGAGGCGGCAGATAAGCCAAGGGCTGTTGACAGAGGCTGCGGGTGGCCGCTGGGAAGGGCCCGGCTCGGACTTTGCCTCGGGCTTGCCCAGGCTGCCAATATAGGGTTTCCCCAGGCAGGAAGAGGAACCCGCTGACCATGAAGGATGCACCTAGGGGAGGGTGATGTGTGGCGGCAGCATTCATGGGGGTTCCCAGCTTGTGGACCCTGGACTGGGTAACACAAACAACCCAGAGCGGATCGAGTCTGCCGCTCTTTGCCCAGCATGCATGCCCACCTTCTTCTCCTAGAACCTTGCCCGGAGCCTGCAGCTGGGCTCCTGAAAGGAGAGTTGGGACAGGGCAGTCAGCGACCCTCCAGGGGCTTTTCTCTAGTAAAGGAAAAAGTCAAGGGATGGAAGAACCAGGCAGGCCTGCAGAACAGGTGGAGGTTTACTGTATTCTTAGGCCTTGCATTTTTGGGGTGTTGCTCTAAACAGAGGAAGGGAACATTCGGCACCTGTTCTCCCTGTTCTCCTTCCTCAGTGTTCCAGGATAGGTAAGGAGACCTGGATGCCATCCTGTCCTGGACTCAGAACTCCCACACATCACTTTCCACTAATTATAGAGCAGAATTTAGGTTAACAGACTTCTTTTTAAAAAGCAAATGCCCCTGGGAAGGTGAAGTCGTGGGTCACTTATACCTTAGTGCAAATCATTTTATAAATTTAAACTGATTGCTCTCCTCCTCCACCACCACCACAGGGAGTGCTTGCTTTGATAGGGCAATTGGAACATGGGAAGGGCGTTGTGCTGGTAAAGTGCTTCCACCAAAGACTGGGTGGCTGGAGGCAGGGAGTAGAGGTCAGGAAGTATGGGAGTGAGTCCCAAAGACAGAGGAAAGGCCCTGTCCTGGCGGGAGATATGCTGGGTACCTGGAGAGGTGTGAGGAGCAGGCGTCCTCAGGACTTCAAAATGGAGCTTAGATTAAGCAGGGTCCGAGGCTGAAGTTGAGTCTAGCTAAGCCCTGCCTGGGGAGAGGTGGACCCTGTCCAGCCAAAGGAGCAAGGATTTAGCAGAGGGTCCTCCTGTGACTTCATCAAATACTCTGTCACACCATCAACTCCCCTGGCTTTTGCCCCAAGATGCCCAAGTGGCCTTTGTCTGCACGTTGGTTTCCCAGGAAGGATACTTCTGAGGAGAGTAGACTGGGCCGGAGGTTGGGGCTTTGACCCCCTTGGCAGCTAGATTTCACACTGTAACATAATAAATCTGCTTTCTGATATTCCTTCAATAAAAGCCTCACCTGCTCAAAAATATCTTCCCTGCTGTTGTTCATGTGCCAAAATCCACACTCATCAGAAAATGATTCTCCAGGAGCCTTTTTTGGACGCATGCATTTTGATATACATTATGTTCCCTGAGAGAGGTTACTTCCTGAGCTGGAAGATGGCAGCAAGTTCCATAACACTTATCGTAACTCCTTCCAAGTTTAGCCATATCCATTTCTGGCAGGGGAGCTAACTCCTGCCATACCAACCTCAGGAGGTGGCTCGGAGGGCTCGGGTGAGATAGTGGGTGCGAATGCCCTTTGTGACAAGCATAACTGGAACCTGCTGCCCTTGGCTCATAGGATCCTCATGAAACCAGGGTAGGGAAGGCAGGTGACGGCCCCATTTTACCTCAGCTTGGAAGCAAGCCAATGTTGTGTTATTGCACCTCCAGCATGAGGCAGTAGCCCAGGTCTTCAGACAGCGCATCAAATTCTCTTTTACCAGGCCCATCATCTGCCTTCCAGGCCCACTTACTACTCCTACATGATCCCAGAAAGGACAGTACGGTTCCCCCACGCCATCTAACCCAGGTTTTGTTCTCTTTGCCAGTGGGGAGACTATAGAAATAGATGTACTCTCTGACTAAGACCATTCCAGTCCCTCTGTCCCCCAAATTCTGCCAGTAGGCCCCTAACGCTGTCTGAAGCCCCACCATTGAACCCATTCCTTTTGATAAAGGGAAAGGTATCCAGCCAATAAAGAGGGGTCTCTGGGAAGATCTCAGTGTTTCCCCGGAGGTCAAAACACTCACACCACCTTACTGCTACAGATCACTTCACTTGTGCAATGCTCCTTCTCAGGCGGTGTCCAACTTGCCTCTTAAAGGGAAGCAAGCTGGTAGCATGGACTTCGGAGCCTGGTGGGCCTGGGCAACTTCACTCCTCTGACACCTTGATTACCTCTGTAAAATGGGAATAATGATACCCCCTCCTGCCTCTGCTGGGCACGTGCACATCATCACTATGACTCTCAAACCAAGCGTGGGAGGAGAGGACAGAGGATGGATGGTGTCCCTGAGTACACATGGCGCATACATCTTTCTGGAATTTTACTTGGGGATTTGGAGGTGGGGGAGTTTTATAATAAAACTCGGATTATTATGCAGCAGAATGCAAACCTTGTATGTATTTAAAGATCTTAAAAAGGAGTTTTGAAAGAGATGTCATGCTTCTGGTGGGTTGCTTCTGGCTACACCCCCAGATCCCCGGGGATTGGACACGTGATCACACCCTAGTATGCCATGTAGGGACTTCAGTAGGAAAGCAGGAGCGATGCTGCCTGGTGGAGTATGAGAAAGTGCCTGATATGCAGTAGGTGGTCAGTAAATGAGGGCTCGTGATATGGCAGCAGCTATGTCCTCTCAGAGGAAACAGGTCCACACACATGATACTATTTTTTGGGGTTCACTCAACTAGAAAGTGACAGAGTCAGGCCTGGAGCCAACTCCTGACTCCCCATCCAGTGCGCTATCGCTAACCCCCATCTCCATCTGAGGGGAAGGGGCTTTAAGGTCAGCAGCCAATCCCTTAAAGGCTACTTCCCCAGTTGGCTTTTCCCTCCTAGAACTCCTCTTGTCAGGGACATGGATCCCTGGGTCCCAGTCCTGTGGGAGTATACATTGTAACCTCTCTAAAAGGCAAGCAGCCTCTGGGAGGAAGCAGCAGACATGTGGTTTAGGTGAATAAACCTGTGCACTGAGAGATGTGGACACAGAACTGATTAGTTTGGGGCAGACTGTGCGATGCTCTCAGGATTGGTTGGAGGCCAGATGCAATGGTCATGAGGCTAGTGGTACACCGAAGTCTACATTACATCCTTCCAGCTTTGCCTAATGTGATAGGCCCTTGGCTTGAGAGCCTATTTTCAGGGCTTAGGGTTCTGAATCCAGAAGAGGACTAAGGATGCACTGGGCTTTGCCAGCTGTCAGGGAGTTCCTTGCATCCAGAGACAACAACGGGGGAACCCTAACCCATTCTTTCACTAGGCCCACCTGAGCTGGCCTCCCCACCCTGGGCTTTTGTAAGTTTTCTTCCATGTTTGTAGTCCCAAGTGAATTAATCAATGATCCGGGTTTGTACAGCTTCTGCTTCATGCCAAGGAATGGGGAGGTTAGGCCAGGGGACTGCCTAGGACACTCACATCTCACTACTCACAACTACCACAGAAGGTGGTTATTTCCCCATTTCACAGATAAAGAAACTGACGCTCAGGAACTTGTTTCTCAGTGAAATCTCAGGCCCCAGAATCTTCTGAGGCATTAGTAGAAATGCAAAATTTTGGCCCCACCCCAGACCACTCAGTCAGTCACCCTTGGGTAGACCTGAGAATCTGTATTTTTTTTAAACAAGGTGGCTGTCAGGTGATTCTGATGCTCACAAAAGTTCAAAAACCTTCACTGAGCAATTCAGGAACCCGCCAGTGCCACTTTTGGGTGGTAGAACTGGGATGCAGACCTGAGCCTTTTGATGCAAACTCCAGGGCTGTTTTCGGCACAGTCCCAGTAGCTGGTCACCTTTTATCTCCCTGTGCCTATCTCGGTGCCAGCCACACAGACGAACAGTAAACTTTCTTTCGAGTTGGTGAATGAATGAATCATCCCACCCTAGCTGCTCCCAGCGGGCCAGGGGCGGGGCGAGACCCTTTTCTAGAGCTGGGAGAGCTTACTCCGAACTGCGACGCCGACTTGCAGACCAGGTCCGTGTCGCTTTCAGAAAAGTCACTGGCAGAAGATCCGGACGATGGTGAACCTGCCCGTCATGAGCCCTTTCAAGAAGCGCTATGCCTGGGTGCAGTTGGCTGGGCACACGGGTGAGCACGGAGGTGGATGGGGTCGGGGGATACCCCAGACAGGAAACGGCTGGGTCGTGCTAACGGGTGCCGGTCCGCAGGGAGTTTCAAGGCGGCGGGCACCAACGGGCTGATCCTGAAGCGCAGTTCGGAGCCGGAGCGCTCGTGCCTGGCGCGGCTGATGGCCGACGCTCTGCGCGGCTGCGTGCCGGCCTTCCACGGCGTGGTGGAGCGCGACGGCGAGAGCTACCTGCAGTTGCAGGACCTGCTCGACGGCTTCGACGGACCGTGCGTGCTCGACTGCAAGATGGGCGTCAGGTACGCATGCCTCGCTTGGGTCGGGGCTCCCCGGCGAATGCTCGCTGTGGTCCCCGTGTGCGCCCTCCTCACGCCCCGCCGGCGCCGGCGCCTGCGCCCTTGCAGGACTTACCTGGAGGAGGAACTGACCAAAGCCCGTGAGCGGCCCAAGCTGCGGAAGGACATGTATAAGAAGATGCTGGCGGTGGACCCCACGGCCCCCACCGAGGAGGAGCACGCCCAGCGCGCCGTCACCAAGCCGCGCTACATGCAGTGGAGGGAGGGCATCAGCTCCAGCACCACGCTCGGCTTCCGCATCGAGGGCATCAAGGTGGGCCAAGCCATGTTTCTTTGCCCTTTCTCTGCCCTAGCCCCTCCGTACGGCACGCCCCTGATCCGACCCACCCCTAAGAGGCGCCCTCTGGCGACCATCTAGCAGTACCCGGCAGCCACCGTCCCGGAGGCACCGCTGCCTTAGCCTGATCCTGTCCCCTGAGGTCCCCTGGGGCGGGTCCGGGCCCCCCAACACTTCTATCCCGCCTCCTTCAGAAAGCTGACGGCTCCTGCAGCACCGATTTCAAGACTACGCGAAGCCGGGAGCAGGTGATTCGAGTTTTGGAGGAGTTTGTGCAAGGGGATGCGGAAGTGCTGGTGAGCTCTGGATCCCAGAACCCTGGGATGTTGGGGAGTCTGAAACCTAGAGTGCCCCGAGGTCATCCGGTCTAGTGTCTTCGCCTGTGTGCCCCCATCGTAGTATTTATTGTTGCGATTGCTTTTCGTCCCTCCTGTTCCCGCGCACTGCGTGGGGACTTGACTCTCCCTCACCACACTATTGACCAAGCCGATAACGCATCCTGGTCCCGGTTAACAGGAGGAGCTCAGCTTTTATTTAATTTGACCTCTTCTACCCTGCCCTCTCCAGAGGAGGTATCTGAACCGCCTGCAACAGATCCGTGACACACTGGAGGTCTCCGAGTTCTTTAGGAAGCACGAGGTAAGAGGCCGGTAGGCTTGGGGTCTGTGGTTTCTGAGGGTTAGAACGAATAGGGTGGGGGGCTTCTCTGGGAAAGGGCCGCGGCCTGACCGTGTGGAGCCGGGTAGGTGATCGGCAGCTCCCTCCTCTTCGTGCACGATCACTGCCATCGCGCCGGCGTGTGGCTCATCGATTTTGGCAAGACCACGCCCCTCCCCGACGGCGAGACCCTGGACCACCGGAGGCCCTGGGAGGAGGGTAACCGCGAGGACGGCTATTTGCTGGGGCTGGACAATCTCATTGGGATCCTGGCCAGCCTGGCCGAGAGATGAGGCTGTGCCCCTGTCCCCGCGCGGGTCGGCGGGTCTGAAGAATGGACCTGTGGCTGCGTCCGGCTGTGCGTGCAGCAGAGAGACTGAAACCCCGCGGTGCGGGGTGGTTCCCACGGTCCTGCCGCTCCAGGTGCCAACCACCAGGGGGCGCTCTGCAGATGCCGGAGCATCTTCCGCAGTTCCAGAGCCAAATGACATAATTTGCAGGGGTGGGGGTGGGGGTGGGGGGCTGAAATGAGCTTCTTCCTCAGCTCTGCTCTTGTGAGGGGGCTTCCCAGTTCTCCAAGGGATCAGATAGTGAATTTTATTTTACAGGCATTGACCTGTTGGTCTAGCCTCTCACACTACAGTGGACTCCTCTTCCCAATAAAACTCAAAGACCCCAGCTTCCGTGACTCAGGCCTCATCCCCTCCCTCCACTGGTCCCCTCTTCTCAGTTCTGGATTTCTCTCACTAGAGGATGTGAAGAGAGGAGCTCTTTCTTAGAGGTATCTGTGGAAATAGGGGCTGCCCTGATGAAAGATGATCAAGGTGGGAGAACAATACAGAGAAGTCTTCCTGCAGGAAGCAATTATAAATCCCCATATATACCTGAGGGTTGGGGAGGAGCCATTGCTACTATCAATTACAGAGTTCTCCCCCTCAGAGCTCCTTGGAGCCCAGGAGCCATAGGTGGGATTCCAAAGATTCTGAGGTTGGAGACCCTTGAATTTGGGGGTCTTGAGGCCAAAGGGCATCCAGGATCTAAGGGGCTCCTTCCCCAACTTTTTAAGTTCTCCAGACTCAGTCCCTGAGACTGTGGGGCTCTTAGGCCCTCCAAAGACCTTCTCCCTAGCCTGGAAGCTCCTTCTTCTCGGGGTGGCGGGGGGGGGGGGGCAGCTCCATTGGCAGAAGTGGATTCACCACATCAGGGTCCTGTAGTGGGAGAGTAGGGGAGAAGTGGCTCCAGAGTTGTTTTATGGCTTCCTCCTGACCTACATGACCTGGTCAGGGCAAGTCAGGGGCACACCTGGGTGTAGTACTAAAAATACTAGCAAAACCAGGGTGGCATTCAGACTGATGTGCCAGCACTGAGTCATGATATGGTACCTTAGGAGAGGC
This sequence comes from Tamandua tetradactyla, assembly GCF_023851605.1. Lineage (NCBI taxonomy): Eukaryota > Metazoa > Chordata > Mammalia > Pilosa > Myrmecophagidae > Tamandua > Tamandua tetradactyla. Next base: position 55,133,412 of record NC_135340.1, read on the forward strand.
AGGAGTTCTTGTCCACCCAGGGTCATGGAGGACTTCCCTCCCTGGGCAGCAACCCACACTCACACAGGGTCTGGACAGCCCCTGGGAGGGTCTATCTGGCCCCTTCTGATGATGAAGTCCAGCACCAGAGAAGGTACAGCCAGAGAAGGGCATACAGCCCAATGAGATCTTCAGGACTTGCATCACAAGTGGGGGACTGCAGTGAGACTCATCAGGTGCAGCCTCCCCTTCCCTCACGTACGGTAGCCCACAGAGGATCGGATTAGCCCCATGGTGGGGCAGAGAGGATGTGTTATCACCAGGAGTTGGTGGAGAAATCTACTTTATTGGCAGCAAGGCCCTGCCCTTTGCGGTAATAACTGGCTCTACCGGAGCGGGGAGGGTGAGTGACTACACATGCGGTAAACCCATTTGGAACAAGAGCCTTTCTGCCTCCCAGGCCCCGCACAGACAGATAAATCTGACATCCCCAAGTCCCCAGTCTTGGCCACTGCAGCTCAGCAGGCAATTCTGGATGGCCATGTTCCTACAGAGGGGGCTAAAATTGTTCCCAGAACTCAGAAGCTCTGGTCTCTTCCATTACATTTCCCTAAAAGTTGGGTGGAAGGGTTGTTCCTTGGGGAGGGTTTGGGGGTCCTCAACACAGGATCACTTCCTATCTGTGGATGAAATGGCTGGGAGAGGGGTCTCACCAAGTGTGGTTGGCTATGCCAGACATCAGCTCCAGCAGAATGAGGCGAGGTTCAGCCAGGAGACTGAGCCCCACATATCTCACGATGTTCTGATGGCTGAACTTGCTGAGTGGATGATACATATACCCCATCATCAACAGGGAGATAAACTATGTTCTAGGCTCCAAGAGACTGGAGGGGACCTCTGTGTCCCTAGACTTGCAACCTCAGCCTCCAAGTGAAGAGAGGCTGTTCCTGCAGGCATTTATGAGTTTCTTCCTCCCACCTTCCACCCCTGTGCCCTGGCTCCACATGCACCTAAAGATGAGTGCCCACATTCTAGGGGTCTATCCTAGGGTCTCTACCATCCCAGACCTGGGGCTGAAAGATGAACAGTCATGCCTTTGAGGGGTAGCTGGAACAATTATTCAAAAACAGACTTTGACTGCCTCAACTTGTGACGTGATCTTGGACAAGTTACTTCCCCTTTGAGCTTCTCTGGGCCTCTATCTCCTCTACACAAGGGATTCGGCCTAGATATCTTCTGAGATCCATGATGCACCAAAGCAGGGAGCAGGGTGGGAGGTAGAGATTCACAGTGCATAGTTCTCAGAAGGAGGTGAAGAACTCACCTGAGCAAGGTGACATTGGCTGGGGAAACTTCAATGAGCTCCAGAGACAGAGGCAAGGTCTGGGTCAGGCCAAGCCTAACCTGGCTATACTAGGGTTTGGGGGCTGTCCTCACAGCCAAGGTATGAAGCTTGCTCAGCTCTATCAGCTCAGAAACTGGCAGCCTCACCCCCCACAGGCCCTGTTACTTCTGGTTCACTTGGGGTGGAGGAAGCAATGGCATACCTTTTACCTAACCATCAGGCACACCCTGCTTCCCTCTGCCCAGGAAACCTCTCCAGATGCCCATTAAGGCAAACCTTTTCCCCAGACCTCCCCAGCTGCTTCTGCTCTTAGGATCTAAAGGAGTCCTAAAGTTCAGCCAGGGACAGGTGTCCTTAAGTCAGCATGGCAGCCCCTGGAACCCCAGAGGAATCTCTGCTTGGAGCAGAGTCTTGTCTGCCACTGGGACCCCACAGAAGCCCATTGCAGCTCAGTGGAGAGTGGCGGGGCGGGGGGTGGGGGGTGGGGGGGTGGGGGAGTAGCAGCCTTGAATCAGCCATGTCTGCTGGATGCTCCATACCTAGAATTAGGACCTCGCATACCATAAAGAAGCTCGGTGTTGAGGTCACCACCACAGCCACCATCAGAACCAGAGAGGTGGACAGATCTGGGGAGAAAGAGAGACACCCAAAGTGGGAAGCTCCTGCCTGTCTCTTTAAACCATTCTTTAAGACTCAGCTCAAATGTTTATTCATGATGTTTTCCTCAATTAACCTAGTCAAAAGAATCTCTCCCTCCTGAAAACCCTAAAACATTTTATACCACCATAGCAATTGTCACTTTGAATTCCATACATATGTATCCATCCTACTCACTCATTGGACTCAAGATAGAACATTCGCTGATGGTCTCCAATTCCCTGCCCAGTGGTGCCTGGCACACACAGGGCCTCTGTATTATCTTTCTCAGGGGGCTACTGCCCATCCCTGCCCATGGCTGCAAGAATCCAGACCCTGAACAAAGACAGGAAATACCTATGCAGGTGATGTTATCTGCTGCTAGCCCCATGCCCTCGGGGCACATGCACACAGGCAAATGGAGCTCTGCCCACTTTGGCAGGCTTTCAAAAGGTAGAGACTGCATTTGAGATACAGTCAGATCTCCACTTCCATGGCGCTTCATGACTGTGGGGAAAAGAACTGATACGGTCGGTGGGTGGGTGGGTGGATAGGTAGGTGGGTGACTGTGGTAGTTAGATTCAGGTGTCAACTTGGTCAGGTGAAAGTGCCTAGTTCTTTTGCTGTGGACATGAGCCAATGGCATCTGAAACTTATCTGTCGCTGATTACATCTGCAGTCAGCTAGGAGGCGTGCCTGCTGCAGTGAATGATGTTTGATTTAATTGGCTGGTGGTTAAATGAGAAAGCTCAAGGTACCACAGCCCAAGGAGCTTGGCATACCTCATCTCAGCACTCGCAGCCCAGCCCAGGCCTTTGGATATGCAGAAAGGAATCACCCCGGGGAAAGTTGTTGGAACCCAGAGGTCTGGAGAGAAGGCCAGCAGAGATCACCCTGTGCCTTCCCACGTAAGAAAGAACCTCAGTTGAAAGTTAGCTGCCTTTCCTCTGAAGAATTATGTTTTTAACTAAATAAACCCCCTTTAATTAAAAGCCAATCAATCGCTGGTGTGTTTTGCATTCCGGCAGCTACAAACTAGAACAGGGACACACATACTTTCTCCAATCACAGGGTTAATTCCAACCCAGGACTTCAGAGCAAGGAGGAGCAGTGCCAGGTGTTTAAAGTAGGTGGGAGTTCTGTGGAACTTCTGTCAAGCCTGCATAACTCTATTCTGGGAATCATGGGCTCCCAGGTATTTTAGGGGACTTCATAGCAAATGAGTACTTGACCAGCAACTCAGAGTGCCCCATACTGGCATCACAATGGACAGCCCAGTTCCCTTCTGTATGTGCAAGAACCAGATACTCCACAGTGCAAAGTTGGTGGCTCAGTTGGGAGTAGGCTCAGGGATTGAAGAAAAGGGCAAGGCCAGGCTGAGAGGTGGGAATAGAGACTGATACCTGCCAGGGGCTGCAGGTAGAGCTCACTGCTTGGTTGTATGAAGGAGACCCCATTCTCCCTATCAGCCCAGAGGATGCTAGTCTCTGAAACATCAGCCCCTGGAAATTGAGATGGGTTGAAGATTTGGTTACCAAATGGGGGTGGGGGTGGGGATGGTGGGGGAGGAGCACACAACTGCCTCATGGCTGGAAAGCTGGATTATGAATAGTGGAGAAGCTGGACTCTCCCCATGAAAATGCCTGAGTGGCCCTTCTCCATGCCAGCATTACTATACAGGTGCCACACAGCACAGTGTGGGAGCTGAGGGACCAGAGAGGTGGCTGGCAGAGAGAATAATCAGCTAGAACCTGAAGGCCTGGCTGAGGCTGACTAGAATACTGAACCTGTCTGGTTCCAGTGTCCTCAGCTATAAAATGGGAGGGCCCAACCCACACATTTCATTGCTGTGAGAACTGAGATTATGTGTGTTGAGTATTTATAAACAGCACAGCCCAGACAGATGCAAAGGCTGTTTCTTTACCCTAGTGGTTTTCAAACTCTGGAGCGCATTAGAATCACCTAGAGGTCTAGCTAAAATACAGATCATTGGGACCCTCGGAGTTTCTTTTCCGTAGGTTGGTGAGAGGCCTGAGAATTTGCACTTCTAACAATTGAGGGACCACGTTTTGAGAACTACTGATTTTAAACCATCCCTGCCTTTCTGCCATCCCCTCAGCTTGCTAATTCAGCCAGCTCTAAGTTCCTGGGACTGCTGAGGATCTAGGAGGGGCCTCTTGGAATGGGAAGGGTCCTGGACTTAAGTAAAAATGTGGGAGTCTTCTCTGCATACGTGATTTGCAATTTACTTGTCCTTTTCAAAGAGTTCTACCCGCTCCAGGGGTTCAGCACTTTTCCCACCTCGGGCCAGTTTTAAGGCTCTAACCTCATTTCACCCCCGGGACTGCTCAACTGCCCTCCCCAAGAAGCAGCCACCGCAGTCCGCCGCCTTCTCCAGAAGTGCAGGCCAGACCGCCGTCCCCGAAGCCGCCGGCCGCGGCCCAGCCCAGCTCAGCCCAGCTCAGCCCAGGCCAGGAGCCCAGGCCTCTGCGCAGCCGCCTCCCACGGTGCGCCGCTGGCCTGCGGTGAGGAAGCCCGCGACGTCCAGCAGGAAGGCGGGCAGCCAGGGTGCGGAGCAGGCTCGCCTCTCCCCTCTGCCCAGCTCAATCACCTGCCGCCCCGCCTCTCCCGCAGCCCCCGGGCGCCGCCGAGCGGTTCTCCAGTTTCTCCCGGGCGGCCTGAGTCCGGCCTCAGTCCCGGCCACAGGTAGGCCCGACCGCCGCCTCCGGCTGCCACCAGCAGGGGCTCCAGCTCACCGGCGCGCAGCACTGGGGCCGCCAGCACGCTCAGGGGCGCAGCCTCCAGCGGGCGAGTGAAGACCCGGGCCCTCCCGCCTCAAGGACTCGGAGAAGGGAAGAGGCCCCCAGCGGGCCCAGGGAGAGAGAGACGCCGAGGACCGTTGGGGAAGCGCGTGCGCGTGCCCGGGAACAGGTCTGGGGCCTGGACTCCGCACGCTGGCGGCCGGGGCGGCCCGCCACAGGGGTACATGTAGGTGGCGCTCCCGCCGCCTCCGGCCCAGCGCGGGGACCCCGGGACTTCCTCGGTCCCGTGCGTAGCTGCGTGCTCCTCCGCCGCGCAAGACCCTCCCAGGCAGACGAGTCGGCTCTCGAGGCTCCCCTGCGGGCGCCGGCGCCAGGACCCTCCCCTTGCTGCGTCGGGGTTGGAACGCAGAGGCAGTCCCCACCCCCAGCGCTTCTCCCCGGCTCTGCTTCCTCCGGGACAAGCGTCTTCCCCCTGCTGCCCCACGAGGATACTGGGCGTCTGTCCGCTACCAAAGGAGAAGACGAGACGAAGACGCCGTCCGCTGGCGAAGGTGGTTCTTGGCGCACTTGCCTTCCACGGCCCGGTAGGCTGAGATCCTGAGGGAAGCAGGAGTCTGAGTCCCCAGCCCGGGTTAGAGGGGGCAGAGACGCCACCAGAATTTCTTATCCAAGAGACTTAGAGGCCCCAATCGACTTTGAGGAGGGGGGGGGACACTCGATTTGCACTCCAAATATTAGATGGGGGAGACGGGGGAGGGATGGCTCTGCCACCCCTTGGCACCGCCGCTGGTGGAGGGCTCTGTGATTGGCAGGAGCAGGCTCCTGAGTACGGGCTCCCTCGGTGGGTCCCGCTGCATAGGGGCAGGCCAGGCTGTCTGGGCGGATGTCGCTGCGGAATACCCTGCGACGAAGTGGTGCGCGCGGCCTGCCCTGCACCTGGGAGTAGAACTGCAGACTCGCGCGTGGGTCACCGAGCCCCGGTTCCGCCTCGCCGCGCTCATGGCTACCGGCCGGGACTCGGCACACACACAACTTCACGCCGCCCAGCGGCCCCACGGCCCCACTGTCACCGCCACGCTGCTGCCCGCGTACGCCCCGTCGCGCTGGGTTTGTGTGGTCCGCTGGTCCCGCAGCTGCAGAACAGCCAGGGCCCCTCAGTGCCCGGGAACAGGGAGGGAGGAAAGGGTCGTCGAGCTCGGTCTCCGGACCCGGCCGCTGCCCCTGCCGTGGTCTGGATGCCTTGGTATGGTGAGCAGAGGAGAGGGAAGAGCCCGCCCGAAGCAGACTTGGAGGATCGCGGACACCTGGCGGATGGAGGAGAAAGGCTGGCTCCGAGTTTGTAGGAGGGACATTGACGTCGGGATTCCAGGGGCTCCGAGCTGGCAGCCGCAGCCGCGGGGACTGCAGAAAGGGACCTGGGATCCCGAACCGTTGCAGAGAATGGCGCCTGTGGATGACTGGCAGCAGGGCTGGGAGAGGAGCAGGATGTTAATGGGGGACGGGAGATAAAGAGAGCTCAAGAGATATCCCCAACACACCCGCACAGCCCAGCCCTTGCTGCTTGCGGCCACATCCCTACCCCACCCGGACAGTAAACACCTGCGCCCCAAAGCCGGACAACCAAGCTCTGGTCGTGGAAGCCCTGCGGGATGCCCACTTATAACTCTGCCAGTTCCTCCCATGGAAAGCCCTTTCGGGTGAATGATGGGGTTGCCGAACTGAACTCAGTCCTGCAGGTTTCCAATCCTATTCTCGAGGGAGCCTGATGGTCCCGTCCCAGGCAGGCTGAGACTCCAGGGCCTGTCCCTCCTTCCCTCAAAACTGGGTGATTGGGATCCCCGGATTCAGACGTGCACAGCGCTTCTGGGCCTTGATTCCAGGAACACGAAAGGGGAGTTTGGGCCACTTGGGTCAGATCTGTCCCTACCACCATCCCCAAGGCCAGGAAGATGCCTCTGTTTGCAGGGTTCCCCGAGGGCCAGACAACACTTACCCACGACCCCGAGCCACAGCAGAAGCTGGCCCATTGCATGTTCAGTCCGCCCAGCTCAGTTCTTGCCACTGAGCCTGACACGGGTTTATAGGAGCATCCACTCACTGGGAGTCTCCATAGGGTCCTAAAGTAGTTCTGGCTATGTCTGTTCAGATCCAGGGATATGGAAGGAGGAAACCTGAGTGTGGGCAGGGAAGGTCCCTCACTTCTGTTAGTAGTCTTGGTGGTAGGGTGGGGGTGGGGGGCATCTGGACTTTTGCTCTCCAGCCATTGGATCTACTACTGGCTGCCACAGGGGCTGGGGTAGGAAGGAAGTATAGGTACAGGAGGAGGTGCCACGCCCTTTTAAGGTGGGAGCTGAGAGAAGACGGCAAATTGCAGCCCAGGCTTTGCAGGGAGGGCAGGAGCAGTGGGCTGTGTGTTTCATTGGTGGTGGTGCTGTGATAATTCATGGGGAGTGCTCTTTAAACAGACAAAATGCCCCATGAAAAGCATCATTATTTGCCATGTGCATTTTTCAGCGCTTTGGATTTCGTGACTCCAGGGTTGAACCTTCCTAACACCCTCAGAAATTTCCCACTTGCCTTATATAATTCCTTTGTGCATGTTAACCCGGTGCACAACTTTTTACTGTGACGCAGTGAAAGCCTGTATCAGATGTCAGAATGTCTAAGTGCTAGTCCTAGCATCTCTAGTCAGTGTGTGACGTTGCATAGGTCACAAGTGTTCTGAGACAAGTCCCCCACCACCTGTAAAATCATATGAAGGGAAACTGCTTCATAAACCACAAGGAACCCTACAAATGTGAGGCCTTCGGGTGGTTTTGTGTCTTCTATCTTCTTTTCCCTTATTCATAATACTAATTTGAAACATTAAGGCCTGTGTTTGATGGAAAACACAGTTTGATAGAAAGAACTTGCAAAAAAAGAAGCTATAGCAGCTTCTTGGTAGTCTCCGATTACAGCACTAGATGTGGACACAACAGTGATTTCTGTAAAAACCCTAGTACCCATGCCCTAGTTAACTTTGTAGACAGCCCATTATAAGGTTACAGAACTTATAAGGTCTAAGTCAGTGGTTCTCAAACGGTAGACAGCAGCATTAGCATCACCTGGAAACTTGTGAGACATGCACTTCTCTGGCTCTATCCCAAACCTACTCAATCAGAAACTCTGGTTGTGGAGCCCAGGGATATGTCTCAACACACCCTCTAAGTGATTTTGTCACATGCTAAAACTTGGTAACTACTGCTGTGTGCAGATACAGTAATTGCTTTATGAGCCCTACAGGATAATTCTATGTTCAGCAGCCCCATTCATAGGGAGTGAGTTCTCTCTGCCTATTGATAGGATCGGGTCTGGCGCATTAAAATCACCCTGGTGACCTGAAAACATGATGATACTGAATTCCACACAGCAAATGACAGTGTAAGAAAGCCTAAATGCTAGAATTCTGACAAAAGAACAACTGAACCCCCCAATCAACACTCCTGTTAACTCTAAAATATACAATGAGGGATCAAACTGAGACTCCATAAAAGTTTCATGCTCTAAGTTTGCTTTCCTGGAACCTATAATTTCCACAGGTTCTTAGGCCAGATAAATCCTGAAATCCAGAGGGACCAGACTCTCCAAGATTATCAACTAATTATGTCCCCCTATCCTATAGTTTCGACATCCCTTCTCAACATGAAAAAGTCAGAACGGGCATTGCCTAAAGATCCCTACAGATTGGGAGGCGGATCAAAGGAGAAGGAGTAGTTATAACAGAGAGAATAAGATTTAACAAATGAGTATGACTGTTGAATCACTATGTTCAAATTTCTTTTAGCCTCTAGTATTTTGAGCTTCAAAATTATTACTTTCTTTCTTTGTATATATGTTATATATCACAATAAAAAATGTTTAAAAAAAAAGAACTGAGAAACTAGCAATAGGAAGAGATGAACCAAATTTATGCTTCAACCCATTCTCCTCCAGCCCTTGCCTATCACCAGGAAAGTCCACAATGGAAGCAGTATTGTGGAACAGCTGCTGTACCAGGGTACTTTTTGACTTCTTCATGTCCCTGGCCAGCAACTGATAGAAATAAGGGCCATACGAAGACTAGATGCTGACCTCATTAACGACATCTATACTCCAAGTATACAGCTGACAGAGTCCTTTTAGAAGTATCCCCATTCCCCAGGCCTGGCTTTATCCCAAAACTGGAACCCAAGTTCTTGGACCCAATTTTTACCTGTTGTTTATGTTTCTTCCCCATCTCTCTTAGGGCAGTCCCAGTCCTCCCTTTGGATAACCTACCCCTTCCATGCAAATCCCAAAATAACATATCTGAAATCAGTCCAACTCATTCCCAGGAGATTAAAAACAAATGTTTATTTCAGTGTACAGTTATAGCATCCGTATCCTGGACTGGGGCTGAGGCGGGAATGGAGGTGTACTTCGTTTGCCCTGTCCCTGAGGAAGGGGTAAATAGCTAAGTGGCCCTTCATTCCCAACACAGACCCTCAGAAGCCCCAGTCCTGAGCACCAGACATTGGGATGTAATGGTAGGGCTTGCTCTGCTGCAAAGAAGCTCAAGCAACTCCCTTCCAGGAAGTCAAGCCTTCTGCTCCTTCATCTCCTGCCCACCCTTAGGACACAAAGTTCTTCCATCTGAGCAGGCGGGCAGGTCTCCTGGTGAACCCCAGGGGAATATATCCACCTTTCCATCTTTACCAGCTGTACTAGGTTTTTGATACCCCATTTTGAAGCCCACCTGAGGTCAGTCTCTGTAGGTACTGCTGACGCAGAGGGGGCAACTGGGAATACAGCTCGAAGCCCTCTGGGAGGGCTGAATTGGGAAGTTTGTAATAGAGGAGGTGCTGCCGGAGGCCCTGCAGAGAGAGAATAAATTTTAAGAAGTGAGTACTGAGATCTTGCTGACATTTCTATCCCCCAAGACCCTCTAATCTCCCACCCTCCAGGGTGTGTCCGACCCTACCTCATCTGCCAGCAGCCAGGTCTTCTGCAGCATATTCGTGCAGGCAGCCTTCACCTCATCCTGGAGGCAGAACAGGTAGAGGTGGCGCTGGGTGAAGGCTGATACCCATCACTGGCCTTTCTCAGCCCTCACCTTTTCCCCAGCTGGTCCAGGGACAGCTTAATCACTGCCTCTGGGCCAGTTCAATGGCTGTCAACCTCCCTCTCGAGATGAGGATGTAACTTACTGAGCTGTTTGGGTCCTGGGAGAAGATGAAGCCGTTGACATGAGCCACAGCCACAGCATAGAGCACAGGGCACCAGCGTGAACGGAGGGCACCGGTAACCAGGGCTCGGAAGTAGAGCTGAAGGAGGGCCAGGTTGTCTTCTGGAGGCGCCGTATAGCACTCCAGAGACACAGGCAACTGTGACAGGGGAAGTGAGACATGCTGAGGGCGAGGGTGGAAACGTGTATCACTGCAAAACAAGGTGGCTGGTTGATGGTCACATGAAAGCAAATCATGAGGGCAGAGATCAACCCTCTGTGTCACAAGGCTCAAATTTAAAGACTAAAGAGCCAGAAAGTAGGGGAAACTGGGAACTGGGTGATGAGAGAAGCAGCTGTGGATTTCTACCACCCGCCACCACTTGTTTAATCTACTTAAAATTTCAACTTTCAAAATGCCATGTTCAGCTACTCAAATACATTTTCAAACCTTTCAAGAATTCATGTTCTTTGGACTAGTAATTTTCTTTCTAAAAAGTTACTCTTTTTACACTCAGCAAATTATGACAAGAACAATCTAGGTAAAGTTTATGTCTAATACTGTTTATCAGTCTAATGTTATTTTTGCTATTTAAAATAGCAAAAAATTGTAAAAAATCTACATGTTCACTAAGGGGTTCAGATAAATTGGGGTACATCTACAAAATGGATTACTACAAAATAAAAGATACTGATTTCTTATCATTGAATGATGTGGGAAATGCTGATATGATGTTAAATAAGAAAAGAACATGCAGAGTGATCACAACTTTATAAAAAATATGTCTGCACATTAAAAAACTAGTAAAGATAAATCAAAATGTAAACACAATGGTAACACTGGGCAGTGAGATTATGAATGACTTAATCTTTTTTTTTTTTTGCATGGACAGGCACAGGGAATTGAACCTGGGTCTCTGGTATGGCAGGCGAGAACTCTGACTGCTAAGCCACCGTGGCTATGCCCTCTAATGTTCTTTTAAATTCATTTTTATATAAAATACCTATTTATATTTTAAATATAAATTAATTAAATATATTAAATATATATCTAAATATAATATTTAAGTTTTAAGTCCAACAGAATAAGTTTCAATGAAAATTAAAACCAAATCTTAAGATAAAAATAGTTACTCTCTACAGCTTATAAGTTTTAACTCCTTAGCCTGAACTTGAGGCCTTTCAAGTTCCCCAACAGAACTAGTCTCCTCACATCCTCTTCCCTGTCATATTCCTTCCTGCTTCTGAGCTTTGTTTATGCTGTTCCACTAGGAACATCCTGCCCTTCCTCTTCCTCAACAATCTAAATTCTACCTAACCTTCAGAGCCTAGGCCAGTCCTCACTTCTTCCATAAAGTCTGCTCTTTGATTTTTTCCTTCTCTGAATTTTGACTTACCACTTAGAACTGTACAATTCAGGACTATATTGGGTTTTAGTGAATCTCTTCTTATCTAGATTGTAGCACCTTATGTCAAGGAGCCCTGCCTTGCAGATTATAATACCTGCCATATGCCAGATACCACATTAAACTCTTTTCATGGATTTTCTTACTTAGTCCCCTCAAAGCCCCAAGAGGTAAGATAAGAAACTTGAGGCCCACCAAAATTCCCCAATGCCCAGGATGACCCCCAGGGCGTATTGCAAGGGTGCCCATGGCAGGCTCTGCTGGGCTAAGAAAGTACCTGAGTCAGAGGCAGGCCCAGAGCTCGCAAGGCACCCACGTGCTCCCCAAAAAGTGCAAGGCGCAAGGTGACGCTGAACCGACGTTGCAGGGGAAGGAGGACCAGAGCCCCAAAAAGGTGGTCCCCAAAAGAGACGGCTTCAAAATGCTCCAGGAAGTTGGCATAGAGGTCAGGAAAAGATGTCAGGCCAGGAAGTGGGCAATCCAAGTTGAAGTTTTGCAGGACCTGAGGCTGGCAGAGACGGGCTAGAAGGGCTGCCACCAGTTGCTGTATTGGGGTCTCTCGGAACAGCTCACTGTCCACCAGGAACACACACATGAGCCGGGCCAGGCGGGCAGCAGGAGGTACAGCCTGGAGGGCCTGAGGGCGCCAGCTCTCCAGAACTAATACCCACTGTAGAGCCCGCATGGCTGTGCCCACAGTGTCGTCAGGAGAAAGCCCTGAGGGAGTATCTGAGGCCCAGTGGTAGAGGTGGATCAACGGCAGGAAGGGCCAGTCGGTGGGCAGCAGCGGCTCCTTGGGCACAGGAAGCAGAAGGGCTGGGAGTCGCTGTCGCTCCCCTCGGTACAATGCCTGGGAGGCCAGCAATCTGGCGTGGACTGGGGAGCAATGGGTCAGGTAGCAGCTGCGAATGCTGGGGAGGTCCTGGCAGGCCCGAGCTAGCAGAACTCCTCGCCCACACCCAGGGTCCCCGCTGCTCCCTAAGCACAGCCGGTCAGAGAAGTCGGCTGCCTCTGGACCTCCGGATGCTCTTTCCCTATTACAAAATCCAAAAACCAAAAATAAGGGCTTGACCCACAGCACCCAGAAGGCCTTGTCAGCCCTCCAGAGCTTCCCAGAGGCTCCTGAACCCAATGCTGTTCCTCCCTTAGTAACCTCCCAGGCAATGCTGCACAGCAGTCAAGAGGATGGACACTGGAGCCAGCTGCCTAGGCACAAGTTCATATAACTTCTCTGTGTTTCATTTTCCTTGTAATAAAATGGGGCTACCTCATGGTACAAGATACTTAAAACTTAAAGGTGTGCCAGACACAGAGGAAGCAATCAGTAACTGTTAGCTGTAATGTGTGTTTAGTTTTATGCCATTTTTAGCCCTACAGTCACAGTGAATTCTCACAATAATTCTCTGATGTGGTTATCCTCATCCCCACTTTACTAATGAGGAAACTAAAGCTCAGAGAGGTTACACAATCTATGGAAGAAAGACCCAGGTATCCTGGCTCAAATTCAGGACTGGTCTGTCAACAGCTTCAGCAGCCTCCCAAAAGGCCAACTGATGCCACCAGTGCAGGACTTACGGAAGGAACTCTGGCCGGAACACACAGCTCAGCAGCAGCTCATGGGCAAGGTGCTCGCTTCCAGGAAGCAGCCGGCTCAGCAGGGCCAGTGCCAGGCCATGATGAAGAGGAGCGCTGGTGGCCAGCGCTGGCTGCAGTGACGTCTGTGGACCCAAAAGCAGGGAGTGCTTAGTAGTGGTGAACGGCAGAGGAGGTGTGAGGGATGAAGCAGAGAGAAGTGAGGAAGAGAAGGTAAGCAAGGATAAAGGGGACAGATCCCAGGCAAGTCTGGAGGAAAGTAGGACTGCATGACCTGGCAGAAGCACAGGTTCCAGAAAAACAGGAAGAGGATAATGGGGACAGGGATGAATGTGCAAAGACACCAACACACTGGAAAACCCACCGCTCTCTGGGCCAGGGTGAGTGCCAGGTACTGCAGGTGGTGCTCATGGCGCAAGGCCCATGCAGAGAAGGGTGTGAGGTGTGGGATGGCAGCAGAAGCCACACAGTGGAGGAAATACTTCTGAAGTCCGGGGGCGGCCAACACAACAGCCACCTAAGGAGGAACAAGCTTGTTCAGTTCTAGAAATTGACTTTGATTCTATCTAGGGCTTCCTTGGTGGCTATGCCCTTCCCAGCCAAACCCAGGGAAACAGATGCTGGCAGAAGAGGCCTCCCTTCCCTACAGGGTACCCTCCCCTCTTCCTTTCTAACTCCTGCCATCTTGGCCCTCGGCCTGGCCCCTAACTGGACACCCAGCACTCACCTGGCCACATAGCCCTTTGTGGATCCGGGCCAGGGTGTTGAAAAGAGAGAGGAGGGCAGTGAGGAATGGGAAGGGTGAGGCTGAGCCAGCTAGGCTGAGCGGGGGGCAGCCTCCTGAGCATCCCAGAGACACGAGGCTGGGAAGAGCTTCAGGGGCCGGGGCACAGGACAGTGGGTTGCAGAGAGGGGAGCAGCACCTATGGGCAGAATGGAGAAGCTGAGAACTCTAAGAAAGCTACCAACAGGAAACTTGACTTGAGGTGTGCCAGACTAAAAAAGAGTTGCCTGGTTTGGACCAAGATCAGCAGGGGCCCAGCACTTGGACTCCTGGAGCCCAGAGCTCTGCAGAGGAACAGGGGCTGCTGTGTGAAGGATGCTCTGTGTTTTACTTGTCCTCAGAGCCCCACATGGCTGCTGTTCACCAGGGATTCAGATTTCCCTCAGGCTGAAGGGTTCCACCCTGGGATGCACCAGGGAGCTGGGCCCAAGAATCACAAGCAGAGAAACTACACCCCTTCCTCTGCCACCCATTGCACACACACACAGTTCATACATACCTAAGGGAATCCCACAGGCTGCCCAAAGTGGGCTGACTTAGCAGAGGAAGCAGCAGCTCCTCTAACAGTTGCTCCATGTCCTGAAGCCAATCTCCTGGGCACAAGCTGGGCTGGAGGACAGAAGGATTCACTGAGATGATGGCCCATGGCACCCATTCTCCTAGGCCCAGTGTACCCAAGCCAATCCCACGATTCTAAGAGCCCTAAAGAGTCCACTTGGAGGCGTGTGCCTTCTGACCCTTATAAAGGGAAAGAAGGCCAGAGGCTGCTCTGACATCCAATGTCTAGGGACCCTGGGAAAGCAAGAAGGTTTTAGGGAGGCTGAGCTGTTGCTTGAGGCTTTCTGGTCCCCACCAACATGACTCCCTGTAGCTCCACTAGGATATGGAGGTGTAAAGAGGAGGAAAGGTAACAGTGAGAAGGTGGAGGGCATGGAAAGTCAGGAATGGGGGTGAGGGGGTAGAGCACAGAAGTAGAGAAGTGGAGACAGGAAACAAGAGGGTGGGAGTGTGACGATGGAGGCAGGGCACGTGGGGCATGGTGGAGGGGCAGGATTGCTCACTTGCTGGCTCCAAGCCTGGTAATAGGCATCCAGGAACAGTATGCAGGCAGCGGGCACGGGGCCCAGGGTAGTCCACATCCCAAGTTTGGGCAGCAACTTCAAGGTCCGCCTTAGACATGGCTCCACGAGAGGTCGGAGTCCAGACACCTGAGTCCAAGTGATGGAGGAAGAGGCCGACAGGCTGACCTTTGCAGAGTCACTATGGGAGAGCCAAGAGGTGCCAGAGGGAGAGTCTGGCTGCCTCACTTGCCTCTAAGCTCCAGCCTCCATCTCTCAGTGGTGGAATATTCCCACCTGCCCAGGAGCGTCCAGGAGGACTTTCCTACAGGCAAACTTAGGGCTATAAACCCACCTGGTGGCTGCCAGGGTCAGCTGGGTGAGGAGAGTGAGCAGTGAGGCGATCCGCTGCATGGACAGGGGCTGGGGCAGCTGGGTGGTGAACTCCTGGGACACAGCCTGCAGGGCCCGTATCAGCACTGGATAGAGTTCCCTAGGGGAAAAGAGACATGAGACCCAGGCATGGCCCTGGCCCAGGGATGTGCAGTCTGGTTAGGGAGGATCAGTAGGGGGAAAGCCCTGAGGGTTGAGGCATTCATAGGAGGCTTCAAGAGGGAAGGAAGGCTGGGCCTTCAAGAATGGAAAAGATGTAGCCCTTCAAAGCTGCCCCTCAACAGGGAGTTTAGATTTGATTGCACCAAGATACCAACAATTTCGTTTTGTGCATCAAACGTGGCTAACCTAAGCTCGTTCCACTCTACCCTGGCTGATCCAGACACCCAAGGCTTCATTACTGCCAAAATCTCTACTTCCCCATTCTCAGCATCCCTCTAAGTATGGGACTTTGAGGTGTCAGGGTAAGCGAGGTGTCAGGGTAAGCCAGAAATGCAGAAATGGAGGGGTCTGTGAATGAGCCTATCCACTGCCTCTCCTCACCTGTAAAGATCACCATCTTGGCCATAGATGGCGGCCACAGTCCACAGACGGTAGGACTCAGTGCTCAGTGCCTCGGCTTCCTCTGAGGGCAAGGCCAGTTCCTGGGGGGGTTCAGCTATGAAGCGGCATAGACGGCTCCGGAGATCAAAGCTGTTCAACTGGAGATGAGCAGAGAGTCTGGGGATCAGGGTCTGCCAGGAGCTACAGTCCATCTAGCCACTCTCGCCTCAGGTTCAGTCACTAAGGAGACTGGCTTCACCTGGGCTCTCAGGTGTCACAGGGTCACAGCTCTGAGCAGAGTTGAAACTACCTCATCCATTCATTCCTCCTTCCTTCCCTCTGTCTCTTTAGTAAGTACTTGCTAGGCACCTTTTCTAGGGCTACCTGGATATAGGTGAGGAATCCCAATCACTGTATGGATCTTCTGGTCTGGGCCTGGGGAACAGGGAGCCTTCTCTGAGCCCTCGATCTTGGGGTTCTCCCCTATGAAACTCATTCCCACAGAGGAGAAGCTAAGCCTACTTATAATTATGTCAAAGAGTCACCCCCAGAGAACCTCTTCTGTTGCTCAGATGTAGCCTCTCTCTCTAAGCCAACTCAGCAGGTGAATTCACTGCCCTCCCTCCTACATGGGACATGACTCCTAGGGATGTAAATCTCCCTCACAACGTGGGACAGAAAGCCTGGAACAAGCCGGGACCTTGCATCAAGAAATTGAGAAAGCCTTCTTGACCAAAAGGGAGAAGAGAGACATGAGACAAAATAATGTTTCAGTGGCTAAGAGATTTCAAACAGAGTTGAGAGGTTATCCTGGGGATATGTATTATATAGATATCCCTTTTTAGTTTATGGTGTATTGGAATGGCTAGTGGGAAATACCTGAAACTGTAGGGCTGTGTTCCAGTAGCCTAGATTCTTGAAAATGATTGTATAAAGATATAATGTTTACAATGTGACTATGTGATTGTGAAAACCTTGTGGTGTCTGACGGTCCTTATGTCTAGTGTATGGACAGATGAGTAAAAAAAAAATACACACACACAGGGATAAAAATAAATAAATAATTCCCAGCCCATGCACTTCCCAAAACAAACAAAGAAACCAACAAAAACCAACAAAAAATCCAACAAATGGTGTTGCAAAAACAGGATACACACATGGAAAAAGAATGAAATGGGACCCCATCATACAGCATACAATAAATAAATAAATAAACATGTTGCTTTGGCAGCACATATACAAAAATACATAAATAAATAAAAAAGCAATGGGGGGCAAGGGATAAAATAAATTGGGTAGATGTAAACACTGATGGTCAATGAAAGGAAGGGGTAAGGGGTATGGGATGTATAGCAGTCTTTCTTTTTTCTTTTTCTGGAGTGATGCAAATGTTCTAAAAATGATCATGGTGATGAAAACACAACTATGTGATGACACTGTAAGCCACTGATTGTATACTTTGGATGGACTGTATGTGTGTGAAGATATTGCAATAAAAATATTAAAAAAATAAAGAGAAAAAACCAAGGAGACTTCTCCTCACACACCCTGCCATGGTAGGCCTAAAGGACATATTAGCCTCAAAGTGACTAGGCTCCTGCCTATAGCTTCTGTCTCATTTCTAAGCAACCAGACCAGAGAAGAAGAGGAAGGTAAGAGGAAGATAAGGGGCCATGTTCAGCCCCAGTTTAGCCTTGTGTCCTGCTCACCAGCCGGGCAGCGATATTCCTACCAGCCGAGGCCAAGACACGAAGTAGCTTCATGGCAGCAGCACAGGGCACTCTGTGTAGACTGGGAGTAGGACCCACCCCCGTGGGGGCCCATCTGGTGGGCAGGAACTCTCGAACCACAGTCTCTATCAGCCGAGGGCACTCCAGGACCTGTGGAGGACAGAGGGAAATGGGAAGGTAGGGGGCAGAGAGTTCAGACCAGGTCCAACCAAACCAGGTTCTTTGTCCATTTCCTGCCTCCTCCTCTTTCTTACCCTTGTGGCTGACTCCAGGGAATGTCGGGCCAGGCGGATGAGCACAGCCAGGATGTCAAGGACCACAGCAGGTCCTGGGCAGGCCACCTCCAGCACATAGCGCAGCCGAGGCAGCAGGTTTGTGGCCAGGAGTCCCTGGTGATCAAAAAGATAAACCCACTGTCAAATGTAGCCAAGTTCAGGGCCTTTGATGATGCTTTCTGCAAAACATGTGCTTCCCTTCTGGGTCGTGGGATTGGATTGAAGCTGGGCTAGGCCAGGCTAACAGTTGTTCCAGCACCTTTACCTTGATGACATCTTGTCGGGCCAGGTCAGGTGGGGGCCGGCTTCCTTCCTCAGGACTCTTCTTTTTTGCCTTTTCTGCTGGGGGCTCTTCATCCTCGTCCTCATCCTCCTTGTCCTCCTGGCTGGGTATCAGAGGGAACACCGAAGCTCCATGGTACCAGGAGAAGGTGCGGTCCAGGAGCTCCTGCCAGAGGAAAGGAGTGGAGGTGGGGAGGAGAAGTAGGGGCCAGGACAGGAAATGGGTCCATGAAGCAAGAGAAAGCAGAAAGGCAAGGCTTCTGGGCTTTGGGGATTTTAGAAGACGGTGATGCCTGCCATTCCATTCTCCATGTAACCTGCCAAAGCCTTAATACTGAGGAAATGCCCAGCATGAGGTGTAAGGACCCTGATGTCTCCAAATCCCCTTCATATCCCTGTGGTACCTCATCTCCAGGAGCCACCAGCAGAGCCCGAAGAGCCCGGACAGCGGCTACAATGACCCCATCCACTCTGTCATCCAGGGAGAAGCGCAGCAGGAAGAGGAAGCCAGCATCCAAAAGAAGGCGCAAGACGCTGCCCACCAGCTGGTCCCCAAACTCCCCAGCCTGGGCCTGGGGACGGGAAGGATAAAACCTTGCTGAAGATGCTGAAGTTATGGAGTCTTTGCCCTAATCCCTCACTTGTCTGCCTGTGATTCTGGGTCTGCCGTGTCCCCCAGTCTGACCCATAGATAGCTAGTATCTGGGCTAATGAGGTAGGGAAGTCTAAGGTTGTAGGACGAGAGGGGCAGCAGTTCACTCACCCTGCTGATGACCTGGGCCAACACATGCAGTGCTAATGCTCTCTGCTGGGAAACCTGGCTGCGAGTCAGGTGGAACAGCTCCTGTAGGGAGTATCCTGCTCTCTGGGGCAGGGACAAGAAGTCAGAAGGAGCCAGGATGCAAGGCAGCACCCCAACAAAACCCAGCAATCTCTACACGCCAAGCACTAACTTACATGCAATGGAGAAACAAAGTGATGTCCCCTGCCCATGTTCTCCATGGAGTCACAAGATGATAGAAAAAAGAGTACTGACACCCAAGTAACCATGGTATAAGGCAAATCAGGAAGAATGTAGTAACTGATGTCTAATTTACAATAGAAGAATAAGAGAGAGAGAGAGAAGGGAGAATCTGGAAAAGTGATGTGGTCTCAGTGGATGGGTGGAACTTTGATAGCCTGGTATGGAGCAAAGGATAAAGACATTCCCTGAGGGGACTCTGGGACCTGAGCCCTGGAGGTCCCTGAGCACAAGGAGGTAAGTGGAGAGGAGCCAGCAGAATGGTGGAGCAGGAGGGAGGGAGACAGAGCTGTGGGATCAGCAGGAACAGAATGTGGAAGAACTTTCTTACTAGGCTGAGCCAAGACCTTATTCTGTAACCAGTGGGGGCCAGAAAGTTTTCTGAGGCAAAGTGCGGCCAGAGCTGGACCAGAGGAAATGAGCATGACAGGCCCATAAGGGAGAGAATAGCACAGGGGATATACTGATCGAGCAGACAGGAAGAAGAAAGGTTCTTACCCAGGAAACATCATGGGGAGGTGATATTTAGAATTGGCAAGTTCTGGCAATTGACTGGAATGTGAGGGGGATAGGAGGAAGAGTTTGGGTCTAAGAAACTGAATGGACAGCAGAACAGGGAACAACGGTGATCTGAGGCAACTGATCAGACACCCTTTCCCACACTGTTGTTAACAGTCCTTGCCAAGACCTGCCCAGTTCCCCTTGGACCCCTTGCCTTACCTCCGCTTCCTCTCCATGGTGATGTAGACCCAGATGGGTGGGTAGATCCACATCGGGGGCTAGTAGCTCTCCCTGAAGACTGAATCGGGCCTGCATCCTCTAACAGGAAGAGAAAGAAGACTATGGGCTGGGAGCAGCAGCAACTTCCCCACACCCACTCTTCACCATTAATTCCAGGTCTCTCAGGACTCAGGTCCTCATTCCACCTCTGAGTAGAGATTGGTTTCCACTGACCTTGGGGGCCAGGCAGGGTGATGGGAGAGGAGGGTGAGGACAAAGGAGAGGTGTTTCTTAGGCTCAGGGGAAGAAAAGGGCCTGAGTAAAGAGTAGGAGCAGCAGCTTTAGCACCACCACCACCACTGCCCTTTCTAGGCCAGCTGACACTCACCTCCTGTGTCTGCTGCTGCCGAAGTGGGGGCAGATCCCGGGTCCAATGGAGCTTTTCCAGCTCAACAGTATCCATGTGTAGCCATTCTTTATGGGGGGTCACGGGCAGTGCTGGAGCTGGGAAGATGGGAGCATGGTAGTATCCCCTGAGGGCCAGCTCACTGGGTTCCAGTCCCAGTCCCAGCCATCAATCAGCAGCTACCAGATTCATCTCTGCCTCCAGGGCCTGGCAGCTTCTGTCCTCAGCTATGGCTAAATGGCAAGGCCCAGGGGCTAGAACTTCTGGAATCTGGATGAATGTAAAATATGGTAGAACACATTCAGCCCTCACTCCAGTTAATTTCTGTCCCTAAGGACTTGTAGGAGGAGGAAGGTGAAGACGAAGAGGAGGTGGAAAGGAAAAGAGAGAGAAGGAACAGAGGAGGAATGGAGGACTCTACATATCTGGGAAAACCTAGCTCTCCATTTTCTAGTACCAACCATCTAAAGCCCTGGGGCAGGGGTGGGAATATGAGGAGGGGTTAGCTATACATCTCCGGAGGGGCAGGATGCAGAAACACCCACAACACTCTCTTCCTTCCTCATCCCTGCCCCACCCAGCCTGCTCAGCTGCCTGGAACTTCTCTGGGGCAGGAGGTCACTGCTCTCATAATTCAATTTCTTCTTTTGTTAATCACTAATAAAAAAATCCAGTTCTGGGAAAGTGAGTGCTCACACTGGCTTCTCTGCTTCTGGTCTAGCATACTCATACAGACCTGCGTCAGACTCTTCCTCTCCCATCACCCTGGTCCTGCCATCTTCCCTTCACTGGGAGCAGAGGCAGAAAGGTCTGTGGGATGGATAGAGCCAGAGCAAAAGCCAGGGCAACTATGACAAAGGCAGGGAGATGGTCTGCCAGGGTGGGGGTGAGGGGCCATTTAGCCATCACACCCTGATGTCTCTTACAGGGAAGGGGGAGAAGGAGGAGAACAGGACAAGGATAGGAAGCATGTGCATGAAAACATGCCTCAGTAAAGGAAGACTTATTTGAAGCCAATAATGAGGATTACTTTTGGATGTCCAAGGACAAAGAAGTTTCTCTCTTCTGCCACTTGCCATGCAAAGGAAAAAGGACTCTTTCCTCTACTTTTATCCCTGAAAAGATATACCCCTCTCCCCCAATCCTGGGGCTCCTGGCTCTAGCTCATCTTCCTTCCTGGATTCACTGGCAGAAGTTGGCACCATCGGCTCCTCTTTAATGACCTCAGGAGAGGGTCTTCCTCGCCTCTGTTCTTCAGTGGTATTCTCTCCTGCTTGCTCATGGGAGCAGCTGCGAGATCTCAAGAAGGAAATCAAACTAGGATCTAGAAGCAAGGATAGAGGAGAAAGTGAGTGAAGGAAAATTCTCTCCAGCCACCTATAGACCTGAAACCTACTAAATACTGCCCACTTGCGGGTGCCAACAGCAGCACAAGTTGTTTTCCAGCCCTGGCCTGAGCCTCCTGGGCTCTCCTGTGGCCCATCTCACACCTGTGAAGTCACTGCATCTGTCTGCCCACCTTTCCCTACACCCTTCATAGTCTCACAGCCCAACTCTGTGCTTGGCTCCAGAACAGAGGTCCAAAGTCAGTAACTGTGGAATAAATGAATGCATGCTGACTAAGGCCAAAGTTAAGGAAGGCATTTAGGGGAGCAATTTTCCTTTCTCTCTGCTGATTTATTTATTCACAAATATTTACTAAACACCTACTATGTGCCAGGCTGTATGTAGGTGCTAGATGTACTGTAGGGGACAAGATTGACTTGAAGCCTATCGATGTGGCAAGTAGAGACTATAAGGGAGGTATAGTATCCTATAGTGTCATCTATAGTAGTATGGGGTATTGAGTATAATGGTGTAAGCAGGGCCTGTGAGACCAGCAGACCTGGGCTAAAATTCCATCCATTCCTTACCAGCTGTGTGACCTGGGGGAAGAACTTCAAATTTAGCCTAGTTTTTCTTTTTTTTTTCATAAATAAAAGGAGGTTAATACCACCTACTTCATAGGACTAGTCTGAAGACAGAATGAAATAATGCCTAAAAAGTACTATACACAGTGCCTGGCACATAGTAAGCCTTCCTCAATACATAGCATCCCTTCCTAGACCAGGAGTAGCAAGGAAGTCTGGTGCCCATACCGAGCTGAGCCAGCAACCGCTGCTGTTCCTGCAGGATCTCCTCAGGGGCCATGGCTTGTAGTCTTGCTATATTCTCCTCATGTATGGTCTGGGCTTCCTGCTCAGCCTCCCGGCTCCTGAGCCCCTTCCCCGTGACCAGGTGGGGTCCCTGGAAGCTGTGGCTGCTCCCTGGAAGCTGGTAGCTCTGGTCCGGAGGAGCAGGTACCTCACATGACACAGAATCTGGAAGAAGTATATGATCAGTCTTATTCCCCTACTCTCCATGGCTCTAACTGGGCCCTCTGGCTCTCTTATCTAACCCATTACACCTGGAGATAGATGTAGGCCTCACAGCTGTCCTGGGCACATAGTAGAGAGCATCAGGACCGGACCCCACACTCTGGGGTGAAGTGAGGGACTGGCCTCTCTGCTCCTTTTTCCCCTTATATTCTTTATATGAGAAAGTTTCTCTCAGAAAAATCCTAATTTCTGATTCTTAGATGTCTAGGCAACTGTTTGCTTCCAGGGGCAGGTCCCCAGCACATTAGCTAGTAATTCACATCACTAAAGGAAACTGGACCTATAATCTTTACTTTTATAGACTCTGCCAGACACTCTTACCTGCTTCTGTGTTTCTTAGAGTCACATAATGGCTTGCCCCCTTTCTGTACCTAAGACCCAGAGGTGAACCCAAGCCTTCCATACTCGGCACTCCTGAGACAGCTCCAAAGCACTTCTCATGTGACAGCTCAAATGAACTTCCCACTTGAGGCAGGAAATATGTATATCAAAAACAAGATTTTATGGCCATGTCTTTTAAAACAGCAAAGTTCAAGCCTCTTCAACCCCAGCTCACCCTTTGGAGAGTCTAGAGTAGTCACAACATCCCCCACTAGTGGGACACCCTCCTTGTTGGCTTCAAACTCCCTCCTTGCTGCAATCTCCTGGGCAAAGATGCTTCTTTTACCAGATGTTGCTGGCTCTCTCTATGGGGCAAAAAGAAAACTCAGTTTACTAATGCTCTTTACCCCCTCTCCTAACAATCCGGTAAACCAAGGTCTCTGGAACAAAGAGGTAAAAGGAACTTTGCTTGATCACCAGGGATCACAACATAATCCTTTGAAAAACCAGGGTTTTATTGGGAGTAGAGGTCTGGAATTATGACAGAATTGGGTTTGATTTCTGGATTTTCTACCTATTAGATATGTGGTGTTGGATAAGTTATTTACCTATTTTGGGGGGGTTTCAGTTTCTTCATCTGACTAACAGAGATAATGATACCTACCTTACAGGGTCATTATGAGGATCAAATGAGGAAGTGTATTTAAAGTGCTTATATGGAACTGCTTTGTAAATGGGAGAATTTATCACTATTAAGACTATCGATCTAGGGAAGATGCACTATGATGCTCACCTGACTGTCATTAAATGGTGCCTACGGTTACTCCTGCCTACCTGTCTATCCTTTGAGCGATGGAATACAGGAGGGAAAGCAAAGCCACTAGGCACAGGCAGATTCACAGCTACTGAACTTGTATCCCGTTCCTGCAGTAACAAAGCACAAAGTAGTGAAGATAGAGAGACATACCCAGTCCTGCAGAGCTAGAACCCCACTCTGGTGGGTCATGAATCCACCTCACTTCTCAGGGCACGGTGATTCTGACCCAGCCATCAACCTGATTGCCAGGGGGAAAAGTCCCACTTTTCCAAGGCACTCTCTGCTCATGAAACTCACCCCCCCCAACCCAAATCCCTGGTACCCTAGGACACCTTGTCCCACTCAGCCAGGGTGAGACATACAATAATCTTAGTCAAGACAGCAGTGATGTGCTGATCATGCCTGTTCAGCCTCTCTTCAGGGTCCTCGCTCTCGGACAAGGGGTGGCCAGGGCCAGTCCTGGCTCTCTTTGAGGGAGCTGGAACCAGAGCTGGAGGCAAATCTGGGAGATCTGAGGAGGGAAAAAAAAAAAAAAAAACCCAGACATTCATATGTTACCAGGAAGAGACTTGAGAGCGGACATGGGGTGGGGTAGGGAGTAGGGAGTAGAGGAGAGCCAAAGAAAGAAAAGGCATTGTGAATAATTAACAGCACTAAATTACCTATTTTAATGTTGTTAAAAGGGGACATTTTAGTGCATATGTGCTACTAGAATAGAAATTTTAATGTAAACCATGGACAACAGTTAACAATACAATTATAAAAATGTTCTTTCATCAGTTGTAACAAATACACCACACTAATGCAAAGTGTTAATAATAGGGTGTTTTGTGGGAATTCTGTATTTAGGCATGATTTTTCTATAAACCAACAACTTCTCTTAATAGAAAGAAGAAAGAAACAGCAGTTGCTGTGGGCACTTGGCTCAAGGTGTGCAACCTTAGGCAAGATATTTAACCTCTGGGCTGAAGCAACAGAGGCTATGCAGTGTCTGAAACAATGATGGGTCAGAACCTAAGCACACCAGAAATGAGGTGAGTGGGGGAGATGAGGCCGCACCTTGTCTCCCTCTCAGCTTCACACCTACAGGTACTCACTGTCCAGCATCACCACATCCCGATGGTCCTGCAGCACAGGCTCGTCCCGGTTAGCAGCACCACCTCTCCTCCTTCCTTTCTTCACCAGCTGTACTGCTGGGACTGCACCAGCTGAGAGAAACTCATTCTGGAAGCGTAGCAGGTCCACCTCGGACTCTCCCGGCTTTGGTCTCAACAGCATCTTGTTACCGCAGCTGTCTCCCTGGTGACACCCTTTCTGGCACTGCTTTGGTATGGGGATTCTGCCTCATTCACCCCTAAGAATAATAAAGATCATAGGCCCTGTGTGAGTGAATTCTGATCCTCTTTATTGTGCATCAGAGACCTTCTTTTCCCTTGGGCCCGTATCAATCCATTCCTCATTCATAACTTATTGCCATTCCCTCCCTATTCGGCTCTCCCTAATGTCATTAGCCTAGTAACAATATTTACTGCTAACTTAGATTGTTTACAGTCTAAGGGCAATAAAACTCTCAGAAATAAACAGCAGGGGCACTAAGGAAAATGCCTTCAGGGACCAGGCAGATAAATATCATAACAAGGAGTGGTGATTTTATCAAACTGGAGAGAACATGCCTGGACTAAAGGTATTCAAATTATTAAAAACCTTGGGCTGTAAAAGATCAATATACAAAAACTAGTTGTATTTCTACATAAATGCAAGAAAAGTCAGAAAATGAAGTTAAGAAAACAACTTCATTTACAATAAATAAAAAAAGAAAATATACGCTGAGCCCTCGATCTTGAGGTTCACCCCTGTGCTGGTTTGAAAGGAAGTGTGCCCCCTAGAAAAGCCATGTTTTAATCAAAATCCCATTTCATAAAGGTAGAATAATCCCTATTCAATACTGTATGTTTGAAACTGTAATCAGATCATCTTCCTGGATGATGTGATTTAGTCAATAGTGGTTGTTAAACTGGATTAGGTGATGACATGTCTCAACCCATTTGGGTGGGTTTTGATAAATTTCTGGAGTCCTATAAAAGAAGAAACATTTTGGAGAAAGAAGAGATTCAGAAAGAGCAGCACCACAAAGCAGAGTGCAGAGTCCACGAGCCAGCGACCTTTGGAAATGAAGAAGGAAATCACCTCCCGGGGAGCTTCATGAAACCAGAAGCCAGGAGAGAAAGCTAGCAGATGACGCCATGTTCACTATGTGCCCTTCCAGCTGAGAGAGAAACTCTGACTGTGTTCGCCATGTGCCTTCTCACTTGAGAAAGAAACTGTGAACTTCATTGGCCTTCCTGAACCAAGGTATATTTCCCTGGATACCTTTGACTGGACATTTCTATAGACTTGTTTTCATTGGGACATTATCTCAGCCTTAGAACTGTAAACTAACATCTGATTAAATTTCCCTTTTTAAAAGCCATTCTGTTTCTGGTATATTGCATTTCAGCAGCTAGCAAACTAGAATAGCCCCTATGAAACATATTCCTCGTAGGCTAAGTAGGCTAGGCCTACTTAAAATTAGGCCCAGAGAACCTCTTTTGTTGCTCAGATGTGGCCTCACTCTCTAAGCTGACAGGGAAAGTGAACTCACTGCCCTCCCCCACTACACGGGACATGACTCCCAGCACTGTATATCTCCCTGGCAACATGGGACAGAAAGCCCAGGATGAGATGGAACTGGTATCAAGGGACTGAGAAAACCTCCTTGACCAAAAGGGGGAAGAGAGAAACGAGACACAATAAAGTGTCAATGCCTGAGAGATTGTAAACAGTTGAGAGTTTATCCTGGAGGTTATTCTTACACATTATATAGCTATCCCCTTTTTAGTTTATGATGTATTAGAGTGGCTAGAGGGAGGTACCTGAAAGTGTGGAGCTACGTTCCAGTAGCCTTGTTTTTTGAAGATGATTGTATAATGGCATAGCTTTTACAATGTGACTGTTTGACAGTGAAAACCTTGTGTCTGATGCTCCTTTTATCTAGGGTATAGACAGATGAGTAAAAAATATGGATAAAAAAATAATAGGGGGAACAAAAGTTAAAATAAATTGAGCAGATAGAAATATGAGTGGTCAGTGAGAGGGAGGGGTAAGGGGTATGTTATGTGTGAGTTTTTCCTTTTTTATTTCTTTTTCTGGAGTGATGTAAATGTTTAAAAAAAATGATCATGGTGATGAATACACAACAATATGATGATATTATGAACAACTGATTGTACACCATGTATGGAATGTTTGTATGTTAAGTTTTATCATTAAAAATTTATTTTAAAAAAGATAAAATACTAGGAATAAGTTTAAATAAAACATGCACAACACTTGTACACTGAAAACTACAAAACACTGCTGAAAGAAACTAAAGAAACCCTAAATATATGGAAAGACATCATGAATTGGAAGACTTAATATTTTGACAATGGAAATACTCCCCAAATTGATCTTCAGATTCAATATATTCCCTATCAAAATTCCAACTGCCTTTCCTCAGCAAGAATTGATAAGCCAATTCTAAAATCAATATGAAAATGCTAGGGACCCTGGATATCCAAAACAATCTTGAAAACGAAGAACAATTTCTGGCTTACTGGGGAGACAAACACAGACCCAGCTAAAATGCTGGATCTTTTGGTAATTTCCTATTTCATTACCTTTCTTTCTCCCATTAGCCTAGAAATTCCAAAGGTTTGTAGCTGTGTTGGTTTGGTTTGAAGCTGCTATGTACCCTAGAAAAGCCATGTCCTTTTAATCCTAATCCAATCTTATGGAGCCAGAGCTATTATGAGGTGGTATCTTTTTTTTATTATTACTATTAAACGTACCAACATACAAATGCAAATTCCTTTTTTTTTTTCTTCACAATCACACAGTCACATTATACATTATACAATCATCATCAAGAAACCTGGCTACTGGAACACAGCTCTACATTTTCAGGCAGTTTCCTCCAGCCTCTCCATTACATCTTGGATAACAAGGTGATATCTACTTAATGCATAAGAATAATCTCCAGGATAACCTCTCGACTCTGTTTGGAATCTCTCAGCTATTGACACTTTGTCTCATTTCACTCTTCCCCCTTTTGGTCTAGAAGGTTTTCTCAATCCCCTGATGCTGGGTCTCAGCTCATTCTAGAGTTTTTCTCAATTCCTTGATGCTGAATGTCAGCTCATTCTGGGATTTCTGTCCCACACTGCCAGGAAGATCCACACCCCTGGTAGTCATGTCCCACGTAGACAGGGGGAGGGTAGTGAGTCTGCTTGCTGTGTTGGCTGGAGAGAGAGGCCACATCTGAGCAACAAAAGAGGTTCTCTTGGGGGTGACTCTTAGGCTTAATTTTAAGTAGGCTTGACCTATCCCCTGTGAGGTTAAGTTTCATATGAACAAACCCCAAGACTGGGAGCTCAGCCTATAGCTTGGGTTGTCCACACTGCTTGTGAGAATATCAAGAATTCAACTCGGGGAAGTTGAGTTTTCCCCCATTTTCACCATTCCCCGGAGGGGACTTTGCAAATACTTTTCCACTCACTGATCAAATCACTCTGGGATTCATCAGGGCATCACCTGGACAAACCAACAAAATCTCATGTCCTATACAAAGTTCCATGTACTTAAGGTGTTCAATCAACTATCCACATAAGTTATATTAGGAGATGCACTAGTCAAAGTATAGATTTGTACCAAGTAAACATTTTCGCTTTAGTCTCACACATTAGTTGAAATTTTAAAATATTAAGTACCATCTATTTTCAGCACACTGCAGTAATGACATTCTTTTGTTCTTCCTCATGCAAAAACATTTTTTAAATTTGTACATTTACTCACTATCATTATACACTATAGGCATTCCTAGATTATACCATCTCAATTTTTATCATCTATCTTTCTTTGTGATTTCATTTATGCCCCAGCCCTCCTTCTTCCATCATTCTCATATGCAGCTTCATTCAGTGTTTTAACATAATTGTATTACAGTTAGGTAATATTGTGCTGTCCATTTCTGAGTTTTTATATTCAGTCCTGTTGCACAATCTGTATCCCTTCAGCTCCAATTATCCAATATCTTACCCTATTTCTATCTCCTGATGGTCTCTGTTACCAAGGAAATATTCCAAGTTTATTCACTAATGTCAGTTCATATCAGTGAGATCATACAGTATTTGTCCTTTTGTTTCTGGCTAATCACACTCAGCATAATGTCCTCAAGGTCCATTCATGTTGTTACATACTTCATAACTTTATTCTGTCTTACAGCTGCATAATATTCCATCTTATGTAAATGTCACAGTTTGTTTAGCCAACTGTCTGTTGATGGACATTTTGGCTGTTTCCATCTCTTGGTAATTGTTAATAATGCTGCTATAAACATTGGTGTGTAAATGTCCATATGTGTCCTTGGCCTCATGACCTTTGAGTAGAGACAGCATATAGATGGGTCCTGTTTTTTAATCCATTCTGCCAGACTATGTCTTTTGATTGGAGAGTTTAATCCATGAACATTTAGTGTTATTACTGCATGGGTAGTACTTTCTTCTCCTATTTTGCCTTCTGGATTTTATATGTCATATCTAATTTTCCTTCTTTTTACCTTTACTCATAGTCTTCCTTTCTACACTCTTCTCCACACCTCTCTCTTCTGTCTTCGTATCTGTCTCTAGTGTTCCCTTTAGTATTTCTTGCAGAGCTGGTCTCTTGGTCACAAGTTCTCTCAGTGATTTTTTGCCTGAAAATGTTTTAATTTCTCCCTCATTTTTGAAGGACAATTTTGCTGGATATAGAATTCTTGGTTGGCAGTTTTTCTCTTTTAATAATTTAAATATAATATCCCACTGTCTTCTCGCCTCCATGGTTTCTGCTGAGAGATCTGCACATAGTCTTATTGGGCTTCCCTTGTATGCGATGGCTTGCTTTTCTCTTGCTGCTTTCAAGATCCTCTCTTTCTCTTTGACCTCTGACATTCTGATTATTAAATGTCTTGGAGTATATCTATTTGGATCTATTCTCCTTGGGGTATGCTGCAGTTCCTGGATCTGTAATTAAGTCTTTCATAAGAGTTGGGAAATTTTCAGTGATAATTTCCTCCATTAGTTTTTCTCCTCCTTTTCCCTTCTCTTCTTTTGGGACACCCACAACACATATATTCGTGCGCTTCATATTGTCTTTAAATTCCCTGAGTCCCTGCTCATATTTTTCCATTTTTTCCCTATAATTTCTGTTTCTTGTCGGATTTCAGATGTTCCGTCCTCCAGTTCAGAAATCCTATGTTCTGTCTCTTGAAATCTACCATTTTAGGTTTCCATTGTTTTTTCATCTCTTCTACTGTGTTTTTCATTCCCATAAGTTCTGTGATTTGCTTTTTCAGACTTTCACTTTCTTCTTTTTGTTCTTTCCTTGCCTTCTTTATATCCTCCCTCAATTCATTCATTTGGTTTTTTTAATTTAATTTTTTATTAATTAAAAAAAATTACAAGAAACACAAACATTCCCAACACATACACTCAGCAATTCACAATATCATCACATAGTTGCATATTCATCATCATGATCATTTCCCAGAACATTAGCATCAATTCAGAAAAAGAAATAAAAAGACAACAGAAAAATATAGCAAACAGAAAAAAAAAAATTTTACAGGCCATACCCCTTACTAATCCCTTCCATTGATCACTAGCATTTCAAACTAAATCTATTTTAACATTTGTTCCCCCTATTATTTATTTTTATTCCATATGTTCCTCTCATCTGTTGACAAGGTAGATAAAAGGAGCATCAGACACAAGGTTTTCACAATCACACAGTCACATTGTGAAAGCTATATCATTATACAATCATCATCAAGAAACATGGCTACTGGAACACAGCCCTACATTTTCAGGCAGTTCCCTCCAGCCTCTCCATTACATCTTGGATAACAAGGTGATATCTACTTAATGCATAAGAATAACCTCCAGGATAACCTCTCGACTCTGTCTGGAATCTCTCAGCCATTGACACTTTGTCTCATTTCACTCTTCCCCCTTTTGGTAGAGATTCATTTGGTTTTTGATGAGGTTTCCCATGTCTGTTTGTACATTCTGAATTAGTTGTTTCAGCTCCTGTATGTCATTTGAATTGTTGGTTTGTTCCTTTGACTGGGCCATATCTTCAGTTTTCCTAGTGTGATTTGTTATTTTTTGCTGGCGTCTAGGCATTTATTTACCTTAATTAGTTTATTTTGGAGATTGCTTTCACTTTTATCTAGGGTTTTCTTGCTGGATGAATTTGTTGTCTATCTGTTCTTTGACATTCCGTTCAGCTTTATCTGGACCTTTAGCTTAAGTTTTGTTTGACAGAGGAGAATTTTTCAGTTCTTGTTTTCTTATTTCTTGCCCTGCTTGTGTGGTGCCTTTCTCCCACACACACTTAGGAGGGTCTGCTTAGATATTATAGACCCCAGCCAGATTTTCCCAGACCAAACTGGTCTCCTATCAGGAGGAAAGAGTCACCTGCGTTGGTGTTCCCTGAGGG
Source organism: Tamandua tetradactyla (assembly GCF_023851605.1). Lineage (NCBI taxonomy): Eukaryota > Metazoa > Chordata > Mammalia > Pilosa > Myrmecophagidae > Tamandua > Tamandua tetradactyla. The sequence continues at coordinate 55,164,675 of NC_135340.1, forward strand.
TGAGACCCAGCAGGTTGAAAGACAACTTTTCTGTGAAGTCTCTGGACTCTGTTTTTCTTATCCTGTCCGGTATGTGGCGCTTGTCTGACTGCAAGTCCCACCAACATAAGATGATGCGGTACCTTTAACTTTGGCAGACTCTCCCTGCTGTGAGCATGGTGGAGACAGAGGAAAGGTTGTAGGCTGGTTTTAATGGCTTCAAATTACCAAGCCCTGGTGTCTGAATTCCTTGATGGAGGGATTCCACCTGGGTGGGGCTTCACCCCTCCCCTGGGGAAGGCACAAGCTCCAGATAAGCCTCCAGAAGAGCTCACATCTGCCTATGCCTGGGGCAGTTGCAGCCTGAAAAAGCCTGCCACCGTATCCAGAGGCAGTCAAGCCTTTGTAGATACACAGCCACAAAAACCTCTGTTTCCTTCTTTTTTTCCCCCCTTTATCTGTCAGTCCTGCCCCCTTGGCGCTGGGGCAAAAATGAGCAACCTCTGCTTTGACCAGGTTCACCTAAGCTGGGGGCCTATTTTTAGTAGTCAGAATTTGTTAATTAGTTCCACAATTGGTGTTTGATTGTGCCCAGTCCCTGCTGCTGGTCAAGTCCTTTCGTTTCCCCTCTGGGAAGCGGCCTGTGGGGGAGGGGCGCTGGCCGCCGCAGTTTTGGGAACTCACGGTTCTGGGGGGTGCTTGCAGCCGGTCCAGCTGGTCCAGACTTGGGTACGCTGTGTGTCCGGTCACTATTGTGGCTCTGGGAGCTGTTCTGTACTGTTTCTGGTTATTTAGTAGTTGTTCTGGAGGATGAACTAAAATGCGCACGTTGTTAAGCCGCCATCTTGACCTGGCCAAATGCAAACATTCTTATCATATGATCATTCCATTCTACATATATAATCAGTAATTCATAATATCATCACATAGTTCTAGATTCATCATGATCATTTCTTAGAAAATTCACATCAATTCAGAAACAGAAATAAAGAGAAAACAGAAAAAAATTCATACATACAATACCTTACCCTTCCCTTTCATTGATCACTAGCATTTCAATCTACTAAATTTATTTTAATACTTGTTCCCCCTATTATTTATTTTTATTCTGTATATTTACTTGTCTCTTGATAAGGTAGATAAAAGGAGCATCAGATACAAGGTTTTCACAATCACAAAGTCACATTGTGAAAGCTATGTCATTATACAATCATCTTCAAGAAACATGGCTACTGGAACACAGCTCTACATTTTCAGGCATTTCCCTCAAGCCTCTCCAGTACATCTTGACTAACGAGGTGATATCTATTTAATGCGTAACAGTAACCTCCAGTATAACCTCTCGACTCTGTTTGAAATCTCTCAGCCATTGACACTTTATTTTGTCTCATTTCGCTCTTCCTCCTTTTGGTCAAGGTTTTCTCAATCTCTTGATGCTGAGTCCCAGCTCATTCTAGGATTCTTGTCCCACGTTGCCAGGAAGGTCCACACACCTGGGAGTCTTGTCCCATGCAGACAGGGGGAGGGCAGTGAGTTTGCTTGTTGGGTTGAACTGGAGAGAGAGAGGCCACTTCTGAACGACAAAAAAGGTTTTCTTGGGGATGACTCTTAGTAGGCTTGTCCTATCTTTTGTGGGGTTAAGTTTCATATGAAGAACCCCCAAAATTGGGGGCTCAGCCTATTGCTTTGGTTGTCATCACTGCTTGTGAGAATATCAAGAATTCTCCACTTGGGGAAGTTGAACTTTACCCCTTTCTATTGTGAGTTGATATCTTTTGATTAGGTTGTTTTCATGGAGATCTGGCCCCCCCACCAATTGTGGCTGTAACCTTCTAATTAGATGGAGATGTGACCACGACCATTCAATGGGGGTTTTAATTAGTTTACTGGAAAAGGAGCTCACGGAGAGGAGAAGAGCTCAGAGCCAACAAGACACATACATTTGGCAATGCAGAAGATGCCCCAGAAGATGCTAGAAGCTGACAGAGCTGTTTGAAACCACAAACTGGGACAGAAGGACAGCAGACATCATATGTGCCTTCTCATGTGACAGAGAAAATCAGCTTTTCGTTCAAGAAGTTATCCTCTTGTGGGATGCCTTAATCTAGACATTTTCATGGCCTTAGGATTGTAACTGGTAACTTTAAATTCCCTTTATAAAAGCCAAACCATTTCTGGTACATTGCATTACAGAAGTTTTAGCAAACCAAAACAGTAGTTAAAATGGCATTTCTTCAATTGCGAAAACCTTTTTTTGGTCAAACAATATACCCCAATTTTGAGGGATATAATAACCACATTTATACATTAAACAGGCTGAGAACAATACAAAGCAGTACATCCTACTGACCAAAGGAATCACATAGAAAACTAGTGCTAATCCTCAACAAAATTCTAGCAAATCGAATCCAGCAACACATTAAAATAATTATACATCATGACCAAGTAGGATTCATCCCAGGTATGCAAGGATGGTTCAACATAAGAAAATCAACTAATGTAACACACCATATCAACAAATCAAAGCAGAAAAACCACATGATCATCTCGATTGATGCAGAAAAGGCATTTGACAAAATTCAACATCCTTTCCTGTTGAAAACACTTCAAAGTATAGGAATAGAAGGGAACTTTCTCAAAATGATAAAGGGAATATATGAAAAACCCACAGCTAACATCATCCTCAATGGGGAAAAACTGAAAACTTTCCCCCTAAGATCAGGAACAAGACAAGGATGTCCACTATCACCACTGTTATTCAACATTGTGTTCGAAGTTCTAGCCAGAGCAATTAGCCAAGAAAAAGAAACATAAGGCATCAAAATTGGAAAGGAAGAAGTAAAACTCTCACTGTTTGCATATGATATGACACTATATGTCAAAACCCTGAAAAGTCCACAGCAAAACTACTAGAGATAATAAATGAGTACAGCAAAGTGGCAGGTTACAAGATCAACACTCAAAAATCTGTAGTATTTCTATACACGAGTAATGAACAATCTGAGGGGGAAATCATGAAAAGAATTCCATTTAAAATCGCAACCAAAAGAATAAAATATTTAGGAATAAATTTAACTAAAGAGACAATAGATCTATACAAAGAAAACTACAAGAAACTGTTAAAAGAAATCACAGAAGACCTAAATAAATGGAAGGGAATACCGTTTTCATGGATTGGAAGACTAAATATAGTTAAGATGTCAATTCTACCTAAATTGATTTACAGATTCAATGCAATACCAATTACCAAAAACTTACTTTTCAGAAATAGAAAAACCAATAACCAAATTTATATGGAAGGGCAGGGTGCCCCGAATAGCTAAAAGTATTCTGAGAAAAAAAAAATGAAGTTGGAGGTCTCACACTACCTGACTTTAAGGCATATTATGAAGCTACAGTGGTCAAAACAGCATGGTACTGGCATAAAGATAGATACACTGACCAATGGAATGGAATGGAGTGTTCGGATATAGACCCTCTCATCTATGGACAGTTGATCTTTGATAAGGCAGTCAAGCCAACTCACCTGGGACAGAACAGTCTCTTCAATAAATGATGCCTAGAGAACTGGATATCCATATGCAAAAGAATGAAAGAGGACCCATATCTCACACCTTATACAAAAATTAACTCAAAATGGATCAAAGACCTAAACATTAGATCTAAGACCATAAAACTGTTAGAAGAAAATGCAGAGAAATATTTTATAAATCTTTTAACAGGAGGTGGTTCCCTAGACCTTACACCCAAAGCAAGAGCATTGAAGAAATAAATAAACAAATGGGAACTCCTCAAAATTAAACACTTTTGCCCATCAAAGAACTTTGTCAAGAAAGTAAAAAGACAGCCTACACATTGGGAGACAATATTTGGAAACGATATATCAGATAAAGGTCTAGTATCCAGAATTTATAAAGAGATTGTTCAACTCAACAACAAAAAGACAGCCAACTCAATTACAAAATGGGCAAAAGACTTGAACAGACACTTCTCAGAAGAAGAAATACAAATGGCCAAAAGGAACATGCAGAGATGCTCAACTTCCCCGGCTATAAGAGAAATGCAAGTCAAAACCACAATGAGATATCATCTCACACCCACCAGAATGGCCATTATTAATAAAACAGAAAATGACAAGTGCTGGAGAGGATGTGGAGAAAGAAGCACACTTATCCACTGTTGGTGGGAATGTCCAATGGTACAACCGCTGTGGAAGGCAGTTTGGCGGAAAGAGATGGAAACAGCCAAAATTGCGAAGAGATGGAAACAGCCAAAATGTCCATCAACAGACAAGTGGCTAAACAAACTGTGGTATGTACATACGACGGGATATTATGCAGCTGTAAGACAGAATAAAGTTATGAAGTATGTAACACATGGGTGGACTTTGAGGGCATTATGCTGAGTGAGATCAGCCAGAAACAAAAGGACATGTACTGTATGGTCTCACTGATATGAACTGACATTAGTGAATAAACTTGGAGACTCTCATTGGTAACAGAGACTATCAGGAGATAGAAATAGGGTAAGATATTGGGTAATTGGAGCTGAAGGGATACAGATTGTGCAACGGGACTGAATGTAAAAACTCAGAGTGTCTGGTACTTACATAAAGCTTCAGTAAAAGATAGCAAGTAAAGTCACAAGTAAAGCCATCAGTACATTATTTCCACAATCATAGCTGATTTGTCCAGAATCATTCCATGAGAGAAGTGATAATACCTTGAACTACAGTACGAACGGGCGTAACTAGCAAATCAAATGTAAGCAGGGTAGCACTAACAAAGCACGACAGGATTTTATAGGATTGCCTCTGAGGGGTCAGCAGGACTCTCTAACGTTGCAGCCTATCCTCCAGCGCCAGACGCCGCTCAGAGTAGGGTTCGGCGATTGCCCCTTGGGCTCTGCGGTCGGAAGTTATCCCTCCGTACCCAGAGAGAATGAAATCTATGTCGCTCGTGGATGGACGGCCGTTTACCCAGAATATCTGCACCAAAAAGACCACGCCACTGCTTTACAGGCCAGAGATCCTAGAACAGCTTCCGACACCGGAACCAAACAACCTTTACCTGGGCCCTCCGCCCGAGTCCTTCAAGGCCCATCCCTCCAGCCCCACCACCTACTTGCTCTAGGCTCACCAGGGCGCCGCCATCTTGCCCTGCAGGAAGCGCGTTTCCGTCGCCCCGGCTTTCAGCTTCCGCCCCGCAGCCGGGCCCCGCCTATTCGAGGCTAGCCCCGCCCGCTTGGGGGTTTGTGCTTGCTGGCGCCGACCCGTGAGAGCAAAGGTGGGCCCCCGCCGAACTTTGCCGCTTTTTTCCCTCACCACGTTAGTTCTGTACAAAACACCCAGAGCACACATCTCTCTGTTGTACAGCAGCGCAGGCCCCTGGTGTGCTCTCTGTTGTAGAGCAGCACACATATTACACCTGTGGCACAGGCCGAGGGTTCCTCAGGCGCTCCTCTGCGCGCGCTCTGCCGGATGATCACATCCTGCACCCAGCACCCACGCCCGCAGGCAGCCAGTCCACAGAAACCTACATGCACAACAGTGTGACCACTCCAGTGTGTTTATGGACGAGGAAGAGGATAACTAGGAAAACGTGAGGGGAGGCTCTAGAAACGATACATTTGAGGGAGCAGTGCAGGAATGGAGGGGGTGAGGAGAAGGCAGAGAAGACAGCCTCTCTGCCTGCGAGGTTACTACCCCGTTTCTTAAGCATCCTGTTCATGCGATCTCCTGTCTTGGAAAGCTTCCCTCTTTTCCCCTGCCACCGTACCCCCACTCCAATGTCTATCTCTTCCTCCAAGCATTAGCCGAGTCACTCTAAAACCTTTGCCAATGGGCTTACTCACAGAACTTTCCTTGGAATTACCTGGAATCTTACCAACCGCTCCATAGCATATTTGGAATGCACCACCTACCATCACTGGTTACGTTCAACAAGCATGCACTATTTCTTTTAATAGATTGTGAGTTCCTTTAGGACTTTTTTTCTTTTAATTGAGAGATCTTCACACTCATGCATTCTGTACATGGTGTACAATCAGTGGCTCACAATATCATCACATAGTTGTGTATTCATCACCATGATTATTTTTTAGAACATTTGCATCACTCCAGAAAAAGGAATAAAAAGATGAGAAAAAAAAACTCATACATACCATGCACCTTACCCCCCCATTGACCACAATCTACCCAATTTTATTTTACCCTTTGTCCCCCATATTACTTATTATTTTTTATCCATGTTTTTCACTCATCTGTCCATACCCTGGATATAAGGAGCGTCAGACACAAAATTTTCACAATCAGACAGTCACATTGTAAACGTTATATCTTTATATAATTGTCTTCAAGAGTCTAGGCTACTAGAACACAGCTCAACAGTTGCAGGTACTTCCCACTAGCCACTCCAACACACCGTAAACTAAAAAGGGATATCTACATAATGCATAAGAATAACCTCCAGGATAACCTCTCGACTTCATTTGAAATATCTCAGCCACTGAAATGTTATTTTATCTCATGTCTCTCTTCCCCCTTTTGGTGAACAAGGCTTTCTCAATCTCTTGATGCTGGGTCCCGGTTTATCCTGGGCTTTCTGTCCCACGTTGCCAGGGAGATTTACACTTCTGGGAATCATGTCTGATGTAGGAGGGAGGGCAATGAGTTCACCTGCTGAGTTGGCTTAGAGAGAGTGCCACATCTGAGCAACAAAAGAGGTTGTCTGGAGGGGACTCTTAGGCATAATCATAAATAGACTTAGCTCCTCCTCTGCAGAAATAAGTTTCATAGGGGAGAACCCCAAGATTGAGGATCCAGCCTATTGATTTGGTTGTCCCCACTGCTTGTGAGAATATCAGGAATTCCCCTGATGGAGAAATTGATTATTTCCTCCTTTCTCCCCATTCCCCCAAGGGGACTTTGCAAATACTTCTTTATTGACTGCCAGGCCTTCTTCTTTGCATCCAACATGTTATCATACACATAATAGGACCTTAGTAATTCATTGCTTGGTTGAAGGGCTGTCTGCCATCAGGACAGCCGAGGTTAAAACAGTGGTTCTTAAACTTTAGTAGGCATTAGAAAAATCACCTGGAGAGCTTATAAAACCAGATTTCTCTGGCCTGCCAACAGAGTTTCTAATTCAGTAGCTCTGTAATGGAACCCAAGAATTCGTAAGTTTCCAGGTGATACTGCTGACCCAGGGCTACAAAAGACCTATGGAATCTTTCTCAAGGTCCCTTGGCCTCAATCTCAACAGTAAATTTCAACTACTAGAATTTAGCCAACATAGGGGTTCAGAATACTAATGAACCGAGCCATAATTAAAGAAAGAAATTATGGACAGTGAGGGAAGAAGAACTGGATGCAGAAAGAATGATAGAAGAAAATCACCATTTGCAACAATTAATGAAATAATCTCCAGGCAATGATCATCAATGACTGATAAAATTATTAGGTAAAAGGCTGATGATTTTATATGGATGGATAAGATTGCCAACATATGAACCTACTGATGAATCTCAACATTACTAAAAGTGGGACAACCAGCATAATGTGCCTCATGATGTGATATAATTGGAAGTACAAAATACCACTTAAGAAGCCTTCTTGCCAAAAATATTGCCTCTGAATCTAACCTAATCTCTAGATCTAATGACAGGAAATATGAGTGATAGAGAAATATGCTAAATGATAACAAAAGACAAAGTTAACTAAATCCAGAATGTGGAAAATTGTACAAATGACCCAGTTTCTTCTCTAAATTGCATGGCTAAGAAAGAAGGGGGCCTATTACAGATTTAAAAATTCATAAGAGAATACCAATTAAATATAATATGTGATCTTTGGATTCTGATTAAAACAAACCTACTGTAAAAAGACACTTGAATGAAAACATTATCCACATAAAAACTTGTACATAAATGTTTATAGCAGCATTATTCAGTAATAGCCAAAAGGTGTAAACAACCCAAACGTCTATCAACAAATGAATGGATAACGAAATGTGGTTTATCCATAGGATGAAAAATTATCCATTCACTAAAAAGAAATGAAGTACTGATGCATACTACAAGATGGATGAACCTTGAAAACATTGTGCTAAATGAAAAGTCAGACACAGAGGTCCACACGTATGATTTCAGTCATGAAAGTCTAGAATAGGGAAATCTATAGAGACAGAGAAGTAGATTAGTGGGGTATGGGGAAATAGATAGATAGATATCAGTACAGGCTTTTATATGTTGGGTTGTAATCCAATACCACTTTTTTTTTCTAAAATTGTTCCAGTTTTGGCCATTGGAAATTTTTTCTTTTTATGGGCTTTTATATCCCTTTGTCATACCCCATCATTCTGGTTTTTTTTATTTGCTTAGATTTTTATCAGTTCCTTTCTTTCAGGTATAAACTACAGGATGCTTCAGGATCATCTTGAACATTTCCTGCCCCAGTCCTCAAATTAGCTATTTCTCTGAGTATCCCTGGTTTCTTTTATTGGAAATGGTATTTAGAAACCAAGATCTGGGTGTTTGGTGTGCTCGTTGTTATTGGGGTATTTTGTTTCTAGGTCCTCTCAGCTGACAAATAAGGAAATATATGAATGTATCCTAACTTGTGTATGCGCACATATCTATAGATATTTCTATATGTAACTATCTGTATATGCGGATGGGTTCTTTTTAAGTCTAGATGTTACAGATGCATATTACAATACTGAAAGCTGAAATGATATGATTAGGGTTTGTTTTTAGAAACTCTGGCAAAATACCAAAAACAAAAAAATGGGACAATGAAACACAGGGTGATAGGTACCCTGGGGATTCATTATCCTATTCTCTCTACCTGTTTGTGCGTTTGAAATATTCTATAATAAAAAGCTAAAAACGCAAATAGCCCCAGAAAAGCCTCACCTACCAGGCTGTAGTTTAAAAAGGCCAAATAAAGGACCATAGGGAAATGTCCTTTATTAAGCAGAGTTGGGCTAAAAGGAGAGAGGCCACATCTGAGCAACAAAAGAGGTTTCCTGGAAGTAAGTCTTAGATCTTGGGCCTCATCATAGGTAGTTTTAGCTTCTCCCCTACAAAGCTAAGTTTCGTAAGGTCAAGCCTCAAAATCGAGGGCTTGGCTTATTTTCTTATAAGTCCCCAGTGGTTGAGAGGGTACCCGGGGTTTCCCAGATGGGAAAGTTTAACAGTTCCATATATATTCTCTTTAAACCCTCAAGGGACTTTACCAATACCTTTTAATTATCAGCCCACCATAATCTGAGATATATCCTGTTATTACATTAAGCTATATAGAATTACAAGGCCTCGTTCCCATTCTGGACTCCAGGAGTTGGGTTGTCTAAGTGAGCCACCCAGACAGGTTGGTTTAAACTATGTGCCACAGAAATTTTAAGTTCTAGACACAATAAACCTCTCTGCCTTTGCTCTCATATACTAAGTGAAGGTGGTGATGAAGATGATACACTATAATCTTTTACCCTGTGTTCTGATTTGCCTTAGATCCAGTCATACTGGCTTTGTTTTTAACTCTGATTGAGGCATGATCTCTTTTTCAGTTACTTTAACTGTTATTATGTATAGCTATGTTAACTTTCAGGGCTGTAGCACTCAATTTTTGGGTCTTAGGTGTCACAGAGTTAATCAAACTTCCAGGGAAATACCAGCTGATACACATATAGCTCAGAGTCTCAGAATCTAGAAATATGTTTACAACTTCAGACTAAGTGTGGCTGGTATAAAGGCATACAATCTAGGCTCCAATTTTCTTAGAAGTATTTTCTGAAAGAGACCTTAGCATATCTGTTCTTTTGATTCTGACTTACTTTTCACGACACATTGTCCCCAAGGTTTATTCAGTTTTGTAGCGGCACCATATTCCATCATATAAATGTATCATAGTTCGCCATTCTGTTTTTCTGTCATTGTACCCTTCGGCTCCCTCAATCCATTGGGCATTATGGATGATGTCCAAAATAAACAAACCGTGTCTTTCCGTATCTTCATTTAGTTGTACAATCAACAGCACTCTCAATTGTAGACAATTTTCATTGGTCCATAGTGACAAAGAACTGACAAACATAGTGTCACCACCCATCAAATCAAAACTGCCTCTACATCACCTGTCCCTTCTACCCCACCAATAGTTGCCCCTTCCTCTTAATGATCGGCCACAGCATACTTTTTAGTTTTCCCCTATACTCCTTATTGATTCTTTGTCCACTATCAAAACTTTGAAATAATCCATGCAATAACTTATTTATAACTATAGATTTAATCAGTGGGCTACATGGCACTATACATCCCCTTTCGATCACATTTTCTAGGTGAAATTTTTTGTGTGAATTAAAAAAAAAACTATTAAATCCTTATAGGAAACAATGCAAAAGCATAACCTACTACTTAAGGAAGCTGAATGACTCAAAGAACATACACACAATTTAACCATTTGATAATTGAGTATTTTCTTTTAAGGTCCTAATGTTTCTAGTTTTAATTTTACCGTTGAATTTATACTAAGGTTCTTATGTGATATAATAGTTTGAAATTTAAGGTCTTGACTTTCCCCATACCTTTCAGTTTATTTTAATAGATCCAAGTTTATTCTTTCAATGTATTCAAAAGTGCTGTTATAACTCAGGATACGGTCTATTTTGGCTAATGATCTATGGGCACTTGAAAAGAAGGTATTCTGCTGTTACTGGGTGGGGTGTTATATGCATGTCAGTTTGACCCTGTTGGTTGATGGTATTATGCACTTTTTTTTTAAAATATTCTTGCCAATTGTTTGTCCTCTAGTTCTGATACTGAGAGGAGTGTTTGCTTCCAACTATAATTACACATTTGTCTCTGTCTCCTTTCAACTGTCACTTGTTACTTCATATATTTTGAGGGTGGTGTTGATGCATACATTACTTCTTTGTGAACTGGCCCTTTTCTTACTAAGAAAGTTGTCTGATATTAATAGCTTTCTCATAGCTTTCTTTTAATCATTGTTTTCAGAGTACATCTTTTGCCATCCTTTTACCTTTAACTTAGCTATGTCATATTTGATGTGAGTCTTTGTAGACAGCATAGATTTGGGTTATGTTTTTTGTTTTTTATTCTGACTATCTTTGCTTTGGTGTATTTAGACCATTTGTATTTTTAAAAATTTTTTATTGTGAAATATAGCATATATACAAAAAAAAGAAAGAAAAAGCAATAATTTTCAAAGTACACTTCAACTAGGAGATACAGAACAGACTTCAGACTTTGTCGCGGGTTACCATCCCACCATTTCAGATTTTTCCCTCCAGCTGCTCCAAAACAGTGGAGGCTAGAAGAAATATTTTTTCTTTTTTGTGAAAAATAACATATATTCAAAAAAGCAATAAATTTGAAAGCACATTGCAATGATTAGTTGTAGGACAGATTTCAGAGTTTGGGATGGGTTACAATTTCACAATTTTAGGTTTTTACTTCTAGCTGCTCTAAGATACTAGAAACTAAGAGAAATATCAATATAATGGTTCAGCAATCATACTTGTTTGTTAAACCTGGACTTCTCTGTCTAACTCCAACATCAACCTTGATCTTTCTTCCACTCTTTAGGGGTATTTGGGCTATGCCCACTCTAACTTTTTCATGTTGAAAGGGACTGTCGATAATATAGGATAGGGAGATGGAACTAGTTGATGTTCTAGAGAGGCTGGCCCCTTTGTGTTTCAGGACTTCTCTGGTCCAGGGACCCATCTGGAGGTTGTAGGTTTCTGGAAAGTTACCCTAGTGCATTGAACCTTTGTAGAATCTTATATTATGCCATAGGTGTTCTTTAGGATTGGCAAGAATGGTTTTGGTTGGGGTTTGGCGAGTTATGGTAGATAGTGATGTCTAACTGAAGCTTGCATAATAGTGACCTCCACAGTAGCCTCTCGACTCTATTTGAACTCTCTCAGCCACTGATACCTTATTTGTTATACTTATTTTCTCCCTTTTGGTAAGGATGGTGTTGTTGATCCCATGGTGCCAGGGCCAGACTCATCTTTAGAAGTCCTCTCCCACAGCACCATGAAGATTTTTATTCCAGGATGTCATGTTCCAGGTAGGGGGGGGGGGGCAATGGTTTCACTTGCACAGTTGGGCTTAGAGAGAGAGAGGCCGCATCTGAGGAACAAAAGAGGTCCTCTGGAAGGAGCTCTTAGGCATACCTATAGGTAGGCTAAACTTCTCCGCTACATACATAAGCTTCATAAGAGCAAGCCTCAAGATCAAGGGCTTGGCTTATTGATAACCCTAATGTTTGACACAGTATCGGGGGTTTCCCCAGTAGTAAAGTTTAATAGTTCCATATTTTTTTCTCCCATCCCTCAGGAAGATCATTTGTATTTAATGTAAGTATTGATATGTTTGGATTTAGGTCTACTATTTTATTATTTGTTTTCTGTTTGTTCCTTCTGGGTTTTGTTCCTGTTTTCCCTTTTACTACCTTTTAGGTTATTTGAACATTTTAAGTATTCCACTTTAACTTATCTCTTATTATTTTAACTATTATTTATTTGTATAGGTTCTTTAGTGGCTGCCCTCTAATGAAAAGCTTTTAATTCTCAAGTATCTAAGAGTGATTTGTTTTTTAAATAAACTACTATACTTTTACCTGTTGCCAGCTTCTCATATAAATATTGTAAACGCTCTCTTTTAGGTAGCTCAGCATCTGGAGTTAAGAGAGTTCGAAAGTCAGAGGAGCATTTGTGCTAAGATTTACCAACCTTTTCTCCTCAGGTGTGTGATTCCTACTACTTACAGTGGTAGGCTCTCACACTGGGTACTTTATTTACATCTTGATTTCTGCTTTTCAAATCAGGGTAAACATCTGTTGGACAACATACATTTTGTTCCACCTGGGAGGCTGGAATATTTTCTTTGATTCTATAGCCACCTTTGTTTAAGGACGTCATATAACCACAGTTTCTTGGGAAGATAACAAAACAGTACCAGACTGGCTGTCCCAGCTTTGACTTCCCTATTCTGATATGTGTGTTGACTGAGAATAATTCTAGGGAGAGATGTGGGTCGATTCCCCATCAGTCACTGAAAAGCTTTGGTGACCGAGATCCCTCTCCTTCTGTGGATGAAGGGTTTTCCAAACTGCCATCTGTGAACCACCATCATTTCTTTTAAAGAACACTTCCCACTGTGGCACATCCACATCAGACTTTTGCTGGTGAAGCGTCACAGGATCCAGATCGCCTTTAAATGAAGCTGTGATTTCTAACTCCTCTTTACTTTCACTGTTGGATTCTTCACAATCTACAAAGTTTGCCAAAAAAGAAGTTTTGACGCAACCTGTGCTTTGTCTCGGGTTTTTCAGGCTGGTTTTGTGATGTTGTAGTCGCAGAGGATAATTCAGAGTGAAGAGTTTGCTGGTTTGGAAACTTGTGTCTTAAAGGCAGTGGCAGAGGGTCATCAAAGAAATCATCATCTTCCTCCTTGGAATTGGGATGACAGCTCCTGGCTCGCTTCAGTTTCCCGAGGGGTTTCTACTTTGTCTCAACACCTTGAGAAGAGGACCGGCATAATATTTTAAGACTTCTCCAACTTTGTCCACTGTGGCGCCGATGGGGATGACATTTGAGTACAGGTTCATGGGACAGATCCTTGATCTCTCTGTAGGAGAAGTGGAAAGAGAAGCCAACTTTGTACAAACTCTCTCTGGTCCTCCCAATCACATTTGTTTTTCTGGTTCTTTCTCCAAACCACATAGTAGACGGCTTATTACTGATTATGCGGAGAGGAATTCTGTTCTCGGAAGTTATTCTACAGGCTAATTTGTTTCACTGAAAATAGTCCTCTGACTTTTAGTGCCGACACGTGTGGGTCTGTGCTGAGGTGATGGAGAATGTCGGGCATGTTTCTGGACATGTCTAGTTTATCAGCATGAACCTGGACTCCAAATTCATCACTGGGGTTGGTGAATAAATAGTCATAGCCATGGGCCGCTTTGCAGTTCGGCCGCACAACGTGGCGTGGGCTCTCATTCAGCTTCCAACTAGTAGGATCCCATGCAGAGACTCCTCTCGACTTGGAATTGGGTAAAATTTTGGATCGCAGAGAATAATATCTAAATCCACACCTTGGATGTCTTTTACTCTGCCCCCAGAGGGCAGAAGCTCTGTTCTGGCAGCTTCACCTTTCACCAGCCTGAAGTCTCTCATGTACAAAACAGTTCCACTGTTGCCCTGAAATAAAAACGTGACTGATCTTGGACAATGACCGGCTGGTAATAGAGTCATAAGAATCTCTTCCTTCTCGCTTGAGGCTTCATCCACTAAAGTTACCTGGGTAGGAGTTTCAATTTCAATTGATACAATTAGTTTCTCCCAAAATCTGTATTTCCAGCTGGTTAACAATGACTGCTTAGTAACAGGAGAACAGTATAAGTAAACCTTTAAGCTGGTGGAAATACTGGTTCTGCCCCTTACTGGCTGTGTGACCTTGTGTAACTAATTTAACCTCTCTGGTTCCTCAATTTCCTTACCTGAGTTCCAATCTTATTTCCAAGGCAGGGGCTCTTAACCCTTTTATATGATCCTGTGGCAGTGGAGCAGGAAGTAGGCACTTGCCGGTAGGTTCTCCCTGTCGAAGCAGTCAGTGGAGATGGTGAGGTAATAGGCCATCTGTCCCCCGAAAGCACTCACGTCACAGGCCAAACCCAGGAACCCCATCGCATAGCTGCACAGGCCCCCAGACCGTTCTAGGTGAAATTCTGAAAAGGCTAAAGTTTTTCTTCCATTCATGTATACATTTGGACCCATTTGCCCTTTGAGATTTCAATCTCCCTGCTTTCTTCCTAAATCTTCTTTTGGAAAAATCCTGATCACTTGAAAGTCCCCCCCTAACCATCAATCAAAGTGTGATCTCTCCTGGGAATTTATCATTCTGCTTCATCCAGGTAAGGAATGGCATTCTTTCTGGCTTAGGAATTTCAGGCCTGGGGCATTTGGCATGCACAGCAATAGTCCCCAATGCCCTTGGAATCATCTCTAAGTCAGTGTTCTCATAGGCCCCCAAGGCAGAGATTCTCTCCATTCTGTAATGTGGCGTGACTCATTCCTTAAGTAGAATTTACCAACTCTTACCTCTGAAGTCATGTTTTAGTTTCTGCTAAAGCAGATACCATGAAATGGGTCAGTTTAAACAATGGCAATTTATTAGCTTACAGTTTGAGGATGAAAAAAATATCCACATCAAGGCATCTTCGAGGTGATGCTGTCTTCCCAAGGGCTGGCTGCCGGCGACCCTTGGCTCCTCTGCCCCACAGCAAGGCACGTGGTGGCATCTGCTGGTCTTTTCCTTCTCTTCCAGGTTTTGTGGCTTCAACTTTTTGCTTTTGTGGATTTTTCTCTCTCTGTATTCATTCTTTTTATAAAGGACTCCAGTAATAGGATTAAGAGCCATCCTGAATGAGGTGGGTCACACTTGAACTGAAGGAGCCTCATCAAATGGTCCTACTTATAAAGGGTTCATATCCACAGGAATAGATTAGATTTAAGAGCATATTTTTCTGGGGTGCATATGGCTTCAAACCACCAAGAACCAGTAGAGGAGAAAGAATGGTCCTTGGTCACAGGGCCAGTAAGACTGCTGTGACCCTATAGCCCACCCTCCTGATAGGCCACTTGGTTCTCTGTCTTTTGGTCTTTGAGGGGTGTTAGAGTCCCTAACTCTGAAAAAGCCGGAAGTTGGCAGCAGGTGTCCTGCCACTCTGGGCACGTGGTTTTTATTTCCAGTTCTGTCTTTGGCTTCTTTGGATTCTCGGCCTCCTTGAGGAGTTCTTGGTGATGAAAGGCAGAGTGGGAAAAAAACTATTTCATGATTATGGAGATGCCAGGACTCAACCTAACCTCATCCCTAATACAGGACTGTTGCTAGCCCTTTCACCCAGCTCTCTATCCACCCCTGTGGCCCCTTCCTGCTCCCTTGGGATAGAGCAGAGCTGGCTCTGTTCTGTTTTGAGGACAGGAACTCCTGGGACAGCTGCTCCTGCATTAGGCCAAATACATTTCCTGTTGATTTGATTAGTTTCCTTCCAAGCAATGCATTTCTTGAAAGGAAGAGAGCACAAGCTTTTGCAGGCATGTATTTGCACAAGCAGCCAACACCCCCCAGTCATACACACACGCACACACACAATTTTTCCCCATCCACCCACAAACCTTCAGTCACATTTAGAGTTTGCACAAATGCATACCCTCCCTCATACATCACAATGCACACCCTCTCATCCACCCACACACCTCTTCCACAAAACTGCACCTGCTCACATACCCTTAAGAAGCACATTTTTTTACTGTGCCCAGAGAGGGAGACTTGAACAAGGAGGGTGGGTTGTGAAAGTGCAGGAGGGCAAACACTCTTTAGGAGCTGGAAAGTGAGAAGACCTGGACCCTACAGTAAAGATCAGGGCCCTAAGAGGAGAGAGGGATTCAGAATCAGGTGTAGAGGAAGCAGGATCTTATGGCTTTCTGCCCCACTTGGTGGGTGTGCTACCCGGGAGTAACGGTGGTGTATCTCAGGCCTGCAGCTGGCATGACAAATTTGTCAAGATAGTGAGTGGAAAATGCATTGGCTTCCATA
Source organism: Tamandua tetradactyla (assembly GCF_023851605.1). Classification (NCBI taxonomy): domain Eukaryota; kingdom Metazoa; phylum Chordata; class Mammalia; order Pilosa; family Myrmecophagidae; genus Tamandua; species Tamandua tetradactyla. Next base: position 55,181,280 of record NC_135340.1, read on the forward strand.
ACATGGCTGAGAAGCCTATTTTGTCTAGTGGCAAAGAAAGGTCCTTAGGCTGGGGCTCATGTCTGAGCTTAAGAAATGATGGGGAGGGAATGAGGGGCAGAAAACGAAGTGGAAGACTGGATCTGGACTCTGAGTTCAACATCCTTTAGGAGGAGTCTTTCTAGTGTTGGGTAATAAAAGCATGACTGGCCCATCAGCCAGAGCCAAGAGGCAGAGCCTCATCCTCACTGGAAACTTAGAGTCCTCTCCAGAGAGCAGAGGTGGGGAGAGGGCCTTGAGAAGTGACAAGTGCCCAAGTGCAGGTTTGCAAAAGCAGCCACATTGCGGCAGTAGCTGGCCCTGGCGGATCTGGCTTCCACCCCAGACTGCCCTGATCTGACTCAGCCCAAGCTCAGAAGCTGTGGGTTCTGGAAAAGAGCAAAACGTCCTGGAGCTGACCTACAGCTGAGAGAGAGACTTCAGCCTCCTGCTATCCAACCCTGACAGCACTTCTGAAGTCTCTCCCTGTGCTGCCGGCTGGGGGCACCCCTATCTGGGTCTAAGGCTGCCACCAGTACTTCTGTTGTTGTTATCATTAGTGTAATTAATAAACAAGAACTGATAGGGCCAAGTGTAGGAAGAGGCAGCCCGCTGCTGCTCAGAAGGAGAATCCCTGGAAAGATCCAGCAAGACTATAGCAACAGGGCCTTGTTGGCTTGGCCCTCTTCCCCATGAAGAACCTCAGGGAAGGGCCCTCTGGGGCGGGCGCCAGGGAACAGGTAGAGGAAAGGGCAAAGGGAGGGACGCCCTTGGAACCAGCTCTGTGTCTGCCTGGCACAATGTCCTGCAGCGTAGCCACCTCTGTGATTACTGGTTATGGGGCTGGCTCAGCTCTGAAGCAATTCTTCATTTAACATACATCTGCCTATTTATGGACTGCTTACCATGTGATCTATTAAATGATCTACTAACATATCTAATTTATTTGACATTGTGAGGACACAGCCAACTTTACATCATGCCCTGGGGAGTGAAGGGCAGAAGCAGGGGAAGCAACTAAGAAGAATTTTGACAACCCCCAAAGATACATGGGCAATTGGGCTGTGGCCTGGGTTGAGTAGCAGCAGGTTTATCAGCTAAAATCGGGGGCTTAGCAAGAAGATCTTAGAAAACTCAAGGCCTAAGGCCCAAGTTGGAAAATGTGCTGGGAAGGGGGCCTGGAGCGATTGGTCGTTTGGGAGTAGGAAGATACTTGGAGATAAAAGGGGTGGAAAATGGAGCCAGAATGTGAGGAATTTGAGCCAAAGGCTCACGAAAGAGGCACAAAGTGGCACCTCTGGGGTAACAACAGATCCTCTGTCCAAAGCAGTCCTCAGTCATCACAATGTTGGGGGTCTGCTGGCCGGGCATCCGGAGTGGGTTGAGGGGATTTAAGTCCCGAGAGGAGGGGAGGGGCCGGGTTCTAGTATCAGAATCCGGACAAAAGTTGGGATGAGGTGGAGGCTTGCAGGGAGGTGTTGAGGGAAGGATCCATAGTGCTGGGTTGGAAACGAACGTGGACTGCACTTGGGGCAGGAGGGGCGTGACCGGGTGCCCATCCAAGGAACCCAGCCTGGTCCTAGGCTCCGGAGCCGGGGCAGCTAGGACGGGGGTCCTGGCCCGGGCTGGGGCGGCCTGGAGGTAGAATCCGCCGGGGGTCGGGCTGGCTGCGGCGGCGGCGGGCGCTCACAACCAGCCGCCCGGGGCTCCGCCGGGGGGCGGTACGAGCTCGGCCTGCGGGCGGGCGGGCCGGGGAGGAGGCGGCAGCTGCGAGAAGAACATGAATCAGCGGCGACGGCGGCGGCGGCGGCGACCGAGGAAGGAGCGCGGTGGCCCAGGGGCAGCCCCGGGGACCCCGCGTCGCCGGCGGCGGCGGCCGCGACTCGGAGCCGGCGCGGGGCTCGGAGGTCCCCGCCCCAGCGCCGCCCCCGGGGCCGGCCCCCGCCCCTCCTCCTGCCTTTTCCCTCCCTCCTCCCTTCTCACTCCCGGGCCCGGCCCGGCATGGTGCGGCGTCGCCGCGGATGGCGCTGAGGCGGAGCATGGGGCGGCCGGGGCTCCCGCCGCTGCCGCTGCCGCTGCTGGTGAGTCTGGCCGCCCTGCTGCTCCCGGAGTCCACTGCCGCAGGTAGGGGCCAGCCCGGGGGGCGCGGAAAGCGAGGGGCTGCGGAGGGGCGCGGCCGCAGGGGGCAGTCCAGGCATAGCAGCCGGGAGAGACCCGGGCCTGAGAGGGCCAGAGATTTTGGGTGGGGGGGATCGAAGCTGGAGGGCCGAGGTTTGGGGGCTGGGGGAAGAAATACAGCCGTGGGTTCTCTGCCAGATCTCGGTTGGGGCCCCCACCCCCAACTTTCTCGCGCCCTGGGCTCTTCTGGCAGGGTAGAAGGAAAGGGAGTGGGGGTGTGGGCTGTGTGCTCAGCGGTGGGATTAGGGAATGGATTTTCCCGCCTCTCCAGTCCTGGGGACCCCGTTCTGCCCACCCCACTCAGGAACTGGGGCTGTGCACCCCAGAGGAAAGACACCCCTATACCATTTAGGCACAAGGGCTGTGAGGGTGCCCAGTCTCAAAAAACATCTGGTCGTACTCTTGCCCCTGTGCCCACCCAGAGCTTCCTGAAACGCGGAATGTTAGAGAGAATGGGCTGGGACAAGGTGGCTGGTCTTTTATGGAGGTTAGACTTGTGCCTCCAAATAGCCACTGAGGCATTTGCCAGTTGCACAAGTGCTCCATGCAGCCCCCCTGGCTCCCCAACTTCACACTACACCTTCCCCAGACTTCTAGTCCTATTGGGGTCTGAAGCTGTCCCCTTGGTTCTGTGGCTGATCCTGAGAGAGTGAAGGGAGTAGGGGAGACACAGGCCAGGACATCAGCCACCGGAACTGCATTTGCTCTTGAGACAGAATTCTCTGTCATATCAGCCCCTTCGGGAAGCGAAGAGAAAGAGCATGACAGGTATTTACAAGCTGAAAGGTTGTGCCCGAGGCTCAGAGAGCGCAGGAATTTGCCTGGAGTCACACAGCAAAGGGCAGGAAGAAGCAGTATTGGATTCCAGCTGTACTGATACTTCATCTACCCCCCTCTGCATAAAAACATCTCTGTAGACCAGGAGTAGTGGACGCCTGTGTGTGTGTGCGCGTGCGCGCGAGTGTGCGCTTAGTGAGTGGGGTCCGAGACCACCTCCATGACCCCTGCTGGTGTGACGGTGGCTTGGGAGGTCCTGGGCTCCACCCCTCCCTCCTTCCTCCTACCTTCTTAGCACCCGCCTTTGCATACACTCAGGTATTAATAGAGCAGGCGGCTGCCAGGAAGGCTGCCATGTGTTTGATCTGACGTGGTTGTGCAGCCATATGTTCTCCACTTCAGGGGAGCACCCCCTCCTTCCCTTCCCCAGCCTCCCTTCATTTGGTAGGGTGGGGTACAGGGGGGTGCTGGCAGCAGTGCAGGGTCTGGACTGAAACCTTGGATGGAAAACTGGCAGCCTGTTGTACTGGTTGGATGTAGCAGGCACTCCCAGGGCAGTGCCTGCCCCAACTGGGTGAAAACTCCCCACTGCTTCAGCCTGGCTTCAAGTCTCTGACCAGCCCAGATTCCCCGCAACCTGGCTTGCCTTCCTTGTGATGGTTGTGCCTGAACTTATATTGCCCAGCAGCGGGGAATGGGGAGGAGATCACTTCCTGGAATCTGGGGGGAGCTAGGATCTGAGGGGAGCTAGGCCGGGACAGAAATAGTGCCTGAGAGCTTGTTCTGCCCCTCCCCCCACCCCATGACCAGGCCATCTTCTCGCTCATGCTGTCCTGCCTCTGTGTCCTTGGCCATTGACTGAGAATAAGCCCCCCCCCCCCACCCCGACACAGAAGCTAGATTCTGGAAGGAAATGGGGGATATTTCCAGAGACAGGGGTCTCTCTCAAGCAGGCTGACATATTCTCTTTTCTGCCCCTCAGGCCTAAAGCTCATGGGAGCCCCAGTGAAGCTGACAGTGTCTCAGGGGCAGCCGGTGAAGCTTAACTGCAGCGTGGAGGGAATGGACGACCCTGAGATCCAGTGGGTGAAGGATGGGGCCGTGGTCCAGAGTATGAACCAGGTGTACATCCCGATCAGTGAGCAGCATTGGATCGGCTTCCTCAGGTGCAGGGCTGGCGGGGAGGTGTAGGAAGCCAGCCTGGGAGCAGGCTGTGCTCTTTCCTGGGGCTTGGGAGCTGGGGGCTGTGCTGATGCCCAGAGGTCTGTGGGGTTTTTTTGTTTGTTTTTTGTTATTTAATTTGGCAACGTATGGAAGCTTCCAGAAGTGGGGGCAGACTGCCCAACAGAATTGCCCCCTTGACCAGGGGAGGCAAAACTGGTGTCCTGTTTCCACAGCTTGAAGTCAGTGGAGCGCTCTGATGCTGGCTGGTACTGGTGCCAGGTGGAGGATGGGGGAGAAACTGAGACCTCCCAGCCAGTGTCGCTCACAGTAGAAGGTGAGGAGGCAGAGCCACATGGGCGGGTGCCGTTTGCTGGTGACCACACCTCTGCAGAGGATGCTCAGTGGAAGCTGGGCCGCCCCACTGCCCTCTGGTGCTGGCCCATGATTGCACCTGGCTCCAGAGTCCCCCCTCTTAAGTCCAGGGGTCTGATAGCCAAGGGGGCAATTAGGTCCCACAACTATGGAATGCAGTCTGTTTCAGTTGTCAAAGCAAGAAGCCTCAAGCACCCAACTGGGGCTGGACCCTGTTCTGCCAAGTGGCAGGGCCAGGAGGGGAAGGGATGGGGGAGGGGAGGAAGGCTCCGCAGCTGTGGGAGCTCAGAGCTGCTCAGCCCCGGAAAACAAAGTGACTAAGAAAGTAACAAAGGGCCCTGAACAGGAGCTGGGGCCTGCCAGCAGAACTCTGCTAAAGCTCCCGCCCACTCCCCCTCCCACTTTCCCTTCCCCCAACTTCAGCTCCGGCCCTCTTCCCCACCACCCTCTGCCTGGCCTCTTTCCTTACTTTGACTCTGAGAAGGGAGTGTGGGAGCTGTTAGTGGATTTGGCCTTGCCTAAGGGGGCAGCGTAAAAAAAGCCCCTTCTGTCCCTGGAAGCTAAAGACTGTTTCTGTAGTTGATCAGGTCGGAAGGGGCATGCAGGAGCCTTCTTCACGGAGGGCTTCAGATGAAAGTAGAAAGCCGGGAGGTGAAGAGGCTCACTCCCTGACCCCCACGCCTCTCTCCCTAGGTGTGCCATTTTTCACTGTGGAGCCAAAAGATTTGGCTGTGCCACCCAATGCCTCTTTCCAATTGTCTTGCGAAGCTGTGGGTCCCCCCGAACCTGTTACCATTGTCTGGTGGAGAGGGGACACGAAAATTGGGGAACCGGCTCCTTCTCCTTCCGTTTTAAATGTAACAGGTGAGCAGCCTCAGGAGGGGACTTTGAGCAGAGAAAGAGCTGGATTCTGGGGGTCATTGAGACTGGCAGGGCTCGCATCTGCTTACATCACTGATTGGCTATTGTGAGTGTCCAGAGCAAAGCCCAGTGCCCAGCATACATGAGCTACACCATTGTTCAGATGTTCCAGGCTGTCTGGGTGGGCGATTGATGGTGATCCAGCTGCGTGTGCCTAAGAAGGGTGCTGGGTCCTCCTTCCCTTATTCGAAGCAGGTCGTGTACAACTGGCCCTGAGAAATGAATCTTGTGGGACTGGGGACATCCATCCCCCCCACCCCCGCCCTTCCAAGGGAAGGAGCCAGAAACCAGCCCACGCAGAGCTAAGAAGAGTGTCTGGCAGGCACCAAGAAGAGAAGACTCTCAGGCTGCAGAGGGGGACGCGGGGGCGAGGCCAACACAAAGATACAGGGGCCTTCTCCCCTCATGGCCCTTCCCCAGAAACCTCCAGACATTACCCAAAACAACTGTTCCTGCCCATACCTCTGCATAGTTAGACTTAAAGCAGCGACACCTACACACTTACCTGGACCCTCCCCACCCCCAAGATACTCTAGCACATACTTGTTTCACCTATCTGTGAATCAGAGGTCACCGTTTATGGTTGAGACTTGAACTGGGCAGGAAAGAAGGAGATCAGGACTTGGTCTCATGTGCTGGAAGGTGGGGAGGGAAGAGGCTCTGATCTTTCAAGCCCCCCAGCAATTATGAATCTTGAGAAGAGGTGGACTGTGAGACCTGTTAGAAGCCAGGGCAGGTTCTGTTCCGGAGGCGTTGGGTTGGAGCAGAGTGGAGAGGAGGTTGGGTTCAGTTCCCTCCAGATGTGCGTGGTTTGACCCTCTGGCAGCCAGCCTGATAATAAGCACTCACTGAACTCCTCCACATGGCACACTGTGCTAGGCACCGCAGGGGAGACAGGGAACACAAAGGAAATCAAAGCCATCATCCCCCGCCCCCAAGGAATTGAGTATAATTCGGGAGACAAGACGAGCATAAGGAGCTGAGAACTATTGCAAGGCAAAGACTGCAAACATAACAATGATATGGCACAGAGCAAATAGAGAAGGGCTCTGGTATACATGATAAAGAAGTGATCAGAAAAGGAAAGCAGCTTTGTGCTACCCTTGGGGGTGTGGTTGAGGTGGGGGGGTTGGTGTAGCATTACTCGAGTGCTTACTGGGTGCCATGCACTTTACTTACATCACTTGATTCTCACGATTCTCCCATTTTAGAGTTGAGAAAACAGCCCCAGTCCTGGGATTTACATCCAGATCCATTCAGCTCCCAAGTCCCCATTCTTTCCACCATGTCCCTGGGTCCAGCCCCTTCCTCTGGCTAGAGGGACTTCTAGGATCATTCTGATCCAGAAACTGAATAACCCCCTGATGGAAGGGGCTACACTGGGGGCTGATGGAGGTTTTCTGGTCCCAGGGGTGACCCAGAGTACTGTGTTCTCCTGCGAAGCTCACAACGTGAAAGGCCTGGCGTCTTCGCGCTCAGCCACCATTCATCTCCAAGGTAGGAGGGCTGGGGGCGAGGGGGGTAGGTGAGGCCAGGGGCGTTTTCAGTGAGCTCTCCGGCGGTGGGTAGAGAATCTAGAATCCCCTGATGTCCAGTTTCCCTCGGTTCTGCTGGCATCTCAGGGAGGAGGGGTTGATTAGCATGTCCCCCATTCCTAGTGGAAGCATCTGAGACCCTGCCATGGCTGAGATGAGAATAAAAACCTGACGTCACAGCAGATTTCCCATCACAAAGCAGAGTCCTTGGGAGGAAGGAAGACAGGAGACCAGCGGGAGCTGGTCGGGGGCCATGTCTGACCCCTGTGGAGGGAGTGGAGGTGGGGGAAATAGGGTCTAGCAGGATAACAGAGGCAACCCAAAGGGCTGTTGCACACAGAGAGGAGGGAGGGAGGGAGCTCAGTGTGTGGAGGAGCTGGGCCAAGGCTGCAGGGCAGCTGCCTGTCCCTCTCTGTATCCCCTAAGCCAAAGAACCCCCTGCCTCACACACATACCCACTATTTATACTCTCTTTGGTCAGACACGCTCTTGAGTCGGAGAGAAGACACCTCTGTCCACAGCCCAGAGCCCCTCCTAGGTGGGGGCAGCTGCTGCGTATCAGCGACTTGGCTTATGTCTCACTCTGAGTAGCCATCTTTAGTTTTGGGGGTGCCCCAGACTGTAGAGAAGAACTCAAAGCTTGACTCCCATGCCTCCTGCTCCTCTCTTGTATCCTTACTGGACACTGGAGTCGCCAGGCCCTGACTGTAAGTCACTGTCCACAGCACCGCCCGCAGCCCCCTCCAACATCACAGTGACAGAGCTCTCCAGCAGCAATGCTAGCGTGGCCTGGGTGCCAGGTGCTGACGGCCGAGCCATACTCCAATCCTGCACAGTCCAAGTAAGTTGAGATGGGATGGGGCAGGCTCCTCTGGCCTGCCCATATCCTTACAGCAGTCCTTCTTGCTCACTTCATGGACAGTAGGATCACACTTTCTTGCCCAAGGGGCTTGGTCCCCAGCTCTCTTCAGGTGCTGCTCCCCAGCAGGGACAGCCTAGGCCACTCTCCTGTCATTGGGTGCTCTGGTGACGAAGTGACTTTGCAGATTGGTTTAAGCATGTTCATTCTTCCAACTGGAAAGCAGATCACTGAAGCAGATTTGGGGTACCTAGAAGAGTTTTCTTTAGGTATGGGAAAACCCAAAGCTTTGATTTATCACACACACACACACACACACACACACACACACACACACACACACTGACTCAAGGCAAAGAGAACAAGAGAGCCAAACACAAACACACACACACACACACACACACACACTCTGACTCAAGGCAAAGAGAACAAGAGAGTCAAAGGGATTCTAAGCCCTGGCGAGTGGAGAACTGGTTAGGGCTACATACTAAAATAGGAAAACAGGAGGCAACACAAGCTTGCTCTTTTTCATCTGTTTATTCAAGAAGTGTTTAATGAGTGTCTTTGTAAACTGTTCTAGGCAGTTCTGCCGTTGGACCTGGGCAGGAGGGGCCCCAGCTCTGGGCTGCACTGTTTAGAGGCCCCTGCTCTAATCTGTGCTCCTTTGGCTGCATTCCTTCCCCCTGGGCAAGGAGTCTGCAGGCCCAGGGGACACGGTCCTCCCGATCCTGGTCACCTCCACACCATGCGCTAGATAGTCAGCATCTCCTGCCCTAAGGGCTCAAGTCTGCTTCCAGGGCCTCTGTGGGTTTCTTCCCTGGGTCAGCCCTCCCGAGGAGGCACTGTGATATGTGTGCCTGTGAGCCCAGGGGGAGTCATTTTTAGGGGGTGCTGTGGGAAGTGGGTGGACATTGAGCTTGGGTAGACAGGCGGCCAGGTCCTCACCCGTGCACAAGAGGCCCCCCCATCGAACAGATCCTTGTCTGGGTCCTAGCTCTTCCAGAAACACCGTATTTTCAAGGAATCCGAAAATTCCATATGCCAACCTAGCCTTCTAGGTTGTTTTGTTAAAGTATTAAGCTAGAAAAGACTTTAATAGTTTGTTAGCTAATTGATAACATTTAAATATTTAGCCATTTGGTACATGGGCCTCTATTTGTACTCTGGCCCTGGACCCCCCAAAGTGGAATGGGCGGTCCTGGTTCTGAGCCTCAGGATGTGAAAATGAGCAAGTTTCTCTGCCCTTGAAAAGTTCTAGGCTAGTGAGTAAACAATTACAAGAAGAGGTGAGTTCTGTAATGGAGCTATGCCCCAAGTACAGAGGGGCAGGATGAGTTTTCTGGAGGAATAGAGAAAGGCTTTCACCGAGAAAGACATTTGAAATGAGTCTGAAAGTATTAGTAGGGCTTTTCTGGAAGAGCAGCTCACTGGAAGCAAAGGGAAAGGCAATTGCAAAGGCCTGGAAGTGTGCAGGCTGGTGTTATTGCTCAGGGGAGGGGAGTAGCAGGTGTCTGCTGGTAGGCTTAGAGGAAGCATCAATTGTCAATTCAGGGGACCTCCCCCCACTCCCATACACATCCCATCCTCCATTTCATCTCCCCCACATCATTAGTTTTCTACTTTTCTGTAGGTGACGCAGGCCCCAGGAGGCTGGGAGGTCCTGGCTGTTGTGGTCCCCGTGCCACCCTTTACCTGCCTGCTCCGGGATCTGGCACCTGCCACCAACTACAGTCTCAGGGTGCGCTGTGCCAATGCCTTGGGACCCTCTCCCTATGCTGATTGGGTGCCCTTTCAAACAAAGGGTCTAGGTAAGGGACTTGAAAGGCAGACAGGCTGGGCAGGTCGGGTGAGGGACAGCGGTGGTCGAGTGGGGACAGGAGAGTGGGAGGTGGGGCGTGGTGTATGTGTGGCATCTTGGATGGAGTTGATGGGAGAGGGGCTAAGTGAGAGGGAGGTTCATGCATCATTCAGCCAACATTTACTGAGCCCTTGCTGCATACCTGTGAACTAAATAAATCCAGTCCCCCCGCCCTGTGCAGCTTAGTTGTAGTGATTGGAGCAGACAAACGAACCAGAAAAGATCAGAGAAGGTGGTGAGGGGCAAGTGTGGGCCCAGGGGTGGGCCAGGAGAGCTCCCCCAAGAGATCTGAGGTCAGAAAGATAAGGAAGGAACCCTGAGAGCCTTGGTGGGGCATATCACTGCAGGAAAAGGACACTGTGAGTGCCGAGACCTGCGGCAAGAACTTGTTTGGAGTCTTCTGGTAACTGCAAGGAGGCCCATGTGGCTGGAGCTCTGCTGTGAGCGGGTGGAGCTGGTGGGGGTGGTAGGGAAGGATGAAGTAAAAAGGCAGTAACCATGGCAATGAAGAGCAACACTGCTGAGCTGGGGGCGCTGCCGTCCTGCCCATTACTTACCCCTCCTCCCCAGCACTGTGGGTGACAGAAGTCAGAGCTGGGAGGCGAACCCTCCCCCACCCATTGCTCTCTGAGTGGCTTAGTTCTTGGGAATTGGTTCTAAAGGACTGGCTGGGATAGTGGTGGTGGGAAGGGCAGGGGTCTTAGCAACCTTTTCTTTTTGGGTGCAGCCCCAGCCAGCGCACCCCAAAACCTCCGTGCCATTCGCACAGACTCGGGCCTCATCCTGGAGTGGGAAGAAGTGATCTCCGAGAGCCCTTTGGAAGAGCCCCTGGGGCCTTATAAACTGTCCTGGGTTCAAGACAATGGAACCCAGGTAAGGAGCTATGGAAGCCTCCACTCTCCAGGAGTACCTGACAGTCAGCTCTCAGGGCTCCCAGATGGCTGTGCTTGGCAGGCCGGGAACTCCCACCATCCAGGGAATCCACTCCCCCCTCCCCCACCCAGGCCTCCCTTGCAGGTGCTACTCCTCATTGGATTCTGTCCGCAGTTAGGATTGTATCTGGTGGCTGGTCGCTTCTTCCGTAAAGCAGGAAGCACATTCCTGCACAAACTTGGTGAGGGCACAGATAAGGCCTTCTTATCGCCAGCCCTGTTCCCTCCCATCCCCCAGCCCTGCATTCCTGACAGAGCCTTGTTTTTGTTCCGGAGAGGCCTCTGCTGCCTAGAGCAGGAATGCAATCTCCCAGCAAGTTGTGTTCCTGCAGCCACTGAGCCCAGAGTGCCCCTGTGTGCTCCTAGCTGGATCTTTTTCTGCCCTCAAACCTTTCCTTCAGGCTCCATGTGGGGTGGGGGGCTCTTCTTGGCTGCAGAACGAGCTGACCGTGGCGGGGACCAAGGCCAACTTGACAGGCTGGGATCCCCAGAAGGACCTGACTGTGCGAGTCTGTGCCTCCAATGCAGTTGGCTGTGGGCCCTGGAGTCAACCTCTGGTGGTGTCTTCTCATGATCATGCAGGTAAGGCCTGCAGAGAGGGGAGAGGGTTTTCCAGGGCCACCTAGTGACCTCCTAATAGGCCCAGAGACTTAGAGCCAAGCTGTTGAGATCAGGGTTGGTATTTAAACTGTATCTCATTTTCCTTCCCCACCTCTAGCTCTCAGACTCAGAATTAGCACTGAAATCCTTTATTACACTGTAGGGTCACAATGGCCAGGGCCTGTCACTGGCGGGGCAGGACTCAAGTGTTTCTTGGATCTTCCTCTAGAAACTCTTTCCACTCGGTGACCCTTCTTGACTTAGGGGAGCTTCCTGCCCAGGCCAGATGCCCGTCTTAGGACCCATTGGTGGCAGCCTAGCTCATGCCACTCCCTTTCCTCCGACAGGCCAGCAGGGTCCTCCCCATAGCCGCACATCCTGGGTGCCTGTGGTCCTGGGTGTATTGACAGCCCTGGTGACGGCTGCCGCTCTGGCCCTCATCCTGCTTCGGAAAAGGCGAAAGGAGACGCGGTTTGGGTAAGGGGAGCGGGTCGGGCAGAGGGAGAGGCAGTGGTGGCTGAGGGCCTCAGGTCTGACCCCAAGTTCTGGGTTTCCTTCTAGGCAAGCCTTTGACAGTGTCATGGCGGGGGGAGAGCCAGCCGTTCACTTCCGGGCAGCCCGGTCCTTCAATCGGGAAAGACCCGAACGCATTGAGGCCACGTGTGAGTGGTGGAGGATTCTGGGAGGAAGTTCTCGTTCCTTTTTAACCAACTCATTCATTTGACCAATATGTCTAAACCTTAATGAGTCCCAGGCACACATTGATGATCAAGAGAAACCTACCCTCGTGTTGGAGAGCTAAACTCACCTCTGTGCCGGGAGGGTGGAGACGGGTGTAGGTTTTAGGTCAGGAGCTGGAGGTCTCTCTCCTTTCTCCCCAATGCCCTCTCTGCAGTGGATAGCTTGGGCATCAGTGATGAACTGAAGGACAGACTGGAGGACGTGCTCATCCCGGAGCAGCAGTTCACCCTGGGCCGCATGTTGGGCAAAGGTGTGTGGGGCTGTGCAGGGGTCGGCATCCATCTGCTCGTTCTGGGTGTGTTTGGTTGCTCCTATCACTTTGAGAGTGTGGATTTGGGTAAGTTCCTATAAACGGGGATGCGTTTGGAGGTTTGGGGAATGGTGGCTGGGAATGGGGACAGTGGAGGAGTCACACCCAACACGTTCTGCTTTGGCTGTGGGCAAAGTCATCTCCTCCAGTGCCCCAGAGTCTGATGAGTTTGTGTCCCCATGGAGGGTGACCTGGGAGGGAAGTGGGTGGGGGCAGGAAGCCAAGGGCACTCGTGTTACTGCAAGCATGGCACTTTCCATAGAAAACTGAGCTATCACTCACTGTCATTTGGACTGGCTCCTAGGAGAATTTGGTTCAGTGCGGGAGGCCCAGCTGAAACAGGAGGATGGCTCCTTTGTGAAAGTGGCCGTAAAGATGCTAAAAGGTGAGTGGAGAATAGTAGTTGTGAAGTGAGGGCATCACTTGGGAAGATAAAAGGGGCAACTGGTCCTGAAGCAAGTTCTGCTTTGCCCCTAGACTTTCTGAGACAAGCTAATCAGCACTGACTGGGATGCTGTCTGTGCCATGTGAATAAGTCACAAGCCTGACCCACACATTTATTTGTGCCCCAGCCTTCCCTCTTTGCTGTCCGCAGTGACTGGCCTCTGAGCTCATTCTTGGGGTGAATCAGGCCATGGTTAGTTGGGCTGCCAGGCTACCCAAACTAAAAGGAAGGCATTAGCAAGTGGAGAAGTTGTTGGATAGTGCCACACAAAGGGGGTTTCTCCTGCTTATGGCCAGAATATCTCCTGGGCCCTGGAAAGCCCTGGAAAGCTCTAGACACCTGAGGGACTAAGTCTGGAAGTCTTGGGGGTCAGAGCTGGGGGCACATTTTGCCTCATTTTCTCCCTCTCATCGTTTTCTTCCAGCTGACATCATTGCTTCAAGCGACATTGAAGAGTTCCTCAGGGAAGCGGCTTGCATGAAGGAATTTGACCACCCACATGTGGCCAAACTTGTCGGTGAGCACTTTCTAGGGGAGGCAGATAGAGAGGAACAGTAAAACCGTGTTTCCCCTAGGTGGGAGGATGGTCTGTGGGAGGAGGCTTGGACTTACCTGGTGAGTAAGCATGTGGCCAAGTAGACAGGGAGGAGCCTCGCTGAAATTTGACCTGATTCCAGATAAGGAGATTAGTTTGTGGTTCTTATAGTAAAGATCTGTACAATGAGGATTTTCCACCAGGAGAAGGCAGCAGAGAAGATGCTCCGGGGATCAGAATTGGCTTTATTGGGGCAGCCTAGTGCTCCTGCTGAGTAATCATCGGGCCACAGTGGGACTGGCGGGAAGACAGACGGCAGTCGGGGCTGGAGGGAGGACCTAACAGACGAAGCCGATTCAGAACCCTGAGCCATCCCCTGGCCTCCATGGGCCTCGCCCCTGACTCTCCCTTTGTCCCCAGGGGTGAGTCTCCGGAGCAGGGCGAAGGGCCGCCTCCCCATCCCCATGGTCATCCTGCCCTTCATGAAGCACGGGGACCTGCACGCCTTCCTGCTTGCTTCGCGGATTGGGGAGAACCCCTTTGTGAGTGCCTGGGGGCGGACAGGGCCAGGAGAAAACCAGGATGGGAGAACAGGGCCTGGAAGGGATCTGGGATCCTGGGAGGGAGGCCCCAGCTTGGCCAGTAGGGCTGATGAAGGTGGTTGGAAGGAGTGCACTGAATTTGACTCCTTTTATCCTAGCAAACTTCCTTCTCCTTCACAAATCTAGGCTGGGAGAAGAGCCCTGTGAGAGCTCAAGTGGGGAGAGTTGTGGCTCTTGGGCTTTCTCTCAGACTTGCCAAAGTTTCCTTGTCCTGGGAACCCCCCTCCATCCAACTTTTTTCAGTAATTCTGAGAACGTCCTTTGGGCCTTCTGGTCAGAAACCCCATTCATTCTGCCCCAGCTGGCGGGGGGGGGGGGCAAGTCCAGTCTGAGCTTACCCTGTCTGCCCCCCAGAACCTGCCCCTGCAGACCCTGATCCGGTTCATGGTGGACATTGCCTGTGGTATGGAGTATCTCAGCTCCCGGAGCTTCATTCACAGAGACCTGGCTGCTCGGAATTGCATGTATGTAAATTCTGGAGGACTCAGCGGTGGGAGGCATTAGCCGGTGCCAGGAGGAGCTAGCTAATGGTCAGCTTCTGCCTGGGTCCTTGTCAGTTATGTGGGGGGACAGCTTGAGAGCAAAGATGTCCCAGCTCTAGTAAGGCTGTGGGCATGGGGGAAGGCTGATCCCATCTCCCAACACAGGCTGGCAGAGGACATGACAGTGTGCGTGGCTGACTTTGGACTCTCCCGGAAGATCTATAGCGGGGACTACTACCGTCAGGGCTGTGCCTCCAAATTGCCCGTCAAGTGGCTGGCCCTGGAGAGCCTGGCTGACAACCTGTACACTGTGCACAGTGACGTGGTGAGGAGGGTGACTCCTTGAGGCTTGGTGGTAGCTCAAGTGGTCTGGACTGCTTCGTTAGGGTGGACCTTTAGGATCCTCAGGGACCTCGCCAGGTCTGCTCTTTGGATTTTGGCCACCCAATTATGTAGCCCCTGAGCCCCAAGATGTGCTTGCCTGGGAACCATGGCTCTGCCTGGCTTAAGAAGCCTCAGGACAGCACACTCCCCGCCCCCCCCCCGCCCTGCCCCCCGCCATTGCTTCAACCTTGATTCTGTCCTAGTGGGCCTTCGGGGTGACCATGTGGGAGATCATGACTCGTGGGCAGACGCCATATGCTGGCATCGAGAATGCTGAGATTTACAACTACCTCATCGGCGGGAACCGCCTGAAACAACCCCCAGAGTGTATGGAGGATGTGTGAGTGTCCTGGGAAGGGGATCCTGGGAGGAAACAGGATCTGGGGTGGCTGTTGGCCCAGTGGATATTCAGAACTTCACTTGGACCGTTTTTTTTTTTTTTTTTTTCGCGTGAACAGGCACTGGGAAACGAACCCGGGTCTCTGGCATGGCAGGCCTGCCTGCTGAGCCACTGTGGCTTGCCCCAGTTGGACCTTTTTTTAAAAAATATTTTTGGTAGATGCTCTCCCTTTCCCATCCCATGTTTCTTGCACTAACCCCTTTTTCTATCATTATTCAGTTTCTAGGGAGAGCCAGCTACCCCAAGGGCAGGAGATATAGGGTTGAGCAGCAAGGCAGGTTTCCCTGTCACCTCCTTCCTTGGACTCCTAGACTAAACTCCCCCTCCCTGTAAAAGAGGGCTGCACAGGGGCGTAAAGAAAACCGTGCTTTCCCATCACATCTCTTGCCTTAACAGAGAGGGGAGGCTGGGGGCAGAGGTTGGGTTCGTTTCTTGGTCTTGACCTCCTCTTGAGGGAGTGGAGGGGACCTGAAATAACAAATTGAGATGCCAGGGAGGAAGAAGCTGCCTTCTTAACTTTCTGGAAGCCTGAAGCCATCGGGAGTGGGGTGGTGGTAGTATACTGCCCACTGGGGAGGGGTGCCATTGAATCCCTTAAGATGAGATGCCAGTAAATCCAACTGACATTAGCTGGTACTTTACAGGCATTATTTCAGGTAATCCTGATCTAAGCCTATGAGTTTATTATCCCCATTTTGTAGATGAGGAAATAGGATTAAGGAGGTTAAGTAACATGGCCAAGGTCACGCAACTATTAAATGATGAGTTGGGATTTGAGTCTAGATCTCTGTGATTTTAGAGTTTGTGCTTTTACTTAACCATCATACAAACTGTGATTTGTCTGTCCTAATCCATGTTTCCCTAGTCCATCCAAGCAAGAGTTCCCCAGGGTCCCCAGAGGACCTTTTTGCTAGCACCAGAAGAAGGGAGGCTGCAGTGGTCTGGGGAAAGAATTCTTGTCCTGGGGCTGAGCCAGCAGAAGCCTGAGACTGTGGATAGGCAGAGGAGGGCTCAGGCTGGAGAACCACGAACTATCAGATGCCCATCTTTTTTTTTTTTAATGTGATTTTATTGATATATCGCTACACACCATACAATTCATTGAAAGTATACAATCAGTGGTTCACAATATCATCACATAGTTGTGTGTTCACCACTATGATCATTTCTAGAACATTTGCACCACTCCAGAAAAAGACATAAAAAAGAAAAAAAAGAAGAAAAACCCATATATCCTATATTCCTTACCCCTCCCTTTATTGACCGCTAGTATTGCAGTCTACCCAATTTTAGGACTTAAAATAGAAGTAGGTTAAGTAAGACAGTATAGTATTGATACATATCAGTGGAACAAAACAAAACATCCAGAAGTAGATCCTCATAAACATGGGCAACTGACTGTTTTTTTTTTTTGCAATATGGTTGTACAATCATTATCAAAGATCAGGGCTACTGGATAACAGTTCAGCAACTTCAGGTATTTCCTTCTGGCTATTCTAAAACACGAGACACTGAAAAGAAGCATCTTTTGAGTCAGTAGTCACAGTCATTTGTTAAATCCTAATTTCTCGGTTACACCTCCTCTGCCTCATTTGATCTTTCCGTTTTCAGGCATATCAGGGCAATGACCATTTTAACTTCTTTGTGCTGGAAAAAGATGTTGACCTTCTAGGGTAGAGAAGTGAGCCTCTTTATTGTGGTTTGTTTTGTTTTTTACTTTGTTTATTGTGAAATAAACCGTTATCGTTCTTGTAGAGACTGATACTAGAGGACCTATTTGGCCTAGGGTCAGTCTCAGATGCCCGTCTTTCAAAGGGAGTGTGTTTGAGTCCCTTTCCTCTAGGGCAGTGGGTTTGAAGTGCCTGAGCCTGGGAGGTGGTTGGCTCACCTGCACCTGAGAAGCAAGTCCGAGGGCAGGAAGCAGGCTCTGCTCCTCCTGTTCATTCAGTAGAGTTCAGTGCACGATCATGGCAGGCAGCCCGGGTCTCCCTGTGGCTGCAGGCTGGCCGGCTCCTGTCTGGAGCTGCGAGGCTCTGTCTGGTGCTGCGAGGCTCTGCTAGACCCTGGGGACCAGGTCCTGGCTCAGCGTCCGGCCAGGCTGGAGCTGGTGTTGCCGAGGGTGGATTGGGGCCAGTTGGCTCCTAACACAGCCTTGAGATATGTCCCGGTCCGGCTGTGTGCCCGCCGCCCCAGATCATTCCCACGGCCTGCTTGGGGTCTGGCGTCGCCCCCATCACTGGGACCCCCTGTCAGGAAGGCTTATGGGGGGGGCGTGGCAGGGGGTGCTGTTGGGTGCTTTTGTAATAGACACAGGCAAGAGAGAGTCTGGCCTTTGCTGTGATTGGACCTGGCTTCGGGCCCTACCCGATGGTAGTAGTTGTTGTTTTCTCAGTCCGCGGGCATTCCCCAGGAATTGGGAGAGGGCTTCAGAGAAAAGCTTCAATAAAGCCCCTGAAATTGTATTTAACAAGTGTTCATGCCAGGGAAAGAGGGCTGGAAACTTCTTTCAGATTCTCAATTGGTCTATGCATAGGAGCATAGGAAGGACTCTGGAGCTGACCTACCTGGCTTTAAACCACAGCTCCATCACTTTTTACCTGTGTTACCTTAATTTAAAGTTTTTAATGTCTCTGTGCTCCAGTTTCTGCAATTGTAAATCTGAGATAATGGCACATATTTCTTTAGGTTATAAAAATTAAATGATTTAATAAATGTAAAACACTTAGAAGACAGCCTGATACCTAGTAAGCCCTATCCACCAGTTTGTTAAATAAATATTTAAATAAAACCACTGTTCCATGTGATTAAGGGGCCTCTGCATTTGAGAAAAGGGCCATTTCTTCTTGCTCCTTATATTTCCTTCCACCCTTCTCTCCACTCCAGGTACGAGCTCATGTACCAGTGCTGGAGAGCAGACCCCAAGCAGCGCCCAAGCTTCACGTGCCTGCGAATGGAACTGGAGCACATCCTGGGCCACCTGTCCGTGCTGTCCACCAGCCAGGACCCTCTGTACATCAACATCGAGAAAGCAGAGGAGCCTGTCGGGGGAGGCAGTGTGGCGCTACCTGGCAGGGACCAGGCCAGCGTGGGGGCTAGGGACGGCAGTGGCATGGGGGCAGTGGGGGGGACCCCCAGTGACTATCGGTACATCCTCAGCCCCGGGGGACTGACCGAGGGGCCTGGGCAGGAGGAGCAGCAGCCGGAGAATCCTCTCCACGAAGCCCAGAGGCAGCTGCTACTGCAGCAAGGGCTACTACCCCACAGTAGCTGTTAGCCCGTATGCAGAGGGCATCCGGGGCCATCCGACTCAGCCCCAGGTGACCCCAGCCCAGACAGCAAGGTGTGGAGGCTCCTGTGGTAGTCCTCCCGAGCTGGGCTGGCAAGCCTGGACCCAACTTGCCCAATCCCGGTTCTTCCTGCAGCCACCCTGTGGCCAGCCTGGCATCAGTTCAGGCCCCCGCTGGGTGGAGGTGGGCCAGGCCTGGCTGTCTGAACTCAGGCAGCTGGCAGGAGGGGGTGCTTATTTTCCATGGTTATCATGGGTGTGAATGGGAGTAGGGGGAGGGTAGATCCAGCCCTGTGGGCCCCTACCCTCCTGACTGAGCTGCCCCTGCCGCTTTAGCGCATGCATTGAGCCGCCCCCCTGGCCTGGGGGCCCAGCTCTGCCCATGCCTGGGCTTTAAATGCTCAGGTTTGACCCTCTGAGTCACAAAGAGATGCCCTTGTGTTATTACCCTTTAGGTGAGAATTGGTAAAGGGTGGAACAGTCAGGTCCCGAGCCCCGGCAGTGGAACCCTCTCAGGTCTGAACAGCGTCCCCTGCCTGATTCCCCACGCTGCCTCGGCCATGACAGCTGAGGGAGAGGGTGCTTCCCTGCAGCTGACCAAGTCACACGAAGGCAAGCTGGAGAACCGGGGGCTGCCAGATGCCCATCTTTTAAAGACAGTATACGGGGCCCAGCAAGGAATGGGGTGCTGAGGGGCTTGCCCAGGAATGAGTGAGGCCAGAGAGGAATCCAGGAGCCCCTCCCCCTGCCCTCACAGTCTGAGCATGCGACCAAATCCCAACTCTCCTAAGACTAACAAAGGCAGCTGTGTCGAGGCCCAAGCCTTCCATGCAGTGCCCTTACTCCCAACCTCCCCTCTAACTGGAGACTCTTCTGTCCCAGGTCTCTGGATAGGAAATGGGCCTGATGTGGGTGCGGGGGAGTTACTGGATTCTGAACCCCAGTACAGGCCCATGTGCTTTGGGGAGTGCATGGGTCGTGTTCTTGCTGTTGGGGTCATTTCCAAGCTGTTAGATGCTGTTTAAAAACAGAAATAAAATTGAAGACTATGGACCCGAGGTTTTGTCTCTTAAATGTTTACTTTTTTCCCAGAGCACAAAAATGAAGCATCTCTGCATAAAGAAATCTGGGAAGGGATATGCCAAAATGTTAACAGTTGTTACCTTTACATGATGCGATTAAAGAAACTTTTTTTTTTTTGCTTTGTGCTTCTCAAGTTTTCTGAATTGAACACCAATTTCTCTTTTGTAATTAGAGAAAATCCCATTAAATCTTATTATGCTAAAGATAATACATGGTCAGAAAACAAAAAATATGACTCACCTATAATCCCATCATCTAGAAATTTAAAAACTCTTGACCTTTGAAAAAGTAATTCTCTTCATTATCTTGGAGCAGGACAAAGAGGCTGTATTTATTGTCTATCAGGCTTTTTATCACTGGGTGTGGAGACTTTTGTTCTCACCATCACACTCTTGCTTGGAGCCAGGGGGAAACTTCTGTGGGAAGAGGTAGGCAAAAAGAATAGTGAGCCTTTTGAGGATTAGAAATAAGAGCACAGAATTTACTTCCAAGTATTTCTACCTGAAACTTTTAGTTTAGCAGCTTTTAGAGCAAACTCATGGGAGCATGCCGCAGGAGGCGTGGGAAACAAGCCATACTCTGCGGTGCCGGGCATGGGAGGGCGGGGAGCGGCCCAGGTGTTGCACTCCTGGCTGAGGGCGGTTGGATGAGGCAGGCACTTCGGAAAGCAAATATCCAGAAAAACCTGTTGCTGGCACTCCACATTCTGGTTCCCACGTGGATCATGGGACCTGCATTAGCTTCCAGGGAAGTGCCTGTCAGAATGTTTCCTGCCATCATTAATTTTAGCTGCAGGTAGGCATTGCCCATGAGGTATCCTTTGGGAATTATTAATTGAGACGACCTCTGCTCTCAAATAATTGTCTACCATGATGGGCTCCTATTAATCGCCAAGTGCTGTGTCCACAGCTTTAAATGTATCATCTCATATAAACAACATTGTTATAAAGTGGGCATAAAATTATCATTCTCCAACAGACAGGACAAGAGATGCAGATTAAGTAACCTGTCCAAGGATAGCTAGCTGATAAGTGGTGAATCTGAGCCTGAAGTCTATGACATCAGAGACCAGAATCCGTGTATCCCTTCTTTTCATTTCATCTTTTGGGTGACTATAGGTCAATTGGAGGCATCTTTTAAAATGCCTAGGAGACCTGAATGAGTGTATCCGTGTGTGTGAAACAGTCTAACCTCTTCAAGTGGGAGTCACCTATTAGTAAGAAAGTCAGCACAGCTAATTTTATCAGCTCAATCTTTTCCCCAAGCATCTTGGTTGGTTCTCAATGGCCAAGGGCTTTGCTGTAGATGATAATAGTGGATTATTTAAACGCCTTTTACTGAAGTATAGCACCTGCAGAAAAGTGCACAAATAATAAATGCACAGTCCTTAAGAATATTCACAAACAGACCCAAATAATCACCAGCCAGGTGACTGGCTTGCCAGGTCAAGAAACATGACCTTGTGCCCCAGCCCAATCTCTGTCCCCTCTCTGCTCTCCAAAGAGAGCCTCTATCCTGACTTCCAACACCCTGGATTAGTGTAGCGCTTTTATTTTTATTTTTAATGGAATTTGATTTATATACATTCACATACCATGGAATCATCCAAAGTGTACAATATCATCATAGAGCTGTGCATTTATCGACATAATTTACTTTTTTTCTTTTTTGTATAAGATAACATACAGACAAAAAAGCAATACATTTCAAAGCACACCGCAACTATTAGTTATAGAACATATTTCAGAGTTTCACATGGGCCATAATTTCACGATTCTAGGTTTTTGCTACTAGCTGCTCCAAGATGCTGGAGACTAAAAGAAATACCAATATAATGACTCAGCACTCATTCTTATTTATTACACCCAACCTTCTTGGTATAACTCCATTACCTTTGACCTTTCTCCAATTTTTTTTTCTCTTTCAATTTTTTTAAAGGAATTTGGGCTATGCCCATTCTAACTTTTTCACATTGGAAGTGACTCTCAATAATATGAGATAGGAAGGTGGAACTAGCTGATGTTCTGGAGAGGCTGCCCCTTTGTATTTCAGGACCTATCTGGTCTAGGGACCCATCTGGAGGTTGTAGGTTTCTGGAAAGTTACCCTAGTGCATGCAACCTTTGTAGAATCTTATATATTGCTCTAGGTGTTTTTTTTAGGATTTGCAGGAATGGTTTTGGTTGGGGGTTGGCAAGTTATGGTGGGTAGCAATGTCTAACTGCAGTTGGTGTAAAAGCAACCTCAGAGTAGCCTCTTGACTCTATTTGAACTCTCTCTGCCACTGATACCTTATTTGCTACGCTCCCTTTTCCCCTTTTGGTCAGGATGGAATTGTTGATCCCACCATGCCAGGGCCAGGCTCATCCCTGGGAGACATCTCTCATGCTGCCAGGGAGACTTTCACCCTTGAATGTCATGCCCCATGTTGCAGGGAGGGCAATGGTTTCACTTGCAGAGTTGGGCTTAAAGAGGGAGAGGCCACAGCGTAGGTCTCTTTGACATTCTTATAAACAGATTCATAAAAGTTGGCTTATTTTGTATTTAGCTTCTCTTACTCACCAATATGTTTATGAGAATCATCCAATCCTGGCAATTCTGAGAGCTTGAAGTGGAAAAGAAGAAGCAAGAGTAAACTAGAGTTTTTGTTATATTGTTTTTTATTATATCCTCCAGGGCAGTGCTTTTCAAACTTCTCAAATAAGATGTCCCCAGATAAATCAGCTGGGAATCTTATTAAAACTCAGGCTCTGAGTCAGCACGTCTGGGGTGGGGCCTGAGGTTCTGCATTTCTAACCAGCTTCCAGGTGATATGGAGGCTGCTGGGCTGAGGACCACACTTGGAGGAACAAGGAGGTGCCCCATTAACAACCTGAAAGTGTGCAGCAGGGGTTTGGAAAATCATTTAATGACTGCAAGTTGTAATCATTTAAACAAAATAGCATTAATGGAGACTATTGGAAGAGAATATAATTTCTACATCTTACAAAATTTAATTACTGTTTTGGCATGTGTGTCTGATGGATATTTTTCTACTTAAAAAAAATCAATTTATTTTTTCAAAGAGATGCTAAATACCCAGGGTAAAAGTTTCAAAAGGTGCAGAAAGGTAGACAGTGAAAAGAAGTTGCCTTCTCTCAGGCCCCTCAGGTTCTCTCTCTCCAGAGCCAACCACTGTTCCTGAATTTATTGTGAATTCTTCAAGAGATATTTTGCCCATATACTTATTTTTCCTTTACATAAATGTTAGGCTATGATGCATGCTGTTCGGCCCCTTGTTCTTTTTATTAACAATATGGATAAGTAAATAGCTAATGCTTTATGTTCTGGATATTGTTCTCAGTGCTTTAGGTACTTTCACTCATTTAATCGTCACAACAGTAGGTACAATTATTATTCCAATTTTATAGACATGATTCAAGCCTAGTTTACCCTGCAGAGCTTCTACATTATACAAGGTTTATAACTTTTATATGTATAACCTTTATGTTTTATACATCTGTGGAGTAACTGTATGATGTATCATAATTTATTTACCAAGTTCCCTTTTTTAAAAAAATATGTATTTTTTTAAACAACAAACGTACAAACATTCTTGACAAGGTTCCAATCAATGACTCACAATATCATCACATAGCTGTGTTATCACACCATGATTATTTTTTTTCAACATTTGCATCTCTCCAGCAAAAGAAAAAGAATAAAGAAAAAACTCATACATGCCATACCCCTTACCCCTCCCTCTCATTGACCACTAAGTATTTCAATCTACTGAATTTATTTTAACCTTTGTACCTCCCTACTGTTTATTTTTTAACCTTATTTTTTTCACTCATCTGTCCATACCCTGGATAAAAGGAGCATCAGACACAAGGTTTTCACAATCACACAGCCACATTGTAAAAACTATAGCATTATACAGTCATCTTCAAGAAACATGGCTACTGGAACACAGCTCTACAGTTTCAAGTATTTCCCTCCAGCTACTCTAATACACTATCAACTAAAAAGGAGTATCTATATAATGCATAAGAATAACCTCCAGGATAACCTCTTAACTCTGTTTGAAATCTCTCAGCCACTGACACTTTATTTTGTCTCATTTCTCTTTTCCCCCTTTTGGTCCCAGCTTGTCCCAGGAATCCTGTCCCACATTGTCAGGGAGGTTTACACCCCTGGGAGTCATGTCCCACAGAGAGAGAGGGAGGGCAGTGAGTTCACTTGCCAGGTCGGCTTAGAGAGAGAGAGGCCACATCTGAGCAGCAAAAGAAGTTCTCTGGGGGTGACTCTTTGGCCTAATATTTTTTTACATGGGCAGGCACAGGAATTAAACCCGGGTCTCCAGCACGGCAGGTGAGAACTCTGCCTGCTGAACCACCATGGCCCACCCTCTTAGACCTAATTTTCAGTAAGCTTAGACTATCCTTGGCAGGGATAAGTTTCATAGAAGCAAACCCCATGATTGAAGTCTCAGCCTATTTTGTCCCCACTGCTTGCGAAAATATCAAGAATTCTCCAAATGGGGAGGTTGAAAAATTTTCCCTTTCTCCCCATTCCCCCAAAGGGACTTTGCAAATCCTTCTTTATTCACTGTTCAAATTACTCTGGGATTTATCAGGACATCATACTAACCTGGACAAACCAACAGAATCTCATGCCCTATTCAAGGTTCCATGTACTTATGATGTTCAATTAAACTGACCATGTAAGTTAAATTAGGAAAAAACACTAGTCAAAATATAAATTTTGCATCAAATAAACATTTCTTGCCTTAGTCTCACATGGAAGTTGAAGTTTTAAATTATGAAAGACCATCTATTTTCAACACCCTGCAATACTGACATTCCTTTGTTCTTCCTCATGCAAAAATATTTTTTAATTTGTACATTTAGTCAACTATCATTATGCACTCTAGGCATTCCTAGATTATACCACCTCAGTCTTTATCGTCTATCTTTCCTTCTGGTTTCATATGTGCCCCCAGCCCTCCTCCCTCTATTGTTCCCACATTCAGTGTACTTAGATTATTGTGCTACAATCAGGTAATATTGTGCTATCCACGTCTGAATTTTTACAATTAGTCCTGTTGCACAATTTGTATCCCTTCAGCTCCAGTTACCCAATCTCTACCCTATTTCTATCTTCTGATAACCCGTGTTCTTAGCTGAAATTCTCCAAGTTCACTCATTAATGTTAGCTCATATCAGTGAGATCATACATTATTTGTCCTTTTGTTTCTGGCGAATTTCACTCAGCATAATGGCTTCAAGATCCATTCATCCATGTTGTTACATGTTTTGCTGTGTAATATTCCATTGCATGTATTTACCATGTTTGTTTAGCCACTTATCTGTTCATGGACATTTGGGCTGTTTTCATCTCTTGGCAATTGTAAATAATGCTGCTATAGACATAGGCTGGCAATTGTCTGTTTGTGCTCTTGCCTTCATGTCCTCTGAATAGATACCTAGCAATGGGATTGCTCAATCATATGGCAATTCTATACTTAGCTACCTGAGGAACTGCCAAATGGCTTTCCACAAAGGTAAAATGTACCATTTTACATTTTACAGTGGATTAGTGTGCCTCTTTTTCCACATCCTCTCCAGCACTTATTGCTTTCTTTTTTTTATATTGGCCATTCTGGTGGGTATGAGATGACATCTTATTGTAGTTTTGACTTGCATTTCCCTAATAGCCAGGGAAGTTGAGCATCTTTGCATCTGCCTTCAGCCATTTGTATTTCCTCTTCTGAGAAGTGTCTGTTCATGTCTTTTGCCCATTTTAAAATTGGGTAGTTTGTCTTTTTGTTGTTGAAGAATCTCTTTATGTATTCTAGATACTAGACCCTTATGTGATATGTGGTTTCCAAATATTGTCTCCCATTGCGTAGGCTGCCTTTTTACTTTCTTGACAAAGTTCTTTGATGCACAAAAGTGTTTAATTTTGAAGAGTCCCCATTTATCTATTTCTTTCTTCAATGCTTGTGCTTTGAGTGTAAGATCTAGGAAACTGCCTTCTATTACAAGTTTTATAAGAGATTTCCCTACAGTGTCTTATAGAAGTTTTATGGTCTTAGCTCTAATGTTTAGGTCTTTGATCGATTTTGAGTTAATTTTTGTATAGGGTGTGAGATATGGATCCTCTTTCATTCTTTTGCATATGGATATCCAGTTCTCCAGGCACCATTTATTGAAGAGGCTGCTCTGTCCCACGTGAGTTGGTTTGTACCAAGTTCCCTTCTGATGGACCTTTAGGTTGTTTCCAATATTTGCAATGAGATTTTCAGGCAAACATCATTTCCTACCTGTGGGGTTATAACTATAGGTATATTCCTAAAAGAGCAATTTCTGGATCAAAGGATGAGTATTTTATACATTTTGGTTGATATTACCAAGTTGCCCTCCATAAAGGTTATAACAATTTATATTTCCACCAACATATATATGATCAGGATTATCACACTTTCTGAATTTTGCCCATCTGATAAGTGAAAATGGTATTTCGGCATTGCTTCAATTTGTATTTTTCTTATTATGTGGGTTATCTTTTCATATATTTTAGAGCCATTTTAACTTTCATTGCTGTGAACTTTGTCATATGCTTTCCTTTTATACTGTGCTAGTCTTTTGTTATTAATTTCTAAATGCTCACTTTATATTTAGGAGATGACACCTTTGCCTGTGGTATATGGTGGTATATAGTGTGTTTTTATTATTTTGTTTTCCTTTTTGCCATGCAGAAATTTTTTTATCTTCACATCGAGTTTTTGTTTGGTGTATGCGAGTGTGTGGCTTCTAGATTTTGTATCATACTTAGAAAGGACTTCCTCAACTCAAGATTATAAAAAAAATTCTATGCTTTCTTCTAGTGCTTCTACTTTTCAAGGTTTCATTTTGATTCATCTGAAATTTATTTTGGAGTAAAAAGTGAGGTAGGGACCCATGTTCATTATTTTCCAGATGGCTTTTCATTGTCCTAACACTGCAAATTGAATTATCCGTATTTTCTTGAATAATCTATCTCCATGTATAACTATATATGCATATATATATAGCCTCCTTTATCATATACAAAATTCATGTATGTATCTGTGTTTATTTCAGGCTTCTTTATCTCATTTCTGTGTGCCAGTACCACTGTTACACTATTTGAATTACTATAACTTTATAACGCATCTTTTTTACACAATCCTATTAAATTTTTTTCAATGTTCTGCGAGGTTTTAGGAATACCATTATAGGGCATGGCGTAGTGCTGTCTGGAGAAGGAATATAGGTCTCTGAAGGCTTTATGGAAGAGTAATGGACCACAATCAAGATCAGAACCCTGAGATCTACATAATTCCTCAATCTTGCCAGTGCTTCAGGTTGGAGGGGCTCCTGCTAAAGGGCTCTGAGTATGAGAGAAGAGGAGGTAACAGGCTGGGGCCACTCTTCTGTCCCTATCCACAATGAACAGTTCTCTAGGTTCTGTTGATTCCATTCCCTTAGTCTTTGTAATGGGTCTTTTCCCATGTTTTGGTTTGCTAAAGCTAGCAGAATGCAAAGCACCAACAATGGGTTGGCTTTTAACAATGGGGGGTTATTAATTTACAGTTTGCAGTTTTTAGGCTATGAAAATGTCCAACTCAAGGCATCAAGAGGATGATACTTAGACTCTATCTATGATTTTGTTGTTTTCAACTTCTGGTTTCAGTGGCTTCCGCTCTGAGCTTCTGTGGGTCCTCACGGAGCTTTTCTCCATGAGCTTCTCTCAACTTTGTCTCTTCGCTTCCTTATGTGTTTTATTCTCCTTTTAAGGACTCCAGCAAGGGGATCAAGACTCACCCTGAATGAGGTGGTCACAGCTCAAGTGCAATAACCTAATCAAAAGTTCCCACCTACGGTAGGTCAGCACCCACAGGAATGGATTGAAAGAACAGAACTTTTTCTGGGGTACATAGCAGTTTCAAACTTCCACACTCCACCATCAGCATCCTCAGCCCTCCCCTCATCCCCAGACTAATCTGACTCCTGAGAAATCTTCATTGACCACTCCTCACCCAGCCCAGGTCACACCCTTTAGTTTTAACCCTCTCTATCCTAGGAATTTGCCCCCAGGGCTCTCACCTTCTGTAATTATAAGAATTAGTTATGACTATTCCCCTTACCAAAATGCAACTTGTATGAGCACGGGGACCCATATGCTTCATTCATCACAGTACTCCTGCACTTTAGCACAGTATCTGTCACATGGCAAGCGCACAATAAATATGCATTAAATGGATGTGGGAGTAGAGGAAAAGGTGGTGTCTAGTAAAATTTATGACTGGAGGATTTGGTGGATGGTGAGATTATTGATTGACTTAGTTCACATTAACCTCAGTTTTCTGTTCTATTAGCTGGAAAAAGAGTATTTATCTATCAAGGCCCTTGTGAGAATTAATCGAACAAGGTATTTAAGCAAGTGCCTAGAAGAGTGTCTGACATTCACTAGCAATGGACAGTCCAAGAGGAAATTAAAAAAACAATTCCATTTACAACAGTATATATATGTGTATATATGTATATATATATATATATGAGTGAACTTAACCAAAGTTACAAAAGACTTGTATACTGAAAGCTACAAAACTTGTATACTGAAAGTTACTGAAAGAAATTAAAGAAGATCTAAATAAATGGCAAGACATCCCATATTCGTGGTTTGGAAAAGTTCATATGTCGATATTACCCAAAGCAATATACAAATTCAGTGCAATCCCTTACAAAATTCCAGCAGCCTTTTTTGGCAGAAATGGAAAAACTGATCTTCAAATTCATGTGAAATTTCAAGGGGCCCTGAACAGCCAAAACAATCTTGAAAAAGAACAGCATTGGAGAACTCACTCCTCCAAATTTCAAATTTTACTACAAAGCAATAGTAATCTAAAGAGTGTGGTATGCTAAAAGGCAAATGCATAAAGTGTAGTGATAAACAAATGATTGTGAGCTCATAATGTGTAAATATGTGACTCGTGACAAGATTTACATAAAGGCGGAGGGGGTGTAAGAACATAGTTTATGTATGCTATTAAAGTTAAGTTCATATCAAAGCAAAAAGATTGTTATAGGTTTAGGGTGTTAGATATAAGCCCCATGGTAACCACAAAGAAAACTTCAGAGGATATGCAAGCTCATAGAGACAGAAAGTAGAGTATAGGTTTCCAGGGGTCGGGGGGCAGGTGTAATTGAGAAATCAGGATTTAAGGGATGATTTTGATTACTCAGTCATGACAAAGATATTTCTTTTTGCTTTCTGATATATTGGAGCAGACAGAGGGAAATTCCTGAAATCTCTAAATTGTAATCCAGCTGCCTTGATCTCTGATAATGATTAAATAGCCCTTATCTTCTGTCCCTGTAATGGTAAAAGCCTTGTGACTAACCTTCCTTTGTCCCCAGTTATCCAGTTTTTCAACTTTAGAGTCTTGTAATCACTAAAGTCAGCGCCTAAGGTTTATTAATGAAGGGTCAGCCCAGACCTAACCCACCCCAAGCCCAAATTTATCTTGATAACCGATACTAGATCTAACCAAGTGGGCCCGTCTGACATGCACAGTAGCTGAGACTTAAACCTACAAGTCACCTATACCTCATTATGTCATTTTCTGACATACATTCTGTGACCAAGCATGTAATCAGTCTACACATGCTCAATAATTAGATCACCTCTAATGATATTATCTGGGATCACTGTGCTCATTATTCTAAATCCTGCCCATCTTTTTCTCTAATAAAACTATCTTAATTACTGCAGTTGGGGGAGACAAATTTTGCTCTGCTTTCCCATTATTCACATAATAATAAACCCTTTCTTCAGAAAGAAAGATAGATGTTAAAGATCGAGATGGTATAGTCTAGGAATGCCTAGAGTGTATAATAATAGTGAAATGTACAATGTACAAATTTTAAAAATGTTTTGGCATGAGGAAGAACAAAGGAATGTCATTATTGCAGGGTGCTGAAAATAGATGATAATTAATACTTTAAAATGTCACCTTATGTGTGAGACTAAAGCAAAAAATGTTTATTTGTTACAAAATTTCGATTTTGACTACAGCATTTCCTAATGTAACTCATGTAGATAGTTTGATTGAATGTCATAAGTACTTGGAATCTCAGGTAGCACATGAGATTTTGTTGGTTTGTCCAGAGTGATCCCCCGATGAATCCCAGAATGATTTGATCAGTGACTGGAAAAGTATTTGCAAGCCCCCTTTGGGGAATGGTGAGAGTGGGGAGAAATTCAACTTCCCCAAGTTGAATTCTTGATATTCTCATAAGCAGTGTGGACAACCAAAGCTATAGGCTGAGACCCCCAGTCTTGGGGTTTGTTCACATGAAACTTAACCCCACAAAGGATAGGTCAAGTCTACTTAAAATTTAGGCCTAAGAGTCACCCCCAAGAGATCCTCTTTTGTTGCTCAGATGCGGCCTCTCTCTCTAACTAACAAGACGAGCAGTCTCACCACCCTCCCCCTCTCTGCGTGGGACACGACTCCCAGAGGTGTGGACCTTCCTGGCAACGTGGAACAGAGATCCTGGAATGAGCTGAGACTCAGCATCAAGGGACCGAGAAAAACCCTAGAATGAGCTGAGAATTAACCTCAAGGGATTGAGAGAAACTTCTCGACCAAAAGGGGGAAGAGTAAAATGAGGCAAAATGTCAATGGCTGAGAAATTCCAGAGTCGAGAGGTTATCCTGGAGGTTATTCTTACGCATTAAATAGATGTCACCTTGTTGTTCAAGATGTAGTGGAGAGGCTGGAGGGAATTGCCTGAAAATGCAGTGCTGTGTTCCAGTAGCCATGCTTCTTGATGATGATTGAACAATGATATAGCTTTCACAATGAGACTCTGTGAATGTGAAAACCTTATATCTGATGCTCCCTTTAGCTACTATATCAACAGAAGAGTAGAACATACGGAATAAAAATAAATAATAGGGGGAACAAACGTTAAATAAATTCAGTTTGAAATAGTGGTAAATGAAAGCGAGGGGTAAGGGGTATGGTATGTATAGTCTTTTTTTCTCTATTATCATTTTATTTCTTTTTCTGTTGTCTTTTTATTTCTTTTTCTAAATTGATGCAAATGTACAAAGAAATGATGAATATGCAACTATGTGATGATATTAAGAACTATTGATTGTATATGTAGAATGGAATGATATCTAAATGTTTTGTTTATTAATTTTTTTAATTAATAAAAAAAGTTTTTAAAAAATAATAAACCCTTTCTCTCTTTGAGACTCTGGTGTCTCAGGAATAGATTATTGAGCTCGTCTGACAAAGGAATCCATGGTTTTGTCCAGTAACACAAGGGCAATGCCAACTTAATGAGAAAACCAATGCAGGGTTTCTATTGGGGCTGAAGGGAGAGATAATAATGACTGGTGGTGAGGGCACTGCAACATTGTGACTCTGATTAATCCCACTGAACAGTATGCTTGGGAGGGGTTGGGATGGGAAGATTTACATTGTACATATGTTTCCACAATTTAAAAAAAAGAGAGAAACTAAAGAGATAATGACAATTAAATGTGATACATGATACTGGATGAATCCTAAGAACGGAGGAGAAAGGGCTCAAAAGGACATTATCGGATATAAAAACAAATTGGAATGTAGAATATAAACTTTATTATAACAACGTCAAATTTCTTGAACTTGCCAACTGCATTTAGGCAGATAAATAAGTGAAAATCCTTGTTGGTAGGAAATGTACATGGAAGCTTTATGTGTTCAAGGAGAAGGACGTACGTAACCTGCTCTCAGATGTTCAGAAAATAGATAGCTTCATAGATTGATAGATGGTTGTAACTAGTACGATAGGACTAAAGTGGCAAAATGTTAAAATTGGTAGATCTGTGTATCTGGGTGGGGAGGGGGTGCAAGGGCATAGGAGCAGTTGGAGTTCTGTCTGTGGGGTTTCTATTATTTTTGCTACTGTCCTGTAAGTTCAAAGTTGCCTCCTAATAAAAAGTAAAAAAAAAAAAAAAAAAAGAATATAGCACTTGCATAAAGACAAATCGTCAAAGGAACAGAATTAAATGCCAGAAATAAAGCCACACATCTATGGCCAATAGATTTTATTAGTAGTATTAGTTTTGCATGGGCAGGCACGGAGAATCAAACCCGGATCTCCAGCATGGCAGGTGAGAATTCTGTCTGCTGAGCCACCGTTGCACCACCTTAGATTTTTTTTTTTAGGAATTTTTAAATACTGGGCAGAGATAAACCACTATGGGAAGAAAACCAACCCAACAGTTAGCTATTACCCATCTAAAATACTATATTCAACAGAGGAAATTCTTCTTTTGGAGAGCACACATGAGAGTATTATAATAAAGCTGATTATTTGTACTTTCTGTGGCTTAGGACAGGGGTCAGCAAAATTTATCTGCAAAGGGCCAGATAGTAAGTCTTTTAGACTTTGTAGGCATACAGTTTAAGTTGCTACTCAACTCTCTTTATAGCATGAAAGCAGCCATAGGTAAGATGTAAATGAATGGGAGTGGTTGTAATCCAATAAAATGTGTTTACCTAAACAGGTACAGGCTGTATTTAACCCATGGGGTGTAGTTTGCCAACATTTTGTCCAGGAGATCTGACAGAAAAAATAAACCCAGGGAACAAAAATGTTGCAAAATGTAAGTGGGGAAATAGACAGTTTCCCCAAAATTGGTAAATCCTTTATGGATTTCCATAGTGTCCTAAATAAAGAAGTTGAACATGAGAATGAGTGTTTTCAAATTGTCAACTGATTTTTGATAAGTGCAGTTGTTTGAAGCTTTATATATCCCAGAAAAACACATTCTTAATCCATTCCTGTGGGTATGAATCCATTGTTAGGTAGGACCTTTTTTTTTTTTTTTAAATATGGGCAGGCACTGGGAATCAAACCAGGCTCTTCAGCATGGCAGGCAAGAATTCTGCCACTGAACATGGAACTTCCAAATTTAACTAATATGGTCAGTTTAGTTGAACATCATAAGTACATGGAACCTTGAGTAGGGCATGAGATTTTGTAGGTTTGTCCAGAGTGATGCCTTGATAAATCCAGAAGGATTTGAACAGTGAATAAAAAAGTATTTGCAAAGTCCCCTTGGGGTAATGGTGAGAAAGGGGGAAAATTCAACTTCCCCACGTGCAAAATTCTTGATATTCTCACAAGCAGTGGGGACAACCAAAGAAATAGGCTGAGCCCCCAATCTTGGGGTTTGTTCATATGAAACTCAACCCCGCAAAGGATAGGTTAAGCCTACTTAAAATTAGGCCTAAGAGTCACCCCCAAGAGAACCTCTTCTGTTGCTCAGATGTGGCCTCTCTCTCTCAGCCAATATGACAAGTAAACTCACTGCCCTCCCCCTCTCTGCGTGGGACATGACTCCCAGGGGTGTGGACCTTCCTGGCAACATGGGACAGAAATCCTAGAATGAGCTGAAACTCAGCACCAAAGGATTGAGAAAACCTTGACCGAAAGGGGGAAGAGAGAAATGAGACAAACTAAAGTGTCAGTGACTGAGAGACTCCAAACAGAGTTCACAGGTTATCTTGGAGACTATTCTTATGCTTTAAATAAATATCACCTTTTCAGTTAAGGCGTTACAGAGAGGCTGGAGGGAACTGTCTGAAAATATAGAGCTGTGTTCTAGTAGCCATGATTCTTGAAGATGATTGTACAGTGATGTAGCTTTCGCAATGTTGACTGGGCGATTGTGAAAACCTTGTGTCTGATGCTTCTTTTATCCACCTTATGGACAGATGAGTAAAACATATGGATTAAAAATAAACAAATAATAAGGGGAACAAATGCTAAAATAAATTTAGTAGATTGAAATGCTAGTGATCAATGAAAGGGAGGAGTAAGGGGTATGGTATGTATGAATTTCTTTTCTGTTTTCTTTTTATTTCTTTTCCTGAATTGATGCAAATGTAAGAAATGATCATGATAAATAGACAACTATGTGATAAAAAAGAATGTTCATATTGTATGTTGATTGGTTTTATTAATAAAAATTAAAAAAATAAAAACTAAAAAAAACAGAGCAACCTCAAAAAAAAAATAATAGGAGGAACAAATGTCAAAATAAATTTAGTAGATTGAACTGCTGGTGATCAGTGAGGGGAGGGAGAGGGGATATGGTATGTATGATTTTTCTCTTTTTCTGGATTGATGCAAATGTTCTGAGAGGTGATTGTGGTGATGACTATACAACTATGTGATAATATTGTGTTATTGATTATATACCAAGAATAGAATGATCATAAGGTAAGAATGTTTGTGTTTGTATGTTAAAAAAATTTTTTTTAATTAAAAAAAAAAAGAATGCTGCCACTGAGCCACCATCACATTATCCGTAAATAGGACCTTTCGATGAGGTTACTTTAGTTAAGGTGTGACCTGCCTCATTCAGGATTGGTTTTAGACCTCTTATTGGAGTCCTTTATAAAAAGAATTCCTCCCCCTCTCTACGTGGGACATGACTCCCAGGGGTGTGGACCTTCCTGGCAATATGGAACAGAGATCCTGGAATGAGCTGAGACTCAGCATCAAGGGACTGAGAAAAACCCTAGAATGAGCTGAGAATTAACCTCAAGGGATTGAGAGAAACTTCTGACCAAAAGGGGGAAGAGTAAAATGAGACAAGGTGTCAGTGGCTGAGAGATTCCAAACAGAGTCCAGAGGTTATCCTGGAGGTTATTCTTACGCATTAAGTAGATACCACTTGTTCAAGATGTAGTGGAGAGGCTGGAGGGAATTGCCTGAAAATGTAGTGCTGTGTTCCAGTAGCCATGTTTCTTGATGATGATTGAACAATGATATAGCTTTCACAATGAGACTCTGTGAATGTGAAAACCTTATGTCTGATGCTCCCTTTAGCTACTATAACAACAGAAGAGTAGAACATATGGAATAAAAATAAATAATAGGGGGAACAAATGTTAAAATAAATTCAGTTTGAAATAGTGGTAAATGAAAGCAAGGGGTAAGGGGTATGGTATGTATAGTCTTTTTTTTCTCTATTATCATTTTATTTCTTTTTCTGTTGTCTTTTTATTTCTTTTTCTAAATTGATGCAAATGTTCTAAGAAATGATGAATATGCAACTATGTGATGATATTAAGAATTACTGATTGTATATGTAGAATGAAATGATATCTAAATGTTTTGTTAATTTTTTAATTAATAAAAAAAGTTTAAAAAAAAAAGAATGAATACATTGAGAGAGAGAGAGAGTGTGAAGGTGTGTGTGTGGGGGGGGAAGAGAAACAAGAAGCTGAAAGCAATAAAACCTGGAAGAGAAGGGAGAGACCAGCAGATCCTGCCATGTATTTTGCCATGGGGCAGAGGAGCCAAGGATCACCAGCAGCCAGTCCTTGGGAAGACTGACAGTCCTTGGGAAGACAGCACCACCTCAATGATGCCTTGGTCTCAACTTGTAAACTAATAAATGCCCATTGTTTAAGCCAACCCATTTCATGGTCTCTGCTTTATGCAGCTGAGGAAACTAAAATAGCAAAGGTGTTAAGTCCTGCAGTTGGAAAAGAAAAGTCTCTTCAACAATGATGTTGGGAAAACTGGATATCCACATGCAGAAGAATGAGGTTAGACCCCAACCATGCCATACACAAAACGGATCAAGGACCAAATATAAGAGCTAAACTGTAAAAATATAAGAGCTAAATTTTAAAACTCTTAGATGATAACATGGGGACAAATATTACTAACCTGAGATTCAGCAATGGATTCTTAGATATGACATCAAAAGCACAAGTAACAGAAGAAACAATAAATAAACATGATTTAATCAAAATTTAAAACTTGTGCATCAAAAGAAATTATCAAGCTAGTGAAAAGACAGCCTACACAATGCAAGAAAACCACGTATCACGTAAAGTCTTAATACTCAGAATATATGAAGAATTTGGCAATACGACAACAAAAAGACAAACAATTCAATTAAGAAATGGGCAAAGAACTTGAACAGACATTTTCCCAAAGAAGATATACAAATGGCTGATAAACACATGGAAAAGAATGTTAACATCATTACCCATTAGGGAAATGCAAATCAAAACCACAAAGAAAAAAAATAATAAAAAATTTTAAAAACCTCAATGAGATACCACTTCACATCCACAAGGATGGCTATTAATTGGAACTCCAGTGCACTGTTGGTGGGAATTTAAAATGGTGCCATTGTGGAAAGCAATATAGTGGTTCCTCAAAAAGCAAATATAGAATCACCACATGAGGTGGCAATTTCATTTCTAGTACATACCCAAAGAAAGTGAAAACAGGGTCTCAAACAGATACTTGTACGCCAATATTTTTAGCAGCACTATTTACAATAACCAAAAAGTAGAAGTAACCCAAGTGTCCAGTTACAAAGAAATGGATAAACAAAACGTGGTACATAAGCACGATGGAATATTATTTGGCAATAAGAAGAAATGAGTCGTGAGATATGCTGCACCATGGAAGAACCTTGCGGACATTATGTTCAGTGAAATAAGCAAGACATAGAAGAACACTTAAAAGAAATGACTAGAAATAACAAATTCACAGAGATAGAAAGCAGATTAGATGCCTGGCCAGGAATAAATATTCAAAAAAAGAAAGAAAGAAAGCAGATAAGAGGTGGGGAGGGTCTGGAGGGAGTGGGGAAGGGAGAGTGTTTGAAAACAGAGAAAAAAAGAAAAAGAGTGCGGGGCATGTATCCAAAGCTCAATAAATGATAGGCAGGACTCCTTCCCTTCCCTCCAAATTCTTTGGTATTTCTTTGGGCCAAAAGCAATAGAGGAAAGTGTACGGATCTGCCCTAAGACTTGGAGAGGTATGGGGAAGCCCCTGGATCATTAAAAGGGAGAAAGGGGTTTTACATGTTGACCCCTTAAGGCACAAAAGGCCTTGCGAAAATCCATTGCCTGAACACCCCAAGGTTGGATGGCTGTTCTGAACTTTGCTGAAGCGTGAGCCAAAGAGCCAGTGGGACCTGCGGTTGCGGCCGGGCCCTTTCTACCCACCGGTTCCGGCAGGGGAAGGCTCGGGCGGAGGGAGGTCGGGGCAGGGGGAGGCTCCGGCAGGGGAAGCTGGGGCGCGCGGGACTCGGGAGGTCCCGGGCTTACAGCGGCTTAACCGTGGGGCTCTGCCGGCCAGTTCCGGAGCGGGGCCACGCGCGGGAGCACAAACGGATCACATGCAGGGTCACGGGAGGGTTTGCTCCGCCCTGGCCTTGGCTGAGACCGCTCCGCGGCGGGCAGGGTAAGGCTCCGCCGGTTCGCGCCGGCCGGGGCAGCGGGACACGAGGGCCTTTGTCCGCGGCGTGGGGGAGCCCCAGCTGCAGCGGAGACACCGCCCCGCAGGCCGGACACGAGTTGCACCGCGGGCTGCGGGCACAGGGCTGTGGCCGCCCGAGGGAGCGTCTCCCCGGCGAGGGTGGGGGAGACAGACATCCAGAGAGAGGCGGCCAAGCATCTGGGGCGTCTGGGCCCACCCTTCAATCCCCAGGAAACAGTGCACCGTCCCTGAGTGCTCGCGCTGCTGTGTCTTTTAAGTCTGGCTCCTTTCGAGGTAAAGTGTATGCAGGAAGCATGGAGCCTGCCTAGAGGAATGTAAAAGAACCGCGAGATGCAGTTTTCACACCCGAGGAGTTCACGCTCTTGGAAACGAGTGTGCCTACACCTCCCGAGTTTGCTAAGAAAAGAGCTAAGGAGCGCCCTGGAGGGTAGAGGAGGAGGGAGCCAGGTGGGCAGAGACCAGGGCGGAAGGTGTCCTAGCCAGGTGGCCCGGAGCTGCGGGCATGCCCAGCAGTGCTGAACTGGAAAGAAGGTCAGCATGTGCTTGCTGGGCAAAATGTAAACGAAGAGTCTCAGGAATTTCTAAAACCCAAAACCATAGAATGCTTGCTATTCCAATTCAACAATTTTTCCCTCAATATTTTTTTCATGTTTTTTATTTAAGAAAGCAAACAACACACTTAGAACCACCAAAAATGGATATTAGTTAGCTTAACCATAGGCATGTTTCAGTATAGTAACCATACAATCACCCCTCAATATTAAGTTATAAAATATTTCAACTGCTCAGAAAAAAATTGAGACAAATGTAGCCAACCCTATGTGTCCACCTCCTAGCTTTAACAATTCTTAATTTGTTTTTGTATTCCACTGATTTTTTTAAAAAGAGATAAAACATTATAGATACAGTTGAAGCCCCCTCACCCACTAGTAC
This sequence comes from Tamandua tetradactyla, assembly GCF_023851605.1. Taxonomy (NCBI): domain Eukaryota; kingdom Metazoa; phylum Chordata; class Mammalia; order Pilosa; family Myrmecophagidae; genus Tamandua; species Tamandua tetradactyla. Next base: position 55,219,024 of record NC_135340.1, read on the forward strand.
CACTCCCTCATTCCAATCCCCTTCTTCCTTCATCTCCCCAGGCATACATTACTTAAATTTGGTACTTATCATTCTCCTGTGTGTTTCATAATTCTACTACATTTGTGTATCATTAAACAAAATATACCATTACCTTGCATATTTAAGAATTTAAATAACATACATGCAGTTTATTTTTAAAATGTATTCACTTTGTCGACCAAAAGGGGGAAGAGTGAAATGAGACTGTGTCAATGGCTGAGAGATTCCAAACAGAGTCGAGAGGTTATCCTGGAGGTTATTCTTAAGCATTAAATAGATATCACCTTGTTGTTCAAGATGTAGTGGAGAGGCTGGAGGGAACTGCCTGAAAATGTAGAGCTGTGTCCAGTAGCCATGTTTCTTGATGATGATTGAACAATGATATAGCTTTCACAATGTGATTGTGTGATTGTGAAAACCTTGTGTCTGATGCTCCTTTTATCTACCATATCAACAGAAGAGTAGAACATATGGAATAAAAATAAATAATAGGGGGAACAAATGTTAAAATAAATTTAGTTTGAAATGCTAATGATAAATGAAAGCGAGGGGCAAGGGGTATGGTATGTATAATCTTTTTTTCCCCTGTTATTGTTTTATTTCTTTTTCTGTTGTCTTTTTATTTCTTTTTCTAAATCGATGCAAATGTTCTAAGAAATGATGAATATGCAACTATGTGATGATATTAAGAATTACTGATTATATATGTAGAATGGAATGATATCTTAATGTTTTGTTTATTGTTATTTTTTTAATTAATAAAAAAGAAAGAAAATGTATTCACTTTGATATATACATCTATATACATTTTAACTGCTGTTTAGTAATTCTTCATTGGGTGAACATAACATAGTTTTTCCATTCTTTTGATGGATATTGTTTCCCCTTTTTTTTTTTTTTGTAATTTGAATAAGGCTGTAATGAACATTCTCACTTATGTCTCCTTATACACAAAGGCAGAGAGAATTCTTAGGAATGTACGTCTTCAACTTTGCTAGAATGTGCCAAGCTCCCAGCGTGGCTGAGCAAGTGACATTTCACCACCAGTGACTGTGAGTTCCTGTTGCCCTGCAGCCTCCGTAACACTTGATATTGTCAGATAAAAAATTTTTTAACAAGTCAAGGGATGGAAAATGATATCTTATTTTTGTTTTAATTTATATTTATTTAATTATTAGTGAGTTTGAGCATCTTTTCAGATGTTTTATAGGCCATTAGGTTTCTCTTTCTTTGATTTGTCTTTACCCAGGTGGAAATTCTTTACATATTCTAGATTAGCCACATTTCCATTATATACGAGGCAAACATTCTTTTCCTGATTATGATTTGTCTCTTTGCCTTTTTTGGTACAGAATTTAAAAATTCTAATGTAGTTGAATGTACCAATATTTTAACTTATAGTTTTTTGGGGTGAGAAATAACATATAAACAAAAAAGCAATAAATTCCAAAGCACATCACAATAATTAGTTGCAGAATAGATTTCAGAGTTTGGTATGGGTTGCAGTTCCACAATTTTAGATTTTTACTTCTAGCTGCTTTAAGATACTGCAGAACTAAAAGAAATATCAATATAATGATTCAGCAATCATATTCATTTGTTAAACCCTACTTTCTCTGTATAATTTTTGTTTTTTGTGACTTGTTTAAGAAACTGTTTCTTACCCCAAGGTCACAAAGATATCCTCCCATCTATAACTTTTAAAGTTTTAAAGATTTTCTTTTTAAAGCAAAGTCTTTATCTGGAATTATATTTATGTATGCTGTAAGGTGTTTTCATTTTTTTTTCTTATACATATCCAGTCATCTCAGAACCATTTATTTATTTATTTATTTATTTTATTCCTTTAAAAAAATTTTTTTTATTAATTAAAAAAAATTACAAGAAGCACAAACATTCCCAACACATACACTCAGCAATTCACAATATCATCACATAGTTACATATTCATCATCATGATCATTTCCCAGACATTTGCATCAATTCAGAAAAAGACATAAAAAGACAACAGAAAAATAAAACAACAGAAAAAAAAATTTTACATACCGTACCCCTTTCCCCTCGCTTTCATTGATCACTAGCATTTCAAACTAAATCTATTTTAACATTTGTTCCCCCTATTATTTATTTTTATTCCATATATTCTACTCATCTGTTGACAAGGTAGATAAAAGGAGCATCAGACACAAGGTTTTCACAATCACACAGTCACATTGTGAAAGCTATATCATTATACAATCATCATCAAGAAACTTGGCTACTGGAACACAGCTCTAGATTTTCAGGCATTTCCCTCCAGCCTCTCCATTACATCTTGAACAACAAGGTGATATCTACTTAATGCATAAGAATAACCTCCAGGATAACCTCTCAACTCTGTTTGGAATCTCTCAGCCATTGACACTTTGTCTCATTTCCCTCTTCCCCCTTTTGGTCGAGAAGGTGTTCTCAATCCCTTGATGCTGAGTCTCAGCTCATTCCAAGATCTCTGTCCCACATTGCCAGGAAGGTCCACACCCGTGGGAGTCATGTCCCACGTAGAGAGGGGTGGGGTGGTAAGACTGTCAGAACCATTTATTGACCAGATAAGTACAGTTCAGGAAAAAAAGCAACAACAGCTACTGACAAACCTTAACTATAGCCTAGGGCGTCAGTGTAGATGGCTGGAGAGAGCTCTGAGGGGGAGAAAACAGTGTGAGCCGAGGCGCTCTGCCTAGGTAGAGCTGCCAGTCCTGGGCAATCCCAGGTATCAGAAAGGGGTTTCCACAGTTTTGCAGAAGGCTTTTCTGGTCACCAAGACCCCTGTGGAACCTGGTCCCAACCCAGCGTTCCCTACCTGGGCTCCAGATGGTATTACTGGTCCTGGCTCGTCCCATCCACTGGAAGAAGGCACAGGAAAGCACAGGGCCTCTGGGGCCCAGGGGTGGGCCGGGAGCTGGCCTGGCTGGCCAATTTAAGGACATTATTTGCTCACACTATGGCTTTTCCCAACCATAGTCATTAGAGCGAATAGCTCCCAGGTTTTCACAGGGAAGAGCTTTCCCAAAAATTCTGATATGAGTGTTACCAAGTATCCAGCCGTATGATTTGTTTCTTTGCCACAAGCTGCCGCACCCCTAAACCCAAACCCCAGTATTGGATAGATCATAGGGTAAATTGTTATGACAAAGAGACTACAAGATTAAGGCTGATTCCCTTTTGGGTTCGGTGAGCTCTGCCTGGGAGCGCAGCCAATAAAGCACATGTATTTGCAAAAAAAAAAAAAAAAAGATTAAGGCTAAAACAAAACAGGAATTTCTTTTACTCCCATCCCACTGTCTAGAGGTGAGCAGCAGTGTGAGCCTGGCAGACAGCTCTGCTCCACAAGCTCATTCAGAGATCCAGGTTCCTTCCATCTTGCTGTCCTTTATTTTCCTAAGGTGCTGTCCTCACATGTGTGGCCAAAGCCGAGTAACTGAAACAGCTACGTTCTAGTTTCCAGTCTTATACCAGTGTCTCTCCAGTCTTTTTAGTAAACTGAAGCTCTTTCTTTGTTTGATTTCTTAGAAAAACTCACAGAGACAGTATTCTCTGAGGTTCTGCAATATTCCCAGTGGTTTCTCTAAGCCTTTATACTTGAAAATCTGTTTGACTGGATACAAAAATCTGTGGTTCACATTTTGTTTCCCTGAGTGTCTTAAGTATATTATGCCATTACTTTCTGCTATAAAGTATTACCAAGAAAAAATCTAATGATAATATGATTTTATTTTCTTATAAATGACCTGTTTTTTTAATGCGTGGATGCAAATAATTGTGTGTATGTAGGTTTTTTTTTTTCTCCCAAGCCCAATGGTTTCAGTAGGCTACGCCTCTGTGAAGCCATTCATCCAGTTTTCCCAGATACAAGGCATATCCTTTCAATGTGTAGTTGTTTGTGTGTGTGTGTGTGTGTGTGTGTGTGTGCTTGAACCAAGAATTGAACCCAGGTCTTCTGTATGGCAGGTGAGAATTCTACTACTGAACTACACATGCACCTGGCTTCCCTCTCTGTTTAAAAAATCATAGAGTGATTTTTGAAAATATGTTCTCATATTTTCTGAGATTTACTTCCTCTGCTCCCCTTCCTCACTTTTATTTGGACCTTCTTCCTAGGTGTCCCTTTTTCTAGGATTTTCTCCCTGGCAGATTCTCCTCTTTGCAGCACTTGTCTTGGAAGGAAATTTTTTTGGTAGTTCTGAAGGTTTATAGAGCTCAGTCTGCCCCAGCACCATGAGAACTTTATTGCATCTTTGTGGTGCTTCTGCATTCACTGATGAGCTGGGTCCTGCAGGACACCCCTTCCCACATTCCATTTAGATTGGTGAGGGGAAGTGTGGTAGTTAGATTCAGCTATAAACTTGGCATACCTAGTTTTGTTGCTATGGACATGAGCCAATGGTACGTGAACCTCATTTGTTGCTGATTTACATCTGCAGTCGGCTAGAAGGCGTGCCTGCTGCAATGAATGACGTTTGACTTAATTGGCTGATGCTTAAATGAGAGACCCAATGTAGCACAGCCTAAGCAGCTCAGCCTTCCTCATCTCAGCACTCGCAGCTCAGCCCAGGCCTTTGGAGATGCAGAAAGAAGTCACCCCGGGGAAAGTTGTTGGAACCCAGGGGCCTGGAGAGAAGGCCAGCAGAGACCATCCTGTGCCTTCCCACGCAAGAAAGAACCTGAGTGGAAAGTCAGCTGCCTTTCCTCTGAAGAACTAACAAAATAAATCCCCTTTTATTAAAAGCCAATCCTTCTCTGGTGTGTTGCATTCCAGCAGCTAGCAAACTAGAACAGGAAGGTTATCCAGTTTTCAGAGTTGTTAGATGCCCAGTTCCTTCCCTCTTCCCCCCTGCACAGATTCTGATCCCACACAAGTCTTGTGTCTAATAAGATTTATCCTTGCCTGCTTGAACTTGGTACCAGACAAAGGCCATGTATTCTTTTGCCCAATGTGCTCAATAACCAATTCCTGAGACACCAGGGTTTCAAAGAGAGAATTTATTACTGGGTGCATAGTGGAGAGCAGATGGTCTAGTGGCCCAAAATCTGTCTCCCTAAACTGCAGTAATATGGATAGTTTTATTGGAGAAAAAGATGGGCAGGATTTAGGAAAATGAGCACAATGGCCCCATACAGTATAATTAGAGGCGATCTAATTATTGAGCATGAGAAGATTGAGTACATGCTTAGTCACAGAATATATATGTCAGAAAATGGCAGAATGAGGTCTAGGTGACTTGTAGGTTAAAGTCTAAGCTACTGGGCATGTCAGGTGGGCCCAGTTTTGTTAGATCTAGTCTCCGTCGTCAAGATAACTTTGGACTCAGGGTAGGTTAGTTCTGGGCTGACCCAAGACCCTTCATTAATAAACATTGGGGACTGTCTTTTGTGATTACAAAACTCTTAAGTTGAAAAACTGGATAACTCGGGACAAATAAAGGTTAGTCATAAGATTTTTACAATCACAGGGACAGAAGATAAATGCTATATAATCATTATTACAGATCAAGGCAGCTGGATTACAACTCAAGAGATTTAGGTATTTCTGTCTGTCTACTCCAATATACCAGAAAGCAATATCTAAATAATGATTGAATAATCAAAATCATCTCTTAAATCTTGATTTCTGGTTAGGAACTTGGAGACTCAGAGGAATACCTTGCCACTCAGGCTTGTGGAGATGCTATTCATGGGTTTTTTTTTAGGGGGGATGCATGGTCCGGGAATCAAACCTGGGTCTCCCGCAAAGGCGAGCATTCTACCACTGAACCACCCATGCGCCCTCTTGGTGGGCCTTTGGTTTGCTGTTCCTATTCTACTTTGCAGCCAGCATCGTCTTCCCCCACCCCATTAATTTCAGCAAATATTTCTTTCATTGCCATTGAGTTCTAATTCTTCGGTAACTTACTTGTTGATTTCCTTTTCAACCCCAATTAGCCACAGCCCCAGTAGTTTTCAGCAGCCATGTTTGTCAGCTCCTTTCCCTAGTGGGGGAGCTGGTGCACTGGCTTCAAGCATTGACCCTTATGCCAGTGCCCCCACCGCCCCGCCCCACCTAGATTGGAGTACTTTTTGTCCCCTAAGTGTCTGGCTGCCTCCCCTGCATCTCCTCTAGGATCCACGCAGCTTTGAAGCATCATTCCTGCTCATGACTTTGTGTTTCTATTTAGTTCAGGGTCACAGAGATGATAATCTTGTTTTGAGCTCAGCACTATCATTTTAATGTTTTCTTTTTATATTTTATCTATCCCTACTACATATTTAGAGCAGAGAGAGTGCCTAAAGAGTGAACTCGCAGAGGTATCCTGACTCAAAAGTATCTCAAAAAACATTTTTCAATGTACAATGTGTGGGGATACAAAAATGAATAAGATATGGTTTCCAGCTTCGAAGACATTAGAATCTAGAGAAAGACGGTGACTTGTTACATTCTAGTGTCAATTCTAATGAAAAATGCTCTATTGGAAGTAATTAGTAAAGAACTCTGTAAGTCCACAAGAAGGAAGGACTTGTGAGTGAGGGGGACTGGGAAGGCTTGTTAGAAGCAGTTGGCTTTGAAACTGATCCTTTACAGGGTGGTGCAATGGTGGTTCAGTGGCAGAATTCTCACCTGCCATGTTGGAGACATGTTCAGTTCCCGGAACCTGCCCACACAAACAAAAAAAAGAAAAGAAACTGATCCTATACAGAGGTCCTGGTAAGAATGTGCCTGGTGGTTTGGAGATAGCACCTTTGGAATTGGAGCACAGGTTACCCAGGTGGAAGATGGAGGATGTGCTGAAGGATGAGGCTAGACATTTGTGCACTGGCTGTGAGTTTGCAGGGACTAGTTCCAACCCGACTGTCACTGAGCTTGAGTAAGTTACTCTATCTTTCCAAGCCTTAGTTTCTTCATCTATAGGACAGGATTGGAGTGTTACCTCCTCAGGATTGTTGTGAAGATTAATTAGTGGTAATGTATGTGAAGTCATAGAGCCTCTAGAAGGAACACAGCCTTGCCAACACCTTGGTTTTAGCCACTTGAGATCCACTTCAGATTTATGACTCCAGAAGTGAAAGATAATACATGTGTCTTCTTTTAAACAACTAAGTTTGTAGTAACTTACATCAGCTCTAGGAAACTTATTCAGTCTTCAATAAGTGCTTGCTGACTAACTGAATTAATGAATCAAGGGCAATCTTCGTATATATTTTTTATGTGGTAATCCTTCTCATATTGAGGATAGAAGATTTAGTTGGGATCATGCCATCGCCCAGTAAGGTCCTCATCTCAAGTAACATGGAATTCCTGGGGTGGTGTTAAAATGATTTTGAGGTTGATTGGAGTTTGAGATAATTCCATTTTGGATGCACCATTGATATGGTAATGATTTAAACCATAAAGCCTTCACTTCATTGCCATTCTATCTGGGCCAACACAAGACACCTTGACCCCACAGAGCAGCAACCCCCCTTTCTTCTCACTGGGAGACTTCTCGAGCAATGGTTTTCAAAGAGGAAGAGGAAAAACATATTGGAGTTAACTGGGGGATCTTTACAAACGACAAACACCTACTACCCACTTCTTGCCCGCCTACTCAGAGAATCTGCTATGCCTTCTCCCCACCCTCTGCCCCCATGTGACTCATTATCTTCCAGTCAATGCTATATGAGCAGAAGGGAAAAGTATACACAGAGAGATTCACAGAAGGAATTTCTGGAATTATAAGAGATCCCATTTCCACTTAGTGCTTTTTCTTTTATCTTATGACTACACGCAAGCTCTTGACCTTCATCCATGGACAGAGCTTTCCAGAGTATGCAGAAGTCCCAGGAAGACTGAAGATTCCAGCTGTATATTTTCTTCCTTTCTGACCCTTTCTGTGTCATCTCCAGTCTTAGGAAATGCAAGTGCTGTTACCTAATCTTTCTCTAAAAGATGATTATGGTGATGAATATACTACTATGTGATGATATTGTGAGCCATTGATTGTACACGATGTATGGAATGTTTGTATGTTAAGAATGTTCTGGTTTGTATGTTGTTTTGGTTTGTCAATTAAAAAAATAATTGGGTCCTAGGCTTCCCCATTTTGTCTCCCTAACTCTGGGAGGCAGGACTCCCAGAGTTAGGGACTGCCCCTTGAAAAGGGCTGTGTCTTATCTGGGTCTTAAGTGAATGGATTCTTTTGGTTTTAGGCTTCAGATCACACAGAAGCTAGGAAGCTTCCTTTGCCTTTTTCTGGAGTTGCCAGAATTAGGACTTCCTATTTTTTATTGGGTCCCTATCTCTGATCTCTCTGGCTTGAATAAAATGCTGTCTGCACTTCTACCCCCTGTTCCCCCAATAGATCATTGTCCTGTGAAAAATGACCCTATATGATCTTTAGTGATTCTGGGATTGTTCTGCCTCCACCATGCTCTTTGCCAAATTTTTTTTTTTTTTACTCTGAAGGGTAAATAATTTAATACATGTGAAACATACAGATGAAGCAGGTACCCTGTTCCTGCAATATAACAGTGGTTATCATTGAGTTTCTTTTTTAAGTTTTTTTTTAAAAATTATTTTATTTTATTTTTTAATACCAAAAAACACCAAATGCAAACATTCTTATTTTGATCATTTCATTCTACATATATAATCAGTAATTCACAACATCATCACAGTTGGATATTCACCATCATGATCATTTCTTGGAACATTTGTATCTATTCAGAAAAAGAAATAAAAACAGAAAAAAAATCATACATACCATACCCCTTACCCCTCGCTTTCATTGATCACTAGCATTTCAAACTAAATTTATTTTAACATTTGCTCCCCCTATTATTTATTTTTATTCTATATGTTCTACTCGTCTGTTAACAAGGTAGATAAAAGGAGTATCAGACACAAGGTTTTCACAATCACACAGTCACATTGTGAAAGCTATATCATTATACAATCATCTTCAAGAAACAAGGCTACTGGAACACAGCTCTACATTTTCAGGCAGTTCCCTCCAGCCTCTCCATTACATTTTGAATAGCAAGGTGATGTCTACTTAATGTGTAAGAATAACCTCCAGGAGAACCTCTCAACTCTGTTTGGAATCTCTCAGCCATTGACACTTTGTCTCATTTCACTCTACCCCCTTTTGGTCGAGAAGGTTTTCTCAATCCCTTGATGCTGAATCTCAACTCATTCTAGGATTTCTGTCCCATGTTGTCAGGAAGGGCCACACCCCTGGGAGTTATGTCCCACGTAGACAGGGGGAAGGTGGTGAGTTTGCTTGTTGTGTTGGCTGGAGAGAGAGGCCACATCCGAGCAACAAAAGAGGTTCTCTTGGGGGTGACTCTTAGTCTGCCAAATTCTTAGAGTAAGTTCTTTTTATTTTTTTAATTGACAAACCAAAACAACATACAAACAAGAACATTCTTAACATACAAACATTCCATACATCGTGTACAATCAATGGATCACAATATCATCACATAGTAGTATATTCATCACCATGATCATCTTTTAGAACATTTGCATCACTCAGAAAAAGAAATAAAAAGAAAAAACTCATACATACCATACTCCTTACCGCTCCCTCTCATTGACCACTAGTATTTCCATTTACCCAATATATTTTAACCTTTATCCCCCTATTTTTTTCTATACCCCTTACCACTTCCTTTCATTTATCACTAGTATTTCAATCTACTAAATTTGTTTTAACTTTTCCCCCTATTATTTATTTATTTTAAACCATATTTTATTTATTTATTATTTATTTTTAATCCATATTTTTTACTCATCTGTCCATACCATAGATAAAAAGAGCATCAGACATAAGGTTTTAAAAATCACACAGTCACATTGCAAAAGCTATATCATCATACATTCATCTTCAAGAACCATGGCTATTGGAGAACAACTCTACATTTTCAGGCACTTCCTTCTAGCCTCTCTAATATACCTTAAACTAAAAAGGGGTTATCTATATAATGCATAAGAATAACCTCGAGGATAACCTCTCAACTTTGCTTGAAATCTGTCAGCCACTGACACTTTATTTTTTAAATAGTCTCATTTCTCTCTTCCCACTTTTGGTCATGGTTTTCTCAATCCCTTGATGCTGAGTCCCAGCTCATTCTAGGATTGCTGTCCCACGTTGCCAGGGAGGTTTACACCCCTGGCAGTCATGTCTCATGCAGAGAGGGGGAGAGTGGTGAATTTATTTGCCGTGTTGACTAAGAGAGAGAGAGGCCACATCTGAGCAACAAAAGAGGTTCTCTGGGGGTGACTTAGGCCTAATTTTAATAGGCTCAGCCTATCCTTTGTGGAGAAAGTTTCATAGGAACAACCCCCAAGACTGAAGGCTCAGCCTATTGATTTGGTGGTCCCCACTGCTTGTGAGAATATCAGGAATTCTCCAAATGGGAAAGTTGAATTTTCCCCCTTTCTCACTATTCCCCCAAGGGACTTTGCAAATCCTTCTTTATTCACTGTTCAAATCACTCTGGGATTTATCGGGGCATCACACTGAACAAACCTACACAATCTCATGCCCTATTCAAGGTTCCATGTATTTATGGTGTTCAATTAACCGGTCCATATAAGTTATATTAGGAAATGCACTAGTCAAAATATAAATTTTGTACCAAATAAACATTTTTTGCTTTAGTCTCACACAGAAGTTGAAGTTTTAAAATGTGAATGACTATCTATTTTCAACACCCTACAATATTGTCATTCCTTTGTTCTTCCTTAGAGTAAACTCTATTTTTATTTGTTTGCTTATTTTTTTTCCCTCCCGTAGGCAGGAACCGGGAATCGAATCCAAGTCTCCAGCATGGCAGACAAGAGCTCTGCCTGCTGAGCCACCGTGGCCCACCAGTAGGGTAGGTTCTTGAATGAAGCATTTAAGTTTCTCCACTGACTGTTCTAAACCAGCCTCCGGCTCATAGTCTCTGGAAGGTCCTGCTGTCATGATGCCTGGCATTTTGCTCATGCCCTTGACTGTGTAGTTTGCCTTTAAGGATTCCAGATGCTTCTACTTTCATTGTCAGCTAGCTAAAGAAGAACATTCTTTCTGTTTCAAACCAGGCTATTTATCTTTTAGATTCTCTACCTCTTAGATGCTCTGGTGGTCCCTCCCCTCCAGTTCCAGGCTGGCAACTCACACAATTCAGGTCTGGCTCATGGCTCCTGATGCTGCCCCTTCACTGCTGCAAACATTTTAAAACAAATGTTAAGCCCAAATATAGCCAGCTCCCAACACTAGCAGGGGCATCTTTATTCACAAGGAGTCAATGTGTTTGTGTGCTCACCTCAGTTGGACGAGGTTCAGGACAGTACTTTGGCCCCATTCTTTGTAGACTCTTATATAACAACCTATCCCTAGCATTTTTATGACCCCCAGAGAAAACCACGTTGGGTTCTCTGTAGGTTTAGGTCACAGTCTAGATATCAGAGGCTCCAGATTCAACTTTATTCCAGAGCCCATAAATAGTAATTCAACATCTCTAGGGTAAAATTGAGTCTATCTTTATATCCTTGGGCCAGGGATTTTTCTAGGACCATCTGGACTCTTTGGGGTTGCTGCCAAAAGGACAGCAGGGAAATTCCAGACCAGCTCAGGGTTGACCCAAACCTTCAGGATTTAGGTAGCCTCAGAACAGCCCTAGGATTTGCTTTGGTTTCCTGTGTGGTCCACTCACCATAGCTGGTTGCACTGTGTTAGCACAGAGTCCTGAAAGAGGGGCTGTTCCCTTATTCCAGCCGCACAGGAGAAAAACAGTGAGGAGGAGGATTGGGGAGAGAAAGGCTCATGCAGAAAAGGGAGAGGAAGTGAGTGATACTGAGGGAGGAGAAAAAGGCAAACAGCACCAGCTGCAGGAGCAGAAAAATCTGGGTGTGTGGGGAGTGCGGGGAAAGAGGCAAAGGCAGAAAGGCAGGGTTCTGCTCATGGTGATTAGAACCTGAGTTCACGGTTAACCTTCTATAGTGACCATCAAATATGCATAAGGAAGGAAGGAAGGAAACTTGCCATTTTAATTAGTGATAAAGCCCAGTGTTTCCACTGCCCCCATCCCTGGGAAGAGCTGGAAACCTGCTAGATTTCCGCTGCCTCTGCAACACGGACTTGGGGAAACTAATAGAGCCAAGTGGCTTTTCTGCTCCCCCCCCCCCCATACTCCTCTATACTTGCAGAGGCCCCCATACATCAGAGCAGTTAAGGTTTCACATAGCTTCTCTGAGGTCAGTTCACTTTATTGATTTTTTTCCTTGGATTTTCCTTCCTCTCATTTTGCTCTATGTTCTCTTTTGGCCTCGGTGACTCAGGATAAGGCACCAAACCTTCCTGAATCTTCTTTTACATCTATAAAATGGGTATAAGAACGCATTCCCTGGCCTTTTCATTTGAATGCTGCAAAGAGCAAATTAGCTCTCATTTACATAAGTGCTTTTTATTAGAATGCAATTGTTAATTGTAATGGCTGTAACCTAGGAGTAAATTGCTTGCTTCTGCCAATATATTACTATGTTTTCAGAGTTTTCCCATCTGTTAGGCCAGCAGGAAACATTGAAGAGAGCTTGGAAAACAACTGCTGGATGACTGGAGTTGACAGGAGGTCTGTCCTCTCAGTGGATCTTGTTTACTGACCCACCCAGCTCTCCCTTTCATTCAGGTAAGCAGACATTCTCTCATCAAACTCCCCATAGGCTATGAATTCAGGCTCTATGAGACCATTGGGCCCAAAACATTTGGACCCCATGTAAATACTATATTTGTGCGTATGCGTGTGCACTTGTTGGGGGGGATGAACTTGAAAATGCTGTGGAAATAAATAACGGAGAAGCAAGAAGGACCTTCTGTATGACTATGGTTCTACCACATGAGTGGGGAACAAGAAAGATGACGGAGAAAAGAAGAGCTGATTTCTGGTAGAAACTTAAGAACCAAAATCCATATAGCTGAATGGTGACTAAGAGGGAATGAAAGATGTAAAAACTCAAGAAGAGAGAGGACCTGGTTGAAAGAAAAAGAGTAATGGGGGAATGAGACAGACTTTTAGAATCTGTAGATCTCTTCTAGTTTTGCTAGGAGAGACTGAGGCTTGGTGGAATTTCATAACAATATAGAACCTTCTTGAGAAGACATACAGGTAGCTTAAGGTCAGATGGCATGTCCACAAGTTGTCTTCAATCTTCAATGCAATTTTCTTGCATGTTTGGGTGTATAACATTTATCTCTGATTAGAGAAAGTTATTAGAAGACTGCCTCCTTCTGTTCTAAGAGAAGACCTGTTTGCACATAAGGAGTCCCAAGGAATAGGGCTGGATAGCAGCAGTAAGCTGCCAATGTAATGGCTTTGACAGTCTCAACTCATGTCTGCTTTAGTGTCAGACAGTCTCGAATTTTCTCAGGTCTTCGTACAATATAATTAGAAGAACTATAGGCTCTTCCCAGGAAAGGACGAGATACTGCCTAGTCATCACTCCTTTTAAGTGTATCTGAAAAGAATGAAGAAGCAAGTCAAAGCTTACTAGTCAATTCCTCTAAACTGACCTCTGCTGGAAGGGCTTGATTGCTCTCAATTGCCCACAATTTAGCTCTTTCCACATCACTCTGAGCCTTCCCATCATATCCACCAGGAGGAGTCCGAGGGCACACTGGTCTGGGCGATGTCAGAGGGATCCTTGCTTTATAGGGGTTTGCAAATCCCAGCCATTTACCCCCACCCACCACCCCACTTCCTTCCCCTAACAGCAAATTAGAGGTTAGTGAAGATCAAGTTTGCTTCCCAGAGTGGGGAGGAGGGAAATCAGGGAAGGAAGACAGCATATCAAAATGCACTTCCAAAACGAAAATGATTTCTATGACACATGGCGGTACCGAGGGAGAGGTGATGGCAGCCTCCTCCCATTTCAGGAACAGTTCCCAGAGTTGTCTGGTAGGTGGATTCACATGACACGTTCTTAAACCCAATTCCATTCCGTGCAGTGTTTGCATCTCAGAAACAATGGATCTCTGCATCTTTGTATCTGAGTTTAATTCCCAATTGGTTGTCTAGTTGAATATGTAGGCTGGCCCATTTGTACTGTATTTGTGCCAGTATTTATCTGTTTGAATCACAAACCCCCATTAACCCAGCTCTACAGGCCCATATGAATTGAAACATTGAATTAAGTAGATGTTCATACCTCAAGGGAAGTTGGGTGTTCTTTGTTTTCAGGTGAAAAAGTACTAAAACATATTGCTGGAGAAAGTGATTCCAATAATGCAAATTTGCCTGGGAACTATTCTGAATCCGATTTTCATTTCTGGGAAATAAAATTTGGGTTGTGGCATTTTTTGATTGATGTCTCCATATGAGGAGGTTTTTGGCTTTTTAATGTTGCTGCTTTTCTGTTCTCACTCCTCTAGGAATCTTTGCCAACATACCACTGACATTTGAGGAAGAGAATAGAGACAGTTTGGCTTCTTACTTGTAAATTCTTCTGTTTCCTTGGTGATGCAAATAATTATGGAACATAAAAAGTTTTTATCAAATTCAAATTTGGTTTTTAAAAAGCAGATTGTTACCTGTGGCAAGGGCCACAGGAATAATCTCAGAGAGCAAGAAGTTCTCTGTTCCTCTTAGTATAAAATCTAACATAGGGCTACTGAAACATAGCACCTACTGAGACCTCAATTCTAATGCCATTATAAAATGTTCAGTAAGGCTGCCCAAGTGTCTGGGTGGCTTCAGGCCCAGCCTCTCACAGTCAGAATAATTTTCTGCCATCTTCAGCTTTATTAGGGGAATCCTGTGCAGTGGGCAGACCCAGGGCCCAGGAACTTGAAAGGAAAGGCTGGATCTCTTAAAACTGCCACTAGAAGGATCAAGTGAGGAATTATACAATTCTGGATTGCAGAATCTCAAGTGCAGAGGTTCTATAAAGAGGAGCAATCTGGGACTGCTACTCTGGAAGTGCAACTTTAGTAGCATGTTTTTCACTAAACTTTCTTTTCCTCTTCAAGTACCCAATTTCCCCTTTTTGTTTTTGTTTCTTTGCCGCCAGTTCCTCTCTTACTCTTGGCAAATCACCTCACCTCCTTTCTATTTTCTTGGTAGAAATATGGGCTCTACAGTTCACTGGCTGTGTGAACTTGGTAGAGTTATTTTACTTCTCTGTGGCTGTTTCCTTAACTGTAAGATGAGGGTAACAATAGTACCTACCTTAGGAGATGGCTTTGACTATTATGTGAATATAACCAATTACGTGGGCCAGTACATGCTGAATACTTAGTAAATGTTAGCTTTTATTATTGTGACAGGGAAAACAGAGACCAATGACGTGAATTCCATTATCCACACTCTTCTCCACCTGAAAAACATCTCCATGATTACCCATCACATCTTCCTTCTCCCCGCCTCAGAGGGAAAAACAGCTGTTCGATTTTTTAAGGCTATGCACTCCACCTGTGTCTTGATTCCATCCCCTCCTAGCTCCTCAGGGGATCTTGTTGCACGAATTATTTTCTCTCTCACATTTTAAATTGGTTCCTTTCTCCTGGCTCCTTTTTCTCATTTTCGGATATACTCCGGTCTCTCCTGTTTTGGAAAAGGCTCCCATAAGACCCCAGTCTCTTTAAGCTACTGTCCCATTTTTCCTCCTTTTACTGCCAAATACCATGTGCCTCCATATCTTCATGACTCATTCTCTCATTATTCTTCTGCCATCTGGTGTGTTTCCCCAACCTCCACTCTCACATGGCTGTGTTTATGGTCATCCGTCTCCACGTTCAAAGGACTTTTCTTGATTTCTGTTCTCTTTAGCTTCTTTGCAGTGTTGGGGCTGCCGACCATCTTCTTCTATGAGAAATCCCCTCCTCTCTTGGCTTATGTGCAAGTCTGTTGTGCTGCTTTTTCTGTTCTCACGTGGCCTCTTTACAGCCTCCATTTCCTTCTTCCCACTCCTCAACTGTGGGCATGGAGGAGGGTTCGCTATGCATCTTTTGGATCCAACTCCATACGCCTTTACTCTCTGATCTCCTTTTCTCTCATGCCTTGTCATTATTTCTCTAAGTATGGCTGCTGCATACGCATCCTTCATCATTCCTTGTACTCACCTCTCCATCCTCATCATGCATCATGCTTCTGCTCAGTCTGCATCAGCCACGCTGGTCTTCTTTTAGTTTCTTGAAGGTGCCTTGCCTGTCTGACATAAGCTGCTTGTTGTCAACTTGCATTCATCTTTATTTTTATTGTTTCTGGGTTGTTGTGTTCACTTATCATAAAAGTCATCCCTTGAAAGTATACAGTTCAGTAGTTTTTAGTATATTCACAAAGCTGTGCAACCATCACCACTATCTAGTTCTAGAACATTTTAACCACTTCAAACCGAAACCCATAGCTTTAGCAGGCACTCCAGATCCCTACCCCTCAGCCTGTGGCAACCACTAATCTACTTACTATCTCTATGCTGTAGACTTTTGTATGTACTGTTCCTTCTGCCTGGAATCTTCTTCTTTCCATCCCCTAGTCAACTTCTACTCTTCCTTCAACTCTCAGTGCCAACATCTTTGAGCAGGTCAACTTCCCCTCTTATTTGCATTCAAAGAATATGAATCTCTTTGCAATATTTCTTATAAATTGAAATTTTATATTTATTTATGGAATTCTTTGATTTATGTCTGTCGTGTCAATAAGTCTCACGAGAGCAAAAGCCATATATATTTTCTGGGATGTATTCAATAAATGAACAAAATTCTGTGTTTCTGTCTATGGCACAGTATCACTTAAAGGTGATGGTATGATACTTAACAAGCCTAAAACAAAATTTGTTATTCTCCCAAAATCAACTCCTTCAGGCTTCCCAATTTGATGATGCTTCCTAGTCCTCTTGGCAACACAGGTTCAGTTCCTTGGAGACATTTGATTGCTTTCTCTCCCTTGTTTCCAATATCCAATATTCTTTGGATCCTCAAGTCCTTTTGATTCATTTGTAAATCCTTATATTCTGGTCTTTAGTAGAGGGCCATGAATATACTCAGTAAACATTTGTCAATGTATAACTTTTGCAGATATCTGTAGAGAAAGAAATGGTTGCAGCCATGAAATTGGGTGAATATTCAGAAACTACCAAATGGTTGAGAGGTAGAGAAAAGCAGATGGTCAGAGAATGGCAATGGATAAAGACCCAAGAGACACTCAAACCACGGAGGGGTGGCAATGATTTACTAGTAGAGTATCAAGATACGCAAAAGGAGACCCTGGCTAATGCACTGTAATCCAGTCACCACTTATTGAGTGTCTATCATCTGCTCAATACTTAGATTATAGTGATACAAAGATGCATTAGAAATTGTCTATTTCCTGAAGGAAGTCAGGATCTAGTGAAGGAGAAAGATATATAAACAAAAACTTACAATACAATGTGGCATTATGATACAAGTATTCACAAAGCATTCTGTGGATCAAAGGAGGTAGTGACTAAGACTCTCATCGTAGGGATGGGTAAAGGTGAGCCTCATAAGGATGACCAGGACTTTAGCAGCTTGAGATTGGAAGGAGTGACATGCTAAGAAGACAAGACAAACTCAAGGAGCCTGGACCCATGTGGAACTGCAAATAATTTATTAAGGGCTAGTGTGAAGGGCAAGGAGAGATGATCCTGGGATTTCAGGCTGGGACTACTTTGTGAAGAGTCTCCAAGCAAACTGAGGAATTTAATGTTTATTCTTTAGTTAATGGAGAGTCATCAATTTTTTTAACTATTTTTAGATCAAATTTGCCTACATTACAACATATGTATTTTAATCCTACAATTCAAAGAGTTTTGATAAATATATGCATCTTTTTAATTACTACTCCAATAAAGAAATCTCTGAAAGTTTCCTTATGGTCCTTTGCAATCAATACCTCCCTACTCACCTCCAGCAACTGTTGATGCAATATCTATCATACGTTTGGTTATCTATTGGTATGTAAAACCATTCCAAAACCTAATGACTTAAAATAACAAAAAAAACATTTATTCATTGTATTGTAATTTGGTGAGAACTTAGTGGAAACAATTTGTCTCTGTCTTATTTGGCATTAGTTGGGATTGCACAACTGGGACTAGAAAGTCCACTTCCAAGATAGCTCACTCACAAGATTGGCAAGCTTGGATTGGCTTTTTTGGGCTAGGAAATTAATTGGGACTTTCAGTCAGGGACCTCCACTTCCTGCCATGTGGCTTGTTGGGCTTCTTCACAACATGGTGGCTGGCTTACAAGAAGGAGGAACCAGATACCAGTTCTCTTAAATGCTAGACTAGGTATAGCATCATTTCTGGTGTATTATAATGGTCAAAGCAATCACAAGCCTAGCCCAAATTCAAGGAGATGGAGAAATAAATCCCACTTTACTGGGGATAATAACAAAAAATTTGGGCCATCTCTATTCCACTATATTCATAGATTAGTTTTGCCTGTTCCAGAATGTCATCTAAATGGAATTGTATAGTGTATGTTATTTCATATCTGACTTCTTTTGCTTAACATGTATTTTGAGATTTATCCATGTTGTTCATTCCTTTATACTGCTAATAGTTTGTTTATTCATTCATCTGTTGAAAAGCATTTGGGTTGTTTCTAATTTTTGATTATTATGAATAAAGCTGTTATAAAAATTCTCACATGACACTTTTTTTTTGGTGGATATATGTTTTTATTTTATCATAAGTAAATACCTAGGAGTAGAATTTCTGGGTCATAGGGTAGGTGTATGTTAAGCTTTATAGGAAATTGCCAAACTTTTTTTCAAAGAATTGCACTAAGTTTTACTCTCAGCAGCCATGTATGAGTGTAACAGTTGCTCCAAATCCTAAGCAACATTTGTTATTTAATTTTAGCCATTTTGGAGTTGCAATGTGGTATCTCCTTGTGGTTTTAACTTGCATTTCCCTGATAATTAACAGTGTTGTGCATCTTTTCATATACTTACTGGCTATCTGTAAATCATTTTTATAAAGTGCCTGTTCAAGTTTTTGCCCATTTAAAAAGATTGTATTTTTGCCTTGCTATTATTTACTTATAAGGATAATTTATATATTCTGGATATTTTTCCTTTGTCAGATATATGTATTGTGTATAAATCTTTTATAGATTGGAAGACCCGATATAATTAAGACATCAGTTATTTACAAACTGATCTATAGATTCAACACAATTCCAATAAAAATCCCAGCCAGCATTTTTGTAGAAATTGACAAGCTGATTCTAAAATGTATATGAAAATACAAATGACCTAGAAGAGCCAAAACAGTGTTAAAAAAAGATAAAGTTGAAGGACTTACACTATCTTCCCTCAAGCCTTATTACAAAGCTACAGAAATGAAGGCAGCATGGTGTTAGTATAAAGACAGACAATTGGATCAGTAGAATAGAATAGAGCTCAGAAATAGAACTAAACACATGGAGTCAATTGATTTTTGACAAAGGTACTATGGTAGGCAGCCTCTCAGATGCCCCCCAAGTGATTCCTACCTCCTGGTATTCACCCCCTGATTTAATCTCCTCTTGAGTGATACAATAAACACTAACCATTTAGAAAATGGATAAATTGGATGTTATCAAAGGTTTTCCGGTGGAGGTACTATATGATGAGATCTGGCCTTCACGGAAGTAAGATAACTCTGATAGCAATGTGAATGATGGCTTGGATAGGGGAAGAAACTGGAGATAGGGAACCAGTTATCAGTCTAAGAGTTGAGCAAGATGCTGACTCAAAGAAGAAGATAAAAGAAATGCTCTAAACAACAAAAAGATAAACAACCCAATTAAAAAATGGGCGAAGGACTTGTGTATATATTTCTGCAAAAGAGATAATCAAGTGACCAATTAGAATGTGGCTCAGCTTATTGGGAAATACACATTAAAACCACAATTAAATACTGGTTCACATTCATTAGGATCACTATTATTAAAAAAACAAAAATAACAAGTGTTGATAAGAATGTGGAGAAATAGGAACCCTTGTACATCGATGGTAGGAATGTTAAATGGTACAGCTACTGTGGAAAACAGTTTGGCTGTCCATATATTAAGCATAATTAATATACTGAATGATAAAGTTAATTATCATATGACCTGGCAATTTCACTTTTATGTATACCTGAAAGAACTGAAGGCATGGACTCAAACAGATATTTGTATACCGATGTTCATAGCGGAATTATTCACAATAGCCAAAAGGTGGAAGCAAAGCAAGTGTCCATGAGCAGATGGATGTTTAAACAAAATGTGGTATATGTATACAATGGAATATCATTCAGCCGTAAGAGTAATGAGGTCATGATATGTGCTACAAATATGGATGAACCTTGAAGATATCATGTTAAGTGAAATTAGCCAGACACAAAGGACAGATATTGTTTGATTTCTCTGATATAAGATAGAATATGCAAATTCACAGAAACAGAAAAATAAATGACAGTTTGCCAAGGTTGGGGGGATAGGGAGAACGAGGAGTTAACGCTTATTGGCTACAGAATTTCTGTCTGTGGTGATGGAAACGTGTCGGTAACGATTGGTGATGATGGTAGCACAACACTGTGAATGTAACTAACAGCCCTGAAATATATATCTGAACGTGGTTAAAAGGAGAAATGTTAGATTGTAATGTGGTAATAGAATAAAAATTTTTAAGAATCCATGGAACTGGGTGGTTAACAGTGGCTTAGTGGCAGAATTCTCGCCTGCCATGCTGGAGACCCAGAGTCAATCCCTGGAGCCTGCTCATGCCCCCCCCCCCCAAAAAAAATAATAAAAATAAAAATAAAAAATAATCTAAAAAATTCCGTGGAACTGTAATATAATGCTTCTTTAAAATAAAAAATTTTTTTAATATGAGTAACAGAAATGACAGTGATTTTCAGTGTAAAAATTTCATCAGTCCTGGAAATTCATCACATATTTTCCCTTCCTTTCTCTTTCACAGACAACATACATACACACACTCAATATTAGTAATCATTGGAGATAGTCAATTCCAGTGAACCTGAAATGCTAAATGAGTATCAGGGATGGCTTTTGGTTTGCATATTTATTCATTCTTTCAACAAACATTTGCTGACTTTCAAGGGCCAGGTACAGTGCAAGATGTTGAGAATACAGAATAAGCGTCTATTCTCATGAAGCTTCCATTCTCTTTGGTTGAGGCAGATTAGAAACGGTAAAAGAAATAAATAAGGTAGCTTTAGTTAGTGGGAGTGCCAAAAAGGAAATGAAACACTGATAAAACAGAGAGCACTGATAGATGGAGAGAGTCTATTTCAGATAGGGTAGTTAGATAATTCTTTTTTCTTAAAAGTGACATTTGAGCTTCTGTGAACCATTGAAAAGCATCCACCCAAGGGGATCTCATAGAAGGCTGAGGTCACAAGTGCAGAGTGGGGATAAGAGTGATCAAGGGTGCACATACCATAAAATGATGACTAGTCAGGGGCCAAATCAGTTAGCGTTCTTAGGATATGATAAAGAACATGAATTTTACCATAAGTGCAATATGAAAGCTTTGGCCAGTTTTAAGAGAGGAATCCTAACATCTCAATAATATTTTGTAAAGATCACACTTTCTGCACTATGGAGAACTGATTATATAGGGGCAGGGTTACAATGAACCTTTCTTCTCCAGGCTCTCTTTTATACCGGCCTCAAGCAGTGGTCCCTTCATGTTGCTAGAGTTGCCTATTCTCCTACGTTTCTGAATTTATATCACATTGGCAATCCTGGACATTGGCAATTGAGGTCTTGTTTAAGAGAATGGATTTTGGTCAACTCTGGCAACCTCTTCCATTTCTGTATCACTAGTGCCTGGTAAGTTATGTGTGGTTACTCACAATCCTAAATCTCAGTGGCTTAAAACTTCAAGGTACTTCTTGCTCATACTACATATCAACTGCTGGTTCACTGGTCATTTCTGCTTTGTATCAATGTCATGAGACCAAGGTTGATGAAGTAACCATCAGTTGGAGCAATGCTAGTAGCTATGGCAGAAGGAAAGAGAAAATGGCTGAATTGTACACTGACATTTAAAGCTACTTTCCAGAAATGATACATTGTCACTTCTACTCATATTTCATTGCCAAAATCACTTCTAATGTCAAGGGAGCAAGGAGGAGCAGTCATCATGTTCCCGGAAGCTGGGAGAGCCAGAAATATTTGAGAATAGCACGAAGACTATAACAACTTCCAGGATCCCTTCTAATACTTTTCAGCTCTCCGATGTCAGACTCTTCCTACCGTTTGTGATTAGATATATTAACTCATATGTTTATAAATATTTCTTCCTCTCATTCTTGCTAAGAGTATTCACTACAAAGGACATTAAAAGCCTTTTATTAATCTTTTATAAAACAAATTTGTTTTCAAGTTTAGCATTCCGAAATCAACTTTAACATGCTATTCGCATTACAACGTAATATTCATTTGTAGGGTCTCAGGAAGATGATAAGGCTTAAAATAATGTAAGGAGAAGGAAATGGAATTTATAAGATGTTTAAATTGTTAGAAGCAATAGAACTCTGTGACCAATGAATGTGGAAAATAGATGAGAAGAAGTAGATAAGGATATTTGAAATTTCCTAGTCTCTGCTTCTTGGAATGTGGTGTCATTATTCAATAAAAGGAACACAAGGGTAGCTGGTGTGTTGGGTGAAGGGACAGATAATTAGTTTGGCTTTGGATATATTGAGTTTCAGATGGACATCTAAGTATTCATCCTGAGAGACACATCAGAGGTGGAGATACAGATTTAGACGCTGCTGGTGGTAACTGAAAACATAGGGATCAACACTATGGAAAACACATAGAATGACTGTAGAATGGGATGAAGCCTAGCACTCAAGGATAACCAACATTTAAGCAGCTACTTGAGAAAGACTTTACAGAAAGAGATTAAGAACGGAGAGGGAGAGGTGTTCTATGTCAGAGGAGTATCTTTTAAGGGCCTCTTTACTCTTGGTTAAATTGAAACAGATCACTGGTTCTCCATGAAATGAGAAATATCACTTGAGCAATATTTAATTGTAGTAAAAATCTGCAAATAAACGTAGGGCTTTGTGTCCTCAGGGTTCCCATATAATTGTGCTACCTAGTTAACATGATTATACCTCCAGTAGGTGTTGGAATTATAGCAAACTCATCTCCTTTTTCAGGAACTGGAAACTTTTCTTTAGCTAGCTAAGCCCTTCCATTTGTTAAAATGGTAGCTGTTGCTTATAATATTTACTCATAATACTTCTCCAACTTGTATAAACACATTTCTGTGAAAATGGAGAGGTGTGATTACAGAGCTGTATGATCCAAAGGGATGTGCACGTGTCTATTTCTACCTTTAGAAGGCCTTGCTGGGCCAAAAGTCTTTCATGGTAAACAGACATAGCGATGTAAAAGTCTTGTAGGCGGTGTCTCCCATTTACCTACAAACCATGACCCAGAGGAGTTAAAACTTGTCCAAATCATTCATCGGGTTAGGAATTGAGTCAGGAGGAAAGAACCCAAGTTTTTTCTCAGATTAATATTTTTCTTATGCAACATTAGCGACAGAAGCAAAACTCAGGCAAAGGATGGGAGGTGGCATACCATTTTCTGTGTTTGAAAATAGAACTCCAAATCCACAGGTGTTATGTATAGGACACATTCAAAAAAACATTGCTATGTGTACTTCCTGGACTTTTGTTTTTTTTCCGGAGTCCCACGAAATTAACAAAATTGTGAATATGGTTAATATGATTTAGGCTCTGACTAGCTAGCCTTCCTGGGATGAACTGTCAGTGGAATTTTAGAACCTTAAGACAAGTGTCTTACTTTGAAAACTGTCAGAATGTGATATACCACAACTAGAATGGCTTTTTTTTTTTTTTTTACTTTTAACAATCAGTTTAATATGTTACAAGTTTACAGTTCTCAGACATGAAAATGTCTAAATCAAAGCATTAACGGGATGATACCTTCTACCTGAATAAAAGCTGCTGGCAATCTGGGGCTTCTCTGTCAGAAAGCAAAACACATGGTGACTGACATCTGCTTGTCCTTCTCTCTTTGGTTTCCTTGCTTTCAACTTCTGGCTGCCCCCTCTGTGAGCTTCTTTCCCACCTTCTCTGGCTCCTCTCACTCAGATTCTCTAGGGGTCTTTCTTTAAGTGTCTTCTTTTTGTCTTTTATCCTGTTATAAAGGACTCCATTTCCACATTTTGGGTGGGTCCACTCTCTTCACATGAGAAGATGCCTCAGCTTCCATGGTTCTGTGTCTGAATTCATTTTTTCTTCAATTTGCCCCTTTTCTGTACTTTTTAGTCAGGCTGGCAATGGTCCCATTCATACGGATCATGGTTCAAGAAGACCGATGACGTTCAGGGTTTCTCACTCGGCTGGTAGGGCACATGGCAAAATCTGCTAGCATTCTCTTCTGGCTTCTTGTTTCATGACGCTCCCCAGGAGGCATTATCCTTCTTCAGCTCCAAAACCTGCTGGCTGGTGGACTCTGTTTCGTGGTTCTGTGGCGTTCTAGAACGGCTTTTTTTTTTTTTTTTCAATTTTATTTTTTTAAATACGAAAAGAACACCAAATAAACGCTAACATTTCTATTTTGATCTTTCAGTGTAGAACGGCTTTTTAAAAAGGGGAATTTAATAAGTTACAAGTTTATAGCTCTAAGGAAGTGCAAGTATCCAAATAAGGCACCAATAAGAGGTTACCTTCACTTAAGAAAGGCTGATGTGTGGGCGGGCCACGGTGGCTCAGTAGGTAAGAATGCTTTCCTGCCAAGCCTGAGGACCCAGGTTCGATTCCTGGTACCTGCACATGTTAAAAAAAAAAAAAAAAGAGGCGGATGTGCCGGGAACAGCTCTGTCAGCTGGGCAGTTACGTGGCTGGCACCTGCTGGTCCCTTGCTCCTGGGCTCCAATGCCTTCAGCCTCTGATCCTGTGGAGGTTCCTCTCTTTACTTCTCTTGGACTGGCTTTCACCTCTTGTCTTCCCTTGGCTCTCTCCAGGTTCTGGCTTGCTTAACATTTCATGGCAGCATCTGCTGGGCTCCAAGCATCTCAAACATCCGTGTCTCTTTTCAAGTGTGGGCATCTGTGTCAGTTCTGGGCTCTGTGGCTTCTGTCGTTTCTGACTCCCCCCAAAATGTTTCCTCTTTTAAAGGATTCCAGTAAACTAATCAAGACCCACCTGGAATAGGTGGAGTCACATCTCCATCTAATCAAAAAGTCACACCCACAATTGGGTATGTCACCTCTCCGTGGAGACAATTTAATAAACAATTTCCATCCTACAGTATTCAATAAGGATTAAAAGAAATGGCTGCCTCCACAAGATTGAATCAGGATTAAAACATGGCTTTTCTGGGGTACATAGTATTTTCAAACTGCCACACCAAGGGTAGTGCTTTCGAGAGAAGCTCTGTGCAAGCCAAACTCTGTTTGTTAGGAATGTTTCATGAAACTAGGAGAGGAAAAGGAACCATTGGAAGGAGACTGGGATGCAGCATCTGAAACACTGAGTTATACAATAAAGGCAAAAATGAGTTTCCAGGGCCTCTTTACTCCAAAGTAGGTAAATATTAACAATTTAAAACTCTTTGAAGTGTGGGCACAGATGCACCCTCCACCTTCTAAGCACTTATGTGTCATCATTATTTCACTGCAATAATGTCTACAGTTCAGCTTCTTAACACGTTAAGGAAAAAAAACTTGAAGTGAAGGAGGGAGATACTGCAAAGATATGTACCAACAGATGGGCAGAAGTCACTATGGAGTCTAAAAAAGATCTGCCATGTACGAATCTGTCAGCATGCCTCTAGCACTGTCTAGGGGAGAAACAGAATAATGGAAAAAAAGCATTCAAGAGTGCTGCATTGGAGAGAGTATGGGATACTGGTTTAAATATAGCCTTTGCCACTAACTAGTACTCATGTTTATAGAGTGCCTGCTATCAGATATTGTCCTAGGTGTTTTTATATTTTTACATTAGAATCATGACAATCCAAAGAGTAGGTATGATTGGCCCCAATATGTACTTAAAGGAACTGAACATCAAAAAGTCTGAAAACCTGTTTAATGTCATAGTATAGTAAATACAGAACTGCAAGTTGACCATAGATCTGTTGACTTCAAGGCCTGATCTCTTTTCACTATAGCCAGTAGTTCTCAAACCTAGTTGTGCATCACAGTTGCCAGGAGAACACACTAAAATAAATTTTCCAGATCCCCATTCAAAGATGGTAATATAGTACTTTTCTCTCACTTTCTGTTAGGATTAAATGTAATGAAGTATTTTGGTGTTTTTATAAACTTTAACATGACTATGCTTATGATTTAATGATTGTATTATATATGATAACTCAGTCCCTTCCTTCTGATCTTATAGTCAGGAAACAATTTTCTGATAACTAGGCTTATACAGTACCTTAAAACCAGGAAAGGGTGCTGTGATTGGTAATACTGTGAGCTGTGGCTTGTTAACCACATTATAAATTATTACATCTTCTTGTCTATAAGTGGGAGCTCTTGACCAGTGCTATTCAAATTCCCCATATTTTGACAATTCAATTTTGTAAATTGACAATACAAAGTTTTGCAATCAGCAAAGCTGAGAATGGAGTGCAAAGCAGAAGAGGTATGAATTATTATAAATGTGGGCTCTTGGGGAGTAGAATATTAGGTTTTGGCCCGAGCTCAGTTTGTTAATACAATTTACAAAACGATTTTTTTTTTTTTAAATGTAAGACCCCCTTTCTCAGCGTTATCAGAGGGTGTGTTTATCTCGGTTCCAATATTTGGCTGGTGTTAAGTGGAACCAGAATGTGTAACAGGCCCACGTCCCTGGCCACTTTAAAATGCCCTCCGCTTCCTGCGCAATTATAGCAATATATAACCAAGCAAGGTCTGCTTTTCTAATCCCAATAATATAACTATATTTCCTCTTCCAAGCGGGGCTTGTAAGTTTTATCTAAAGTAGGATACTTTCCCACTGACCATGAAAGGTTGGTAGTTTACTTGTAGGCAAATACCCTTGCTCAAGTTTTTGCAATATTCACAAAGGCACTCACAAGGCACTTATTAAATGCATGCTCCGTGAGAGGTTAAGAGGTTTCCCTAAGACCACACAGATGGACCAAGTCGGGGAGGGGTATCGAAAGTGCTTGTTAATAGCAAGCCACACGCCGATAATTACCCACACAGCCTCATTCAGAGCTCATAGACGGGGCTCTCAAGGGGACCTGAAAAGAAAGACCCAGAGGTGAGAGCCAGGAAATCGGGAGAGGTGCCTTTCCCGGCATGCTCTGCAGCATACTGAGGGGCGCCAGATATATCCCGGCGTGCATCGGGGGCGCCCAAGGGCGATGATCCTCAGCTCCTGGAGGGGTATGCGAGGTTAAGCCGGTAGGTGTGACCTTATTTACTTTTGAGACCCTGCTTCCTCCTTTCGCCTTTATGGCTTTAACTCCATAAGGCCTGAAAAGAAGGTCCTGTTACTACCCACCCTTTCCGCGTGTGAAAGACTTTCCCCGCTGCTTCGAATGCGGTGCCAGGTGATTAGCGGTTAGGGGCGGGCCTGGGATTAGCACGTGACCAAATCTGGCAGCCAATGATTAGCCCTGTGGTACGGCAGCGCGAGGATTCCCGGACCCGTGAGCGGAGCGGCGCGTGGGCTGGCTATGGTCTGCCCTGTCAGGTACGCGCAGGCGCTTTGGTTGCCACGCGCTTCGTCAGTTCTCACGCGCCCAGTGGCGTGTACTTGGCGCGAGGTGTTACGAGTCTGTGGGTATTTTTTGTGGGTAGGGGGTAAGGAGAGTGTGTGTGTGTGTGTGGGGGGAGAGCGCTATGGCGTCACGTGAGCACCATAAGCCAATCGCAGGCTGAGGCGCACCCGCTGCTTCTCCGGCGCCCCGGGGTGCGACGTGTTCAGCGAGCTTAGACTAAGCGGTGACGGGCCCAAGCGCTGTTTTCGAAGCGCGTATGCGGCCTGTGAAATCTGGCCGTGGGTTTTCGTATGGTCCTGTTCCGCTGTGAGCACGAACGATAAGTTCTCGGCAAAATGGCTGCGAGACAGAGTCGCCTAGCAGGGGGAGCGCCGGGGCCGCGTGAAGGTCACATGACGGGGTTGGCAGCGCGTGCTGCTGGCGCGGGGAAGGGGGAGGGTGGGAGGGAAGGGGAGTGGCTAGTCACGTGCCGTCGGCTGTGCCGTCCTGTGGTTCTGGAGCGGCTTTGCTGTGGCCAGATTTTCTTGTGACTCCTCCCACCTCAAAGCGTGGCAAGAGTCTGGGAGAAGCGGTTGTGGGTGTGATGGCAAAAACCGTGGACTGGGAAGTAAGAGATTTGAGTTTTAGACCTTTGGCTAATTGTGTAATTAGCAAGTACATTGTCAGTCTTGGCTAGTGTTTCCTCTTTTATAGTTTATGTCTGTAGATGAGATTAAGGCCCTACATATCTATAATGTGTTGGACCTTTGATCTCTAGGTAATACCAATTTCATGCAGGGTAATCAAATTATTAACAGTTATTAATGAGACAGGTCCGGCTCTCCCGTCCCCCAAGGAAAAAACCGCAACTGAACTTCCTGCACTTTCTTCCCCCCCAAAAACGAAAACAAAACAGGACAGTGATGTGGAAAACCTGTTGGAAGTAATTTATTATAGAATTTCTCAGAATGGTATCCATCTTTATCAATTGCATTTGTAATCTGTTCCTGCCCCCTGTCACGTTTGAAAAATATTCTGCCATTTAGACAGCTGGTCCCTATGTGTATTCTGGGAAGAAATTAAGGTTGGTAAGTATAACTGTCGAGATGGGGAAACAGTGGTGGTTAGAAGGGACTTGTTAATACTCATTTAGGTCTACTGGAAGGGCCTAGAAGTCTTCTCCACTTGGTGGGCCAATCTTTGTAAAGTTTTTTGGGCTTTGTGCCACCAGTCTTTCTTTGGTGTTTTTCATGATTCTCTGCTCTTACCTCCAGCTCTTCATTTGACCAAGGGCCAAGGCCTTGGTGAAATGAAGCAGTCATAAGTGATGTATTTTTCCTATTACTGCTTGTGTGTGATGGTGGCCTTTTGATTTACCTTAAAGAATCTTTGAATTTTGTGGAATAACAATCTGTAAAACATTGGACAAATCAGTAAGAACAGCCACCATGTTAAATAGTTCATAAGAATAGTTAACATCTTCTCAGCGTAATGTTCTAAGTAGTTTACTTTTTATTTTTTTTAGTGCTTTATTTTTTTAAAATTCATTTAGTTCATGTAACAAACCTATGCAGTAAGTACTATTATCTCCATTTTATTAATGAAGGAAATAGCCACAGAGAGATTAAGTAATTTTCAGAAGTCATGTGGCTGGTAATTTTACATAATTCCAACCTGAATTCCTTTTGGAAACTTAAAGTAATGATTCTTAAATTCATTTGGAGCAATAACCTGTAAAGTAGACAAAACTTTGAAAGAGAATAATTAGGTTCTGGATTATCCAATTATCACTGGATTCCATACAACCAAAATACTGCCTGGCACATAGTAAGCACTCAATTAATAAGTTAAATGAATAGATTTGTCCTTTAACTTTACGGTGTTTCTGCCAACTACAGGTTGTTTTATGTAATAACTATCAATATTTGCCTTCATAGAGTCTACCTCTGTAGCCATGTTAAACAGTTCATCCTATTTCAAGATCGGAAACTGTTAACGGTTTTTTTTTCTTTATTTTCTTTCTTTCTTTCTTTATTTTGGCACGGGCAGTCTTTTCTGGTATTACCATAACTTTATTGGCATTTCGCAAGTCCTGGGACTTTATTGGCATTTCCTGGGACTTGTGAAATGCCAATAAAGTTATGGTAATTAAAACAATAGGTAGTAGGCCTGAAATAGACAAGGAAAGTAGAAAAGAAGAATAATCTAGAACTATATAATGTTATTTAGTATAATAATGGTGGCATTTTAAATTAGTGGGAAAATATTCCAAAGTTATATTGGAACAATTGGCCAAACACTTGGATAATACAGAGTCAGAAAATTATGACTCAAAAAATGGGTGAGCAGAATCTTCACCTGCCATGCTGGAGACCCGGTATGATTCCTGGAGCCTGCCCATGCCAAAAAAAAAAAATGAATAAATAAAATAAAGAAAAAAAAAACGGTTAACAGTTTCCGATCTTGAAATAGGATGAACTGTTTAACATGGCTACAGAGGTAGAATCTATGAAGGCAAATATTGATAGTTATTACGTAAAGCAACCTGTAGTTGGCAGAAACACCATAAAGTTAAAGGACAGATTTATTCATTCAGTATTCATTTAACTTATTGAAGGCTTACTATGTGCTAGGCAGTATTTTGGTTGTATGGAATCCAGTGATAAACAAAACCAGGTAAATTTTGTGTAAAATGCACCATGTGTTGGACTTAAAAGGCTAATGATGTTAATATCTAATAGATGGGCAAAAGGTGCACATACAGAGAAATAATAAGAATATCCAATAAAGATAAAAATAAATTATTTTTTTATTTATAAACAAAGAATACAAAATAACCCATCTTTTTTCGTAGTCTGGCTGATCAGTCTGATGTAATAAAATGTTAACATCTGAAATTTTATTCTTATTGCAAGTAGAATATCTTTTGGAAATTTGACAGGTGATTCTAAAGTCCATTTGAAAACTAAACATGTAAAGTCGGAAAAGCTTTGAAAGAGAATAATGAGGGAATGGATTTGTAGTAGGAGTAAGGAAATTGGCACTTTCGTTCATTGCTGTTGGTGGGTTTTTACTTTTGAACATCCTTTCTGAAGGGGATTTTGACTATACTAATTGAAAACATTAAAAATGTGTATAACCTTTGACTCGGGATCCTCTTCTTTGTTAACAGACTAACTGGTAAGTTTGCAAAGTTGTTCCTAAGAGTTGTCTGTGTAGCATTTTTATAATAACAGAACACTGGAAAAACTTGAGTAATGGAAGATTGGTTAAAGAAATACCATGTCTTCATTGAGTTAAGTACCTTATAGTTAGTAAACATGATACAGTTCTCTTCTAATGACTTGGAAAGCTTGTAATATATATTGTGAAGTGAAAAAAAAGCAGCTTAAAATTTGTGTGTGGTATAATCACATTTTTTTTTTTTAGGAATAATCTGCATGTGTCTGTGAATATAGAAGTTTAAAAAGGTATACATCAAATGTAAACTAAAAGTGATTTTAGTTTGGTGGTAGGATTTTGGATAAATATTTTTTTAAAGAAGGTTAGTTTTTTACAGTAGTTTTAGATTTATAGAAAAATTGCAGACTGTACAGAGAATTCCTATATACCCCATACTCTGATTTTCCTATTATTTACATTATTATGGTACATTTGTTACAATTAATGAAGCAATATTGACACAATATTGACACATTATTATTAACTAAAGTCCATACTTTATTCAGATTTCCGTAGTTTTTACCTACTATCCTTTTTCTCTGGTTCCAGGAATCCATCAAAAGTGCTTTTAGTAATAATGTCCTCCTGGGTTTCTCTTGGCTTTGACATTTTCCCAAGTTTTTCTTGCTTTTGATGACTATTCTAGTTTGCTAGCTGCTGGAATGTGATATACCAGAAACAGAACGGCTTTTAAAAGGGAGAATTTATAAAGTTGCAAGTTTATAGTTCTAAGCCTGTGGAAATGTCCCAATCAAAGCAAGTTTATAAAAATGTCCAAATTAAGACACCAACAAGAGGTTACCTTCACTCAAGAAAGGCCAATGAAAATGAAGTTCAGAGTTTCTCTCTCAACATGGTAAACATGGTGATGTCTGCTAGCTTTCTCTCTAGGCTTCTTGTTTCATGAAGCTCCCCCAGGGGCATTTTCCTTCTTTATCTCCAGAAGTTTCTGACTGCCTGGGCTCTCCTGTGTTTGGTGGCTCTAAAGCTTTTTCCAAAATGTTTTCTTTTAAAGAATTCCAGTAAACTAATCAAGACCTATCTGGAGTAGATGAAGTCGCGTTTCCCTCTACTCAAGTATTAATACCCACAATTGTGAGTGTCACCTCTCCATGCAGATAATCCAATCAAGTTTCCAACCTACATTACTGAATAGGGATTAAGAGAAATGGCTGCCTCCACAAGATGGATCAGGATTAAAACATGGCTTTTCTAGGGTACATAATCCTCTCACACCAGCACAGTGATCTTGACACTTGAGGAGTGTTGGTCAAGTATTTTGTAGACTCTCAGTTGGGATTTATGTAATGTTTTTTTCATGATTAGACTGGAGTTAGGGTACATACTATCAGCCTGAGTTGTCATTGTTGATGTTGACCTTGATCATTCGGCTGTGAATTTGTTTTTTTAAATATTTATTTTTCTATTAAAAATAATTTTTTACTTGCAATATAAAAATTAAATAGGTGTCAAATTGACAAGCCTGATAATATAGAAAGAGGATTGATCAAAGTTCCAGTATAAGAAAAATAACTAGCCAAGTAGTTGGAAGGGCTAACTATAGGAAGGAATTAAGGGCAGTAGTACACTGTAGCTTATTTTAACTGTCTTTTAGGAAGAACAGCCTGCTAATCATGATTTAGATCTAAATCCAAAGTTAGGGAAGGAATTATTCAATTATGCATGGTAGGAATTAAGTAAATTCATTAATTTTACAACAAATAATAAGTCCTATTATAGGCCAAGTACTGTGCCAGGAGACGAGGATTGAGAATTGAATAAGGCAATATGCCTACCTGCATGGAATTTATATTTTAGTAGATTAGACAATAAGCTAATAAACAAATAAATAATATGATTTCATATATTGCCAAAAAGTACTGTCAAGAAAATGGTATAAGAGAGTAGAGAGTGGTGGTGTGGTGGTGGTAAGTTTGGTGGTTGTTTAGTTAGGTTGCAAGGTAAGGCTTCTCTGAAGTAACAGTTGAGCAGAGACATGAATCATGCAGAGTGAGCCTTTCCAATGTGTAGAGCGCTTCAAATAGTGGGGATACTAATGCCAAGATTCTGAGGTGAGAATCTTTAGGCTTTTTGAGGAAATGTGAAAAGGCCACTGTGCTCTAGAGTTTGGAGAGTGCCGGGGAATTAATTGTGGGATAGTGGTAGGAAATCAGGTTGAAAAGTTGACAGGGCTCAGATTGTGTAAAGCCTTATAGGCCATGAGGACTTTGGATTTTATTCTCTGTGTGATGGGATCCATTGGACATTTTTATAAAGACAAATATGCTCTAATATATGTTTTAAGAAGATCACTAATTGCTGTAGAGGCAAGAGGGGCAGCAGGAGACATTTAGGAAGTTGTTAGAATGGTATGATGAGATATGATGGTTTGTATAAGGGAGGTAGTGATCGAGGTGATGAGAAGGGTTCAGATTGAGGGTATATTTTAGATGTAGAACCAAGAGGATTTGTTGATAGATTGGGAGGGGAGAGAAAGTGAGCAATTAAAGAGAATTCCAAGGTTTTTGGCCAGAGCAACTGGTGACATTTATTAAGATGGAAAAGTAGAAAGAGCTGGTTTAGGTTTAGGTGGATATTTTCAGTTCAAGATGCCTACTACATATCCAGGAGCAGCCGTTGAATAGGCTATTGGCCATTCAAGTCTGTAGCCCAGGGCCAAACATACATTTGGGATGTCATCAATGCACAGATGGTATTTAAAAACATGGGGTTCGTGAGATCAGCTAGGGAGTAGAGAAGAGCCCTGAGACTCAGTTGAAATCCTGGATAAAGGAATAGATTGCACTTAGATTTCTTTTGTAGCTTCATCAGCACAATATTTACTGAGTACCTTCTATAAAGTATAGTATTTAATAATGCCTTTGAGATGATCACAGTGTAACTGAGGTTCTTCCTGTTATGGATCTGAATCCTCAGTTTTCTTCACTTTCTTGCCTGAAGATTCCCACTTTCCTGCATTACCTGAGGGTATAAATTCCAAACTTCATACTTCAGTGTATGGATACATCTTTGACTCTAACCTTCATCTCCCCTCTTTTCTTTATTACCCCTGCCAGGCCCAATATTGCTTGCTCAGGTAACCCTTTATTTGCCTGAAATACTCTTTCTTCTCCTCTTCCTACTTTTTGCCTCAAACTCCAATTCAGTCTTCAATATCCAGCTTAAATTTGCTATGCAGTACTCCCCAGTTTCCAGAGATAGAAAGTGGCTCTTCATTGTATAATGCTTCCTCTGCATGACTGTTTGTACTTCAATTTATAGCAAAATACAAAATCAGTTGGTATTCTGACTGGCTTTCATATACATTTATTTCCCCAGTGGTTGGCATGTGTTTGATCCAATCATAATGCTTTATAAAGGTTTAGAAGTTTTGTTTTGGCAAAAGAGAGTAAATAACTACAGCTAGGCCTTCCATGCACAGTTATATAGACCATTAGTTGATGTTTTTAGGTTTTTATTATTAAAGTGAATTTTATTTATTTATTTTTTTATTAATTAACGGAAAAAAAGAAATTAACCCAACATTTAGAAATCAT
Source organism: Tamandua tetradactyla (assembly GCF_023851605.1). Lineage (NCBI taxonomy): Eukaryota > Metazoa > Chordata > Mammalia > Pilosa > Myrmecophagidae > Tamandua > Tamandua tetradactyla. Next base: position 55,253,516 of record NC_135340.1, read on the forward strand.
ACCATTCTACATATGCATTCAGTAATTCTTAACATCATCACATAGATGCATGATCATCGTTTCTTAGTACATTTGCATCGGTTTAGAAGAACTAGCAACACAACAGAAAAAGATATAGAATGTTAATATAGAGAAAAAAATAAAAGTAATAATAGTAAAAACAAAACCAAACCAAACCAAACAAAAACCTATAGCTCAGATGCAGCTTCATTCAGTGTTTTAACATGATTACTTTACAATTAGGTATTATTGTGCTGTCCATTTTTGAGTTTTTGTATCTAGTCCTGTTGCACAGTCTGTATCCCTTCAGCTCCAATTACCCATTATCTTACCCTACTTCTAACTCCTGCTGGACTCTGTTACCAGTGACATATTCCAAGTTTATTCTCGAATGTCGGTTCACATCAGTGGGACCATACAGTATTTGTCTTTTAGTTTTTGGCTAGACTCACTCAACATAATGTTCTCTAGGTCCATCCATGTTATTACATGCTTCATAAGTTTATCCTGTCTTAAAGCTGCATAATATTCCATCGTATGTATATACCACAGTTTGTTTAGCCACTCGTCTGTTGATGGAGATTTTGGCTGTATCCATCTCTTTGCAATTGTAAATAATGCTGCTATAAACATTGGTGTGCAAATGTCCGTTTGTGTCTTTGCCCTTAAGTCCTTTGAGTAGATTCCCAGCAATGGTATTGCTGGGTTGTATGGCAATTCTATATTCAACTTTTTGAGGAACCGCCAAACTGCCTTCCACAGTGGTTGCACCATTTGACATTCCTACCAACAGTGGATAAGTGTGCCTCTTTCTCCGCATCCTCTCCAGCACTTGTCATTTTCTGTTTTGTTGATAATGGCCATTCTGGTGGGTGTGAGTTGATATCTCATTGTGTTTTTTTTTTTTTAATTTTTTTTATTTATACCATGCACTTTTTTTTTTATTAATTAACGGAAAAAAAAAAATTAACCCAACATTTAGAAATCATACCATTCTACATATGCAATTAGTAATTCTTTTTTTTTTTTTAATTTTTTTATTAATCAAAAAAAAGAAAAGAAATTAACACAACATTTAGAAATCATTCCATTCTACAAATGCACTCAGTAATTCTTAGTATCATCACATAAATGTATGATCATCATTTCTTAGTACATTTGCATCGATTTAGGAAAAGAACTAGCAAAACAGCAGAAAAAGATATAGAATGTTAATATAGAGAAGAGAATTAAAATAATAATACTAATAATATATATATATATAAAAAGGAAAAAGAAAAAAACAGAAACAAAAGATACAAACACACAAACAAACAAACAAAAAACCATATTTCAGGTGCAGCTTCATTCAGTGTTCCAACCTAGTTACATTACACTTAGGTATTATTGTGCTGTCCATTTTTTAGTTTTTGTATCTAGTCCTGTTGCACAGTCTGTATCCCTTCAGCTCCAATTACCCATTATCTTACCCTGTTTCTAACTCCTGCTGGTCTCTGTTACCAATGATATATTCCAAGCTGATTCTCGAATGTCGGTTCACATCAGTGGGACCTTACAGTATTTGTCCTTTAGTTTTTGGCTAGACTCACTCAGCATAATGTTCTCTAGGTCCATCCATGTTATTACATGCTTCATAAGTTTAGTCTGTCTTAAAGCTGCATAATATTCCATCGTAGGTATACGCCACAGTTTGTTTAGCCACTCGTCTGTTAATGAACATTTTGGCTGTTTCCATCTCTTTGCAATTGTAGATAATGCTGCTATAAACACTGGTGTGCAAATGTCCGTCTGTGTCTTTGCCCGTAAGTCCTTTGAGTAGATACCTAGCAGTGGTATTGCTGGGTCGTAATCCATTCTGCCATTCTATGTCTTTTGATTGGGAAATTCAGTCCATTAACTTTTAGTATTATTACTGTTTGGATAATATTTTCCTCTACCATTTTGGCTTTTGTATTATATATATCATATCTGATTTTCCTTCTTTCTACACTTTACTCCATACCTCTCTCTTCTGTCTTTTCGCATCTGACTCTAGTGCTCCCTTTAGTATTTCTTGCAGAGCTGGTCTCTTGGTCACAAATTCTCTCAGTGACTTTTTGTCTATAAATGTTTTAATTTCTCCTTCATTTTTGAAGGACAATTTTGCTGGATATAGGAGTCTTGGTTGGCAGTTTTTCTCTTTTAGTAATTTAAATATATCATCCCACTGTCTTTTAGCTTCCATGGTTTCTGCTGAGAAATCTACACATAGTCTTATTGGGTTCCCCTTGTATGTGACAGATTGTTTTTCTCTTGCTGCTTTCAAGATCCTCTCTTTCTCTTTGACCTCTGATATTCTAACTAGTAAATGTCTTGGAGAACGCCTATTTGGGTCTATTCTCTTTGGGGTGCGCTGCACTTCTTGGATCTGCAAATTTAGGTCTTTCATAAGAGTTGGGAAATTTTCAGTGAAAATTTCTTCCATTAGTTTTTCTCCTCCTTTTCCCTTCTCTTCTCCTTCTGGGACACCCACAACACGTATATTTGTGCGCTTCATATTGTCATTCAGTTCCCTGATCCCCTGCTCAAGTTTTTCCATTCTTTTCCCTATAGTTTCTGTTTCTTTTTGGAATTCAGATGTTCCATCCTCCAGTTCACTAATTGTAGCTTCTGTCTCTTTAGATCTACCATTGTAGGTATCCATTGTTTTTTCCATTTTTTCTTCTTTGTCCTTCACTCCCATAAGTTCTGTGATTTGTTTTTTCAGATTTTCTATTTCTTCTTTTTGTTCAGCCCATGTCTTCTTCATGTCCTCCCTCAATTGATTGATTTGGTTTTTGAAGAGTTTTTCCATTTCTGTTCGTATATTCAGCATTAGTTGTCTCAGCTCCTGTATCTCATTTGAACTATTGGTTTGTTCCTTTGACTGGGCCATATCTTCAATTTTCCGAGCGTCATCCATTATTTTCTGCTGGTGTCTGGGCATTTGATCAGATTTCCCTGGGTGTGGGACCCAGCTGGTTGAAAGTTTTTTCTGTGAAATCTCTGGGCTCTGTTTTTCTTTTCCTGCCCAGTAGGTGGCGCTCGTGGTGCTCGTCTGTCTGCACGGCAGTCGGCCCGGGAAACCGCGCATGGAGGCGGGGGTCGCTGGCCGCTGAGAGTGCGGGTCCTAATTGCCCAGCTGGCCCGAAACACCAAGCGTGACGGGAGGGCCCCGCTATCCAGCGTTCCCAGTCAGACCAGGGAGCCACGTGCGTGGAGGGGACCCCAGTCGCCAGCCGCCCCGGCCGGGAAAACGCGCGCCCCTTGGGTATCTCACCGCAGCAGATTCAGCAGATTCTCCCTGCCCGTTCGGCTGTTCCAGAATGGGGTACGCTGTCTTTTTGGTCTCTGTCGTGACTCCGGGAGCTGTTTTGTATTGTTTCTGTTTCTTTAGTTGCTTTTCTGGAGGAGGAACTAAGACCCGCGCGTCTTACTAAGCCGCCATCTTCTCCCGCAATTAGTAATTCTTAACATCATCACATAGATGCATGATCATCGTTTCTTAGTACATTTGCATCGGTTTAGAAGAACTAGCGACACACCAGACAAAGATATAGAATGTTAATATAGAGAAAAAAAATAAAATAACAATAAAAAACAAACAAACAAAAGAACAAACAAAAACAAACAATAACAAACAAATAAAGCCTATAGCTCAGATGCAGCTTCATTCAGTGTTTTAACATGATTACTTTACAATTAGGTATTATTGTGCTGTCCATTTTTGAGTTTTTGTATCTAGTCCTGTTGCACAGTCTGTATCTCTTCAGCTCCAATTACACATTATCTTACCCTGTTTCTAACTCCTGCTGGACTCTGTTACCAATGACATATTCCAAGTTTATTCTCGAATGTCCATTCACATCAGTAGAACCATACAGTATTTGTCCTTTAGTTTTTTACTAGACTCACTCAGCATAATGTTCTCTAGGTCCATCCATGTTATTACGTGCTTCATAAGTTTATCCTGTCTTAAAGCTGCATAATATTCCATCGTATGTATATACCATAGTTTGTTTAGCCATTCTTCTGTTGATGGACATTTTGGCTGTTTCCATCTCTTTGCAATTGTAAATAACGCTGCTATAAACATTGGTGTGCAAATGTCCATTTGTGTCTTTGCCCTTAAGTCCTTTGAGTAGATACCCAGCAATACTTTGCTGGGTCGTATGGCAATTCTATATTCAGCTTTTTGAGGAACCGCCAAACTGCCTTCCACAGTGGTTGCACCATTTGGCTTTCCCACCAACAGTGAATAAGTGTGCCTCTTTCTCCGCATCCTCTCCAGCACTTGTCATTTTCTGTTTTGTTGATAATGGCCATTCTGGTGGGTGTGAGATGATATCTCATTGTGGTTTTGATTTGCATTTCTCTAATGGCCAGGGACATTGAGCATCTCTTCATGTGCCTTTTGGCCATTTGTATTTCCTCTTCTGGTAGGTGTCTGTTCAAGTCTTTTTCCCATTTTGTAATTAGATTGGCTGTCTTTTTGTTGTTGAGTTGAACAATCTCTTTATAAATTCTGGATACTAGACCTTTATCTGATATGTCATTTCCAAATATTATCTCCCATTGTGTAGGCTGTCTTTCTACTTTCTTGATGAAGTTCTTTGATGCACAAAAGTGTTTAATTTTGAGGAGCTCCCATTTATTTATTTCCTTCTTCAGTGCTCTTGCTTTAGGTTTAAGGTCCATAAAACCGCCTCCAGTTGTAAGTTTCGTAAGATATCTCCCTACATTTTCCTCTGTTTTATGGTCTTAGACCTAATGTTTAGATCTTTGATCCATTTTGAATTAACTTTTGTATAGGGTGTGAGATATGGGTCTTCTTTCATTCTTTTGCATATGGATATCCAGTTCTCTAGTCATTGTGGTTTTGATTTGCATTTCTCTAATGGCCAGGGACATTGAGCATCTCTTCATGTGCCTTTTGGCCATTTGTATTTCCTCTTCTGATAGGTGTCTGTTCAAGTCTTTTTCCCATTTTGTAATTGGGTTGGCTGTCTTTTTGTTGTTGAGTTGAACAATCTCTTTATAAATTCTGGATACTAGACCTTTATCTGATATGTCATTTCCAAATATTGTCTCCCATTGTGTAGGCTGTCTTTCTACTTTCTTGATGAAGTTCTTTGATGCACAGAAGTGTTTAATTTTGAGGAGTTCCCATTTATTTATTTCCTTCTTCAGTGCTCTTGAATTTTTGTTTTTAATGATTATTCATTGTGATGGAATTTAGCCAGTACAATATTTAATGAAATATCATTTAGGAAGTTTAGTTCACAGACATTTTAGGAAAGTTTTCATCTCCAGTGTTGAATAATTCTTATTCCTGAGAGGCGAGCTATTATAATAGATTATTCACTTGCCCACTTTACCTCCCACCTTCTCAGTAGTTAGGAATTCTTTTTTAAGGTTACGTGTGTATCTTGAGCTCTTTGCTGGAGAAGTAACTTCAGTGTAATAAATCCAGTAGAATCAGCAGTACTCACTCTGGGACTATCCTGTAAACTGTTGTATAGAGAGAGGGTTAATGATGTGAATTGTAGGTTTAAAGGGTTTGGTCTGTAGGCCCAAGATAGGGTTGACTATTTTGTCATTCAGTCATAAGCATGTCTTGAGCACCTGCCATATGTGGGCTCTGTGTGAGGCATGGGAGATAGACAAAACAAATAAAAAACGTGGTTCCCTGCACATGAGGCCCTGACAGTTTTGTTGAGGGTCTAAAACATAAGATTAAAAAGGGATTTACTCTTTATGAGCAGTTTATCAGTAGTACAAAATATTGTGGTTCAGATCGAGGTTTAAAATTTGCCACTTTAGCTAAATCATAGGACTTTGCATTTCTTAAGCCATAGTTACATTCTCAAGAGTTGGATGCAGTCTTATCCTGTATCAGTTTTCAATGTATTAACTTGACTTGCAAGGTCTGCATTTTCTCCTAAACTTTAACATTTCTAGTTTTAAAAGATATTATTGATTTGGCTTTTAGTTTGATGTGATAAAAGCCATATGTTGGAAGAAAGTGTTTTGCTACTATGTTGCTTCCAAATGTTTTATTTTTTTAGGTCTATAAGGAAAATATGTACTTGAAAGGAGGGTGGGGGCTGTCATTTATCCTTTCTAAGTGTGGTAGAGGCATACTTTCATTTTTGGGGGATATGTAGGTCCCCCCCCCCAATGTTTTCACTGAGAAATTTTCACATACATACAGTTCATACATGATGTACACTGAGTGGCTCACCATGATCATTTTTAGAACATTTGCATCACTTTAGAAAAAGAGAAAAGTCAAAAGAAAAAACTCATACATTCCATACCCCTTACTCCTCCTTCCCATTAAGCACCAGTTTTTCAATTTTTATCCTTTATCCCCCCCCATTATTTATTATTTGTTTTTTTTACTCATCTGTCATACCTGAAACTGTTGAGCTGTGCTCTAGTAGCCTTGATTCTTGAAAACAGTTGTAAAACTATATGGTACAAGCACACATTGTAAAAGCCATATTGTTTTACAGTCGTTTTCAAGAATCAAGGCTACTGGAGCACAGCTCAGCAGTTTCAGGTATTTCCCTTTAGCCACTTCAGTATACCATAAACTAAAAAGGGATATCTATATAATGTGTAAGAATAACTTCTCAGCTCTGTTTGAAATCTCTCAGCCACTGACACTTTATTTTTTCTCATTTCTCTCTTCCCCGCTTTTGGTCAAGAAGGTTTTCCCAATCTCTTGATGCCAGGTTCCAGCTCATCCTGGGATTTCTGTCCCATGTTGCCAGGGAGATTTACACCCCTGGGAGTCATGTCCCATGTAGGGGAAAGGGCAGTGAATTCACCCGCTGTGCTGGTTTGAAAGAAAGTATGCCCCCTAAGAAAAGCCGTGTTTTAATATAAATCCCATTTCTTAAAGGTAGAATAATCCCTATTCAATATTGTATATTTGAAACTGTAATGAGATCATCTCCCTGGTTGATGTGATTTAGTTAAGAATGGTTGTTAAACTGGATTAGGGATGACATGTCTCCACCCATTTGAGTGGGCCTTGATTAGTTTCTGAAGTCCTATAAAAGAGGAAACATTTTGGAGAATGAGAGATTCAGAGAGATTCAGAGAGAGCAACACTACAAAGCAGAGAGTCCACCAGCCAGCGACCTTTGGAGATGAAGAAGGAAGACACCTCCCAGGGAGCTTCATGAAATAGGAAGCCAGGAGAGAAAGCTAGCAGATGATGCCGTGTTCGCCATGTGCCCTTCCAGCTGAGAGAGAAGCCCTGACTGTGTTCGCCATGTGCCTTCTCACTTGAGAGAGAAACCCTGAACTTCATCGGCCTTCTTGAACCAAGGTATCTTTCCCTAGATGCCTTTGATTGGACATTTCTTTAGACTTGTTTTAATTGGGACATTTTCTCGGCCTTAGAACTGTCAACTAGCAACTCATTAAATTCCCCTTTTTAAAAGCCATTCTGTTTCTGGTATATTGCATTCCAGCAGCTAGCAAACTAGAACACCCGCCAAGTTGGCTTAGAGAGGGAGGCCACATCTGAGCAACAAAAGAAATTCTCTCGGGGTGACTCTTAAGCATAATTATAAGTAGGCTTAGAGTCTCCTTTGCAGGAATAAGTTTCATAGGGGTGAAACACAACATCAAGGGCTCACCCTATTGATTTGGTCGTCTCCACTGCTTGCAAGAATATCAGGAATTTCCCAGATCGGAAAGTTGAATATTTCCTCCTTTCTCCCCAGTCTTCCAAGGGGACTTTGCAAATACTTTTTTATTCACTGCCCAAATTACTCTGGGATATATCAGGGCATCACTCTAATCTGTACAAACCAACAGGATCTCACACCCTATTGAAGATTCCATGTACTTAATGGTGTTCTGCTAAACTGACCATAGAAGTTAAATTATGTAATGTGCTACCCCAAATAAAAATTTTGCACATAATAAACATCTCTCCCTTTGTTTCACACAGAAGTTGAAGTTTTAAAATATGGACCATATCAGTCTTTACCCTGTATTCTGATTTGCTTTTGTCCTATCCATATCAATTTCATTCATATTTCTAGTCAAAGTCTGATCTTTTTTTCAACTTTTTGAAAGTTCCTGTATGAGATAATGCTGACTTTCATAGCTTCAGGGTATGTAGGTTCTTGACATCTTTTTTCCATCTAAGGGAAGGAGACTGTAGAATTTGGAGACCAAATTTGATATGTGTATGGGTATGAGTTTAAAAATACTTATTTTTGCTTTTGTATTATAGAAGCAGTTTTCATTTTAGAAGATGTGAAAAATATAGCATGAAAAAGAAAATAAAAATGTCTAATATGGTAGCAGTCTACTACTATTAACATATTGAAACATAATCCTTCTAAGCATATATATTTTAATGGCACATTTTGTTTTTTAGTAAATAACATGCATTGTGCAGGCATTAAAAAAAAAAAAGTTGACCGTAGTCTTTCCATAAGGTGAATCTGATCAAATCATTCTCAATAAAATTCTTCAATGACTTCTCATAGTAAACACAATCAAATTGAGGCAAATTCAGATACACTGGCTTAGCACATACAACCTACTTTTTCTTAACTTATGCCACATGTTTCCCTCATACACATCCTTGTTTTACTCCTACCATATTATGTGTATTACTTTCCAGCCTCTAGACTAGAGCTGGCAAACTTTTTTGGTACAAAGCCAAATAGTGAATATTTTAAGCTTTGTGGGCCATACCATTTCTGTCACAGCTACTTAACTAACTGTTCTAGCTTGAGTCTAACCATAGACAATATGTAAATATATGTGGTAGTATCCAAGAAAAACTTTCTTATGAACACAGAAATTTGAATTTCATATAGTTTTTACATGTCATAAAATGTTATTCTTTTGATTTTTTTCAACCATTTAAATAATTTTAAACATTCTTAGCTTGTGGCCTGTACAAAAACATGTCCTAAATTATATATATGAAATTTTCCATTTTAACAATTTTTAAGCATATAAAATTAAATAAAATAAATAAAATTTATTTTTATTATTTTAATTTATTTTATGTTTTACAGTAATATCTTAATATTTTTTCATCAACAATAACAAGTGTACCACACCAGTGTTAAGGATCAGTGTTGTGGGGGGGTAGAATAAGGGGTATGGGATGTTTTGGTTTTTCTCTTTTTTTTCTGGAGTAATGAAAAAGTTAGAATTTGTAGATTCATAGAGACAGAAGCTAGAATATAGGTTACCAGATGCCAGGGTCTGGGTAGGGAACGAGGAGTTAATCCTTAATTGGTACAGAATTAATTCACTGGCATTAATTACATTTACAATGTATGTTAACATTACCACCATCCATTATCAATATTTTTCCATCACCTCAAACAAAAACTCTGCATGCGTTAGGCAAAAATTCCTCAGTCTCTCTTCCCCTGGTTTCTGGTGACCTGTGATCTACTTTCTGTCTCTATGAATTTACTTATTTTAGGTATTTCATATAAGTGAGATCATACAATATTTGTCCTTTTGTGTCTAGCTTTTTTCACTTAGCATAATGGTTTCAAGGTTCATACATGTTATTGCATGTATCACCACTTCATTCCTTTATTATGGCTAAATAGTGTTCCATTTGAGTTAATTTTTTTTTTTTTTGGTGCGAGCAGGCTCCGGGAATTGAACCTGGGTCTCTAGCATCGCAGGCAAGAACTCTGCCACTGAGCCACCATTACCCTTCCTGTTTGAATCAATTTTTATATTTGATGTGAGTTAGGAATCCACTTTTAATTTTTTGCATGTGGATAGTCAATTTTCCCCTCATCTTTTGTTGAAGAGACTGTTGTTTCCTTATTGAGTAGATTTGGTATCCTTGTCAAAAATCAAGTGGTCTCAATAGTAAAGAGACAACCCAAGTGAAAAATGGGCAAAAGGCATTTTTCCAGTGAGGAAATACAAATGGCTAAAAAGTACATGAAAAGATGAGTGTATTTACTAGCTATTAGGGAAATGCAAATCAAAACCATAATGAGATACCATCTCACACCAATTAGAATGGACAAACAGGAAACTACAAATGTTGGTGAAGATGTGAAGAAATAAGAGCACATATTCACATCTAGTGGGAATGTAAAATGGTAACAACCGCTGTGAAAAATAGTTTGGTTGTTCCTCAGAAAGTGAAGCATAGAGTTGCCCTATTGTCCGGCAATACTGCTAATTGGTATATATCCAGAAGAACTGAAAGCAGGGACGTGAACAGACATTTGCACACTGATGTTCATAGTGGCTTATTCACAATTGCCAAGAGATGTAAGCAATTCAAGTGTCCATTAAGTGATGAATGGATAAACAAAATGTGGTATATATATGTGATGGACTGATATTCAGCAGTGAGAAGGGATGAAGTCCTGAAGCATATAAAATGAATAAACCTTGAGGGCATTATATTGAGTGACATAAGTCAGACATAAAAAGACGAATTGCATTATCTCACTAATATGAACTAATTATGCAATGTAAATTCGTGTACATAGAATCTAGAATATAGGTTACAAGGAGATAGAATGAGGCTGGAGAATGAGGAGCAGTTGCTTAAGATATACAGAATTTTTAACTAGGTTGAATTTAAATGAGTGGAAATGGATAGGGTGATGATAGCACATCAATGAGATGTAATTAAGTGCTGAACTGTGTATAAGTGTGGTTGATAGAGGACGTTTAGAGTGATAGATGTCACCAGAAGGAAAGCCAGAGGTTAAAACATGGGAATATATAACGCTAAATCTTGTGGTGGACTATGATTGTGATTAACAGTACAAATATAAAAAAATTCCTCCATGAACTAGAACAAATGTATGAAACTATTACAAGAAGTTAATGATAGAGTGGTATATGGGAAGAACTACACTTACTGCAAACTATGGACGATAGTTAACAGTAATATCTTTTTAAAATTTATTTTTATTATTTTAATTTATTTTATGTTTTACAGTAATATCTTAATATTTTTTCATCAACAATAACAAGTGTACCACACCAGTGTTAAGGATCAGTGTTGTGGGGGGGTAGAATAAGGGGTATGGGATGTTTTGGTTTTTCTCTTTTTTTTCTGGAGTAATGAAAAAGTTAGAATTTGTAGATTCGTAGAGACAGAAGCTAGAATATAGGTTACCAGATGCCAGGGTCTGGGTAGGGAACGAGGAGTTAATCCTTAATTGGTACAGAGTTTTTGTTTGGGGTAATGGAAAAATTTTGGTAATGGATGGTGATGAGGGTAGCACAACACTGAATGTAATTAACGCCATTGATTTGTGTACTTGAAAGTGGTTAAAATAGAAAATTTTAGATTATATGTATATGTTACCAGAATAGAAATGTTTGAAAATTATAGAATTATATAACAGAAAGAGTGAACCCTAATATTAACTGTGGACTATCTATAGTTAATAGTGTAATTAGAATAATATTGTTTGATTGGTTGAAACAAAGGCACCATACAGGGGTGCATGGGTGGTTGGTTCAGTGGTAGAATGTTTGCCTGCCATGCGGGAGACATGGATTTGATTCCCATCCCATGCACCCAAAAGAAAAAAGGCACCACACTAATGCAAAATGTTAAAATAGGGAAAACTGTGTGTGTGTGTGTGTGGGGGAGGGTTTATGGGAACTCGGTACTTTCTGCCTGTTTTTTTCTGTGCAATTACTCTTCAATTAGAAAAAAAAGAAAAGAAAAAAAATCAACTGGCCCAAAATGTATGGATTTATTTCTGAGTTGTCCATTCTCTTATATTAGTTTATATGTCTCTCCTTATTCTACAACCACACTGTAGCTTTGTAATAAGATTTGAAATTGGGAAGTGTGCGTTCTCCAAATTTCTTCTTTTTGAAGATTTTGGCTATTCGGGGCCCCTTTTCCATATAAATATGATGATTTGCTTTTCCATTTCTGCAGAGGCTGTTGGAATTTTGGTTGGGATTGCATTAAGTCTGTACAGTATTAACATCTAAATGATATTAAATTTTCCAATCTATAAACACAGGATGCCTTTCCATTTATTTAGCTATTCTTTAATTTCTTTTCAGCAATATTTTGTAGTTTTCCACGTATGTCTTTATATCCTCAGATCAGTTTATTCCTAGGTACTTTAGTCTTTTAGATGCTGTTGTAAGTGTAATTGTTTTCTTGATTTCCTTTTTGGATTGTTCATTGCTGGTATATAGAAATACAACTAATTTTAGTATATTGATGTAACCTGCTATTTTCTGAATTTACTAATTAGCTCTAGTAGCTTTGTTGTAGAAATTTTTGGATTTTCTCTATGTAGGGTCATATCATCTGCAAATAGAGATAGTTTTATTTCTTACTTTTCAGTTTGATTGCCTTTGCTTTCTTTTTTCTTGCCAATTGCCCTGGCTAGCATTTCCAGTACAATGCTGAATAGCAGTGGTTATGCTTTTTTTTAAATAAAGTTTTTTGTTGGGAAATAATTTTAGATTTACTTTAAAGTTGAAAACATAATACAAATAGTTCCCATATACCTCTCACCGAATTTCCAGTTAACATTACTGTTAACATAGCACATTTGTCAAAATTAAGAAACCAATAGTGGTATGTTACTATTATGTAAACTCTGGACTTTATTTAGATTTCGCTAGTTTTCCCGCTAATGCTGTTATTGTGTTCCAGAATCCAGTCAAGGATACCATATTGCATTTAGTCATTATGTTTTTTGTTGTTTCTCTGACACTTAGCAGAGAGCTTAAGTATTAGGCACATTGTAAGAACATGGTAAGTGTTTCCTGAATGAATTAATCGTCTTTTAAAATTTTTCTCTTTCTTTTGGGGGATGTTTACTAACGTTCATTGAGATTTTATCCACTGATTTATTTTCTCTTATGGCATTTCTTCTCTCCTCCACCTTTTATTTCTAAGGTTCTTCACAGTTTTTGTATTCACAAACTTTTTTTGTGTGTGTGGAAAAGTAACCATGGTATATATGGCAAAGACTGCTGTCTACTCTCGTCTGTTTTCTCCTTCTGTTCACATAGCTAGTCAGAATTCCTCAGTCTCCTGGCAGTTTAATGTGGCAACATGACTTAAGTTTTCTCCTGTGGAATATAATAGAAGTGGGCTTGATAACGTGAAACTCCCCAATGTGCTCTTTTCCTACCTCAACTGGCTAGCTGGGATGCCGTATTTGGGATGATGCTGAAAGTCTCAAGTTCAGGATGGCAGAACTGCTATCAGCCCAAGTCCTGGAAGGACTCTGGGAGAGAACTGGCTTGATAACTTGGCTATTCTACTCACTACGACTGATATTTCAGGGTCTTATTTATGTGGTCTAGCCTACCCTTTCTTATGATAAGGTTTTTTTTTTTCCACATGGGCAGGCACCAGGAAGCGAACCTGGGTCTCCAGCATGGCAGATGTGAACTCTGTCTGCTGAACCACTGTGGCCCGCCCATAAGTATTTTATATGACCCAAAACTGAATAGGATTTATGTAAACCCTGAGTGGTTATCTAATTAGAAGTACATAATCATATTGGATAGACTGGGGGATGGGAAGTGTGCACGTGTATGGGATGGGGAGAGGTAGGAGGACTAAATTCTCATCTTCCAAAAACCAGAAATAAACTAAACTAAAAAGATATTTAGTAAATCTGAACAACAACAAATTCTGATTTACATTTATGAAAGTCCCAAGAGATGATCACATTTTGCTTTATACGTCTAGAAACTAGGAGCTCAGCCCTTTGTGAGGAAAATCGTTTCATTGTTGAGTAGTTTTAGAGGTCAGAAGGTTCTTGTACTGAGTTGAATTCTTCTGTTTAGAAACTTCCAACCATCTAGTCAAGACCCTCTGGAGCACATGGAATAGTAAATTTCTGTTTCTGTGACAACCAACTTTCATATGACCCTTCAAATTATCTTAATGGTCCACCCTCATACCTTAAATTTTCCTGGCAGTTTTTTTCTTTTAACTTTTTGAAATATATTCAAATTTATAGATCAGTTATATAAAAATAATATAAACCCCATACAGAGCACTTCAACATACCCTACTCCTCCAGATACTCAGATCCAGCATTTTAACATTTTGCTATGTTTGTCATCATTTTATCTGTCTTTCCGTCTGTCCATCTGTTTATCTGTCTGTCCATTTATCAATCTATTATCTGAGCCTATGGAGTTGTATACCTCCTACTTCTAAAACACTGAATACATTTACATTTCCTAAACATGGATATTTATTTATGTAACCACTTTAAGTGCAGTTATCAAGTTCGAGAAATTTAATGTTGGTATCAAGTTTATAGTCTGTATTCCAGTTTTTTCATATGTCCCAATAATGTCTTTTTCAGCATTTTCTCTCCCTTGCTGAATCTCATCCAGGATCATATATTGCATATAATTGTCCTTGTCTCTTTAGTTGCTTTTTTTAAAAATTGTGGTAACAGATATACAACATAAACTTTACCATTTCAACCACTCTCAAGCATACATTTCAATGAGAATAGTCACATTCAGAATATTGGAGTGTCCTCATCACCTTTCATTACTGAAACATTCTTGTTTTTCCACATATCCATTTTTCATTAACTTCCATTCCCTACCTCCCATCCCTGGCAACCTATGCTCCTAATTTTTGTCTCTGTGAGCTTGCATATTCTCTGACATTTTTAGTTTCCATGGGGCTTAAATTTAACATTCTAAATCTGTGGCAGTCTCATTTGCTTTGATATCACCCTAACTTCAATAGTATAAACAAACCATGTCCTTATACTCCTCTGTCCCCAGCCTTTATGGAGTTCTTGTCAGAAATTACATATTTTTCATGATGAGTACAAAACCACTGATTTCACATTACATTTTGTGCATTTGTCCCTTAAAAATAGGAAGAGTTACAAACCAAAAATGTAATAGTACTGGCATTTATATTTACCTATGTTGTTGCCCTCATCAGACATCTTTTTTCTTCACGGGGCTTTGATCTGTTGTCTATTGTTTTTTCCTTTCAAACTGCAGAAGCCTCTTTTGTAGTGGTCTAATGGTGATGAACTCTATCAGCTTTTGTTTTTCTACGAGTGTCTTAATTGCTCCCTTACTTTTTTGTTGTTGTTTAAATGGAAAGTTTGTTTGCTCAGTACACCAAATAGGATGCAAGCTCTCTTATGACAAATATACAGAAATATGCAGATCAATGTAAAGCAGTAACTTAGTTTAAATGAAGGGAAATCTCTTTAAGTGTTGTGGCGACATGTTATCAAGAAGAATCTTTTCTTCAGTTAATTATACATTTCAATAAAATAAATGTAGTAATGGAGTAAGTGGAAGTTAGCTTGTGTGAATTTTCCTTAAAAATGAAATTCTGTATAGAACTATGTAATGATATTGTGAGTTATTGATTATGTACCAAGAATGGAATGATCATAAGGTAAGAATGTTTGTGTTTATATGTTATGTTTAAGAAAAAATTTTTAAAAATTCTAACTGTATTAATCTATGCCAGTTAAACACTGTAACTAAACTTTTTCTAATTAGTGAAGAAGGAGAGAAAGAAATTAGTTACCATTTTTGTTTGAATAGTCCGGAGTAAAATGGTTACTACAAATACATCAGACAAACTGTTGAGACTGACTGACTGATCTAGAACATAGTATAGTACTGAATTTCAGTCTCCAGTTATGCTAAATGCTCATCTTTAGTATGGCACGTTTTTGTCCATGATGTTTAATGCCAAACTGGATCCCAGGGTGTAACAAAAGCACATAGATTACTGTAGCTTTTTTTTTTGTTGTTGTTATGTGTTACCATACCACTATTTCTGATTTTTCTTCTAGCTGGTCTAAAACACTAGCTGGCTGGAAGAAATACTATTTTTTCTTTTTTTTGAAAAATAACATACATACAAAAAAGCAATAAATTTCAAAGCATAGTGCAACAGTTAGTTTTAGAATAGATTTCAGAGTTTGGTTTGTGTTACAGTTCCACAATTTTAGGTTTGTACTTCTAGCTGCTCGAATTTCTCCTTTACTTTTGAAAGATAGTTTTGCTGGATGTAGAATTGTTGATTGGCAGTTTTTTCTCTCAGCCTTTAATATGTTGTCCCACTGCCTTCTTTTTTTTTATTTTATTTTTTTTATTTTTGACTCAATTTATTATTTGTATCCCACAGTATTGTTTTTAACTTTTTTATCGTGTAGTATAAAATATATACAAAGCAAAGAAATAAAAAGCAATAGTTTTCAAAGCACTCTTCAACAAGTAGTTACAAAAGAGATCCCAGATTTGTCATGGGCTACCATATGATCCTCTCAGATTTTTCCTTCTAGCTGCTCCAGAATATAGGAGGCTAGAAGGCGTAAATATTTTTTTATCATCACAATTGACTTTTTTTCTTTTTTCATGAAAAATACCATATATACAAAAAAGCAATAAATTTCAAAGCACAACACCACAGTT
The DNA here is from genome assembly GCF_023851605.1 of Tamandua tetradactyla. Lineage (NCBI taxonomy): Eukaryota > Metazoa > Chordata > Mammalia > Pilosa > Myrmecophagidae > Tamandua > Tamandua tetradactyla. The sequence goes on from NC_135340.1 coordinate 55,269,986, forward strand.
GTAGAACAGATTTCAGAGTTTGACATGAGTTAAAATCCCACAATTTTAGGTTTTTAGTTCTAGCTGCTCTAAGATACTGGAGACTAAAAGAGATATCAATTTAATGATTCAGCAATCATATTCATTTGTTAAATCCTATCTTCTCTGTGTAACTGCACCATCACCTTTGATCTTTCCATCATCACCTTTGATCTTTCTATCCCTCTCTTTTAAAAAAATTTTTTATTAATTAAAAAAAATTACAAGAAACAAACATTCCCAACACATACACTCAGCAATTCACAATATCATCACATAGTTGCATATTCATCTTCATGATCATTTCCCAGAACATTAGCATCAATTCAGAAAAAGAAATAAAAAGACAACAGAAAAATATAACAAACAGAAAAAAAAAATTTTACAGGCCATACCCCTTACTGATCCCTTTCATTGATCACTAGCATTTCAAACTAAATCTATTTTAACATTTGTTCCCCCTATTATTTATTTTTATTCCATATGTTCCTCTCTTCTGTTGACAAGGTAGATAAAAGGGGCATCAGACACAAGGTTTTCACAATCACACAGTCACATTGTGAAAGCTGTATCATTAGACAATCATCATCAAGAAACATGGCTACTGGAACACAGCTCTACATTTTCAGGCAGTTTCCTGCAGCCTCTCCATTACATCTTGGATAACAAGGTGATATCTACTTAATGCATAAGAATAACCTCCAGGATAACCTCTCTACTCTGTTTGGAGTCTCTCAGCCATTGACACTTTGTCTCATTTCACTCTTTCCCCTTTTGGTCCAGAAGGTTTTCTCAATCCCTTGATGCTGGGTCTCAGCTCATTCTAGAGTTTTTCTCAATCCCTTGATGCTGAATCTCAGCTCATTCTGGGATTTCTGTCCCATGCTACCAGGAAGATCCACACCCCTGGTAGTCATGTCCCACGTAGACAGGGGGAGGGTGGTGAGTCTGCTTGCTGTGTTCCCACTGCCTTCTTGCATCCCTGGTTTCTGATGAGAAATTGGCACTTAATCTTACTGAATTTCCTGTGTATGTGACGCATTGCTTCTCTCTTATGGCTTTCAGAATTCTCTCTTTATCTTTAGCATTAGACAGTTTGGTTATAATATGCCATGGCATGGGTCTTTTTGGGTTTATCCTTTTTGGAGATTACTGAGCATCTTGACTGTGCATAATCATGTCTTTTGTTAAGTTTGGGAAGTTTTTAGCTGTTATTTCTTTGAATATTCTCTCTGCTCTTTTTCCTTTCTCCTTCTGGGAGTTCCACATTGTGTATATTTGTATGCTTGATAATGTCCCACAGGTTCCTCAGGCTCTGTTTTCTCATCTTCATTTTTTCTTTGGATCTTCATACTGAATGATTTCAGTTGCCTTATCTATCCTCAGGTTCATGATTCTTTATTTTGCCAGCTCCGATCTGCTGATTGAACCCCTCTGGAAAGTTTTGAATTTCTGTTACTCTTTTTGGTTCCTTTTCATATTTTCTATCTTTTTATTTGTATTCTGTTTATATTCATCTGTCCTTTTCCAGATTTCCTTTAGATCTTTTTTCTTGTTTTCTTTTAATTCTTTGAGCATATTTTGTACCATTTAAAAAAGTTATTTTTAAACATAGCATACAAACATGAATATTCTTTTTAAAATTTTTATTGGTACAACAATGTACAAGCACATATATTCTTTTATTTTTATTTTTATTTATTTTTTATTTTTATTTTTTGGTCTTTTTTTATTAATTAAAAAAATTAACAAAACATTTAGAAATCATTCCATTCTACATGTACAATCAGTAATTCTTAATATCACATAGTTGCATATTCATCATTTCTTAGTACATTTGCATCGATTTAAAAAGAAATAAAAAGACAACAGATTAAGAATTAAAACGATAATAGAGAGGAAAAAAAAAACCTATACCTCACATGCAGCTTCATTCAATGTTTTAACATAATTGCATTACAATTAGGTAGTACTGTGCTGTCCATTTCTGAGTTTTTATATCCAGTCCTGTTGCACAGTCTGTATCCCTTCAGCTCCAATTACCCTTTCTCTTTTTTTTTTTAATTAACAGAAAAAATGAAATTAACCCAACATTTAGAAATCATACCATTCTACATATGCAATCAGTAATTCTTAACATCATCACATAGATGCATGATCATCGTTTCTTAGTACATTTGCATCGGTTTAGAGGAACTAGCAACACAACAGAAAAAGATATAGAATGTTAATATAGAGAAAAAAATAAAAGTAATAATAGTAAAAACAAAACAAAACCAAACAAAACAAAGCAAAAACCTATAGCTCAGATGCAGCTTCATTCAGTGTTTTAACATGATTACTTTACAATTAGGTATTATCGTGCTGTCCGTTTTTGAGTTTTTGTATCTAGTCCTGTTGCACAGTCTGTATCCCTTCAGCTCCAATTGCCCATTATCTTATCCTGTTTCTACCTCCTGCTGGACTCTGTTACCAATGACATATTCCAAATTTATTCTCGAATGTCCGTTCACATCAGTGGGACCGTACAGTATTTGTCCTTTAGTTTTTGGCTAGACTCACTCAGCATAATGTTCTCTAGGTCCATCCATGTTATTACATGCTTCATAAGTTTATCTTGTCTTAAAGCTGCATAATATTCCATCGTATGTATATACCACAGTTTGTTTAGCCACTCGTCTGTTGATGGACATTTTGGCTGTTTCCATCTCTTTGCAATTGTAAATAACGCTGCTATAAACATTGGTGTGCAAATTTCCGTTTGTGTCTTTGCCCTTAAGTCCTTTGAGTAGATTCCCAGCAATGGTATTGCTGGGTCGTATGGCAATTCTATATTCAGCTTTTTGAGGAACCGCCAAACTGCCTTCCACAGTGGTTGCACCATTTGACATTCCCACCAACAGTGGATAAGTGTGCCTCTTTCTCCGCATCCTCTCCAGCACTTGTCATTTTCTGTTTTGTTGATAATGGCCATTCTAGTGGGTGTGAGATGATATCTCATTGTGGTTTTGATTTGCATTTCTCTAATGGCCAGGGACATTGAGCATCTCTTCGTGTGCCTTTTGGCCATTTGTATTTCCTCTTCTGGTAGGTGTCTGTTCAAGTCTTTTTCCCATTTTGTAATTGGGTTGGCTGTTTTTTTGTTGTTGAGTTGAACAATCTCTTTATAAATTCTGGATACTAGACCTTTATCTGATATGTCATTTCCAAATATTGTCTCCCATTGTGTAGGCTGTCTTTCTACTTTCTTGATGAAGTTCTTTGATGCACAAAAGTGTTTAATTTTGAGGAGCTCCCATTTATTTATTTCCTTCTTCAGTGTTCTTGCTTTAGGTTTAAGGTCCATAAAACCGCCTCCAGTTGTAAGATTCATAAGATATCTCCCAGCATTTTCCTCTAATTGTTTTATGGTCTTAGACCTAATGTTTGGATCAAACATTTTGAGTTAACTTTTGTATAGGGTGTGAGACATGGGTCTTCTTTCATTCTTTTACATATGGATATCCAGTTCTCTAGGCACCATTTATTGAAGAGACTGTTCTGTCCCAGGTGAGTTGGCTTGACTGCCTTATCAAAGATCAAATGTCCATAGATGAGAGGGTCTATATCTGAGCACTCTATTCGATTCCATTGGTCGATATATCTATCTTTATGCCAATACCATGCTGTTTTGACCACTGTGGCTTCATAATATGCCTTAAAGTCAGGCATCGCTAGACCTCCAGCTTCGTTTTTTTTCCTCAAGATGTTTTTAGCAATTCGGGGCACCCTGCCCTTCCAGATAAATTTGCTTATTGGTTTTTCTATTTCTGAAAAATAAGTTGTTGGGATTTTGATTGGTATTGCATTGAATCTGTAAATCAATTTAGGTAGGATTGACATCTTAACTATATTTAGTCTTCCAATCCATGAACACAGTATGCCCTTCCATCTATTTAGGTCTTCTGTGATTTCTTTTAACAGATTTTTGTAGTTTTCTTTATCTAGGTTTTTTGTCTCTTTAGTTAAATTTATTTCTAGGTATTTTATTCTTTTAGTTGCAATTGTAAATGGGATTCGTTTCTTGATTTCCCCCTCAGCTTGTTCATTACTAGTGTATAGAAATGCTACAGATTTTTGAATGTTGATCTTGTAACCTGCTACTTTGCTGTACTCATTTATTAGCTCTAGTAGTTTTGTTGTGGATTTTTCCGGGTTTTCGACGTATAGTATCATATCGTCTGCAAACAGTGATAGTTTTACTTCTTCCTTTCCAATTTTGATGCCTTGTATTTCTTTTTCTTGTCTAATTGCTCTGGCTAGAACCTCCAACACAATGTTGAATAATAGTGGTGATAGTGGACATCCTTGTCTTGTTCCTGATCTTAGGGGGAAAGTTTTCAATTTTTCCCCATTGAGGATGGTATTAGTTGTGGGTTTTTCATATATTCCCTCTATCATTTTAAAGAAGTTCCCTTGTATTCCTATCCTTTGAAGTGTTTTCAACAGGAAAGGATGTTGAATCTTGTCAAATGCCTTCTCTGCATCAATTGAGATGATCATGTGATTTTTCTGCTTTGATTTGTTGATATGGTGTATTACATTAATTGATTTTTTTATGTTGAACCATCCTTGCATACCTGGGATGAATCCTACTTGGTCATGATGTATAATTCTTTTAATGTGTTGTTGGATATGATTTGCTAGAATTTTATTGAGGATTTTTGCATCTATATTCATTAGAGAGATTGGTCTGTAGTTTTCTTTTTTTGTAATATCTTTCCCTGGTTTTGGTATGAGGGTGATGTTGGCTTCATAGAATGAATTAGGTAGCTTTCCCTCCACTTCGATTTTTTTGAAGAGTTTGAGGAGAGTTGGTACTAATTCTTTCTGGAATGTTTGGTAGAATTCACATATGAAGCCATCTGGTCCTGGACTTTTCTTTTTAGGAAGCTTTTGAATGACTAATTCAGTTTCTTGACTTGTGATTGGTTTGTTGAGGTCATCTATGTCTTCTTGAGTCAAAGTTGGTTGTTCATGTCTTTCCAGGAACCCGTCCATTTCATCTAAATTGTTGTATTTATTAGCGTAAAGTTGTTCATAGTATCCTGTTATTACCTCCTTTATTTCTGTGAGGTCAGTAGTTATGTCTCCTCTTCCATTTCTGATCTTATTTATTTGCATCCTCTCTCTTCTTCTTTTTGTCAATCTTGCTAAGGGCCCATCAATCTTATTGATTTTCTCATAGAACCAACTTCTGGTCTTATTGATTTTCTCTATTGTTTTCATGTTTTCAATTTCATTTATTTCTGCTCTGATCTTTGTTATTTCTTTCCTTTTGCTTGCTTTGGGATTAGTTTGCTGTTCTTTCTCCAGTTCTTCCAAGTGGACAGTTAATTCCTGCATTTTTGCCTTTTCTTCTTTTCTGATATAGGCATTTAGGGCAATAAATTTCCCTCTTAGCACTGCCTTTGCTGCATCCCATAAGTTTTGAGATGATGTGTTTTCATTTTCATTTGCCTCGAGGTATTTACTAATTTCTCTTGCAATTTCTTCTTTGACCCACTGGTTGTTTAAGAGTGTGTTGTTGAGCCTCCACGTATTTGTGAATTTTCTGGCACTCGGCCTATTATTGATTTCCAACTTCATTCCTTTATGATCCGAGAAAGTGTTGTGTATGATTTTGATCTTTTTAAATTTGTTAAGACTTGCTTTGTGACCCAGCATATGGTCTATCTTTGAGAATGATCCATGAGCACTTGAGAAAAAGGTATATCCTTCTGTTGTGGGATGTAATGTCCTATAAATGTCTGTTAAGTCTAGCTCATTTATAGTAATATTCAGATTCTCTATTTCTTTATTGATCCTCTGTCTAGATGTTCTGTCCATTGATGAGAGTGGTGAATAAAGTCTCCAACTATTATGGTAGATGTGTCTATTTCCCTTTTCAGTGTTTGCAGTGTATTCCTCACGTATTTTGGGACATTCTGGTTCGAACAAGCACGTATATTCTTACATACAAACATTCCATACATGGTGTATAATCAGCAGCTCAAAATATTATCACATGGTTATATATTCATCACCATCACTCTTTTTTAGAACATTTGCATCAGTGCAGAAGAGGAAATAAAAAGAAAAAACCCATGCATACCATACCCCTTATCCCTCCCTCTCATTGACCACCAGTATTTCCATCTATCCAATATATATATTTTTAAATTTTAACATTTGTTTCCCCTATTATTTTTAGTCCATATGTTTTACTCATCTGTCCATACCGTAGATAAAAGGAGCATCAGACACAAGGTGTTCACAATCACACAGTCATATTGTGAAAGCTATATCATTATACAATCATCTTTAAGGAATATGGCTACTGGAACACAGCTTTACAGTTTCAGGCACTTCCCTCTAGCCTCTCTAATAGACCATAAACTAAAAAAAGGTCTATACAAAGTGTAAGAATAGCCTCCAGGACAACCTCTTGACACTGAAATATTTTAGCTATTGACACTTTATTTTGTCTCATTTCTCTCTCCCCCCTTTTGGTCAATAAGATTTTCTCAATCTCTTGCTGCTGAGTCCCAGTTCATTTTAGAATTTCTGTCCCACTTTGCCAGTGAGATTTATACCCCTGGGAGTCATGTCACATCTAGATAGGGGGAAGGCTGTGAGTTTGCTTGTAGGACCATATTTTAGAGTTTTTGTCTGCTATGTCCTAGGTATGGGATCCCTCATTGATGGTTTCTGGTGCTTTAATCTTCTCCTTTCCCTGGATCATCATTTCCTGTTTCTTTGTATGTTTTGTAATCTTTAGCTGAACCCTGGACATTTTTTTCTTAAATTTTTATTTTCACTACATTAAATTTGCCCATAAAAACATTCTAAAACTGTACATTTTTTCTTTTTAACAAAATGTAATCATAAAATTCCCCAAAACAGGACACTTGACATTTGCAATTCAAAATAAATTTAACAAAATATTAAATATTTTCAAAACTGTATCTTTTAAAGTATTTATGAAGGTACATGCAATTTTGTAGAATTGACATAAACGAATGGCTCAAAAATGGGAGAGTTTTCCTTCATTCTTAAAAAGAAGATATGTCCAATAGAAGCTATGAAGATTTTTAAGTACACAAGGTTTGCTTTCAGTTTCAGTACCAAAGCCATTATCGTTTTTGTGCATGTACAAACTTATACGCGTTCTTTTAAGAAAGAAATGGTGAGGACTTAACAACAGCACGTATAGTTGTGATCTTTGCCCCCCTCAGTTAATAGAGTAATAGGAATGCTGACCTTTGACCTCAACCAGCACAGCATATAGTTCTCTAGAATATTGCAAGTGTTGCTTAAAAGTGCTCACTTTCATTCAGACCTACGGAACCTGTGACTATTCAGCCTCTTCAGAACCCACTGTGTTAAATGTAATTGAGCTTGTTCTTTGGGCACCACCTGTGTGATGGAGATGAGGCTGACCCCGTGAGCATCCTGCAGTACTGATCTCTGTGATGGGTGGATGGGTGGGTGGGGCAGGGACATGACTTCCCTGACAGCTGTTCAGACACACCGACATTTAATGCCATCAGTTATCAGTGTGTAAGACCAGCAAGGCCTAAAATAACAACTGGAGAAGGAAGTGTGACACGAAACAACAGGAAGCCAAAACCTGGATGTTTTGTTATTTTAATGTGTTGTCACTGAAAGTTAGATTCTTAGGTGTCTGTTCCTTTAGCTTGTATCCAGTTAGTGTTAAGTCAAAGCTTACCTTTGACTTAAAAAAAAGAAGGAAGAAAATAAACATCTTTCCCAGTCTTTGCATATTGATCTGTGTGTTGCTTTTTTTCAGGCTTATCCATACAGTGAGCTTAGACAATAGCTATAGGCCAAGGTGTAGGGGCCTCCCTGATTCTTTTTATGCTTGTGTCTCGTCTTTGGTATCTGCATGTGGTTCCATAAATTCTCCATTTACACTGTTCCAAGTGTCCCTTTTTCTCTAGGAAACAGTTTCTTCATGGTCCCAGCCACTGCACTGCATGTTGCTACACTTAACAATCCTTTATCTCAGGCAGCAAGACTTGACTGTTGTCGCACAGCATTGTGTAGGAGGGTTACATGAGTTACCTTCAACAAATAGAGGAAATTATGGCACAGCAGGTCCCTCAGGCTACCACTAAACCGATTTATCAGACATACATGTTTCCAGTATGTACATGAGGGTTACTCTCCTCCTTTTGGTACTGGAACTGGGGATCTTCTGTGGGAGCATGGGCCCATCCTGCTCTGAGTTAATGAGGGGTAGGGGAGAGGTCAGCCAGGGTGTCACTAGGTCCTACATCCTTTTTTTAAAAATATTTTTTCTCGTGAGATTTAACATATACGCAAAAAAGCAATATATTTCAAAATACATTTTAACAAATAGTTATAGAACAGGTTTCAGAGTTTGGTATGGGTTACAGTTCCACAATTTTAGGTTTTTCCTTTTAGCTGCTCCAAGACACTGGAGACTGAAAGAAATATCAATAAATGATTCAGCAGTCATACCCATTTGTTAACTTCTGTCTTCTCTGTTATAACTACTCCTTCTCCTTTGATCCTCCTCCCATTCTTTAGGGGTATTTGTGCTATGCCCATTCTAACTTTTTCCCATTGAAAAGGAGTGTCAATAATATGCAGTAGGGGGATGGAACTCATTGATGTTCTTGAGAGGCTGGTCCCTCTGGACTTCAGGACTTATCTGGCCTAGGAACCCATCTGGAGGTTGTAAGTTTCTGAAAAGTAATCTTAGTGAGTGAAGCTTTTATAGAATCTCAGATAAAGCCCTAGGTGTTGTTTAGGATTGACAGGAATGGTTTTGTTTGGGGTTTGGCAAACCCTGGTAATTAGTTATATCTAACTGAGGCTAGCATAAGAGTAGCCTCCAGATTAGCCTCTGGGTTGTATTTGAACTGTCACAGCCACTGATACCTTATTTTGTTGCATTTCTTTTCCCCCTTTTGGTTAGGAAGGTGTTGTTGAACCCGCGGTACCAGGGCCAGGTTCATCTCTAATAGTTGTGTCCCACATTCCCAGGGAGACTTTCACCCCTGTATGTCATGTCCCACGTAGAGGGAAGGGTAATGATTTTCCTTGCAGAGTTAAGTTGGGTTTGGGAGGGGTGGGTGGCACATCTGAGCAACGAAACAGGTTTCTGGAAGTGACTCTTAGGTATAACTATAGGTAGGCTTAGTTTCTCTGCTACAGAACTAAGCTTCCCAAGAGCAAGCCTCAGAATCAGGGGCATGGCCTATTGACTTGGGAGTCCCTAATGTTTATGACAGTATCAGCAGTTTCCCCAGTGATGAGGTGTCATTGTTACATATTTTTTCTTCCGCCCCTCAAGGGATTTTGCAAAACTTTTAAATTATCTGCCTAACATGCTCTGGGATGTATCTGGGTATTACAGTAAGCTGTACAGGATTACAAGCCCTCGTTCCCCATCTGGTTCTATGTGTTTGATCCTACAGCTTTAAAAAAACCTTTTTCTGGATTTGGCCCTAGCACTGCTACTGCTAGGGCCAATCCTTTAACTGTTTTCTGGAGCTTTGAGAAAGATATTTCTGCCAGTTTTTGCTGGTTATTTAAAGATTATATGGGGGGATGGAGCCCTGAAGTGTTTCACTCTGCCCTTTTGAATCAATGATAATGATTTTGATTATGAGACTGATTATCATAAAAAATCCTTTCCATTTCTGTAGACTCTTCAAAGGCTTATGACTACTTTTTTGATATTGCTCTGTTGGCTCTGCTGCAGTTGGCAGTGTTGTGTTATCCTCCATTGCCTGGTGATCTTAATGTGTAGCTACTATCCCTATGTGATCTTATCTCAAGAGCTGACCCTCATGATGCCCTTGGGATTATCAGTGTTGGCCCCATAACTGCTCTTATTGGCTTATTGGCTTCTCCTGATACCACTAAAGTTCTATTATGTTACCTAAAAGATAGCCTATGCTTTCAGTTTCTTACAGCTATGCAACCGACTGGGTTCAGTGGACAGACATGTGTGCCCAATGATGCAGAGGATTCATTCCTTGCCAGTAGTCAGCCAGAGGTTCTTTTTATTTTGTCCTAATTTTAATATTTTTATTGTAAAAACTTAACATGCAAGGATACAAACATTCTTGATGTACAAACATCCCATACATGGTGTACAATCAGTGGCTCACAGTATTGTCGCAGAGTTGTGTTTTCATCAGCCATCATCATTTTTTTGAAAATTTGCGTCACTCTAGAAAAAGAAAGAAAAAAGAAAAAAAGAAAAAGCTCACACATACCATACCCTTTACCCCTCCCTCTCATTGACCACTAGTATTTCAGTCTACTCAATTAATTTTAACCTTTATTCCCTCTATTATTTGTTTTTATCCATATTTTTTATGCACCTGTCCGTAACATAGATAAAAGGAGCATGAGACAAAAGGTTTTCACAATATAGCACACAGTAGAAGCTGTATCATTATACAGTCATCTTCAGAATACAAGGCTACTGGAATACAGCTCTGTAGTTTTAAGTACTTCCCTCTAGCTACTCCAATACATCATAAACTAAAAAAGGGATATGTATATAATGCGTAAGAATAACCTCCGGGATAACCTCTTAACTCTATTTGAAATCTCTCTCAGCTACTGACACTTTATATTTTTGTCTCATTTCTCTCTTTCCCTTTTTGGTCAAGAAGGTTTTCTCAGTCCCTTGATGCCAGGTCCCGGCTCATCCCGGGATTTCTGTCCCATGTTGCCAGGGAGATTTACACCCCTTGGATTCATGTCCCATATAGTGGGGGAGAGCAGTGAGTTTACTTGCCTTGTTGGCTTAGAAAGAGAGGCCAGATCTGAACAGAAGAGGTTCTTTGGGGGTGACTCTTAGGCCTAATTTTTTTAAAGTGATATTTAAATTTTTAAAAAATATGTAACAACAAATATTCTTAACATATGATCATTCCGTTCTACATATATAATCCATAATTCACAATATCATCACATAGTTGCATATTCATCGTCCTGATCATTTCTTAGAACATTCGCATCAATTCAGAAAAAGAAATAAAAAGACAATAGAAAAAATTCATACATACCATACCCCTTACCCCTCCCTTTCATTGATCACTAGCATTTAATCTAAATTTATTTTAACATTTGTTCCCCCTAGTATTTATTTTTATTCCATATATTTTACTCGTCTGTTGACAAGGTAGATAAAAGGAGCATCAGACACAAGGTTTTCACAATCACACAGTCACATTGTGAAAGCTGTATCATTACACAATCATCTTCAGGAAACAAGCCTACTGGAACACAGCTCTACATTTTCAGGCAGTTCCCTGCAGCCTCTCCATTACATCTCGACTAACAAGGTGATATCTACTTAATGTGTAAGAATAACCTCCAGGATAACCTCTTGACTCTGTTTGGAATCTCTTAGCCATTGACACTTTATTTTTTCTCATTTCTCTCTTCCCCCCTTTGGTCGAGAAGGTTTTCTCAATCCCTTGATGCAGAGTCCCAGCTCATTCTAGAATTTCTGTCCCATGTTGCCAAGAAGGTTTACGCCCCTGGGAGTCATGTCCCATGTAGATGGGGAGGGCAGTGAGTTTGCTTATTGTGTGGCTAGAGAGATAGGCCACATCTGAGCAACAAAAGGGTTCTCTTGGGGGTGACTCTTAAGCCTAATTTTAAGCAGGCTTCACCTATCCTTTGGGGGATTAAATTTCATATGAAGAAACCCCAAGATTGGGGACTCAGCCTATTTCTTTGGTTGTCCCCACTGCTTGTGAGAATATCAAGAATTCTCCACTTGGGGAAGTTAAATTTTCCCCCTTTCTCACCATTCCCCCAAGGGTACTTTGCAAAAACTTTTTCAGTCACTGTTCAAATCACTCTGGAATTTTTTTTGGCATCACTCTGTCTTAGGCCTAATTTTAAGTAGGCTTAGCCTAAATTTGCAGGGATAAGTTTCATAGGCAACCAGGGATTCTGAATGGAGCTCATGTACCTCTGGTTTCTCTCATCCCACAAGAATTATTTTTCTAACTGCGGTTTTGCCTGGAGTTATTTGATAGGGCCTTCCCCTTCTTATTCAAGCATATAAGTTCTGGGCTCCTACTGTCAGTTTCTAAGTCCTTTCTCAAATTTGTTGTCTCACTGACACCCTCTCCAGGTTCCTCTGGAGAGACAGAAGTCACTCCCACCCTGGTCCTCTGTTGCAAGTATAGCAAAATCTGGGCACAACATGTGTTGAAGAGTAGAGGAATATTAAATAAACTGTGGCATACAAATGAAAAAATACAAAGTAGAAGCTATGTAGCAACGTGGAAATATATTCTCAAAATAATATTAAATGATAAGAACAGAACCCCAGATTGCCTAGATCTACTTAAAATAGGTAAAAGATCTACTTAATATAGATAAAAATACCTATACATATTAAAATATATACACTTATATAGAAAGTCAGAGAAATAAAAAGTTATAGCCATTGGTAAGGTTGTAGGTATCTGAAATTGCATTATTTATTGGTTTATGCTTGTTTATTTTCTTTATTCCCCACTAGAATATAAACTCTAAGAGGTCAGGGACTTTGTCCAAGAACTGCCTGGTCTATAATTGTTTCTCAATAAATATTTGTTGATTGTTGTTCTAGTTTGCAAGCTGCTGGAATGTGATATACCAGAAATGGAATGACTTTTTTTTTTTTAAATTTTTATTGATAGAACAATGTACAAGCACATACATTCTTTTTTCTTAATTATTTTATTTTATGTTTTAAATACTAAAAAAAAACACCAAACAAACGCAAACATTCCTACTTTGATCATTCCATTCTACATATATGATCAGTAATTCACAATATCATCACATAGTTGCATATTCACCATCATGATCATTTCCTGGAACATTTGCATCTATTCAGACAAAGAAATAAAACGAAAACAGAAAAAAAATTTATACATACCATACCCCTTTCCCCTCCCTTTTATTGATCACTAGCTTTTCAAACTAAATTTATTCTAACATTTGTTCCCTCTATTATTTGTTTTCACACAAGGTTTTCACAATCACAAAGTCACATTGTGAAAGCTATATCATTATACAACCATCTTCAAGAAATGTGACTACTGGAACACAGCTCTACAAGCACATACATTCTTAATATACAAACATTTCATACATGGTGTACAATCAGTTGCTCATGATATCATCACATGGTTGTATATTCATCACCATGATCATTTTTTAGAATATTTGCGTCACTCCAGAAAATGAAATCAAAAGAAAAACTCATACATACCATAGCCCTTGCCCCTCCCTCTCATTGACCATCAGTAGTTCCATTTATCTAATATGTATTTTTAAAATTTTATTTGTTCCCCCTATTATTTATTTTTAATCCATATATTTTACTCATCTGTCCTTACCATAAATAAAAGGAGCATCAGACACGAGGTTTTCACAATCACGCAGTCACATTGCAAAAGCTTTATCATTATACAATTATTTTCAAGAAACATGGGTACTGGAACACAGCTTTACAGTTTCAGGCACTTCTCTCTAGCCTCTCTAATATACCATAAACTAAAAAAGAAATATACAAAGTGTAAAAATAGCCTCCGGGATAATCTCTTGACGCTGTTTGAAATCTCTCAGCCATTGGCACTTTAATTTATCTCATTTCTCTCTTCCCCCTTTTGATTTAGAAGGTTTTCTCAGTCCTTTGCTACTGAGTCCCAGCTCATTCTAGGATTTCTGTCCCATGTTGCCAGGGAGGTTTATACTCCTGGAAGTCATGTCCCATGTAGAGAGGGAAAGAGCAGTGAATTTGCTTGCTGTGTTGGCTGAGAGATAGGCCATACCTGAAGCAACAGAAGAGGTTCTCTGTGGGTGACTCTTAGGCCTAATTTTAAGTAGGCTTAGCCTATCCTTTGCGGGGTTACTTTTCATACAAACAAAGCCCAAGATTGAGGGCTCAGCCTATTGATTTGGTTGTCCCCACTGCTTGCGAGAATATCAGGAGTTCTCCAAATGGGGAAGTTGAATTTTCCCCCTTTCTCACCGTTCCTCCAAGGGAACTTTGCAAATGCATTTTTATTCACTGTTCAAATCACTCTGGGATTTATCAGAGCATCACTCTGAATAAACCTACAAAATCTCATTCTTTATTTAAGATTCTGTGTACTTACGGTGTTCAAGTTAACTGTCCATATCAGTTATATTAGGAGATGTGCTAGTCAAAATATAAATTTTTTACCAAATAAACATTTTTTGCTTTAGTCTAACACATAAGTTAAAGTTTTAAAATATAAATTACCATCTGTTTTCAACATCCTGTAATATTGACATTCCTTTGTTTTTTCTCATGAAAAAACATTTTTTAATTTGTGCATTTGGTCACTATCATTGAAAAAGTATTGCTTTATATCAGCAATTGACTGAACCCCAAGAGACTCAATTTGGGGCAGCCAAACCCCAGGCAAAGGCTCAAGGGGAGGCAGATGTCAGGGTTGGAGCTGGTAGAAAGCTGAGCCAGGTGGGTGAGTCTTGGCATGTGTGGGGTGCGTCTCACCCCTCTGCACCTGTGCTTAGTCCCATCTCCCCTCCAAGGTATCCTTGCTACCTGACACTCAGTCCCAGCCCGGGGCTCTGCGCCACTGGGAAGTGTCCCCGGAGTGTGCTCAGTCCCCTACCAAGAGCTCCTCTAGCACCTGCTTGCACCTCTGACTTCTTGTAATCATTGCTATATATAATGGAATATGACATCAAGCATATGCCTGCATACATCTGTCCTCTCCTCCACCTGAAAGCTCCTTGAAGACAGGAACTGGCCTTCCCTCCCTTGGGGCTCCTGGGCTTCACACAGGGCCTACTGCTGAGATGGTGTGTCAGTGTGCTGGTAGGTTTCAGATACAGACACCAGCAGGGAGTTGGAGGACACTGGGTCAGACATGGCATTTGAAGCAGATAGGCAGCCCTCTGAGAGAGAGAGCTGCTTAGGGCATCTCCACCAGCCACAGGTGCCATCGCCGGAGAATGAGGACACAGGTGGGCCCCAGGGGTTCAGTTGGCAAGTCTAGATCAGACCAAGCCCTGGAAAGGCTTTCATCTCCTCCCCAACTTGGTATGGTCATACCCTAGGAAAGTTGAGAGAATAGTGCAATGAGCATGTGCATACATGCCCTCCACCTGCACTCCACAGTTAGCATTTAGCACTATTTACTCTCCATCACGACTTGGGAAGAGCTTGCTTCATCCTCTTGAAGACACGTTTTTGCTCATTTACTTATCATCTCTCAGCTCCCCAGCAGTGAGCAGGAAGGACATGAGGCTCACTCTGCGTAAGAGAAGACAGGGTCCCCACAGGGAGAAGAACTTTCTGGAGTCCCGTGCTGGGTCAGCAGCAGAACTGGAAACCAACCCGGTCTTCTGATGTCCAGGAGAGGATGTGCTCTCTCCTACCCCCCCTTTTAAAATTAAAAAAATTTTTTTTAATGTAACAGCATACAAACATGAACATTCTTATCATAATTTCATTCTTGGTATATAATCAGTAACTCACAATATCATTACGTAGTTGTGTATTCATAACCATGATCATTTCTTAGAATATTTGCATCAATTCAGAAAATGAAATAAAAAGAAAAATACTCATACATGCTGTACCCGTACCCCTCCCTCTCATTGACTGCTAGTTTTACCATCTACCCAATATATTTTAGCCTTTCTTTCTCCTATTTTTTTCTATACCCCTTACCACTCCCTTTCAGTGATTACTAGCATTTCAATCTACTAAATTTATTTTAACATTTGTTCCCCTTATTAACTATTTTTAATCCAGATGTTTTACTCATCTTTCGAGAAGGTAGATAAAGGGAGCATCAGACACAAGGTTTTCACAATTACACAGTCACATTGTGAAAGCTGTATCATTATACAATCATCTTCAAGAAACATGGCTGCTAGTACACAGCTCTGCAGTTTCAGGCACTTCCCTCTAGCCTCTCCAATATACCTTAACTAAAAAGGGGATATCTATATAATACATAAGAATAACCTGTAGGGATAACCTCTCGATCTGTTTGAAATCTCTCAGCCACTGACACTTTATTTTGTCTCATTTCTCTCTTACCCCTTTTGGTCTAGAAGGTTTTCTCAGTCCCTTCATGCTGAATCCCAGCTCATTCTAGGGTTTCTGTCTCACATTGCCAGGAATGTCCACACACCTAGGAGTCATGTCTCATGTAGAGAGAGGGAGGGCAGTGAGTTTGCTTGTCGTGTTGGCTGAAAGAGAGAGGCTACATCTGAACAACAGAAGAGGTTTTCTTGGGGGTGACTCTTAGGCCTAATTTTAAGTAGGCTTAGCCTATCCTTTGTGGGGTTAAGTTTCATATGAACAAACCCCAAGATTGAGGGCTCAGCCTTTTGCTTTGGTTGTCCCCACTGCTTGTGAAAATATCAAGAATTCTCCACTTGGGGAAGTTTTATTTCCTCCCTTTCTCACCATTTCCTCAAGGAGACTTTGCAAATACTTTTTATTCACTTTGTCAAATCACTGGAATTTATCGGGGCATCCGTCTGGACAAACCTATAAAATCTCATGCCCTATTCAAGGTTCCATGTACTTACAGTGTTCAATTAAACTGTCCATACAAATTATGTTAGGAAATGCAGTGGTCAAAATATAAATTTTGTACCAAATAAATATTTCTTTGCTTTAGTCTCCATAAGTTAAAGTTTTAAAATATGAATTACCATCTATTTTCAGTACCCTGCTATATTGACATTCCTTTGTTCTTTCTCATGCAAAAACATTTTTTAATTTGTACATTTAATCACTATCATTGAACACTCCAGGCATTCCTAGATTATACATACCATCTTAGTCTTTATCATCTATCTTTCCTGCTGGTTTTATTTGTGTCCCCAGCCCTCCTCCCTCTATCATTCTCACATTCAGTTTCATTCAGTGTACTAACATTATTGTGCTACAATTAGGTAGTATTGTGCTATCCATTTCTGATTTTTATAGTCAGCACTGTTGCACAATCTTAGACAGGACTTTGTTTTATGTTGTTCTTCTTCCTCAAAGGTAAAGGCAACAAAGGTGGCTTAATCTTATTTTTTTAAATGCAATTTTATTGATAGATAGTCACATACCATATAATCATCTGAAGTGTACAGTGGTTCTTAGTATCATCATAGAGCTTTTTAAAATGCAGTTTTATTGAGATACATTCTTATACCATATATCACCTAAACTATACACATCAGTAGTTCACAGTTGTGAATACATCATCACATTCGATTTTTGAACATTTTCATTACTCCAAAAAAAGAAATAAAAATAAAAGTAATAAAGAATGCCAAAACATCCCATACTCTCCCCATTATTTATTTATTTTTCTTTATTTTCTTACTCATTTGTCCCTTCACTGGATAAAGGGTGTGTCAGTCACAAGGTTTTCACAATCACATGTCACGCTTAGAAGCTGTATAGTTATATACAGCCATCTCAAGGATCAAGGCTATTGGATAGCTGTTCAGCAGTGTCTCCAATACTCTAAAAACTGAAAAAAGATATCTATATACTGCTTAAGAATAACCTCTAGAATGACCTGTCAGCTCTATTTGAAATCTGCCAGCAACTGAAACTTTTTTTGTTTCATTTCTTTTCCTCCTTTTGGTCAAAAAGCCTTTCTCAATTCCGCAGTGTCAGGGCCAGGCTCATCCCTGGGAGTCATTTCCCATGTAGGGGGGAAGGGTAGTGAGTTCATTTGCAAAGTTGGCTTAGAGAGAAAGACCACATTTGAGCAACAAAAGATGTTGTGTAGTCAGAGTTCTCTAGAGAAACAGAACAAACAGGAGAGCTCTGTAAATATGAGATTTATAAAGGTGTCACACACAACCGTGGGAATGGAAGAGTCCAAATCTATAGGGCTGCTGTGAAGCTGGTGGCTCTGATGAAGGGTCTGGTCAAACTTCAAAGGAGAGGCTCGCTGGCTGAAAAAGCAGTGAAAGAGTCTCACATCCCCCTTGAAAGCCTTCAACTGACTGGATTATCTCATTGTGGGAGGCACATCTTAGTTGATTGTAGATGTAATCAGCCAGAGATGCAATCAACTGACTGATGAGATGATGCACCAGCCTTCCGGTTTATCAACCAGCCACGAAGTATCCTTGCAGCAGTGTCAGACCAGTGCTTGCCTGACCAGACAACTGGACATAATCAGTTGGCCGAGTTGACACCAGAACCTAAACATCACAGAGGTCATCTGGAAATGACTCTTAGGCATAATCATAAGTAGACTTAGCTTCTCCTTTTCAGGAATAAGTTTCATAAGGTCAAGCCCCAAGATTGAGTGCCTGGCCCATCGACTTGGCTGTCCCCAGTGCTTGCAAGAATATCAGGTCTTCCCCAAGTGGGGAAGTTTAATATTTCTACTTTTTTCCTCAGTCCGTGGGGAAAAATGATGAAAAAAAATTTTTTTATCTTAAAAAAATAAAATACTTTTCAATCTTCTGCCCATTTTACTCTGGAATCTATCAGGGCACCGCATTAACGTGCACAAACCAATAAGATCTCACTCCCTATTCAAGATTCCTGTAATTATGGTGTTCAAAGAAGCTGTAAGTGAAATTAGATATTGTGCTACTGAAAATAATTAATTTTGCCCTCACAAATTTTGTCTCACACATAAATTGAAGTTTTAGGATACAGTCAGTATCATCTTTTACCCTTTATTATAATTTACCTTAGTCCTAACTAGATCAGCTTCATTCATATCTCTAACTGAAGTCTGATCACTTTTTCAGTGTTTTTAACAATTGCTGTATTGGGTAATGCTGACTTTCATAGCTGCAGAACTCTAACTCTGAGTCTTAGGTATCACGTATATACCCAAAGTTCCAGAGAATGACCAGGTTATAAAGAAAGAGCTCAGCATCTCAGAATTTAGAAATAACCGTTCCCTCTCTGAAATAGATGTGACTTCTGTAAGAGCTTACACTCTAGGAACCTTAGGAACCTTTACAATAAGCCTTCCCCTGGTAGCCTATCCTCTCGAATGCAATTCTTAGAGTTTCCACATTATAGTTAGTTCATATTAGGGTTTTAATATTTGTCTTTTCATTTCTAGCTTATTTCACTCAACATAACTGTCCTCAAGATTCATCGCGTAGTTGCATGCCTCACAATTTCATTCCTTTTTGCAGCCACTCAGTATTCCATTGTATGTTCCTCACTCGATTTACCCTTAGGCCACCTTCCTCCGTTGCAAATCACAGACTCTGCCTCCATAAACACTGTGTGCATCATGTCCCCGCTCTCAGTTCCTCCAAGTATACGTAACAGTGGGTTGTAGGATTTTATGGTAACCCCATGCCTAGCCTCCTGTGGTGTCACCACACTGCTCTCTGGAGGGGCTGTACCACTCTACTTCCCAACCAACAGTGAATAGGTACATCTCTCCAGCCATTTTCTCCAGCACCTGTATCTCTTTTTTTTTTCTAACTTTTTCCTGTTCATTTTAAAACAGTTTTATTCACAAACCTACAATCCAACCTAAGTAAAAATTCAGTGGTTCCCAGTATAATCTTATAGCCATGCCTTCACCACCATGATTTATATGAGGACATTCTACTTCTTTTGCAAGGAATCCCATACTCCTCCGTCATATCTCTGCTTATTCACATTAAGCTTTGGCATATGCCTTTGTTACATTCATTGGAAGCATATTACAATGTTACTGTTAACTATAGGTGCTAATTTGCATGATTGTATTTTTTTCATATACCATCCCGTTTTCAAAACCTTGCAATGCTGACCTTCATTTATTCTCCCTCATGCAAACACATTCTTTTATTTGTACATTTCATCATATCGTTATCCACTCTAGGCTTCACTAAGTTGTACTGCCCCAGTCTTTATCCTATATTTTTCCTTCTGATTTCATACATGCCCTCAGCCCTTCTTCTTCAACCATACTCACAGTCACCTTTGTTCGGTGAACTTACAGTATTGTGCTATCATCAGATATTGTGTTTTCCATTTCTGGATCGTTATGATCAATCCTGTTGAACATTCTGCACCCCTTCAAATCAAATGCCAAATCTTTACCCTCTTTCTATCTTCTGATAACCTGTGTTCTCAGATTTAACTCTCAAAGTTCACTCATTAATGTTAGTTCATAGTTGTGAGACCAGTATTTGTCCTTTTGTTTCTGGCTAATTTCACTCAGCATAATCTCCTCAAGGTTCAGCCACATATTGTGTGTGTCATGACATTTTTCTGTTTTGCGGCTATGTAAGGTCATATCCCATTTTATGTATATACCATAGTTTGTTTATTTACTTGCCCATTGATGGACGTTTAGGCTGTTTCCATCTCCTTGAAGACATGAACAATACCATTATAAATGTCCATTCATGTCTGTGGTAGTGAGATTCAGTTGTCAACTTGGCCAGGTGAGGACACCTAGTTCAGTTGCTGTGGATATGAGCCAATGGTAGGTGATTCTCATCTGTTGCTGATTTACATCTGCAGTCGGTTAGGAGGTGTGCCTGCTGCAATGAATGACGTTTGACTTAAGTGGCTGGTACTTAAATGAGAGACCGCAACGTAGCACAGCCTAAGCAGCTCATCATACCTCATCTCGGCACTCGCAGCTCAGCCCAGGCCTTTGCAGATGCAGAAAGAAGTCAACCCGGGGAAAGTTGTTGGAAACCAGAGGCCTGGAGAGAAGGCCAGCAGAGACCATCCTGTGCCTTTCCACATAAGAAAAAACCTCAGTGGAAAGTTATCTGCCTTTCCTCTGAAGAACTAGCAAAATAAATCCCCTTTTATTAAAAGCCGATCTGTCTCTGGTGTGTTGCATTCTGGCAGCTAGCAAACTAGAACAATGTCCGTGCTTTCAGTTCCTTCAAATATATACCTAGTAATGGGATTGCGGGATCATCTGGCAGTTCTATACTTAGCTTCCTGAGGTACCGCTAAACTGCCTGCCAGAGTAGTTACAACCTTTTATATTCCCACCAAGAGTGAATAAGTTTTCCCCACCAATAAATGTTTAACTGCTGATATAACACTGGCCAATTTGCATTACATGTATTTTTATTTTTCCCTGCCCACATTCATTGGAGGTGCTAATGAGTAGCAAAATATGTAAAAAGTGGGTTTTCAGAGAATAAAAGAACCAAAGTTCTGGGAATTCTACCCATTTAAAGTTATTCTCCAAACAATTTAAGGATGATTGTACAGTTTCTAGGTTTCTTCTCTGGAATTCCTGAACTAGCAGAATTTAAATATTTGGATAAAAGTCAGGTATTGATCTTTTGGCCTGTCTTAAATATTAGTATTGGAAACCTGGTTTTTGTAGGAATATGTGCCATTGTAGTCTTATCCTTATTTTCCCATGGCATATGCAAACTCCGATCACTCCCATCAGTCCTCAGTTTCTCTTATGTTTCACTGTCTCTTTTTTTTTTAACTTTTTTAATTAATTAAAAAAATTTACAAATAAAACATTAAGATATCATTCCATTCTACATATACAATCAGTAATTCTTAATATCATCACATAGTTGCATATTCATCATTTCTTAGAACATTTGCATCGATTTAGAAAAAGAAATAAAAAGACAACAGAAAAAGAAATAAAACGATAACAGAGAAAAAAAAAGACTATACATACCATACCCCTTACTCCTCGCTTTCATTTACCACTAGCATTTCAAACTAAATTTATTTTAACATTCGTTCCCCCTATTATTTATTTTTATTCCATATGTTCTACTCTTCTGTTGATATAGTAGCTAAAAGGAGCATCAGACATAAGGTTTTCACATTCACAGAGTCTCATTGTGAAAGCTATATCATTGTTCAAATCATCATCAAGAAACATGGCTACTGGAACATAGGTCTACATTTTCAGGCAGTTCCCTCCAGCCTCTCCGCTACATCTTGAACAAGGTGATATCTACTTAATGCATAAGATTCAACTCTGTTTGGAGTCTCTCAGCCACTGACACTTAGTCTCATTTTACTCTTCCCCGTTTGGTCGGGAAGGTTCTCTCAATCCCTTGATGTTAATTCTCAGCTCATTCTAGGGTTTTTCTCAGTCCCTTGATGCTGAGTCTCAGCTCATTCTAGGATCTCTGTCCCTTGTTACCAGGAAGGTCCACAACTGTGGGAGTCATGTCCCACGCAGAGAGGGGGAGGGTGGTTTCACTGTCTCTTATGCTCAGACAAGGGGTTGGCAAACTTTTTCTGTAAAGGAGTAGATAGTAAATATTTTAGCTTTGTGGGTCATAAGATGTCTGTCTCAATAACTCATCTGTGTTGTGTTGGAAAAGCAACCATAGACAATATGTACATAAATGGGTGCGCTGGTTTGAAATGATGTATGCCCCCTAGAAAAGCCATGTTTTAATCAAAATCCCATTTCGTAAAGGCAGAATAATCCCTATTCAATACTGTATGTTTGAAATTGTAATCAGATCATCTCCTTGGATGATGTGATTTAGTCAGGAGTGGTTGTTAAGCTGGATTAGGTGACATGTCTCCACCCATTTAGTTGGGACTTGATTGGTTTATTGGAGTCCTATAAAAGAGGAAACATTTTGGAGAATGGGAGCTTCAGAGAGAGCAGAGAATTCTGCAGCACCATGGAGCAGAGAGTCCACCAGCCAGCGACCTTTGGAGATGAAGAAGGAAAATGCCTCCCAGGGAGCTTCATGAAACCGGAAGCCAGGAGAGAAAGCTACCCAGTGACGCTGTGTTTGCCATGTGCCCTTCCAGCTGAGAGATAAGCCCTGACTGTGTCTGCCATGTGCCTTCTCATTTGAGAGAGAAACCCTGAACTTCATCGGCCTTCTTGAACCAAGGTATCTTTCCCTGGATGGATGCCCTTCTATAGACTTGTTTTATGTTTTTTTATTTTAACTCATATTAAAAATTTATTCCTGTGTTCCATGAGCAATAAAGCTGTTAATAAAAGAAGAGGTGGGGGTGTGAAGCATGATGAACAGTTAATACTGAACAGGCATTTCAACAGCAGAAATTTAACTGTAAATTCAGACAAAAGCAGGCAACACAAGATGGTGGCACAAAAAATGAAAATCATGAAAGTCTGAATTCTTCCTTCTGCAATACCGTATTTGAAATTATATAGACTTGCTTTAACGACATTTTCTCGGCCTTAGAACTGTAAACTAGGAACTCATTAAATTCCCCCTTTTAAAAGCCATTCCGTTTCTAGTATATTGAATTCCGGCAGCTAGCAAACTAGAACAATGGGCTTGACTGTATTCAAATAAAACTACAAAAACAGCAGGTGTAGTAGTTTGCTTATCCTCATTTTAAGATCTACAACTTCCCCTAGCCATGGAGATAAAATGATAGACTTCTAAAAAAAAATGATAGACTTCTAAGATGGAAATTATTTTCTTTCAGAATCTTTAAAGGCCTTTTAGCTTCCATTGTTCTTTCTGAGGATTCTCCTGCTATTCTGGTTCTTGATCTTTTGTTTAAACCAATCCTTTTTTTTTCCTTCTCTGGAAGTTTCTCCTGGTCCCCAGAGCTTTCTGTGTGTCTGTCTCTTTTAAGTTACTCAAATTCTCATCACTTTTCCTCATTGGTAAAATGGGGATAATACCTACCTTAGGCTTGTGAGGATTTAATAAGGTAGTGCTGAAAAGAATGTTTGACATATAGTAAGCATTCATTAAATAGTAGTTATCATCATCAACAACATCATGATCTTACAAATTGAAATGTCTTTCCGTGATTTTGACAGTCTATATTACCTCTTGGAATTGTGGAGTTCCTATGATGTGTAATCTTTAATTCAGAGACAAACTCCCATATAGCTTGAAGTGATGGTAGGGTCTTTAGCTTTAAGGAGTAGGAATGATTTATAGCCCTAAGTCTAAAATAGAGATTTGCAGACACGTAAATTTTGTCCCCACTTGTAGTCACTGGGTGTAGAAGGAGAGACCAGAGTTCATGTGAACCTTCCTTCATGCAGGTAATCCCTTACCAGAATTATGCATATGTGGTAGCTGAATTTATATTTTCAAAATGAAAGCTTTTCAGTACTATAGGTTGGTTTTCAGTTCTTTAAGTATTACAACTGCCTTTTTTTGGTATGCTTTACGGTGGGGGTCACATTTGATTCCTTTTCCATGTGAATATTCTGTTATTACAACCCCATTTGTTGAATTTTTTTTTTTTTTTAAGTATGTGGGCCGGGAATCAAACCCGGACCTCCTACATGGCAGGCAGGTATTCTACCCCTGAACTACCCTTTCACACCCCGCCATAGCTACTTTTTTTTTATAACTACCTTTTAATTTTAAATAGTGCTGGTTCTTATAACAAGTGTTTTATTTTGCCATAAAGAATTGGAGTTAGTTAGATCAGTGAAGGTAAACAATACTGGTGGGAATTGAAATAGTTTATTGGGAAGAGTAGATTTTTCAAGATTGAAATATTTTTAAGCAGAGGTACATTTAATTTCTTCATATTCTTTTTAGTTTTCTTTAAAAATTTTCTCTTTTTTTTGGCATGGGTAGGCTCTGGGAATTGAACTTGGGTGTCTTGTATGGCAGGTGAGAATTCTGCCCCTGAGGCACTGTTGCACCACGTTAGTTTTGTCTTTTGAGGATATTGCTTTTTGAGTGTCATGCTGACATTCTGAATTGTCTTTGTGAGAAAGATGGAATCATTATAAAGGTTTTCAGTTATGATTTGTTTAAATATTTTTATTTTTTATTAGTCTAAGATGCTATTACTTGCCTTGTCCTAAAACTTTAGCCTTAACTTTTGCGGTTATTTTACTGATACTTTGTTCAAGAAGGTGAAAAAAGGTGAGCTGGCTTGTTTAAATTCATTCCTATTGCTGGAAGAATACCTAGAAGTATATCAACTTTATTACTTCTATATATGAATCTGATTATAATATTACTATTCCAGGTAAGGTAAATTGGAGTTATGTTTGATCCAAGTATAAAGGTAGAAGTGATATACGTAAGTAATATACATAGGATGAGCATGATTTGATGACCAACTTTGTAAGAAGGGGCAATTTACTAGTAGGTACATTGCACATGACCTATAATACTTTGGGGGGCCCATGAAAATATCTTAATTTCTTTTAAAATCAGAAGAAAAAAATGAACTGTTAGGCCAAAGAAAATATTTTAATGTATAATTGTAATTGTTTTTGTATCAATGCAGTCATAAAATGTTTTTAATTTTTATTTTTGTATGCAAGAAGGAGCTTAGGAAAGGAAAAGTGCCTAGGACTCATGAAAGTCATTGTTCCACCTTTTAAAACAGTGGAAACCCAAAAGTGACTTTTTCTTTCATGAGATGGGGGAGAAACAGTAGCTGCCTATAAGGAAAATGGAGGGTGTATATAAGCTTTGCCTTAGATTAATTGGGTTATTGGACATTTTTGGAGAGAGGTGGGTTTTATAATACATTGCTCCCTAGTAGTTCTTCTTTAAGAGCCTAAGGCAGATTCTGTGATTCACTTTTACGTATTAGGGAATAGGGCCTGGGGATACTTTCTTCCAAAATAGTATATTGTATTAATGAAAAAAATGAGAATCAATTCTTAAATTGTAATTTGTGATTTGCTTTTGCTACTATTCAGCGTATCTCTCATCTTAGCCTTTTTTAAAAAATAGCTTTTTTTTTTTAAACCGAGTCCAGATGTTATACTGATTGTAATTTTGGCTATTATATGGACATACATTTTTTGTTTATGGTGTAGTGGCGAGAATCACCTGAAACTGTTGCGCTATGTTCCAGTAGCCTTGACTAATTTTTTAAAAAATATTTTTATTGTGAACAATGAGCAATCATACAAACATTCTTGACATACAAACTTTCTTTTCATGGTTACAATCAAGAGCTTGCAGTATCATCACGTAGTTGTGTATTCATCACCATGATCACTTTTTTTAACATTTGCATCTCTCCAGCAAAAGAAAGAAAAAGAAAAAAGGAAAACTCATACATGCCATACTGTACTGGTTTGGAATGATGTATGTACCCTAGAAAAGCCATGTTTTAATCCTAATCCCGTTTTGTAAAGGCAGCCATTTCTTCTAATCCCTATTCAATGCTGTAGGTTTGAGCTCATCTCTCTGGAGATGTGATTTAATTAATCAAGAGTGGTTGATAAGCTGAATTAGGTGATGACATGTCTCACCCATTTGGGTGGGTCTTGATTAGTTTCTGAAGTCCTATAAAAGAGGAAACATTTTGGAAAATGAAGGAGATTCAGAGAGAGCAGAGGATGCTGCAGCACCACGAAGCAGAGAATCCATGAGCTAGCAACCTTTAGAGATGAAGAAGGAAAACACCTCCTGGGGAGCTTCATGAAACCGGAAGCCAGGAGAGAAACCTAGCAGATGACGCCATGCTTGCCATGTGCCCTTCCAGCTGAGAGACAAGCCCTGACTGTGTTCACCATGTGCCTTCTCACTTCAGAGAGAAACCCTGAACTTCATTGGCCTTCTTGAACCAAGGTATCTTTCTTTGATTGGATATTTCTATAGACTTGGTTTAATTGGGACATTTTCTCGGCGTTAGAACTGTAAACTAGCAATTTATTACATTCCCCTTTTAAGAAGGCATTCCATTCCTGGAATATTGCATTCTAGCAGCTAGCAAATTAGAATACCCTCTGTGATCTTAATCAAATATTTCTTCATGCTTTGCATAGTAAAATATTTCTTACTTTATAAACTAGCTTATGTTCCATTCAAAATATTACCCGTGCATTTTCATATAAAGTAAACATAAAAGGTATTATTTTTTGTGGAATATTAGAGTAGGAAAGGTACTGTATTAGTTTGCTAATGCTGTTAGAAAGCAATATATCAGAAATAGAACTGCTTTTAAAAAGGAAATTTATCACATTATAAGTTTACAGTTCTCAGGCTGTGAAAAATGTCCAAATTAAGGCACCACCAAGAGGTTACCTTCACTCAAGAAGGCTGATACTGTCAGGAACATCTCTGTCACCTGGAAAGACAGGTATCTCTGGTTCCTTGCTCCTGGGCTCTGTAGCTTTCAGCCCCTGTTTCCTGTGGGGGTTCCTCACTTGGCATCTGTGGGTCTCACTTATTTCCTCTGGGACACAACTCTGGGTTCTGGCTTGCTTAGCATCTCATGGGAAGGTGCATGGCAATGTCTGCTGGGCCCTGTGTCTTCAAACGTTTGGGTCTCATGTTAGCTCTGTCAGCTCTGAAGCAACCGTTCTCAAGGCATCTGCATCGGCTCTTCCAGATGTCTGTGTTTGCATCTGACACAGGGTTTTTCAAAATGTTTTCCCTTTTAAAGGACTCTAGTAAACTAACCAAGACCTACCTTGAATGGGTGCACTCCATCCCCATGGAAGTAATCTAATCAAAAGTTTCCACTTTGCAGTATTGAATCAGGATTGAAACAAATGGCTGCCTCCACAGTATTGGATCAGGATTAAAAAAAAATTTTTTTATTAATTAAAAAAAAATTACGAGAAAAAACACATTTTCAACACATACACTCAGCAATTCACAATATCATCACATAGTTGCATATTCATCATCATGATCATTTCCCAGAACATCTGCATCAATTCAGAAAAAGAAATAAAAAGACAACAGAAAAATAAAACGAAGACAAAAAAAAAATTTTACATACCATACCCCCTTACCCCTCCCTTTCATTGATCACTAGCATTTCAAACTAAATTTATTTTAACATTTGTTCCCCCTATTATTTATTTTTATTCCATATGTTCTACTCATCTATTGACAAGGTAGATAAAGGAAGCATCAGACACAAGGTTTTCACAATCACACAGTCACATTGTGAAAGCTCTATGATTATACAATCATCATCAAGAAACATGGCTACTGGAACACAGCTCTGTATTTTCAGGCAGTTCCTTCCAGCCTGGATCAGGATTTTTGTGGGGTACATAATAGATTCAAACCGGCACAGGCATAGAGATTTTCTTTAGTCCTCCTCATTTTATAAATGTGGAAACAAAAACCCAGAGAAGTTAATTTGATGTCCAAGGTTGAATAACTAATCAGTTAGAGATAAAGTATTAACCTATGGTTTAGCAAACTTTTTATGTAAAGGATGAGATGATATTTTAGGCTATGTGAGCCAAGGGGTGAATTTGAGGTATTGTTTAGGAACTTATACAACAAAAGAGAAAACATTTCCACAATATTTTTATTGATGAAATTCAAAATATAATAATAATTTAGTGTAGTTATTTTATAATACATTTCTACTGATGAGACGAATGGAGTTATTTTTTGGGAAGATAACAATTTTGCCTAAACAGGGTCCAAAGTTAATGTTCTTTAGCCTCAGAATTAATTACAATTGTTCGTATGTTAGTGTTGATCTATGATGAGGCTTTTCATCTTTTCCTCTTTGAAAATATCTTTTTACATAGGCAAGTACTGCTAAATACCAGTATCAGTCATTAAATATAGGTTTCTAATTTATCAGATTCATTGCTTGAAAAACATTTATAAAATCCTTTTAGATTCTTTACCTGATATTTGCCTTTTAGCTTTAATTGTAGATTAATCATTTCTAAATTAAGGTTAGGTAGAAGCTCCTTAATGGCAGAGATTATGGATTTTATTTTGATTTTAAACCTTTTATTTTGAAATACTTTGAAACTTTTAGGACGTTTACAAAAATAAATTACACTCCATAAAGAGAGCTCTAACATACCCCTTACTCTCCAGATAACAAGATCTACCAATTTTAGCATGTTTCCATATTAGCTTTATGATTCTGTCTGTCCAGTAATCTGTCAGTCCATCTGTCTATCCATTTATCAATCCATTTTTTGAACACTTGACTTTTGGTTGTATATATCATGCTCCTTGAACACTTTATACTGCTATGTAAATTTCCTAAGAACAAGAATATTTACTTATATATTAAAGTGCTGTTGTCAGGTTCCTAAAATTTAACATTGATATAAAGTTTACAGCCTATATTCCAATTTTTTTTCATGTTTCCATAATGTCCTTTTGAGCCTTCTCTCCTCCCTTATTAGATCTCATCCAGGATCACGTATCACCTTTATCATTGTCTCTTTAGTTGCTTATTATTTTTAAAATTTTGAGAACATGTGTACAACCTACACTTTCCCATCTCATCCATTCCCTCATGTACCACAGCATGGAATTAATCACATTCACTGTGGTGCAGTTGCTTTACCATATTCCATTACTAAAACACTTCCACAGTAGAAATCCTACACTCATTTTGCATTACTTCCCCATTCCCCCTTCTCTTCTCTCCTGACAACCTGTACTCTATGAGGTTGCATATTCTGTTACTGTGGGCATAAATTTAACTTTCTAAATCTATGAAAATTTCATCTGCTTTGATACCAACTTCAGTAGTATATACAATGTTCCTATACCTCTGTTTCCCAGCCTTTATGGAATTCTTATAACAAATTACATGTTTATACATTATGAGCCCAAAGTCACTGAATTATCATTAATTTTATGCACTTGTCTTTTAGGTCTTGTAGAAAGTCAAAAGTGGAGCTATGAACCAAAAATACAGTAGTCGTGGCATTATGTTTACCCATGTTGTTTCCCTCACCAGAGATCTTTATTTCTTCATGTGGCTTCGATCTGTTTTCTATTGTCCTTTTCTTTCAAACTGCCGAACTCTCTTTAGCATCTATTGTAGGACTTGTCTAGTGGTAATGAACCTCCCTCAGCTTTTGTATTAATCTCTCCCTCATTTTTGGAACACTGTTTTGGAGGGTATAGAATTCTTGGTTGGCAGTTTTAGGCTGTCAGTTCTTTAAATTTGTCATCCTAATGTCTTCTTGCCTCCATGGGTTCTGAGGAGAAATTGGCATTTAATTTTATTGAGTTTCCCTTGTATGTGATACATTGCTTCTCTCTTATGGCTTTCTGAATTCTTTATTTTTGGCATTTGACAGTTTGATTATAATATGCTGTGGCAGGTCTATTTGAGTTCGTTCTGTTTGGAGTTCGTTGAGTGTTGTGGCTTTGTATATTCATGATTTCTGTTAAATTTGGAAAGTTTTCAGCCATTGTTTCTTTGAGTATTCGCTCTGAATTCTCTCTTTCTTCTTCTTCTGGGATTCCCACAATGCATCTATTGGTTCACTTAATGGTATCTCAAGGTTCCTCAGGTTCTGTTCACTTTTCTTTATTCTATTTTTCTTATAGTCCTCAGATTGGATGGTTTCAGTAGTTTTATTTTCATGTTCATTGATTCATTCTTTTGCCAGCTCTAATCTGCTGCTGAACCTCTCTAAAGAATTTTTAATTTATATTATTGTGGTCTTCAGCTCTGTTTATTTTTCATCATCTCCACCTCTCTATTGTTTTCCTGATATACTTTCATTCTTTGTTCATGTTTTCCTCTAAGTCTTTGAGCATATTTAGGAGCATTTTGAAAAATGTCTTGTTCTGGTATGTCCTGCATCTTGGCCTCCTCCACTCATGGTTTCTAATGCTGTCATTTTCACCTTTGCCTGAGCTGTCACTTTCTGTTTGTTTGTTTGACATTTTAATGATGTGTTGTTGCTAGAATTTAGATTCTGAGGCCTTTGTTCCTGAAGTTTGCATCCAGCTAGTGTTATGACCTAGTTTTACTTGAATATCAAGAGCTAACAGAGAGAGAGAGAGAAAGAAAACACCTTTTTGAGTCTTTGCAGATTGACCTGTGTGAGTGCCCTCCTTCAGGGTTTATTAGTACAATGAGATTAGAAAATAGCTTGTTGGGTCTTTCCTGATCCTTTCTGTACATGTGTCTTTTTTGTACATGTATGTGACCCTGGTTCCAAATGTTCCCTCTTTCTCAGGAAGCAGCTTCCTCGTGGTTCCAGGCACCGCACTGTATGTATTACAGCCAGCAATCCCTTGTCCCAGTCAGCATGGCTTTTGTAGGAAAATTCCATGAGCTGCCTTCTCCACATAGGGCAGATTCTAGGGTAGCAAGTCCCTGTCTAGGTCACCACTAGATAGATTGGGCCAGGCATACATGTTTCCAGTATGTGTACAAGGGTTATTCTGATCCCTCTAGAACTGGGACAAGGGATCCTCAGTGGGAGTGTGAGCTGGCTGTTTGCCTCTCTGGTAAACGGAGGGGGAGGGGTCAGCCACTGTGTCATGATATCCTTTAAGTACAAGCATGCCTCATTTTATTGTGCTTCACTTTATTGTGCTTTGCAGATATTGCATTTTTTACAAATTGAAGGTTTGTGATAGCCCTATGTGGAGTAAGTAATTTGGTATCATTTTTTCAACAGCATGTGCTTGCTTTGTGAATTTGTGTCATATTTTGTCAATTCTTGCAATATTTCAAACTTTTTCTTTATGGTGATCTGTGATCAGTGATCTTTGATGTTACTTTGATGTTACTATTGTAATTGTGTTTGGGTCCATCTAAGATGATGAACTTAATGGATATATGTGTGTGTTCTGATTGTTTCACTCATTAGTTATTCCCCCTATTTCTTAAGAAAGAACAATATTTATATTAGGCCTATTAATAACCCTACAGTGGCCTCTAAGTGTTTAAGTGAAAGGAAGGGCCATATATCTCTCACTTTAAATCAAATGCTAGAAATGATTAAGCTTAGTGAAGAAGGCATGTGAATGCTGAGATAGACCAAAAGCTAAACCTTTTATACTAGTTAGCTAAGTTGTGAAAGCAAAGGAAAAGTTCTTGAAGGATATTAAAAATGCTACTCTAATGAACACACAAGTGATAAGAAAGTGAAACAGCTTTATTGCTGGTATGGAGGAAGTTTTATAATTTGAATAGAAGATCAGACCAGGTACAACATTCCCTTAAGCCAACACCTAATCCAGAGCAAGGCCCTAACTCTCTTCAGTTCTGCATAGGCTGAGAGAGGTGAGGAAGCTGCAGAAGAAAAGTTTGAAGCTAGCGGAGGTTGGTTCATGAGCTTTAAGGAAAGAAGCCATTTTTATAGCATCAGAGTCCAAGGTGAAGCATCAGGTGCTGATATAAAAGCTGCAGCAAGTTATCCAGAAGATCTGGCTGAGATAATTGCTGAAGGTGGCTACACTGAACAACAGACTTTCAGTGTAGATGAAATAGTCTTTTTATTGCAAGAAGATGCCAGCTAGGACTTTCCTAGCTAGAGCGGGGAAGTCAATGCTTGGCTTCAAAGTTTCATAGGACAGGTTGACTCCCTTAATTAGGGGTTGTATTAGGCAGAGTTCTCTAGAGAAACAACCAACAGGAGAGACCTATAAATACGGGATTTATAAAGGTGTCTCGCATAACCATGGAAACAGAAGAGTCCAGAATCCATAGGTATAGTGAAACTGGAGACTCCATTGAAGGGTCTGGACAGACTTTACAGGAGAGGCTCTCTGGCTGAAGAAGTAGTGAAAGAATCTTCCTTAAAAGCCTTCAGCTGATTTGATTATCTCATTGTGTGAGGTGCGCCTTAGTTGATCGTAGATGTAATCAGCCAGAGATGCAATCAGCTGACTGATGAGGTAATATACCAACCTTCCGGTTTATCAACTAGCCATGAAATATCCTTGTAGCAATGGTCAGACCAGGGCTTGCCTGACAACTGGGCATAATCACTTGGCCAAGTTGACATCAGGACCTAGCCATCACAGGGGCAAATGCATCTGATGACTTTATGTTAGAACTAGTGTTCATTTACCATTCTGAAAATCCTAAGACCTTTAAAAATGATATAAATCTACATTGTCTGTTCTCTCTACTAAAGCAACAAAGCCTGTCTGTTTACTACATGGTTTACTCACTATTTTAAGCCCACTGTTGAGACCTGCTGCTCAGAAGATAGGACTTCTTTCAAATTATTTCTGCTCATTGACAATATATCTAGTCACCCCCAAGAGCCTGATGGGTACAAAGAGTGAGATTAATAGTTTTCATGCCTGCTAACACAGCATCCCTGCTATAGTCCATGAATCAAGTGGTCATTTTGACTTTCAAGACTTATTATTTAAGAAATACATTTTGTAAGGCTATATCTGCCATAAATAGTGATTCCTCTCATGGATCTGGGCAAAGTAAATTGAATACCTTCTGGAAAGGATTCTCCTTTCTAGATGCCATTAAGAACATTGGTGATTCATTGGACATCAAGATATCAACATTAACAGGAGTTTGGAAGAAGTTGATTCCAACCCTCGTGAATGAATTAGAGGCAATCAAGACTTCAGTAGAGGAAGTAACTGCTGATGTGGTGGAAATAGCAATAGAACTGGAATTAGAAGTGGAGCCTGAAGGTGTGACCGAATTGTTGTAATCTCATGATAAAAAACTTTAATGGATAAAAAGTTGCTTCTTATGGATGAGCAAAGAAAGTGGTGTCTTGAGACGGAAACTACTCCTTATGAAGATGCTGTGTACATTGTTCAAATGACAATAAAGGATTTAGAATATTATATCACTGCTGATAAAGCAGTGGCAGGTTTTGGGAGAATTAACTCCAATTTTGAAGAAGTTCTGCTGTGGGTAAAATGCTGTCCAGCAGCATTGCATGTGTGATAAATCTCTTGTGAAAGGAAGAGTAAGTTGATGCGGACTTTGTTGTTGTCTTATGTTAAGTTGCCACACCTCTCACTCTCTCAGCCAACATGGCAAACAAACTCATTGCCCTCCCCATCTCTGTGAGGGACAAGACTCCCAGGGGTGTGAACCCTCTTGGCAATGTGGGACAGAAATCATAGAATGACCTATGACTCAGCATTAAGGGATTGAGAAAACCTTCTTGACTGAAAGGGGGGAAAAGAGAAATGAGACAAAATAAAGTGTCAGTGGCTGAGAGATTTCAAACAGAGTTGAGAGGTTAACCTGGAGGTTATTCTTACACATTATATAAATATCCCCTTTTTGTTTTATGGTGTATTAGAGCGGCTAGAGCAAAGTGCCTGAAACTGTAGAGCTGAGTACCAATAGCCATGTTTCTTGAATATGATTGTATAATGATATAGCTTTCATAGTGTGACTGTGTGATTGTGAAAACCTTATGTCTGCTCCTCCTTTCATATATGGTATGGACAGATGAGTAAAAAATATGGATAAAAAATAAATAATAAGGGGAACAAAAGTTAAAATTAATTCAGTAGATTGAAATACTAGCGGTCAATGAAAGGGAGTGCTAAGGAGTATGGCATGTATGAGATTTTTCTTTTTTCTTTTTCTTTTGTTGGAAAGATGCAAATGTTCAGAAAACTGATCGTGGTGATGAATACACAACTATGTGATGATACTGTGAGCCATTGATTGTAATCATGTCAAGAATGTTCGTGTGTCAAGAATGATTGTGTGTCAAGAATGCTGGTATGTCGGTTCACTGTTTATAATAAAAATATTAAAAAAAAAATTTGCCACAACCATCCCAGCCTTCAGCAACTGCCACCCTGATCATTTCGCACTCATTATCATCAAGGCAAGACTCTCCTCCAGCAGAAAGATTACAGTTTGTCTAGGGTTCAGATGATGGCTAGCATTTTTTAGCAATTAAATATTTAAAAGTTTTAAGTATTTTTATTTACAATATTTTTAGATGTAATGGTATTGCACACTTAACAGCCTATAGAATAGTATAAACATAGCTTTTGTATGTACTGAGAAAGTAAAAAATCTGTGTGACTTGCTTATTGTAATAGTCACTTTATTGTGGTGCTCTGAAACTGAATCTGCAGTATCTCCAAGGTATGACTGTAGCCTTTTTCTTTCTTTTTTTTTTAAATTTATTTTGTATTATCAAACCAAAGCAACATACAGACATGAACATTCTTTTTTTTTCTTTTCTTTTTCTTTTTTTTTTTTATTAACGGAAAGAAAAAAAAAGAAATTAACACAACATTTAGAAATCATACCATTCTACATATGCACTCAGTAATTCTTAACATCATCACATAGATGCATGATCATCGTTTCTTAGTACATTTGCATCGGTTTAGAGGAACTAGCAACACAACAGAAAAAGATATAAAATGTTAATATAGAGAAAAGAAATAAAAGTAGTAATAATAGTAAAAAAAAAAAAAAAACAACCCTATAGCTCAGATGCAGCTTCATTCAGTGTTTTAACATGATTACTTTACAATTAGGTATTATTGTGCTGTCCGTTTTTGAGTTTTTGTATCTAGTCCTGTTGCACAGTCTGTATCCCTTCAGCTTCAATTACCCATTATCTTATCCTGTTTCTAACTCCTGCTGGACTCTGTTACCAATGACATATTTCAAGTTTATTCTCGAATGTCCGTTCACATCAGTGGGACCATACAGTATTTGTCCTTTAGTTTTTGGCTGGATTCACTCAGCATAATATTCTCTAGGTCCATCCATGTTATTACATGCTTCCTAAGTTTATCTTGTCTTAAAGCTGCATAATATTCCATCGTATGTATATACCACAGTTTGTTTAGCCATTCTTCTGTTCATGGACATTTTGGCTGTTTCCATCTCTTTGCAATTGTAAATAACGCTGCTATAAACATTGATGTGCAAATTTCCGTTTGTGTCTTTGCCCTTAAGTCCTTTGAGTAGATTCCCAGCAATGGTATTGCTGGGTCGTATGGCAGTTCTATATTCAGCTTTTTGAGGAACCGCCAAACTGCCTTCCACAGTGGTTGCACCATTTGACATTCCCACCAACAGTGGATAAGTGTGCCTCTTTCTCCGCATCCTCTCCAGCACTTGTCATTTTCTGTTTTGTTGATAATGGCCATTCTAGTGGGTGTGAGATGATATCTCATTGTGGTTTTGATTTGCATTTCTCTAATGGCCAGGGACATTGAGCATCTCTTCGTGTGCCTTTTGGCCATTTGTATTTCCTCTTCTGGTAGGTGTCTGTTCAAGTCTTTTTCCCATTTTGTAATTGGGTTGGCTGTTTTTTTGTTGTTGAGTTGAACAATCTCTTTATAAATTCTGGATACTAGACCTTTATCTGATATGTCATTTCCAAATATTGTCTCCCATTGTGTAGGCTGTCTTTCTACTTTCTTGATGAAGTTCTTTGATGCACAAAAGTGTTTAATTTTGAGGAGCTCCCATTTATTTCTTTCTTTCTTCAGTGCTCTTGCTTTAGGTTTAAGGTCCATAAAACTGCCTCCAGTTGTAAGATTCATAAGATATCTCCCAACATTTTCCTCTGTTTTATGGTCTTAGACCTAATGTTTGGATCAAACATTTTGAGTTAACTTTTGTATAGGGTGTGAGACATGGGTCTTCTTTCATTCTTTTACATATGGATATCCAGTTCTCTAGGCACCATTTATTGAAGAGACTGTTCTGTCCCAGGTGAGTTGGCTTGACTGCCTTATCAAAGATCAAATGTCCATAGATGAGAGGGTCTATATCTGAGCACTCTATTCGATTCCATTGGTCGATATATCTATCTTTATGCCAATACCATGCTGTTTTGACCACTGTGGCTTCATAATATGCCTTAAAGTCAGGCATCGCTAGACCTCCAGCTTCGTTTTTTTTCCTCAAGATGTTTTTAGCAATTCGGGGCACCCTGCCCTTCCAGATAAATTTGCTTATTGGTTTTTCTAATTCTGAAAAATAAGTTGTTGGGATTTTGATTGGTATTGCATTGAATCTGTAGATCAGTTTAGGTAGGATTGACATCTCAATTATATTTAGTCTTCCAATCCATGAACACGGTATGCCCTTTCATCTATTTAGGTCTTCTGTGATTTCTTTTAGCAGCTTTTTGTAATTTTCTTTATATAGGTTTTTTGTCTCTTTGGTTAAATTTATTTCTAGGTATTTTATTCTTTTAGTTGCGATTGTAAATGGGATTCGTTTCTTGATTTCCCCCTCAGCTTGTTCATTACTAGTGTATAGAAAAGCTACAGATTTTTGAATGTTGATCTTGTAGCCTGTTACTTTGCTGTACTCATTTATTAGCTCTAGTAGTTTTGTTGTGGATTTTTCCGGGTTTTCGACGTATAGTATCATATCGTCTGCAAACAGTGATAGTTTTACTTCTTCCTTTCCAATTTTGATGCCTTGTATTTCTTTTTCTTGTCTAATTGCTTTGGCTAGAACTTCCAACACAATGTTGAATAATAGTGGTGATAGTGGACATCCTTGTCTTGTTCCTGATCTTAGGGGGAAAGTTTTCAATTTTTCCCCATTGAGGATGATGTTAGCTGTGGGTTTTTCATATATTCCCTCTATCATTTTAAGGAAGTTCCCTTGTATTCCTATCTTTTGAAGTGTTTTCAACAGGAAAGGATGTTGAATCTTGTCAAATGCCTTCTCTGCATCAATTGAGATGATCGTGTGATTTTTCTGCTTTGATTTGTTGATGTGGTGTATTACATTAATTGATTTTCTTATGTTGAACCATCCTTGCATACCTGGGATGAATCCTACTTGGTCATGATGTATAATTCTTTTAATGTGTTGTTGGATATGATTTGCTAGAATTTTATTGAGGATTTTTGCATCTATATTCATTAGAGAGATTGGTCTGTAGTTTTCTTTTTTTGTAATATCTTTCCCTGGTTTTGGTATGAGGGTGATGTTGGCTTCATAGAATGAATTAGGTAGTTTTCCCTCCACTTCGATTATTTTGAAGAGTTTGAGGAGAGTTGGTACTAATTCTTTCTGGAATGTTTGATAGAATTCACATGTGAAGCCGTCTGGTCCTGGACTTTTCTTTTTAGGGAGCTTTTGAATGACTAATTCAATCTCTTTACTTGTGATTGGTTTGTTGAGGTCATCTATTTCTTCTTGAGTCAAAGTTGGTTGTTCATGTCTTTCCAGGAACCCGTCCATTTCATCTAGATTGTTGTATTTATTAGCGTAAAGTTGTTCATAGTATCCTGTTATTACCTCCTTTATTTCTGTGAGGTCAGTAGTTATGTCTCCTCTTCCATTTCTGATCTTATTTATTTGCATCCTCTCTCTTCTTCTTTTTGTCAATCTTGCTAAGGGCCCATCAATCTTATTGATTTTCTCATAGAACCAACTTCTGGTCTTATTGATTTTCTCTATTGTTTTCATGTTTTCAATTTCATTTATTTCTGCTCTGATCTTTGTTATTTCTTTCCTTTTGCTCGCTTTGGGATTAGTTTGCTGTTCTTTCTCCAGTTCTTCCAAGTGGACAGTTAATTCCTGCATTTTTGCCTTTTCTTCTTTTCTGATAAAGGCATTTAGGGCAATAAATTTCCCTCTTAGCACTGCCTTTGCTGCGTCCCATAAGTTTTGAGATGTTGTGTTTTCATTTTCATTCGCCTCGAGGTATTTACTAATTTCTCTTGCAATTTCTTCTTTGACCCACTGGTTGTTTAAGAGTGTGTTGTTGAGCCTCCACGTATTTGTGAATTTTCTGGCACTCGGCCTATTATTGATTTCCAACTTCATTCCTTTATGATCCGAGAAAGTGTTGTGTATGATTTTGATCTTTTTAAATTTGTTAAGACTTGCTTTGTGACCCAGCATATGGTCTATCTTTGAGAATGATCCATGAGCACTTGAAAAAAAGGTGTATCCTGCTGTTGTGGGATGTAATGTCCTATAAATGTCTGTTAAGTCTAGCTCATTTATAGTAATATTCAGATTCTCTATTTCTTTATTGATCCTCTGTCTAGATGTTCTGTCCATTGATGAGAGTGGTGAATTGAAGTCTCCAACTATTATGGTAGATGTGTCTATTTCCCTTTTCAGTGTTTGCAGTGTATTCCTCACGTATTTTGGGGCATTCTGGTTCGGTGTGTAAATATTTATGATTGTTATGTCTTCTTGTTTAATTGTTCCTTTTATTAGTATATAGTGTCCTTCTTTGTCTCTTTTAACTGTTTTACATTTGAAGTCTAATTTGTTGGATATTAGTATAGCCACTCCTGCTATTTTCTGGTTGTTATTTGCATGAAATATCTTTTCCCAACCTTTCACTTTCAACCTATATTTATCTTTGGGTCTAAGATGTGTTTCCTGTAGACAGCATATAGAAGGATGCTGTTTTTTAATCCATTCTGCCAGTCTGTGTCTTTTGATTGGGGAATTCAGTCCATTAACATTTAGTGTTATTACTGTTTGGATAATATTTTCCTCTACCATTTTGCCTTTTGTATTATATATATCATATCTGACTTTCCTTCTTTCTATGCTCTTCTCCATGTCTCTCTCTTCTGTCTCTTTGTATCTGACTCTAGTGCTCCCTTTAGTATTTCTTGCAGAGCTGGTCTCTTGGTCAGAAATTCTCTCAGTGACTTTTTGTCTGAGAATGTTTTAATTTCTCCCTCATTTTTGAAGGACAATTTTGCTGGATATAGGAGTCTTGGTTGGCAGTTTTTCCCTTTTAGTAACTTAAATATATCATCCCACTGTCTTCTAGCTTCCATGGTTTCTGCTGAGAAATCTACACATAGTCTTATTGGGTTTCCCTTGTATGTGATGGATTGCTTCTCTCTCGCTGCTTTCAGGATCATCTCTTTCTCTTTGACCTCTGACATTCTAACTAGTAAGTGTCTTGGGGAACGCCTATTTGGGTCTAATCTCTTTGGGGTGCGCTGCACTTCTTGGATCTGTAATTTTAGGTCTTTCATAAGAGTTGGGAAATTTTCAGTGATAATTTCTTCCATTAGTTTTTCTCCTCCTTTTCCCTTCTCTTCTCCTTCTGAGACACCCACAACACGTATATTTGTGCAATTCACATTGTCCTTGAGTTCCCTGATACCCTGTTCAAATTTTTCCATTCTTTTCCGGATAGTTTCTGTTT
The DNA here is from genome assembly GCF_023851605.1 of Tamandua tetradactyla. Classification (NCBI taxonomy): domain Eukaryota; kingdom Metazoa; phylum Chordata; class Mammalia; order Pilosa; family Myrmecophagidae; genus Tamandua; species Tamandua tetradactyla. The sequence continues at coordinate 55,309,798 of NC_135340.1, forward strand.
CTTTTTGGAATTCAGATGTTCCATCCTCCAAATCACTAATTCTATCTTCTGTCTCTTTAAATCTATCATTGTAGGTATCCATTGTTTTTTCTATCTTTTCTACTTTATCCTTCACTTCCATAAGCTCTGTGATTTGTTTTTTCAGTTTTTCTATTTCTTCTTTTTGATCAGCCCATGTCTTCTTCATGTCCTCCCTCAATTTATCGAGTTTGTTTTTGAAGAGGTTTTCCATTTCTGTTCGTATATTCAGCATTAGTTGTTTCAGCTCCTGTGTCTCATTTGAACTGTTGGTTTGTTCCTTTGGGCCATATTTTCAATTTTATGAGCGTGATCCGTTATCTTCTGCTGGCGTCTGGGCATTTATTCAGATTTCCCTGGGTGAATGACCCCACAGGTTGAAAGATTTTTCTGTGACATCTCTGGGTTCTGTTTTTCTTATCCTGCCCAGTAGGTGGCGCTCGTGGCACACGTTTGTCTACGGGTTCCACCAGTGAAAGTTGCTGTGGGTCCTTTAACTCTGGAAAACTCTCGCTGTAGGGGAGGTTCAGCAGCCGAAGCGTCTTGGAAGAGTGCCAGCCGGCCCGGGGGTCCGAACACCGGGAGGGTCGCCGGCCACCGCAGCACGGGAGAGTGCCAGACCGAATTTCCTAGTCGGCCCGGGGCGCCAAGCGTTGCGGGAGGGCTCCAGCTGTCACAGCCCGGGAGAGTGCACTGTTCCCAGCCGGACCGGGGAGTCACGTGTTTGGAAGGGACCCCCCGGTCACCGTTCTCCGCAGTCTGGGGATTTCTGACCCAACTCTCTCAATTGGTCCGGGGGGCCTCGCGTGGTGGGGGCGCCAGCCCCCGCGGCCCAAGGGGACCGCCTGCCCAATTCTGCCAGCTGGCTTGGGAAGGAGGAAGGGAGGGACTCCGGCTGCTTGCCGTCCCGCCTGGGAAAGCCCGCGCCCCTCGGTGATCTCACCGGAGCTGGTTCTCCCAGACAGTCAGCTGTTCCAGGATGGGGTCCGCCGTCCCTTTGATGTCTGTCGTGGCTCCGGGAGCTGCTCTGTATTGTCTCCACTCCCTCAGTAACTGTTCTGGAGGAGGAAAGGTGATGGTGGCAAGGCTGTCGAGGCCAGTGGCGGAGGAGCCGGTGATGGCGGAAGAGGGCACGGTAGTGGTTGGAGAGCCGCCGGAGCAGGAGGGGGAAGAGGGGAGAGGAGGGCGGGCGGGCCGGCTGCTGCGGGGCCGGCGGACAAAGAGGGGAGAGGCGGGCGGGCGGGCCGGCTGCTGCGGGGCATGGGCGCCGTGCGCTGGGCCGGAGGACAAAGAGGGGAGAGGAGGGCGGGCGGGCCGGCTGCTGCGGGGCATGGGCGCCGTGCGCTGGGCCGGAGGACAAAGAGGGGAGAGGAGGGCGGGCGGTCCAGCTGCTGTGGGGCGTGGGCCCTGCGCCGGCAGACCAACATTCTTTTTTTTTTTTTTTTTTTTTTTTTTTAGGGAGGAAGGGAAGGAGGAAAGACAGAGAAGGAAGGAAGGATGGAAGGAAGGAAGGGAGGAAGAAAGGGAAACATCTTTAAACATCTTCTTGTTTTATTATATTTTGTTTGTTTGTTTGTTTTTTTTTTTACATGGGCTGGGGCCGGGAATCGAACCGGGGTCCTCCGGCATCGCAGGCAAGCACTCTTGCCCGCTGAGCCACCGCGGCCCGCCCCAGACCAACATTCTTAACATACAAACATCTTGTGTATGGTGTACAATCAATGACTCACAATATTATCACCTAGTACTTTATTTATTAACCATGATCATTTTTTAGACCATTTACATTGCTCCAGAAAAAGAAATAAAAAGAGAAAAGAAAAAACTCACACATATCATACCCCTTACCCCTCCCTCTCATTGACCACTAGTATTTCCATCTACCCAGTATATTTTAACCTTTGTTCCCCCTGTTTATTTTCTGTACCACTTACTGATCCCTTTCATTGTTCACTAGTATTTCAGCCTACTCAATTTAACACTTGTTCCCCCATTATTTATTTATTTTTAATCCATATTTTTTGCTCATCTGTCAATATCATTGAAAAAGGAGCATCACACATAAGGTTTTCACAATCACATAGTCACATTATGAAAGCTGTATCATTTATGCATTCATCTTCAAGAAATATGGCTACTGGAACACAGTTCTACAGTTTCAGGTACTTCTCTTTAGCCACTCTAATACACTTTAAACTAAAAAGGGGATATCTATAAAATGCCTAAGAATAACCTCCAGGATAACCTCTCGACTCTGAAATTTCTCAGCCACTGACGCTTTATCTCATTTCTCTCTTCCCCCTTTAGGTTGATAAGGTCTTTTCAATCCCTTTATGCTGAGTCCCAGTTCATTCTAAGATTTCTGTCCCATGTTGCCAGAGAGGTTTACACTCCTGGGAGTCATGTCCCACGTAGGGAGGGGGAGGGGGATGAGTTTGTTTGCCGTGTTGGCTGAGAGAGGGAGATAGGCCACATCTGAACAACAAAAGAGGTTTTCTGCGAGGGACTCTTAGGCCTAATTTTAAGTGGACTTAGTGTCTCTTTTGCAGGGATGAGTTTCATATAAACAAATCCCAAGATTGAGGACTTGGCCTATTGATTTGGTTGTCCCCACTGCTTGCAAAAATATCAGGAATTCTCCAAATGGGGAAGCTGAATTTCCCCCCTTTCTCACCATTCCCCTAAGGAGGCTTTGCAAGTTTTTTTTTTTACTGTTCAAATCACTGTGGGATTTATTGTGGCATCACTGGACAGATCTACAAAACCTCATCCCTATTCACGGTTCCATGTACTTATGGTGTGTAATTAACTGTCCATGTAAGTTATATTAAGAAATGCACTAGTCAAAATATAAATTTTGTACCAACTAAAAATTTTTTGTGTTATACACATGAGTTTAAGTTTTAAAATATGAATTACCATCTGTTTTCAGCACTTGGCAATATTGACATTTCTTTGTACTTCCTCATGCAAGTACAAATTAAAAAAAACAGTTTTTAATTTGTACATTTAATCACTATCATTGTACACTCTAGGCATTCCTAGATTATACCATCTCAGTCTTTATCTCTGTCTTTCCTTCTGGTTTCATTTGTGCCCCCAGCCCTCCTCTAGCTATCGTTCTCACATTCAGCTTCATTCAGTGTACTAACATTATTGTGCTACAGTTAGGTAGTAATGTGCTATCCATTTCTGAATTTTTACAGTCAGTCCTGTTGCACAATCTGTATTTTTTCAGCTCCAGTTACCCCAAATCTACCCTATTTCTCTTTTTTTAAAAATTATTTTTATTGATAAATCTTCACACATGTATATGGTATACAATCAGTGGATCACAATATCATCACGTAGTTGTGTATTCATCAACATGATCTTTTTAAAATTCATTTATTTTTTATTTATGATGCACAACCACAAACAAATGTAAACATTCTTATCATATGATCATTCGTTCTTGTTATATAATCAGTAACTCACACTATCACGTAGTAGTATATTCATCATCATGATCATTTCTTAGAACATCTGCCTCAATTCAGAAAAAGCAATAAAAAGAAAACAAAAAAATTCATTCATACCATGCCCCTTACCCCTCCCCTTCAGTGATCACCAGCATTTCAATCTACTAAATTTATTTTAACTTTTGTTCTCCCTATTATTTATTTATTTATTTTTAATCCATATGTTTTACTTGTCCGTCGATAAAGTAGACAAAAGGAGCATCAGACATAAGGTTCTCAAAACCACTCGCACTGTGACAGGCATATCATCATACAGTTATCTTCAAGAAACATGGCCACCAGAACACCGCTCCACATTTTCAGGCAGTTCCCTCCAGCCTCTCCATTATACCTTAACTAAACAGGTGATACCTATTTAATGCGTAAGAAAAACCTCCAGGATAGCCTCTCACTCTGTTTGGAATCTGTTTGGAATCTCTCAGCCATTGACACTTTATTTTGTCTCATTTCAGTCTTCCCTCTTTTGGTTGAGAAGATTTTCTCAACCCCTTGATGCTGAGTTCCAGCTCATTCTGGGATTTCTGTCCCATGTTGCCAGGAAGGTCCACACCCCTGGGAGTCATGTCCCACGTAGACAGGGGGAGGGCAGTGAGTTTGCTTGTTGTGTGACTGAGACAGAGAGGCCATATCTGAGCAACAAAAGAGGTTCTCTTGGGGGTGACTCTTAGGCCTGATTTTAAGTAGGCCTACTTTATCCTTTGTGGGATTAAGTTTCATATAAACAAACCCCAAGATTGGAGGCTCGGCCTATTGCTTTGGCTGTCCCTACTGCCTGTGAGAATATCAAGAATTCTCCATTTGGGGAAGTTGAATTTTCCTCCTTTTTCACCATTCCCCCTAGGGGATTCTGCAAATACTTCCCTATTCACTGTTCAAATCGCTCTGGGATTTATCTGGGCATCACTCTGGACAAACCTACAAAAGGTTCCAAATACTATGGTGTTCTATTAAGATGTCCACATAAGTTATATTAGGAAATGCACTAGTCATAATATAAATTTTGTACCAAATAAACATTTTTTTGCTTGTTTCACACATACATTAAAGTTTTAAAATATTAGTTACCATCTATTTTCAATACCCTGCATTATTGACATTCCTTTGTTCTTCCTTATGCAGAAACATTTTTAAATTTGCACATTTAGTCACTATCATTATACACTCTAGGCATTCCTAGATTATACCATCTCAGTCTTTATCGTCTATCTTTCCTTCTGATTTCATTTGTTCCCCCAGCCTCCTCCTGCTATCATTCTCACATTCAGCTTCATTCAGTGTACTAACATTATTGTGCTACAATTAGGTAGTAATATGCTATCCATTTCTGAGTTTTTACTGTCAGTTCTGTTGCACAATCTGTATTCCTTCAGCTCCAGTTACCCAAAATCTACCCTATTTCTATCTCTTGATGGTCTCTATTACCAATGAAATTCTCCAAGTTTATTCACTAATGTCAGTTCATATCAGGAGACCATACAGAATTTGTCCTTTTGTTTCTGGCTAATCTCACTTAACATAATGTCCTCATGGTCCATCCATGTTGCTACATGCTTCATGACTTTATTCTGTCTTACAGCTGTATATTATTCCATCATATGTATTTACCACAGCTTGTTTAGCCACTCGTCTATTGATGAAATTTAAGCTATTTCCATCTCATGGCAGTTGTAAATAATGCTGCTATAAACATTGGTGTGCAAATGTCCATTTGTGTCCTTGCCTTCATGTCCTCTGAATAGATACCTAGCAATGGTATTGCCAGATCATATGGCAATTCTATACTTAGTTTCCTGTGGAACCGCCAGACTGCCTTCCACAGCGGTTGTACCATTTTCCATTCCCACCAACAGTGGATAAGTGTGCCTCTTTCTCCACATTCTCTCCAACACTTGTCATTTTCTATTTTATTGATAATGGCCATTATGGTAGGTGTGAGATGATATGTCATTGTGGTTTTGATTTGCCTTTCCCTAATAGCCAGGGAAGTTGAGCATCTTTTCATGTACCTTCTAGCCATTTGTATTTCCTCTTCTGAGAGGTGTCTGTTTATGTCTTTTGCCCATTTTGTAATTGGGTTGTTTGTCTTTTTGTTGTTGAGTTGAACAATCTCTTTATATATTCTGGATACTAGACTCTTATCTGATATATTGTTTCCAAATATTGTTTCCCAATGTGTAGGCTATCTTTTTACTTTCTTGACAAAGTTATTTGATGCACACAAGTGTTTAATTTTGAGGAGTTACCATTTATCTATCTCTTCAATGCTAATGCTTTGGGGGTGAGATCTGGAAAACCCCCTCTATTACAAGATTTATAAAATATTTCCCTACATTTTCTTCTAAAAGTTTTATGGTCTTCAATCTAATGTTTAGGTCTTTGATCCATTTTGTGTTAAATTTTTGTATAGGGTGTGAAATATGGATGCTCTTTCATTCTTTTGCATGTGGATATCCAATTCTCCAGGCACCATTTATTGAAGAGATTGTTCTGTCTCAGGTGGCTTTACTGCCTTTTGAAAGATCAGTTGTCCCATAGATGATAGGGTCTATATCTGGACACTGTTCGATTCTGTTGGTCAGTATATCTGTCTTTATGCCAGTACCATGTGTATCCTTTTTCTTGATTCAAGGCATGCTGTTACTGTAGTCCTTTAGCATTTTTCTGGATTTTTGAGAAATGTGTTTCTACCAGTTCTTCCTGGTTGTTCAAACTTTCTTCATGGGGCTAGAGTACTGAAGTGTATCAATCTGCCATTTTGATCGAGGTGGGTTAGTGGATTTTGAGGTAGGGAAATGTCCTTTTCATTTTCGTCACCATCTGAAAATTACTGCTGGAATCCTAGTTTTAGTTCAGAAAATACATCATCTGTACATTAGTATGGGAATGGGAATCTTGGTTCTTCTTTTAACTCTTTTTTTTCTTGGATGAACAGTAAAATTTACTTCTAATTTAGATGAATAATATTTTACATTGGTGAATAGCAGATGAGTTTTCACTTAGTTATTATTTGTATTCAATGATATTAATATAAATTTGTCCAGAGTCTACATGATAAATATGTTTAGTTGATATGCCATTGGGTTTTGCTAAAATAACGATTAAAAAGTATTTTAGGGCAGACCACAGTGGCTCAGCAGGCAGAGTTCTTGCTTGTCTTGTTGGAGACCTGGGTTTGTTTCTCGGTGCATGCCCACGCAAAAAAAAAAGTATTTAATATTTTATAAAGTTTTTTTTTAATACTATAAATCTGAAGGATTCTTTAAAGTGTAAGAGACCTAAAAGAAAGGGAAAAGTTATTTTACTTATTTGATTACAGACTTCTAGTGATAAAACTCCAAACAAAACAAAACACAACAAAACAAACCCTTATTACGTGAGGTAACAAAGTATAAGTCAAGGATAAGAAACAGAGAAAAAAAATCACCAAAATATATTTTCAGATGAGGTACTCTGTTATCTATCTGAAATACACTAAGGCAAAGACTTTTACCAGTTTCAAAGTAGTTCTGGGAGGAAAAGATAATTCTATTGTTTTTTAAAATCTGTGTTTTTCTGCACTTGTAATATTATAATGTTATACTTGCTAAACTATAATAAATATACAAAAATGTGGATGATCACTGATCTCCAATAAATATATAACACATTAGAAATCAATAATGAGTAAGTAAACTTAATCAAATATATGGCAATTCCATGGCATTCACCAAAAATGAAGTCATGAATTTCTGTAGAAGTTGTTTGAGAGAGTACAGATAGACATTTATCATGAAGAGTATAAATATTGTGAAAGAACACTTGAACACCAAAACTCCTAATTTAGACATGCATGGAGAGACACTTAAAACTAGAAACAACTTAGGTTAGGTTAGGTTAAATGGGTAATTAAGCATAATAACTTTCATACCACAATAGGAGTAGGATCCAGAATGTATTGAGATGAATATATAAATGATGTTTAAATTAATTAATGAAATCTGAACTGTTTTGTGTTATTTCCCTGTGTTGAAGGATGAGTAGGTCTTTTATTGAAATGTCTTGTGGTGACCTTATCTTTTTTTTTTTAATAAAATATAGGATTCCATGTACCACTCTATGTTTAACACCTTGCATTGATGTGGTATGCTAGTTACAGTTGATGAAATCACATCTTTATAAATGTACTATTTTTTTACATGTTTAAATAATACTTTCATTTCAAGTAAATATAATTTAACATCCATTATCTGTTCATTTAAATGAAATGCTTAGATAAAAATCTAAACTGCCACTTGCTTAAAATGATGGAGATGACTGAAACATAGTGACTGTTCTTTAGACTACTTATTAACTATAGAACGCACATGACATAATAATGTACAATATTCTCTTCTATCCAATTCTTAGTCCTCTTTTCTGCCTCCCCTGTTACTGCTTCAGTATCCAGTATGAATTTACGGCTTTTTTGGTTTAATTTGGAGGTTATTTAATTAAAGTTGCCATTCTACGTGTTATGTCCGCAGTCTAATAATTTATTTTCAATTTGCATAATTTCAAATTCCACAAAACTGAAGAACAGCAATATTTGTTTGAATTCTGTCTTCTATGTACACTCAGTGATCCAAAACACCACAATAACCAACATACACAAACCCCCAGGGAAGGATTAATAAATACATACAGATTGGAATCGTGTGCTCTTTGTTCCTGAATGAAGTGGTCCCCCACAAAAAGCACAGGATACAGCACAACATCAGGGCACCTGTTATATATGAAGTGAGCAAAATACCCTAGCATTTTCTATATGCATAATAGGGAAACCTGTATAGGTTAGAGGGCCTTTTATGGTCATTTAAAAATGAGGCAAGTTGGATGCAAGGGTAGTTCAGTGGTAGAATTCTCGCTTGTTATGCAGGAGACCTGGATTCGATTCCCAGCCCATGCACTTCCGCAAAACAAACAAACAAGCAAAGAAAGAAAGAAAGAATAAACAAACAAACAAATTCAACAAATGGTGCTGCAATAACGGGATACTTACATGGAAAAAGAATGAAATGTGACCCCAGGCATACAGCATACCAAAAAAAATAAAAAGAGGCAAGTTGTCTGTATGCATTTTCCAAATACTTTGGAGAACAATGCAATCCAACGTAAGATATACTGATGAGTATTGTCTTGACACTGACAGTCTTGCATGGTCACATACCAACATTTTTGCTTCAGCTCTTCTTTGAATAAGAGACTTAAATGCATTTAGACAATACATATTGTAAGCTGTTTACATACATTAAATTTAAGAGGTTCAATTTTGTTTCCTTTTTCCTTTAAACACTACAGAGTGCAAATCAAATTCTTCATAATAGATTGAATATTAAGTAGTTCTTCAAAGATTAACAGGGAAGGCAAAAAACCCAAGTGAATAAAACATTGAAACTATTACCCTTTGAAAGTAAATTCTAAGATGATACGGAATGTGAAATAAGGTTTTAAATAGAAATAAAATATAATAAGTTTATAGTTAGAAGCAAAAAGTCATCCTTCCTGAAATAAAGGTTACAAGAACATGTTCCCCCTGCCCTCGCCCCTTTAGAAACAGAAGCAGGTAGAGAGGGGGTTTCAGTATGTATAACTGTACTATTAACTAAAGTCCATGGATTAATTTAGGGTTCATTTTGTAGTACAATTCCATGGATTTAAAAAAATTTTTATTCTGTGTGTAACCTAACATTTTTTCCCCTTTTAACCACGTTCAGATATATATTTCACTGTTGTTAATTATGCTAACAGTGTTGTTATCATGGGAAGTATGTGCAGGTTGACATTACTTATGATTCATATATGTTAGTTGTCATTAAAATGACTTTATTGCAGTATAAACTTTGCATATAATCATTATTTTGCCTGGTGGTTTTAGGTTGAATTAAATGAAAAATATTATCACTTGGAGTAAAAGGTAATTTCCTAAGCTATTCATTCAGTAATAGTGGTTGAATGTGGTTTCTCTCATATAGAAAATTTTCAGCTTGTTGAGCTAATGAAATTGTAATTAAACTCTACCACTGCTAATCCTGCTTACTGCTTATTGGTATATGTTCTAGTTTGCTAGTTGCCAGAATGCATATACCAGAAAGAAAGGCTTTTAAAAGGGGGAATTTAATAAGTTGCTAGTTTACAGTTCTAAGGCTAAGAAAATGTCCCAATTAAAACAAGTCTATAGAAATGTCCAATCAAAGGCATCCATCCAGGAAAAGATACCTTGGTTCAAGAAGGACGATGAAGTTCAGGGTTTCTCTCTCAAGTGAGAAGGCACATGGTGAACACAGTCAGAGCTTCTGTCTCAGCTGGAAGGGCACGTGGTAAACATGACATCATCTGCTTGCTTTCTCTCCTGGCTTCTTGTTTCATGAAGCTCCCAGGGAGGCATTTTCCTTCTTCATTTCCAAAAGTCACTGGCTGATGGTCTCTGCTTCGTGGTGCTGCAGCATTCTCTGCTCTCTCCGAATCTCCTTCTTCAGAATGTTTCCTCTTTTATAGGGCTCCAGAAACTAATCAAGACCCACCCAAATGGGTGGAGACACATCCCCCCTAATCCAGTTTAACAACCACTCTTTTGACTGGGAGACATCTCCAGGGAGATGATCCAATTACAGAGTCAAACATACAGTATTGCATAGGGATTTTTCTGTCGTTTTACGAAATGGGATTTTGATTAAAACATGGCTTTTCTAGGGGACATACATCCTATCAAACCAGCACATTCCACCCTCTGGACCCTAAAAAAGATATGTTTTCCCCATATACAATATACATTCATTCCATAACAATATCAGAGAACCTTCAACCATTTCAGTAGCATTATACGTGAAATATAAAGTTAGAAACGTACAAACTCCTATCAAAGTTAGTTACAGGCATGGTCTGTTCTAAGGCAAAATTATCCTGTCTCTGGACCTATAAAACTCAAAACAAGGTATTTGCTGCCAATATACAAAGGAGGAACAGTCATAGGATACATACACCCATTTCCATAGGGAAGAAGAAACACGGGTCACACAGGACCCATACAATTTCAAAAACCTGCAGGGCAAAGACCATTAGATTTCAAAGTCTGAGAATTATTTATCTGCGGGGCTTCTGAAAGCAGCAGCCCCACCCTTTCCAAAGGCCTATGCAGAGGCCTGCCTCACTCTGAATGCAACCTTGGGGAACATTGGGGAGACCACGTTTTTCTTGGCTCCACCCTCTCCAAGCATCGGGGCCGCACCCGGGCTCTCTGCCATCTCGGGGGCACACACTCAACTCCTCCATGTCGTGGCAGCCATGCTCTCCCCAAACCCCAAGGAATGTGCTTCACCCTCTCCAAGGTCTGAGGTGGAAGGCCCATCCTCCGCCTTTGGGGCAAACTTGCCCTCTCCACGGGCTTGGGTGAGTCCCCTCTCCTGGCCTCAGGCTCCTTGACTTCAGACCTCAGCCTCCATGGTTTTGCCTCTGAAGTTATTTTCCCTCCAGTGTGTCCCTTCTCTGAACCCCTCAGTCCAGACTGGCAGCGGTTCTGTTTATACAGGTCCCACAGCTCTCTCATTGGCTTTCTATGCAGTAGCCTTGGATCATGCCCATCAGACATAAGGAATTTCCACAAATCCTTCCTGGATAACTCCATGTCCAATCCTGGCTTTCTCTGAAATGGCTGACTGGTTTCACATTTGGCCAAAAACTCATGTAGGGCACTATTCTCTGGGGTCTTCCTTCCTGGAAACCCAGAATTTTTCAGAACATCAATTTCTGGTTTCTTTGTTCCCAAGAGTGCAGTTCACAATTTCTCTCTTTCCTGTTGCATTTCACTGTAAGCTGCGAGGAGAAACCAGGTGGCACCTTCCACATTTACTTTGGAAATCTCTTCTGCTAAATATCCAAGATCATGGCTTTTAAAATCTGCCTTCCAGTCAAAGCCATTAGTCAGTTTTGCAAGATTATCTGCAGTTTTAAAACAAGGATCACCTTCCTTCCAGTCTGCAATAGCACATGCCTCATTTCTGTCTAGAGCCTGGTCAGAAGTATCTTTAGAGCCGGTGTTTCTACGAACAGTCTCTTCAAAGCATTCTAGGTCTTCTCTGTCAGGCGTCTCACAACTCTTCCAGAAACTTCCCCTTATCCATTTAAAAAGCTGCTCCAACATGTTTGGTATTTGCAAACCACAGCAGCACCCCACTCTCTGGTACCAAAATCTGTTCTAGTTTGCTAGCTGTCACAATGTAACACACTAGAGAGGGATTGGCTTTTAATAAAAGGGGATTTATTTCCTTAGTTCTTCAGAGGAAAGGCAGCCAACTTTCAACTGAGGTTCTTTTTTATGTGGGAAGGCACAGGGTGATCTCTGCTGATCTTCTCTCCAGGCCTTTGGGTTCCAAAAGCTTTCCCTGGGGTGATTTTTTCTGCACCTGCAAAGGCCTGGCCTGAGCTGCGAGTGCTGGGATGAGGTATGCTGAGTTGCTTGGACTGTGCTAAGTGGAGCTCTCTCATTTAAGCACCAGCCAATTAAATCAAACATCATTCATTGCAGCAGGCACGCCTCCTGGCCGACTGCAGATGTAATGAGCAACAGATGAGGTTCACGTACCCTTGGCTCATGTCCACAGCAACGGAACTAGGTGCCTTCACCTGGCCAAGTTGACAACTGAATCTAACTACCACAGTATAGCAAGCCAGGATATTCGGCTTGTATTTATGAACAAAAATTCATGGAATTCAGATCCTAGAATGAGTGGAGACTCAGCATGAAGGGATTGAGAAAAACCCTAGAATGAGCTGAGACTCAGCATCAAGGGATTGAGAAAACCTTCCCGACCAAAAGGGGGAAGAGTGAAAGGAGACAAAGTGTCAATGGCTGAGAGATTCCAAAGAGTCTAGAGGCTATCCTGGTGGTTATTCTTAGATGTTAAGTAGATATCACCTTGTAATTCAAGATGTAATGGAGAGGCTGGAGGGAACTGCCTGAAAGTGTAGTGCTGTGTTCAGTAGCCATGTTTCTTGAAGATTAATGATATAGCTTTCACAATGTGACTGTGTGATTGTGAAAACCTTGTGTCTGATGCTCCTTTTGTCTACGTTGTCAACAGATGAGTAGAACATATGGAATAAAATTAAATAATAAGGGGAACAGATGTTAAAATAAATTTAGTTTGAAATGCTAGTGATCAATGAAAGGGAGGGGTAAGGGGTATGGTATGTATAATTTTTTTTCTGTTTTCATTTTACTTCTTTTATGTTATCTTTTATTTCTTTTTCTGAATTGATGCAAATGTGCTAAGAAATGGTCATGATGATGAATATGCAACTATGTGATGATATTGTGAATTACTGATTATATATGTAGAACGGAATGATTATATATTAAGAATGTTTGTGTTTCTTTGTTGTCATATTTTTTAAATTTAAAATTAATAAAAAAATTAAAAAAAAATTCATGGAATTCAGGATGGTTAAGTCCGTGAGTCAACTGAACTGCTGACAATCACTGGTTGGATAGCGTAATAGATTCAGATACTTTTCTGCAGTGTACTTTCTGATGAGTAATGCAGTGAAGAACAGTAGACTTTAAACAATTTATCTTTTCATGAGTACTGTAAATGTGCACAATTAAATCTTTTTCTGGTCCACGGGTATTTATATCAGCATCAATTTTAACAGATTTTAGTTGATTCCACTTCAGGTTATACTGAATTAGTGGTTTCCTAATTTCTTTGAAAATATGAGTTTAAATTTAAATCGACCCCTCAACTATAACTCAGAAGAAGTATTGATAGTATCTGTCAGTTTGTCAAGAACCATTTGTCTTTTTTTTCTTTGACAAATAATTTTTTTTTAGTTGATTTTGCTCCACATTTATTCACTTCTTTGAGCAACTCATCTTGCCGAAAGGCTGATAATCTTAAACATATTTATTTCTTCTGGACATATTTCTTTAGCTCCTGTAGTTGAACATGATTTAATCAATCTACCATTCTTTTTTTTTGCATGGGCAGGCACCAGGGATCAAACCCGGGTCTCCGGCATGGCAGGCGAGAACTCTGCCACTGAGCCACCATGGCCCTAATCCACCATTCTTTTTTTTTTTTTTTCTACATGGGCAGGCACCAGGAATCGAACCCAGGGCCTCTGGGATGGCAGGCAAGCATTCTTGCCACCGTGTCCTGCCCTAATCCACCATTCTTAATGAGTTTCCTTGCTTGGCTAACAAAGGAGTCATTCAGAAAGTTTGTTTGAAGCCTTTTATTTTTATTTTTTTGTGAAGAAATTCGGTAGTGGTGAGATACTCTGTTTTAAATTTTCTAATTCTTTTGACTTTTCTTATGGGGTGGGAATATTGTGATGATTACTTAGTCTGGTAATGTTGATGTAGATTATATTCTTCCAACACAACTGTAGTGTCATTCTATAATAAACATTATGCTTTGCTATCTAATTTGGTTGTAAGATTTTATATTGCACTGTATTATAAATGCATGGCATTTGAAATCTCTTTTATCTTTATTTGTTTTGACGTGATGAATATGCAATAATAGTGAAAGGTAAGTAAAATGTTGTGGTATGACAATAAGTGTGACACTGAGATAGCTGTCAAGTTAGAACTACATCTTTGCAAGTTGTGTGTTGAGCAGCAGTGCAAAACCATTAGAGTGCTACATATAGTTGGTGTTGTAACTACTGAAGTCTGCTGTGGTAGTGCAAAAGCAGCCATACACCAATTTGTAATATGGGCGGCAGTGTTCCAATAAAGCTTCCTCTTTGGACACTTCAATTTAAATTTTATGTAATTTTCCCATCATGAGATGTTCTTCTTTTTTTGATTTTTTTTTTTTTTAACCATTTAAAAATGTGAAAACCATTTTTACCTCTTGGGCCATACAGAAACAGTCAGATGGACCATAGTTGGCCTGTGGGCTCTAGTTTGCCAGCTCTTTCCTTAACCCAAAAGAATAAGTCTGCTGGAAGGAAAATCAGGTTTGATGAAGTTCAGTCCTGTGAGGGAAATCATTTTGGATGATGTTTTGACAATCTTTAAATCTATTTATGTTGATTTATATTAGGATTAATATCATCTTAGAAGAAGGAAAAAAGTAAAAACAAAACTAAAAACAAATGAGAGAGACTTCATAGAATTTGGTTTTTACTTATTAATTTAAGGAAAGATTTGTATAATTTTGTGTTTTCCATACACTGCCTGAAGAGCTTTTAGGATTCCTGCTTTCTAATCTTAGGCCTTTCATGGGGAAAAAAAAATTAATGTATATGAATACTACATTCTTCCCTGTAAGAAATACGTATTTAAGACTTTTGACCTACTAAGTCATACAATCTAGAATATAGTTTCTTTTAATGTAATATACTGCTCTTTATGTTTTTTTGAAATTTTAATCATGGTTGATTTTGCAAAGGACAGGGGTACAAAACTTTTTTACTTTTGTAGCTTTTTGTTTACACAATTCTCAACAAATTATGAGTTTGTTCGAAGCTTTGACAGTGTTATGAAATTGTAAATAGGTTGAGTTTGGTCCCCATAGATATTTAGGGAAATTAGGTGTACTCTTCCTATAGATATGGTACACAAGTCTTTATTAGGACTGAGTGAAACCACATAAACCTTTGTTCCTTCGTGTGTGTATGCTTGGCAGTGTGTGTATGGCAGTGTGTGTTTTTTCCAGTCTTCATTATTCATTTATTAAAATGGATTTTTGACAAAGAAAAACTATATAAACTAGATTAAATTAAATTAATATCAATACCTTCTTCAAATAACCAGTACAGATGTGAGTTCATTGTTCTAGTCTGCTGTGTAAATGAAAGTGATTTTTTAAATTATTTTATTCCTCATTTTGGTGATTAAGCATTTATATGATATTAAAAATTTTGAGAACACGTTACGGTGATTTTCTTTTTAATTTGTGATTTTAAAAGACATTTCAAATTATGTGGGGCCCTTCTTGGAAGAAGGGAGAATGGGGCAGAGGCTGTGATGTTCAGAATGATGTCAGGACTTAAATTGAGGGCTCAGAGACAATTATTACAGATAAAGTACAAAATGTGTATTGTAAAAAAAATCTAGTTATATACATGTACACCATGTGATACAAGTAAAAGACCCAATTCTTGCTCTTTAGATTAAAGTGGTGAATTCAGAAGAAATTTCCATTTTAAAACCATTGCTTTAAGTTTACTAAGATATTGCAAAATCTACTTTTTGAGAATAAGCTTTTGAAAGTTTTAATTCTTTTATGTAGTTGCTTTAAAAAAAATAAGATGAATGACTAAGTTTTAAGTACTATAGTAAGGATTACATAATGGCTAACAATAACAAAAGACTCAAAATACATAGCCTGATCTGTGTCAGCTCTAAAGCTTTTTTCAAAATGGTTCCTCTTAAAGGACTCCAGTAAGTGATTCTGCTTTGAATGGGTGGAGACACATCACCATGGAAAGTCAACAGGTCCCGCCCACAATTGGGTGGGTCACATCTCCATGGAAACAGTTTAATAAAAAAGATCCAACCCAACAATATTGAATGAGGATTAAGGAACCTGGCTTTTCAGGGATACACAACACCTTCAAACAGGCATACTTATGACGATTCTTTAAATCTTTTTGGGACATTTACTGGGCCATGATGTCCTAGTATTCTGGGAACCACTGTGTTCCATACTACGAGGTAGTGGTTCCCTTCTTGTTAAGTAAGCATGGCTTCTTTAATATATGCATTTGAAGACAATTTTTTTCACTGCATTTTTCTGTCACAGGCTGCTTCCTACTTTTTGCCTGATTCCAGCCCTGCAGTTCACTTGCTAGAGGCTCTCAGTCCTCCTCTTTGGCCAGCAGTTCTAATCTCTGTTTTTATAGTGTTCTCGTGTGTGTTTTATCTAGGTTATCTAATTTGTTGGCATATGATTGTTTATAGTATTTTCGTATAATCTTTTTTACTTCTGTAGGATTGGTAGTAATGACCTCAATTTCATTTATTTTTATTACTTGCGTCCTCTTTTTTTCTCCTTCAGGGTAGTTACAGGTTTGTCAATTTTATTAATCTTTTCAAAGAACCAACTTCTGGTTTTCTTGATTCTATTGTTTTTCTAGTATATATTTATCATTTATCTCCACTCTAATCTTTATTATTTCCTTCCTTCTACTCTTTTTGGATTTAGTTTGCTTTTCTTTTTATAGTTCCTCGAGATGTAAAGTTAAATTACTTATTTGAGATCTTTCTTCTTTTTTAATGTAAGCATTTACAGCTATAAATTTCCCTTTGAACCTTGCGTTTGCTGCATCCCTTAACTTTTGGTATGTTTTAATTTTTATTCATGTCAAGATATTTCCTAATTTCCCTTGTGGATTTCTTCTTTGACCCCATTGGTTTGAGAGTATTGTTTACTTTTCACATGTGAGTTTTTCATTTCTCTCTGTTACTGATTTCTAGCTTCATTCCATTTTGGTCAGAGACAACACTTTGTGTAACTGGGTTTTGTGACCTAATATTTGACTGGAGACAGTATTTTGTATGACTTATTTTGTGTTCTCTAACATATGGCCTGGCCTAGGGAATGGTCTGTGTACACTAGAGAATATTCTGCAGTTGTTGGATGATGTGTTCTATATCTGTCTGTTAGGTCTAGTTGGTTTTTCATGTGTTTTAAATCTCTATTCAGCTCTTGGTTTAGTGAGGTAAACTTTTTCCTGTTCTTCTATGTTTTCTGAGGGCTTAGTATTATATTTAAAAACATTTATTTATATTTATTTTGGACCTACCCTTTGTTTTGTTTTATAATTGTTCTGAAACTAGCTTTCTGAACTTCGTTATTTTACTAATTTTGAACTATTTCTCTTTTTCTGGCTAATTCACTTTTACTAAGGTGTCCTTCCACCCTGAAGATATTTACTGATTTCTTTATTTTTTTAATATTTTTATTGTATACCTTAACATACAAGCATTTTATACATGATGTACAATCAGTGGCTCCCAATATCATCACATAGTTGTGTATTCAACACCATGATCATTTTTTGAACATTTGCATTGCTCCAGCAAAATAAAGAAAAAAGAGAAGACTTATACATGCCATACCCCTTATCCCTCCCCTCATTAACCACTAGTATTTCAATCTACTCAATCTATATTTTTAAATATTGTTATTGTAAACAGCAAACAAACATACAAACATTCTTGGCATACAAATATTCCATACATGGTATACAATCAGTAGCTCACAACATCATCATAAAATTGTGTACTAATCACCACGACCATCTTTTTGAACATTTGTATCGCTCCATAAAAAGGAATGAAAAAGGAGAAAGAAAAAATCCATACATGCCGTATCCCCCACCCCTCCCTTTCAGTGACCACCAGTATTTCAGTCCACTCAATTTATTTTAACCTTTGTTCCCCCTTATTTGTTTATTTTTTATCCATGTTTTTCACTCATCTGTTCATACCCTAGATAAAAGGAGCATCAGAACCAAGGTTTTCATAATCACACAATCACATTGTAAATGTTACACCTTCATACAGTCATCTTCAAGAAACAAGGGTACTGGAATACAGCTCTGCAGTTTCAGGTACTTTCCTCTAGCTACTTTAATACACCATAAACTAAAAAAGGGGACATCTATATAATGCATAAGAATAACCTTCAGGATAACCTCTCCACTCTGTTTGAAATCTCTCAGCCACTGTCACTTTATTTTCTTTCATTTCTCTCTTTCTCCTTTTGGTTGAGAAGTTTTTCTCAATCCCTTGATGCTGAGTCCTGTCTCATCCTAGGATTTCTGTCCCACGTTGCCGGGGAGGTTTACACCCTGGGAGTCATGTCCCATGTAGAGGGGGCGGGCAGTGACTTCGCTTGCTGTGTTGGCTTAGAGAGAGAAAGGCCACATCTGGGCAACAAAAGAGGTTCTCTGGGGGTGACTCTTAGGCCTAATTTGTGTGTGTGTGTGTGTGTGTGTTGTAGGGCGGTAGGCCTAATTTTAAGTAGGCTTAACCTTTCCTTTGCAGGAATAAGTTTCATAGGGGTGAACCCTAAGATCGAGAGGTTGGCCTATTGATTTGGTTGTCCCCACTGCTTGTGAGGATATACTGATTATTTCTTGCAGATGAGTATATGCAGATGACAGATGCTTCTATTACCAAATGATAAATTACAGAATCGTGAAAAATTTTCCAGCTTACTCTTAAGAATGTTTGCCTTTGTTGATTCACTAGGTAATATGAGTCAAAAGTAATTTAGGCAAAAGGTAATCAATAAGTAATTAGAGTTTCCTAGGAAAATATTCTTATTTCTTTAAACATCTGCCTTGTCAGTAATATTTATCTATTCTTCTAAGGAGAAATAATGTGGGTTAAGAGTCACTGGATCCTAGTTATTTCTAATTACAAGTGTACCCTTTATGAAAATGTTGGCCAAAGCAGGGGTATTTGCTTGCTTATATAACTTGAGTATTATTTAAATGTATTATGATACTGTTTTCCCAATCCCAATTGTGAGGCTGGTCCTATGGCTTCAGATTCATTTACACAACAAATATTAGGTGTCTGCTCTGTTCCATGCATTGTGCTAGGCACTGGAGTAGAGTAGAGCTAACAGTTTAGCGGGGAGGACATATGGTTATATCAATAAGTACAGTTGTGGTAAGTGCTGCAAAGAAATTTAGGGTGCTTATGAGAGCACATAATAGGAGGGAGACCCTTGCCTGATATTGGGAATTAGGGTAAATTTATTGAAAAAATGACATTTAAATTTAGGCATGAAGGATGAATAGGAGTTAGGTTTAAGGCATCTCAGAAGATTTTCTTAGGCAAAGGTGAAGAACATGGTTGTATCTGTGGGCTTGAGATGGGGCAGCAAGGGAATTGTGTTTCTTAATATCACTTATATTCCATCACATTTCTAGTCTCTTTCCATCCTCTTTTCTCTTAACAGACTACACATGTTCTGAAACATACTTTTAATTGCATTGCTGTGTTGATTAAGAAACTTCAGAATTTCTCCATCAGGTAGATTATTAGCTCCTTGAGGTCAGGACTCTTTTGTCATTTTAATTCTTTTTAAATTTTTATTTATTTTTCATTTGAATTCTTTAGTCCAAGTTTCATATGTTGGAGTTGATCATAATTTGTACCTTAACATGACTTGGTTTTAGTTGTAGTACCGAATATTAGCCAAGGATGGAATTGCGTGTAAGCTAATATGATTCAGTCTTTTTTCTCCTTTGCCTGGCACAGAATTTTTTGTGGCTAGTGAAGGACTTTATGTAAAAAATAAGCTTCTTTTGTAATCCAGTCTATTTATAGCTCTTATACTTTAAATGTTCTTTATTGTATTGAATTAAAATATTGTAAACATGATCGCAAGCCAGGGATTTGGGTGTATGTGTCTCACCTGAAGAGTAAGGTCCTCTCCAATCAAACTGAGAAGGTGAGATCTGAATAGACTGGATAAGAAATTTGTTTTTTTGGTGGATTGTTATCTAGGAGATAGCTTGTTGCTAGTCATAAAGGCAGTCCAGAGTTCTGCCAGCTCTTTGAGAGCTGTATTGTAATAATCTAAATAGTGCATGAGTGAGTTGCCAGTCTTTCCCCTATCCTCCGCATATAGGAGACATTCAAATATTTGTTAAATAGGGAAAGTATACATGTAGATGGGATAGGGCCTTTGTGTTTATAGAGCAATCTAGAGTCATAATGGTGTACTCTCTAGGCTAGATTGTTTATGTTTCATGCATTCTCTGTTCTTTTCTTTTTATTCCTTAATATTCAGTAAAATGTTGAAATTTCAACAAAGGAAAACCAAGGGAAAGATTTTTGTGTTAGGCTGGACAGTCCATCAGAGTTGAGATATGGTAACTGAAATGAAAAATTCCTATAGCAAGAAGTGTCAACTTTAGCAAGTTTGTTAGCTTGACATTTTTAAAACTTGGGTAATATAAGGATACCTTTTAAAGGAAGAAAGTTCTTATATATCCAAATAATACAACCAATGACCCCAGTTTGAGACATACTGTATTAATAGGTGAATATAACTATTTACGTAGTTACTTAAAAAAAAAAAATAAATTAAAAACAAAATAAGTGGTATGGCAGTATTTTTAGATTATCAATATGAAAACAACATTTACAAATTCTCATAGGACCTTTGCATTCTTGATAATACATCTTCAAACTTTTATAGGTTAGGCAGACCTTATTTTGAAAAACAATGGGATAGTTTGCCTCTCCTATCAGGAGAGCCAGTACTGAATTTTGAAAGTTGAGAGTTGTTTTTTAAAAGTATCTGGCATTTTGTAATATGTTTGCTTAGAGTAGGGAAGGGGAGCAGCAAGTCACCCTTCACTCCCTACTCCCCAGTTGTTCTCATAGATTCCCCAGTTAGAGATACCACTTGGGTTGTCTCTGGATGCAGCTACCAGACTATTCCAGCAGTTTCTTCCCATGATGTCGCATATCCCCTCAGGAAGAGCAAAAGGAAGAGAAAGAAGACCCTTCCTAAGGGAAAAGTAGATTTTATCAGTCGTGTTGGCTCTCTTGGCCCCTTCCCCTCTTTCAACCTCCTCATTCTCCTTCATTGTGTTGTATTAAGTCACCTAGCTTGCAGTAGATTCTCAAGACTTGCTAGTTCTTTTAAGAGAGTGAAAGAAAACAGTTTTG
Source organism: Tamandua tetradactyla (assembly GCF_023851605.1). NCBI lineage: Eukaryota > Metazoa > Chordata > Mammalia > Pilosa > Myrmecophagidae > Tamandua > Tamandua tetradactyla. The sequence goes on from NC_135340.1 coordinate 55,331,005, forward strand.
GAACATGGACCACAATTTTTGCTCTTCTGTTTCCTACATTTGCCCCCTTTTTTCTCTCACTTCAAACAATTCCTTTTTACTGGCGTCTTAGTAAAGCAGAAAAGCAATTGGTAAGGGCTAGGAAAGGAGAAAAAATAACTAATTTTTGATGTTCAATTGGGAGTACTATCCGTTGACTTAATGCGGCAACTGAGAATAGATTTTCAATAATTTTTTCTTTGCATCTCATAACTTAATGTCTTGAACAAAGGTTAAATACATGTGATCAAGGCATTAAAACTTACATAGTATTTTCTATCGTGCAAAATTTCCATTTCTCCATTTTGCTGTTTTACCAGGACCCCTTTCATCTTCTTCCCATCCCAATCTGCAATAATGCTTTCGGTCTCTTTCCTATCTCCTTGTGTTCTTCGGTCGTGGAGGCTGCAAATTCGACCACCCTCTCTCAGGGTCTTTGCTTCAGCGTTTCCCGACGCTCTGGCGCTATCCAAAGCCCACAGCACATTGGGGAAGAAGATCTCCTATTCATTTGACGGGCTTGTTAAGGCAGGGGGTCTGCGGAGCCCCGTGTGGGTGGGGCCGGGCGCGGCAGGGGCGGGGCCGGTGAGGTGCTCAGAGGAAAGGGTGGAAGGCACAGTAGAGAAGGGCCTGGCGCGCTGTGATTTCAGTTTCACGAAGGCTTCGTGTGCGAGGCTTCTCTGAGAATTGGGGTGCTTTCTCCTGCCCCGCATTTCCTGGTTCTAGAAGCTTCAGTAGCCTTTCTTGGTTTGTTGGGACCCGGAAAGGCAGCGGCTTCAGCCCCGGGGGCGGGTCCCAAGGGTCTTGTCGCTGTTCCCGGGCAGTTTGGCCTCCTGGCGCTGGGGGAGGGGCGGGGAGGTGCCGCTCGCGCCTCCTTTTGCGCCTGCGCGGCGGGCTCTGAGCTGGTAGGAGCGCGTGCGTGGTGACGTGGACGTCCGGTGCGCGCGCAGGCTCTTCAGCTGGAGCGGACACACGGTGTGCGAACCGTACAGAATAGCCCGCCCCCAGCGGGATGTGAAGGACTCCGGTTGAGGCCGGCCACGCCCCGCACGGTAACTCTCGGGCCTGGGTGGAGGGCCTCGTTTTAGTATTGGCCCGATTGGAGTTTTTCGAGAGTTTGAAGCTCTTGTGATTTGAACGCGTGAAAAGCGTTCTTCTGAAAGATCTTCGCACGCTCCGGCCAGGCCGGGCCTTGCGCGGTGCTGCCTTTGGCGCGCGCCTATGGTCCCCTGAGCGAGGTTGCGCATGTCACCGCGCGCGCGTCCCCGGCCTCACTTCCGTGTCGCGCAGCGAAGTAACAGGGAACATCGACGCCAGAGAGAGCGGCCACGAGGCGGGCGGGGTGAGAAGCGCCAATGGCGCGGTTCTGCCCTCGCGTGCGTGGGGTGCGGCACCGCATGGTGTGATTCGCGAGAAGACTTCTAGCCGGGTGTGGGACTTCAGGTCGAGAGTAGTGCGTCTGCACTTTGTGCTTTTGAGCTTAGGTCTTGGGATTTCAAAAGTACGAGAGAAGACAGTGCTGACGTCGCTTTTTTAAGGAGCTGGGTGCCGCGTTTTGACACCTATACAAACGTCCCTTCTGGCATGTAATTTTTGGGCAAGTTGTTTGAGGCAGGATCGCAAATTTAATAAAGGAAGAAGGGTAGGAAGTGAGGAGTGGGCACTTAGTAAACAAAGGACCGGTGGTTCCTAAGTGCAGAAATGAGGGCGGGGAAAACAGGTGGGAAGAGCAGGTGTTATTTTCTTTTTCCTCTCTGTGGGGGGCAGCCTTTGGCTAGTTCGCAGTTTATGGGTCATCCCGTTTGTGTTAAATTGTCAAGTCTGTCCTCAACGATAGGTGAGTTTGGGGTATAAATAAATAACCCCCTCTCTTCGTGCATCAGTTATCAAAGTTGAGGTATCTCTGTGTGCGAAGATTATCGGGAAGTTAGGGTTTTTTTTCAAACTGGGCTGATGGTGCAAAGTGGTAGTTTTGTGAAGATTTTGACGTGCCTTCCGAACCCTAGGGATACCTCCTCCTTTTGGCGAGGGTGGAAGCAGGGAGGAGTGATGGAGATCTGAAAGGAGGGGTTACTCTTGCCTAATCAAAGTACTTGTCTTTTTGAGGAAAGACCACTCCTAAGGCTCGCGTCGCCGGAGCAGACACGTGGATCGTGAGAACTCCGAGCCCACCCGCGCGCCGGCCGCCCTTGGGTGTTGTAGCGCTCGCCAGTCTTCTGCAGTGGAGTCTCTCTCTGGCAAGCTCTGCCTGCACCGCTCCCTTTTGGGCACGACGCCGCGGCTGGGCTGCGGCGATGGTGCTTGGGGACGGCGTGACGGCTGCGAAGGGGGCTGGCTGGGGAGTGTCTGGTTCGGTAGTCTCCACGGTAACTTAGTGCGGCTGTGTCCCGCGGAGTGATTAGCGGGTTCCGGCGGGCGGCACGTGATCTGTCCGGGCGCCACTTCCCCGGAAGAGCTTTCCGTGCGTCTTTTTTTCACGTGGTTCTTGGCCAGCTGGCCTCTGCAGTAAAAAAGAGGCAATTGTAGCCGGTTAGTGGTCGACGGCGGCTGCTGCTCCTCGGGACCTGCAGGAATCCTTTTTCTTCCGAGGGTATCAGAGCAGCACTTCCTGCCGCTTTAAGGTTGTGTGTTCAGCTCTTATGTGGGTTGACTGGGTTGTATCCACTTACTGGAATACAAATGCTTAGGACTTGAGGAATTCAGTGCCCCGTGTACACTGGCATACTTACTCCAAGGCAGGATACCTGTTTGATGATTGTCCATTTCTGCTATAAAAGTTAGTTCTTCGAATTCTACTTTTACAACTGCTAGGAATCATAGAGTTTGTTAGCACAAATAGGAAATGTTCCTAAAGACAAAGTATCGGTAGAGAAGTGGGCAGGGGAAGTACTGTGCTAGGCAAGTGCAATACTGTGCCTTAAAACCTACAACGTTTCAGATGATATTTTGAAATTCACTTTATAGTGTTGTGGTGATGATAAAATGCCTAGGATATTGATTGGTCTCAAAGTAAGTGATTATTAATAAATAGCATTTAATAAAGCAATTAGTAGAATTAATTTAATGCCTATTAAAAGCTAGTAGTTTTGCTATTTCACTTTGTCTCTATTTGCTGCCATATTTTCTAATTATAATTATACCCAAGTTCTATTTTTACGACTTTCCAAATTTCTGGATCTAGTGTAAATATTGAAGTTCTAGTGAACCTGTTCTCTTAAAATATTCAGATACGTAGTTTAACTTAACTATAACCTTGTAGTGAAGGATTATATTAAGAAACAATATGGTCCTTACATGTTATATGTATTTTTTGTATAAAAGGTAGTGGTTATTTTTAGCAACTTCTGAAACATTCAGAATGTTTTGGGTTTTTTTAATATATGTGTATGTTTTGAATATTTTTGTTTTTATAGTAATGGTATTGATGTGGTATAATTTTTTTTCAAAGTGTAAAAATATTAAATTAGGTAACTAGTAAATTAGTTAAAGTTTTCCCAAAGAGATCACTGGTGAAAAGACAGAATAGGGACTCTGCAATTGTAACACGTTATGGAACTTTCCACATTACTTCCTTGAGAATATTCTCTGTGAAAGCTTGTGTATGTGTGTGAGGTGTGCGTCAAATGATACATTTCAGAATGTTACTTGGTTTATTTTCCCTTGCACAACCAAGATAACTCTTTCTGCTCTTTATTATAGTTATTTTTCCTAAAGAAATGCTTGATGTTGAAAAGCTGAACTGAAAGATTTTGAGTGACAAGGTATATATATGTACAAAAATTGTGGCCTTCCTTAAAGCTTTAAGAGAGCCAAATAAAGAATATTTTGAGAATTTTTTGCAGGGAGATGTATTTTTTCATATGTAGCCCAGCCCTTTCTGAAGACAGTTGATTTTTGCAGTTGGTTTAAGGTTACTGTCTTAGACTTCAGAATTGTCTTTGTGTGTGAAATAGCTGAATGTGCTAAAATGACTGTCATTTGATTAGAAAATTCAGTACAGTAGCTCAGAAGCACAGACATATGCTTATATTGATGTGTAATCTGTACTTAAATTGATGTGGAATAAGAATATGATCCCTTGTTCTTAAACCAGTAGGTACTTGTGGCTCTAGATAGAGATTGTTTGGGTCATAAAATTAGGCCCTTGATTTGTTATGTTTTCAATGAATGGAATAACATGATATGGAGAATTTTTATGAAAGACCCTATGTAAATCTTAAGTCTGAAAGTTCATGTCTTTGTGCATTTTTTTTTACTCTCTCAGATGCCTGTGTATAAAAAGTTGAAATATTGTACAGCAAGCTGATTTTTCTGCACTTAATTTTTTTGTTTAGGCTAAATGAAAAACTCAGCATGTGCATATGTGAAGTCAGTGTAAAATTTACTGTAAGTGCAGTCCTGAACTAGTTCACTAGACTGAACTTGTCTATTGAATCTTTAGTATTTCATAAATATATATTTAAAAGATAGTGGTTTTTAAAGCATTGATGAAAGCATCCCTGTTCTGGTTTTACCTCTGTAATGATCTGAAAACCAAGATTTTATACTATAGAGATAATGTTTAAGAAATTTTGAACCCTTTGTCTATTTCATAGGTTTGGGATAGCTAAAAAATTTTTTTCAGTACTTTCTGCCTTATTAATGACTTGTAACAAAATTTTGAACTTTATGAACAAGAATAAGAGTTAAGTTATATGCTATTGTAGAGGTAATAGTTTTTATATGTCTAGGCTTTACTATTTTACAAAGATACTTTATTTGTGACTTCTTTTTTGTTTAAATTTTGTTTTATCAATTCCTGACAGAGTTGCTCGAACTTGATAATTAGTTTTAGAAAAATCAGTCAACTTAAAGAATTACCCTAAATTTGATCTCTCAAACTCCAAATCAGAAATGAGATATTCTTTTATCCTTTCTGAATATTAGTGCTTTAGTGTTAGAAATGGGCTTCTATTTTTAATTCTAGCCATAAGAAGAAACAATAAACAACCTTTTGGAAGTCTAAGATTTCAAAGTAACTATTTTCTTCAAGCTAGCAAATATTTTAAATTTTGAAGTCTTTTTGTGGGTGGGATAGAGTAGGTCACGTGGCTAGTCCTGGAAGAAGAGGCAGCGTTAAGGTCAGGTGCTTTTGCTGCTAGCCAGTCTCTTTGATGCAAGGTAAAATTAGAATTTTTAATTAAAATGAAAAACACAAAGTTGGCTGAATTTGATTAATCAAAATTACTGACCCATTTACAGAGGAGTAGTGTTGATACAGCACTTTTTTTTTTTGTATAGAAGCTACTTAGAGGGTGGTGCAAGGGTAGTTTGGTGGTAGAATTCTCACCTGCCATACAGGAGACCCAAGTTCGATTCCTGGTCCATGTACTACCATACAAAGAAACAAACGATAAACCAAGACAAACAAAAATTCAGCAAATGGTGCTGCAATAAGGGGATACTCAAAAAAAAAGAATGAAATGTGGTCCCTACCATATGACATACGAAAAAAACCTAATTAGAGGTGATAGCTTTATGTTTTCCAGAATTTTAGGTAATTTAACACATCAGTTCAGTTGAATTAACAATCTGAGATTTTTTACGGTCATCACTGATACCTGAGTCCAGAACAGTTCCATCACCCCCAAAATAAATTCTGTACCTATTAGTAGTTAGAACCAACCAATTTCTCCCTTCCCACCTCCCCACCCCGGAAATCACTCATCTATTTTTTTGTTTCTAAGGATTCGCCTATTCTGGACATACCATATAAATGGAAACATATATAGCTTTTTTCATTATAACTTTTAAGAATTCCTTAATTTGGTTTTAACTCTATTTTTTGAACATGTTCTCAAGATATAACATTTAGAAGGTATCAAAGGAATATCTTTTCTCAGCTACCTGGTTTTCCCTGGATATAACCAATTTTACCGGTTTCTTCTCTGTCCTTCCAGAGGTAGTCTTTCTATACCAAGGAAATACTTTTTTTCTTCTTTTATTTTTTAATTTTTGAAGAAAAGTAGCATAATCCACAACTCTTCTGACCATTTTGTAGATAATTTTGTATGGGTCTATGAAGAGTTTAAACACTCTTTTATGGCTGCATAGTATTCCATTCTGTGGATGCACTGTCATTTATTTATTTGACAAGTCCCTATTGGTGGATTATGTTTCAGTCTTTTGCTTTCATAAATGAAAATGCAAGGAATAATCTTGTACATATCATTTATTAGAAGTGTGTGTGTGTATCTATCTGTATCTACCTATTTATATGTAACGTAAAGTCCTCTAAGAACTGCTGTCATAGGATATATGCATTCTTACTTTTTCTGTTTTCAAGTTGTCATCTCTCATAGAGAGTCCCTCTTTTGTACTTTCCAGCAGCTGTTTGGATGAGAATACTGCTTGACCTATGGCCCTTTCCAATACGATTACCAAACTTTGATTTTTGCTAGTCTCATAGGTGAAAAAAAAAACCCCTAATATTTCAGGATGCTTTTAATTTGCATTTTATTCTGAGTGAGACTGTGTATGTTTTCATAGCCAGTTCTTCCTTTTCTGTGGACTGCCTTTTCATATCCTTCACCCATTTTTCTATTATGTTTTTGGTCTTACTGATTTGTAGGAGTCCTTTATATAGTGAAATGAGTTCTTTATGATAATGTTACAGATAATTCATACCCAGTTGTTTGTTTTAAAATTTTTCTTGTTTGTTTTTTGCCAGATTTAAAAAATTGATATGACATTGACTTTATCAAAAGATTTTTATCAGGTGGGCAATGGTGGCTCAGTGGCAGAGTTCTCGCCTGCCATGTGGGAGGCCTGGGTTTGTTTCCCAGTGCCTGCCTATGTTTAAAAAAAAAAGAAAGAAATTATCTTCTGGTTTCTAGTTTTTTTTTTTTTTTTCGCTTATGAGAAAGCTTTTCTCGTGTTTCTTCAAGAATTAAATTTTTGATACAGCTGGAATTCTTTTTCTATAATTTTTGGTGATTTGTCATGGCTTTTTAAAATATTTGTGTTAAACAAGATAACATTTTACTTATTTTTAAACCCACGTTAGTACCATAGTAAAGAACTAATTCTATACAATGGTAATATGAAAATTTGCTTATTTTGTAACAATCTCAGGAGAACTTGCTCTGAAGAATCCTTTGACAAATGAATTAATAAATTTGGAATTGTTTTTAAATACAAATGACCTTCTAATTTATCTCGCTAAATTTGTATACATTTATACTTTATATAGTTTTTCTAAACCGAACATACTTCTTTGTTTCTTTTAGTGTGAATTATAGTAGCTGTAGTGAATTATTGAAGGGGTGTGATATGAGTAATTTAATTGGATTAAAATGAAATTTAAAAAAATTATCTATTCCAGAATGAATATCCTTACAGCAGTTTAGAGAAGGGTGGTGCAAAGTCTTAGAAGGGAAATTTAAAAATATTTTGAGGATAACATAATCATTTTTTGTTAACAAAATAAATATTCACTTCATTGAAGGGTGGTATTGTTTTTTTTTTTCCTTCTTCCTCTGTGTTTTTTAGAATGGGAAGGCCATTGTGACTATGTGGTGACTGCAGTTCTCTTACTTCTGAATTTCCCACTGAAATCATGGAAGAGAAACAGCAGATTATATTGGCTAATCAAGACAGTGGGACAATGGCAGGAGCAACACCTACCTTCTTTGTCATCCTAAAACAGCCAGGAAATGGCAAAACCGATCAAGGAATTTTGGTTACTAATAGGGATGCCTGTGCTTTGGCTAGCAATGTGTCATTACCAGGAAAATCTAAAGGGAAGATTTGTCTTCCAGCTGACTGTACTGTGGGAGGAATCACTGTCACTCTGGATAACAATAGTATGTGGAATGAGTTCTATCATCGAAGCACAGAGATGATTCTGACCAAACAGGGAAGACGCATGTTTCCTTACTGTCGTTATTGGATAACAGGTTTAGATTCAAATTTGAAGTATATCCTTGTCATGGATATATCTCCTGTGGACAATCATCGTTATAAATGGAATGGACGTTGGTGGGAACCTAGTGGGAAGGCTGAGCCCCATGTTTTGGGGAGGGTTTTTATTCATCCAGAATCTCCTTCCACAGGTCATTATTGGATGCATCAACCAGTATCTTTCTATAAACTCAAACTTACCAACAATACACTGGACCAAGAAGGGCATATCATCTTGCACTCTATGCATCGCTACCTGCCGAGGCTTCATTTGGTGCCTGCAGATAAGGCTACTGAAGTGATACAGTTAAATGGCCCTGGTGTCCACACTTTTACCTTTCCACAAACTGAATTCTTTGCAGTAACAGCTTATCAAAACATTCAAATTACCCAGCTGAAAATAGATTACAATCCATTTGCCAAAGGTTTCCGTGATGATGGGCTAAATAGTAAGCCCCAGAGAGATGGAAAGCAAAAGAACAGCTCTGACCAAGAAGAGAATAGTGTTTCCAGTTCTCCAGGTCATCGGGTCCGTCTTATAGAAGGCGAGGGATCAGAGATATTGTCATGTGATCCAGATCCTATACCAAGGGGTCATGAAACGTCAGGCAAGGGTTTGGAGAAGGCTTCCCTTAATATAAAAGGAAACTTTCTTGGTTTCATGGGTAGTGATTCAGCACTTGGTGAAGTTCCTCAATTGAAGCAAGAGGTTTCTGAAAGGTAGGTAACAATTTTTCTTTTCTCAGAGATAAAAGGAAGATTGAAATGGGCCAAATTTTGGACTTAACACATTGGCTCTGTGGAATATTAACTAACTTTACATGTCTTTACATCTATAGTAAGCCATTACAGAAAATGCCACAAATGCTTTCCTGTTCTGAAAAGTGACATTTGTTTATTTTTCTATGATGAATATCAGTTGTATTCAGGATCCAGAATTGTTAGAAAATTGGATGACCCCCTCAAAATGGAGTTCTTTCATTCAGTTAGATTTAGGAGTTTGTTAATTCTCACATTACTGTTTCTTGGTAACATATATAGTCAACTCTTGATTAATTGGGGAGGGCAAAAAAAATAGGACCATCAGTGTTCCCAAATCGTAACTGAAACAAAACTTAACCAAATAAGGTACGGGATAGGATCCATATCAAGTAATTTATATCTACTATATGAGAACTTACTGCCCTATGGATATCCTAATCCTTATGTTACCTGATAAAAAAATGAATTGGACGTTATTACATGTTAAAATAACGTGATGTATTGTTGCTTCTTTTTAATTTTAATTTGCTTTATTTTGAATACTAGAACCCAAATTGTGCAGAAATAAATCCCAGCTCAGTACCTTTCTATACATTTCCCTTTCTCACTTGATTCCTGTCCCATTATTAACTGTTTTTCTCTGAGTTTAGAATCACCGTGCTGGCTCATGAGTTCCCCTTACTTTGTCTTTGGGCAAGTTAGTGCTTAGCATTTTTTAACGTTGTTAATAGGGGAGTGGAGTACTACTACCTAAACAATGTACATGTTTTTTTGTCAGTGGGTAAAAGTATTTTCAGTTTATACTTTTCGCCTTGGTATTCTTTGTATTTGCAACCAGTGTATGTCCTCTAATACTTGATATTCCAACCAATAGTCTAACCATTTGATTATCCAACACAGTTTAAAAATTGCTTTAAACAGTTGAAACCAATAGAATAGTTTACCCTGGTTATTGAAATGCAGTTTAATCTGCCCTTGGATGATGGATAATTTATTCCTTTGGAGACTAGGGTGAGAAGGAGTTTGTTAGCTAAAACGGTCAGATGTTATTTGTTAACAAATAGTAGCTATAACTGTTATGTATGGTTGAACTTTTGATTGTAGTGATTTCAATAGTTTTAATAGTTTGCATTTATTAATGTGTAAGAATCTCTTTTCATTGAAAGGAAAAAAAAAACAGTGAAGTTTATGCTCCAATAAATAGCATTTATCTTTATGTGTGAAAATCACATTTAGGTATTTGGAAACTTTGTCTCCAAATGCTTGATTTGGGGGGACAGAGATTAGTTAGGTCAGAGGTTGGCAAGTCTGGCCAATAGCCTATTTTTGTACGTTTTGTACACATATAAGCATATGTGACAGAGACCGTATGAAGCTTGCAAAGGCTAAAATATTTACTGTCTGCCCCTTTACAGAAAAAGTTTGCTTATCTCTGATTTAAGGGTTTTTAAAAAATAAATGCATATTTTAATATTTTTATTGGTAAACAACATACAAACGTAAGCATTCTAAACATACAAACATTCCATACATGGTGTACAATAAGTGGCTCACAGTATCATCACATAGTTGTATATTCATCTCAGTGATCATTTCTTAGAACATTTGCATCACTCCAGAAAAAGAAATAAAAAGAAAAAAGAAAAACTCATACATTCCATACCCCTTACCCCACCCTATCATTGACCATTAGTATTTCCATCTACTCAATACATTTTAACCTTTTGTTCCCCCTATTATTTGTTTATATATATTTTTTATCCACATTTTTCTTACCTGTCCATACCCTAGATAAAGGGAGTATCAGAACCAAGGTTTTCACAATCACACAGTCACATTGTAAACATTATACCTTTATAAAATCATCTTCAAGAAACAAGGCTACTGGAACATAGCTAAACAGTTTCAGGTACTTCCTTTAGCCACTCAAATACACCCTATTTGTATAATGTGTAACAATAATCTCCAGGATAACTTCTTTTTTTTTTTTTTATTAATTAAAAAAATTAACTAGCACAACATTTAGAAAACATTCCATTCTACATATACAATCAGTAATTCTTAATATCATCACATAGATGCATATTCATCTTTCTTAGTACATTTGCATTGATTTAGAAAAAGAAATAGAAAGATAACAGAAAAAGAAATAAAATGATAATAGAGAGAAAAAAATAAAAAAACAAAAACAAAACTATACCTCAGATGCAGCTTCATTCAGTGTTTTAACATAATTACATTACAATTAGGTAGTATTGTGCTGTCCATTTCTGAGTTCTTGTATCCAGTCTTTTTTTTATTAATTAAAAAAATTAACATTTAGATATCATTCCATTCTACATATACAATCAGTAATTCTTAATATCATCACATAGCTGCATATTCATCATTTCTTAGTACATTTGCATCGATTTAGAAAAAGATAGCAAGACAGCAGAAAAAGAAATAAAACGATAATAGAGAGGAAAAATAAATAAATAAAAAATATATAAAAAAAACTGTACCTCAGATGCAGCTTCATTCAGTGTTTTGACCTAATTACATTACATTTAGGTAGTATTGTGCTGTCCATTTCTGAGTTTTTGTATCCAGTCTTGTTGCACAGTCTGTATCCCTTCAGCTCCAATTACCCATTATCTTACCCTATTTCTATCTCCTGATGGTCTCTGTTACCAATGACATATTCCAGGTTTATTCTCGAATGTCGGTTCACATCAGTGGGACCATACAGTATTTGTCCTTTAGTTTTTGGCTAGTCTCACTCAGCATAATGTTCTCTAGGTCCATTCATGTTATTACATGCTCCATAAGTTTATTCTGTTTTAAAGCTGCATAATATTCCATCGTATGTATATACCACAGTTTGTTTAGTCTGTTGATGGACATTTTGGCTGTTTCCATCTCTTTGCAATTGTAAATAACGCTGCTATAAACATTGGTGTGCAAATGTCCGTTTGTGTCTTGGCCCTTAAGTCCTCTGAGTAGATACCTAGCAATGGTATTGCTGGGTCATATGGCAATTCTATATTCAGCTTTTTGAGGAACCGCCAAACTGCCTTCCACAGTGGTTGCACCATTTGACATTCCCACCAACAGTGGATAAGTGTGCCTCTTTCTCCGCATCCTCTCCAGCACTTGTCATTTTTCTGTTTTGTTGATAATGGCCATTCTGGTGGGTGTGAGATGATATCTCATTGTGGTTTTGATTTGCATTTCTCTAATGGCCAGGGACATTGAGCATCTCTTCATGTGCCTTTTGGCCATTTGTATTTCCTCTTCTGATAGGTGTCTGTTCAGGTCTTTTTCCCATTTTGTGATTGGATTGGCTGTCTTTTTGTTGTTGAGTTGAACAATCTCTTTATAAATTCTGGATACTAGACCTTTATCTGATATGTCGTTTCCAAATACTTTCTCCCATTGTGTAGGCTGTCTTTCTACTTTCTTGATGAAGTTCTTTGATGCACAAAAGTGTTTAATTTTGAGGAGCTCCCATTTATTTCTTTCTTTCTTCAGTGCTCTTGCTTTAGGTTTAAGGTCCATAAAACCGCCTCCAATTTAAGATTCATAAGATATCTCCCTACATTTTCCTCTAACTGTTTTATGGTCTTAGACCTAATGTTTAGATCTTTGATCCATTTTGAGTTAACTTTTGTATAGGGTGTGAGATACGGGTCCTCTTTCATTCTTTTGCATATGGATATCCAGTTCTCTAGGCACCATTTATTGAAGAGACTGTTCTGTCCCAGGTGAGTTGGCTTGACTGCCTTATCAAAGATCAAATGTCCATAGATGAGAGGGTCTATATCTGAGCACTCTATTTGATTCCATTGGTTGATATATCTATCTTTATGCCAATACCATGCTGTTTTGACCACTGTGGCTTCATAATATGCCTTAAAGTCAGGCAGCATGAGACCTCCAGCTTCATTTTTTTTCCTCAAGATACTTTTAGCAATTCGGGGCACCCTGCTCTTCTAGATAAATTTGCTTATTGGTTTTTCTATTTCTGAAAAATAAGTTGTTGGGATTTTGATTGGTATTACATTGAATCTGTAAATCAATTTAGGTAGAATTGACATCTTAACTATATTTAGTCTTCCAATCCATGAACACAGTATGCCCTTCCATCTATTTAGGTCTGCTGTGATTTCTTTTAACAGTTTCTTGTAGTTTTCTTTGTATAGGTCTTTTGTCTCTTTAGTTAAATTTTTTCCTAAGTATTTTATTCTTTTAGTTGCAATTGTAAATGAAATTCGTTTCTTCCAGGATAACTTCTTGACTCTGTTTTCAATCTCTCAGCCACTGACACTTTATGTTCGTCTCATTTTTCTCTGACCCCCTTTTGGTCAAGAAGGTTTTCTCAGTTCCTTGATGCTGGGTTCCAGCTCATCTCGGGATTTCTGTCCATGTTGCCAGGGAGAATACACCCCTAGGAGTCATGTCCCATGTAGTGGAGGGAGGGCAGTTGGTTCACTTACCATATCATCTTAGAGAGGCCACATCTGAGCAACAAAAGAGGTTTTTTGGGGCTGACTTTTAGGCCTAATTTGAAGTAAACTTAGCCTGTCCTTTGCAGGAAAAAGTTTCATATGGGTGAACTCCAAGATCGGGAGCTTGGCCTATTGATTTGGTTGTCCCCACTGCTTGCAAGGGTATCAGAAATTCTCCAAATGGGGCTGTTGGCTCTTTCCCCCTTTCTCTCCATTCCCCTAAGGGGACCCTGCAAGGGCTTCTTTATTCACTGTCCAGATCATGCTGGGATTTATCAGGGCATCACACTTACCTGACAAATCAAGCTCTCATGCCTTGTTCAAGATTCCCTGTACTTATGCTGTTCAACTAAACTGACTGTACAAGTTAAATTAGGAAATGCACTACCCAAAATATAAATTTTGCACCAAACAAACATCTTTAGTTTCACACAGAAGTTGAAGTTTTAAAATATGGATGATACCATATTCTGATATACCATAGTCCTCACCAGATCAGCTTCATTCATATTTCTACTAGGTGTCTGTTCATGTTTCAATTTTTTTTTTTTAAAAACAGTTCCTTATGGGGTACTGTTGGGTTTCATAGCTTCAGAGCTCTGACTCTGAGTCTCAGATACCACATAAATACCTGAAGTTTCTGGAAAAAACTAGGTTATATACAAGCAGCTCAGTTATGTCAGAATTTAGAATTAACAATTATACCTCCTGAATATATGTGACTGCTGTAAGAGCTCACAGTCTAGGACCCTTTACAATTAGCCCCAACCTGATAACCCACGCTCTAGACTTTAGTTTGCTGAATTTTTTTTTTCATGGGCAGGTACTGGGAAATGAACTCGTCACCGAATTTTTATATTATAGCTAGTTCATGTAATTGAGGCATGATAGTAGTTGTCTTTTAGTTCCTGATATATTTCTGCATACAGCTCTTAAGGTTCATTCATCTAGTTGCATGCCTCACAACTTCATTTCTTCTTGTGGTGGCTCAGAAGTTCATTGCACCCTTAGGCCACCTCCATTCATTGTGGATCATTGTGGATCATGATCACTGCCACCAGAAACGCCAGTGTACAAATGTCCTTTCGTGTCCCCGCACTCAGTTCCTCCAGGTATACACTGAGCAACAGGGTTTCAGGATCATATGCAAACCCACCCATAGCCTCCTGTGGAACCACCACCCTGCTCTCCGAGGGGCTGCACCTCTCATTTTCCTACCGGCAGTGAGTAGGTATATCTCTTTCTCCACATTTTCTCTAGCAGTTATTTCTGTCTGGCAATTTTTAAATAGTTTTATTAACAAAAATTAATATTTTTACTCATCTCCTTTACCTATTCAGTTCACTTAAACATGATTGTTTTATCATTCCACTTTAATTGTTTTAGTCAGTGTCATGCATGGGTTATTTATTGGTAAGTCTGCAGATTATTATTCAGGCTTAGTTTGCTGCATTTGCTATTGTTTGACCATTTCTTCCTTTCAATTCCATTTTGTTCCTTTTGGTCTCTGCCATATCATTCCCCTGGTTCTCCAAACTCTTTGAGTTTTTCCTTTTTTTCAGTTATCTTCACTGGCTCCTCCTAACATATTCAACTTAAATGATGGTACTCCCTGGTATTATGTTCTTGCAGTCTTATCCATAACTTTTATCTCTGCCCCACCTAATTATTGATATTTGTAAAGCTTATAATACCTTTAGCTTAGATTTGTCAGTTTTCTTAGTTCCAGTCCTCTTAGGTCAAACTGGCTCCAGGAATTGTATTTATAACGTTCATTGTTAAATTGCCAACTCAAATTGAAATTTGTTTTTACCTTAAAACCTTCTCTTCTTTTCTATCATCTGTCTTAGTCATTCAAATTGGAAAACTACATTCCTTTTGTCTCCCTCTACAAATTCATTGTCATTCTCCTCCTGTTGATGGGACATTTGGGTTATATCTAGTTTTTTACTATTACGAATATGAATAAAGCATCTATGAGCATTCTTACATGTAACTTCTGGTAGACATAAGTCTTGTTATATGGACTAGGTTAGAATCACTGGGTATACATTTAGTTTTAGTAGATACTGCTACAGTTTTCCGTAAATGATTGTACCAGTTTACATTTCCATGAACAGTGTGTAAGAATTCTAGTTACTCTGCATCTTTGTCAACTTGTGGCATTATCTTTGTATTTTTAGCTATTCTGGTCTTACTATTTATAAATGTATTTTGGAGAAGTTGTAACTTTAAGGAAAAGTCAAGCAGAAAATAAAGGATTTCCATATCCCCCCAACACAGTTTACCTATTATTAACACTTCGTATTAGTGTGCTTATTTAAAATAAAGAGAATATTATTATAATTGTAGTGTTAACTATAGTCCATAGTTTACATTAGAGTTCACCATTTTGCCGTACAATCCTATCATTTAAAAAAAATTTAAATTAAAAAAATGTTAAATCATAGTCACATATATATAACCTAAAATTTCCCATTTTAATCACATTCAAATATATGTCGGTGCTGTTAATTACATTCACAGTGTTGTGGTACCATCAACACCATCCATTACCAAAACTTTCCTTTCATCCCCAACAGAAATTCTGTACCGATCAGGCATTAACTCCCCATTCTTTAACCCACCTACCCCTGATACCCTGTATTTTGGTTTCTGACTGAATTTGCATATTCTAATTCTTTCATATCAGTGAGATAATACAGTGTTTGTCCTTTTGTTTCTGACTTATTTCACTGCACTGTTTCTTCAAGGTTAATCCTTGTTGTTGCATGTGTCAGAACTTCATTTGTTTTTACACCTGGATAATATTCCATTGTACGTATGTACCATATTTTGTTTATTTTGAATAATGTTGCTGTGGGCATTGATGTGCAAACATCTGTTTAATATTTGCTTTCATTTATTTTTGAAATATACCCAGAAATGTGATTGGTGGGTCATACTGTAATTCTGTTATTAACTTTCTGAGGAACTACCAAACTGTCTGTAGTGGCTGCATCATTTTACATTTCCACCGACAGCAAATGAGTGTTTGTTTTTCCACATCCTATCCAACGTGTGAGATTTTCTGTTTTTTTAAAATATCAGCCTTTCCATTGGGTATGACATAGTATCTCACTGTGGTTTTGTTGTGTATTTCCCTAGAAGAGAATGATGAGCATCTTTTTCACGTGCTTCCTAGCTGTTTGCATATCTGATGTGGAGAAATGTCTATCCAAGTCTTGCCCATTTAAAAAATTGGGTTATTTGTCTTCTTTCTTGAGTTGCGGGATTTCTTTATATGTTCTGGATATTAAACCCTTCCTGTTATATGTGTTCCAAATATTTTCTCCAGTTTTGTAGGTTGTTTTTGCTTTCATGGTAAAATCCTCTGCTGCAGTGTTTTTCTTTTGAAAATGATTCATCTATTTTCATAGATAAAATTTACCTTTTTTTTTCTTTTGTTGCTCATGCTTTTAGGGTAAAATCTGAGAAACCATTGCCTGATACAAGGTCCTGAAGATGTTTCCTTTTGTTTTCTTCTAGAAGTTTTATAGTTTTGGTTATTATATTTAGGCCTTTGTCCATTTTGAGTTCATTTTTATCAATGGGATGAGGTAGAGGACCATCATTCTTTTGCATATGGATGTACAGTTTTCCTAGTACCATTTGTTGAAGTGACTGTTCTTTCCCCGTTGAGTAGGCTTGGCATCTTTGTGAAAGATCAGTTTGCTATAGTTGTGTGAGCGTTTATTACTGAGCTACCACTTTGATCCTGTTGGTCTATATGTCCTGTGTCAGTATCATGCTGTTTTGATTACTGTAGCTTTGTAATAGGTTTTAAAATTGGGAAGTGTAAGTTCTCCAACTTTGTTCTTCTTTTTCAAGAAGGTTTTGGCTGTTTGGGGCCCCTTATTCTTCCATGTAACTAGAATGATTGGCTTTTCCATTTTTGCAAAGAAAGATGTTGGAGTGTTGATTAGATTTTGCTGATTCTTCAAGTTTCTTTGAGTAGAATTGGTATCTTTATATTTAATCTTCCAGTCTGTGAGCACAGGATGTTGTTCCATTTATTTAGGTCTTCTTTGATTTCTTTTGGCAAGTTTGTAGTTTTCTGTGTACATATCCTTTTCATTTTTGGGTAAATTTATTCATAGATATTTGATTCTTTTCTTTGCTGTTGTAAGTGGAATTTTTTTCTTGATTTCCTCCTTAGATTATTCATTATTTGTGTCTAGAAACACTACTGATTTTGAAGTGTTCATCTTGAACACCACTGTTTGAATTCATTTGTTAGCTCTCCTCACTTTTTTTGTGTGGATTTTTCAGGATTTTTTCTCTATATATAATCATATCATCTGTAAATAGGCAAGTTTTACTTCTTCTTTTCCAGTTTTTCTGCTTTTTATTTCTTTTTCTTGCCTAACTGCTCTGTCTAGTACTTCCAGGACAGTGTTGAAGTATTCAGTTTTAAATGAAAAGACTTCCATTTCATTGATTAGAAGGTTAAATGTCATTAAGATGTCAATTCTGCCCAAATTGATCTACAGATTCAGCGCAATACAAATCAAAATTCCAAAAGCCTGCTTTGCTGAAATGGGAAAGCTAATTATTAAATTTATTTGGAAGGTAAAGGACCTTGATAGCCTAAAATCTGTTGAAAAAAAAGAATTAAATGTTTTGGTTTGCTAAAGCTGCCAGAATGCAATATACGAGAAATAGGTTGGCTTTTACAATGGAGATATATTAGCTTGCAAGTTCCCAGTTCTAAGACTGTGAAAACATCCAAATTAAGGCATCAGCAGGATGATACTTTTTCTGAAGAAAGGCTACTAGCTTTTGGGACACCTCTGTCACATGGGAAAAGCAGATGACTGGCGTCTGCTTGTGGTCTTCTCTCCCAGGTTTCATTGTTTTCAGCTTCTAGCTTCATTGGCTGTCAGATCCTCTGGGTTTTTTCCCTCTGTGCTCTTCTGTGCTTTTTCTGTCTTTTATCCTCCCATAAAGGACTGCCATAAAAGGATTAAGATCTACCTTGAATGGGGTGGATCACATCTCAACTGAAATAATCTAACCAAAAGGTCCCACCTACAGTAGGTCTACACCCAAAGGAATGGATTAAATGAACATGTCCTTTTCTGGGGTACATAATAGTGTACCCCAGAACCACCACAAAGTGGTGGGGACAGAACAGTCTTTTTAATAAATGGTGCTGGGAAAACTAAATATCCGTATCCAAAAGAATCAAAGAGGACCCCTATCTCACTCCCTATATAAAAATTAACTCAAAACGGATCAAAGACTTAAATATAAGAGACAGTGCTGTAAAACTCCTTGAAGGAAATACTATAGAAACATCTTTAAGATCTAGCGATAGGTAGTAGTTTCCTAAACCTACACTTAAAACTCAAGCTCCATTCTTAACAGGGCCATGGTTTCACAACTGGAGTACAGGCTCTGCTCTACACAGTGCTAGAAAGGGCTTAGGGGAGGGACCAGCAAGGAACACATGAGATTCTCTTACTGTTTTTAAAGCTGTGATTTCTTTTTTTTTTTTTTTTTTAATGGAATTTATTGAATTTCAAGTTCACAGTTCTAAGGCTGTGAAAATGTCCAAATTAAGACAAGGCTATAAAAATGTCCAAACTAAGGCATCCAGATAAAGATACCTTGGTTCAAGAAGACATGATTTTCTGGGTTTCTCTCTCTGCTGGAAAGGCACGTGGTGATGACTGCTAGCTTTTTCTCCAGGCATCTTCAAAGGCTTACTAGGGTAGCGTTTTCCTTATGCATCTCCAAAGGTTTCTGCTTGTATATGCTCTGTTGATGCTGTAAAAGCTGTGATTTCTTGATTTGGCTCTTGCCCAGTTACTGTAGCCCTTTAACTGTTTTTCAGAGTTTAGAGGAAGATGGCTCTGTTAGTTTTTACTGGTTGTTCAAAGATTCTCTGGGAAAACAGTACCCTAGGATGTCTTATGCTACTATCTTGGTTGATAGGAAACCTGTCAGTATCCTTTGAGGCAAGTATTTGTATGATTTAATTACTACTTATTTTCTGCAAGTTGAAATTTGTATCTTTCCTCCCTCTCCATTTTGTGTATTTTGCATTCCCCTGCATGTTTTTTTTTTTTTGGGTGCATGGTCCATGAATTGAACCTGGTTCCCCGCCTGCAGGTGAGTATTCTACCACTGAACCACCCAGGCACCCTGCCCCCTCCATTTAAAAATTAATTATAGTTGTAAAGGGCAGAATTAATGTCCTTCAAACATTTGGGAAAAATTACAACTGTTTAAAATTTCTTTTCTCATTTATTTATTTATTCACTAAATATAGAACATTAGGACACCATCTTGTTTTGAGTTTTTTCTCATCATTAAACTATGCAAATTCTTGCCACTGGAGTCTTATGTTAGTCTATAGAATTCCAAGCTGAACATTCACTAATCTTTCAGCTTTTAGACATGTAACATAGTTTTTTTTTTAATTAATTAATTAATTTTTAAACATAGCAACACACAAGCACAAACATTCTTACCATATGATCATTCCATTCTTGTTATATAATCAGTAACTCACAGAATCATCACATAGTTGTATATTCATCATCATGATCATTTCTCAGAACATTTGCATCAATTCGGAAAAACAAATAAAAAGAAAACAAAAAATTCATACGTACCATACCCCTCACCCCTCCCTTTCGTTGATCACTAGCATTTCATTCTGCTAAATTTATTTTAAAATTTGTTCCCCCTATTATTTATTTATTTTTAATCCATATGTTCTACTTATCTGTCAATAAGGTAGATAAAAGGAGCATCAGGCACAAAGTTCTCAGACCCACATAGTCACATTGTGAAAGCTTTATCATTATACATTCATCTTCAAGAAACATGGCTGCTGGAGCACAGCTCTACATTTCAAGCAGTTCCCTCCAGCCTCTCCATTACTCCTTAACTAAACAGGTGATATCTATTTAATGCGTAAGAAAACCCTCCGGAATAACCTCTCATTCTGTTTGAAATCTCTCAGCCATTGACACTTTATTTTGTCTCAGTTTGCTCTTCCCACTTTTGGTTGAGAAGGTTTTCTCAATCTCTTGATGTTGAGTCCCAGCTCATTCTAGGATTTCTGTCCCACGTTGCCAGGAAGATCCACACCTCTGGGAATCATGTCCCACGTAGAGAGGGGAAGGGCAATGAGTTTGCTTGTCATTGGTTGGGAGAGAGAGGCCACATCTGAGCAACAGAAGAGGTTCTCTTGAGGGTGACTCTTAGGCCTGATTTTAAGTAGGCTTAACCTATCCTTTGCGGGGTTAAGTTTCTTATGAACAAACCCCAAGATCTGGGGCTCAGCCTATTGCTTTGGTTGTCCCCACTGCTTGTGAGAATATCAAGAATTCTTCACTTGGGGAAGTTGAACTTTCCCCCTTTCTCACCATTCCCCCAAGGAGACTTTGTGAATACTTTTTTATTCACTGTTTAAATCACTGTGGGATTTATCGGGGCATCACTTAGGACAAACCTACAAAATCTCATGCCCTACTCAAGGTTCCAAGTATTATGATGATGTTGAATTAAGTTGTCCACAGAAGTTATATTAGAAAATACACTAGTCAAAATATAAATTTTGTACCAAATAAACATTTTTTGCTTTACTCTCACACATAAGTTAAAGTTTTAAAATATTAATTACCATCTATTTTCAATACCCTGCATTATTGACATTCCTTTGTTCTTCCTCATGCAAAACACATTTTTTAATTTGTACATTTAGTCACTATCATTGTACACGCTAGGCATTCCTAGATTAAACCATCTCAGTCTTTATCGTCTGTCTTTCCTTCTGATTTCATTTGTGCCCCCAGGCCTCCTCCATCTGTCATCTCACATTCAGCTTCATTCAGTGTTCTAATGTTATTGTGTTACAGTTAGGTAGTATTGTGCTATCCGTTAGTGAATTTTTGCAATCAGTCCCGTTGCACAATCTGTATCCTTCAGTTCCTGTTACCCAATATCTACCCTATCTCTATCTCCTGATGACCTCTGTTCTCAACTGAAGTTACCCAAGTTCGTTCTTTAATGTTAGTTCATAGCAGTGAGACCATACATTATTTGTCCTTTTCTTTCTGGCTTATCTCACTCAGCATAATGGACATATAATATAGTTTTAGATGTTTTTCCATTTTATTGGTTAATGGGCATACTGCCATGGGTGCATCTTGGGATTACCAACACATGTATTTTTCTCCCAAGAAGGTACATTTGAGTGAGAATGGTAGTATTATAGAGAAAACCACTCTTGAAGGAAAAAAAAGATGAAACAGTGATTAGACCCATATCAAAACAGTTCTGCAAACATTGTATCCTATTGCCTAGAATCCTTAAGTTTTCCAACTTGTACATCTCCAGTATATGCAGGTATATTTTTTAAGGATTGCATTAGTATTCATAGGGTGTATTTAATCAGTTTGTTGATGAACAGTAAAAATACTTGTGGAAATATTCACATATACTTTTGAAAATGTAAAGATCAGTTCCTCAGAGTGGAATTGCCTGACTCAAAGCATAGACAGATTATGAATTTTGTTTAATTGCTAAATTATATTTAAAAAATTTATAACTATTTTTATCCCCACCCATAGCTTATGAGCATACTGGTTTTTGTACCATCTGTTGCTACCGTATTAGTCTAAAACACCATTCCCACTGTATAACCTCTAACCAGTTTCCCATCTTCTTTTTTCATATAATCCATTCTCTGTTCAGCAGGCAGAATGATCTTTGGAAAATGTGAATCAGTTTGTGGCATTCACTTGCTTAAAATCCTTCAGTTTTAATTACACTTAAAGGGCATCTGCTTAACTCTTTGGTCTTATCTTGTACCAAGTTTTCAGAGTTTGCTACACTTAAACCATGTTTGTGTTCTCTATGTTTCTCACACATTAAGTATATTACCACCTTAGTTAGACTTTTTCTCCTTCTGCCTTTAAAGGTTTTAGTGCTCTTGCATTATAATGTTGGCTCCCTCATCATTCAGTTGTAGACTCACCCCTACTTTGTTTCATTCATTATCTTAATTTTTAGTTAATTTGTTTGTTTGTTTTGGTCTTATAGTCTTCATGGCATTCTCTTATTGTCAGACTATCTTTTTTGTTGATTGGTTTATACTTTGATTTCCCCACTGGATTATAAGCTTCAGAAGAGTGAGGATTTTGATTTACTTAGTACTCATTCCTAAGTCCTGTCAGAAACTTAATAAACATTTGAATTTGTGTACTTTCACCATAACCTCAATAGTAGTGTATGCGAAACGAAACTTTTGGAGTATCAGAAATGCCATATGATCTTCCATTGCCTTGACTAATTGATAATGAATCTGTAACCTGATGTTTAGTTTGATATGTTTTTGCCTAAGACTGTTATATATTTCTTTTAGAGGGTAGGGTATTTTTTTTCTTTTTGAAAATTAAACGTTCTTATTAGTGAGGAAGTGGTGCTTCTTCATTATTCTTTTCTAGTACCTTCAGTTTCTTCTCACCCTCCTTTTTTTCCTTTTAGAAGCATGTGAGACAAAAAACCAGATCTTTTAAAATCTTCCCTCTTCTGTTCCATCATCTTGTACTTCTTTTTTTCCCACATTCTTGAACAGTTAGTCTCCAGCCACTGCCTATATGTTATCACTATTCTTTCTTGTACCTCCTGTTGATTTTCTTTCCTGGTCAAATCACATATAATCAACCGGTTTATGTCTTTATTATCAATATTCTGAAATTATTTGAAAAATAAAACCACTTCAACCTTTTCAAATAGCCCCATTCTAATTCTTTGATTGTTCCTTAGAACATTTATCTTCCCAGCACTTACCTTAGACATCTTTGAAGATTTTTCTGTTTTGGTTTATGTACATTCTCACTTTCAGTGCCACTCCAGGTATCGTCTCTACAGTGATGACTTTCAAAGAGGCCCCAATTTAGATTTTTTATCCAACTCCAGTGTTTAGTTATATCAAACTCAGTCATGACTTCTTTTGCGGCTTAAAATTGGAAGTCATTCTTGATTATTTTGTTTTTCTCTTGTAATCTTTTTCTATTTTGTCAACAAGTCTTATTCACCTTCTGTGGTATTTGAAAATTTCTGTCATTATTTTTCCTCCAGTTAGTCCTGCATAATGAATACTATCAGATTTATTTTTAAATTTGGTTTCTTTCCGTCTCTAGTAAAGATCTAAAAAGACTCTCATTTCCTCTGTTCAATGGCTGTCAGACTTTTTAAATAGAAATTTGATATATATGTACAGTGTATATAGCTAGATGAATTTTCACAAACACAGTCATATAACTAGTATTTTTATCAAGAAAGTTAACCATCATCCTGGAAAACACCCTAAAGGCCTCTTTAGTCCTTCTGCCTTTCTCTTCTATCTGCATAGAATAACTGCTATCCTAACTTCAAACAGTACAGATTTTGGGGGGGTGGGGGGAGGCTGTGTTTGTTTTTTTTTTTTTTAATTGATGTATATTATATATTCACATACTATGTAATCATCCAAAGTGTACAATCAGTGGTTCACAGTATCATCATATAGTTGTGCATTTATCATCACAATTGACTTTTTTCTTTTTTTTGTGTGAAAAATAACATATACAGAAAAGCAATAAATTTCAAAGCACAGCACAACAATTAGTTGTAAAGCAGATTTCAGTTTGGTGTGGGTTACAATTCCATAATTTTAGGTTTTTACTTCTAGCTGCTCTGAAATGCTGGAGACTAAAAGAAATATCAGTATAATGCTTCAGCAGTTATACTCATTTGTTAAACCCTGCTTTCTCTATATAACTCCACCATCACCTTTGGTCTTTCCCGCTTATTTGGGTATTTGGGCTATGCGAATTCCAACTTTTTCATGTTGAAAGGGGCTGTTAGTAATAAGGAGTATGGAGATGAAACTAGCTGATGTTCTGGAAAGACTGGCCCCTCAGCATTTCAGGACTTATCTTGTCCAGGGACCCATCTGGAGGTTTACGTTTCTGGAAAATTACCCTAGTGCATAGAACTTCTGTAGAATCTTATATATTACCCTAGGTGTTCTATAGGATTGGATTGTCTGGAATGATTTTGGTTGGGGTTTGGTAGGTTATGATAGGTAGCAATGTCTAACTGAAATTTGCATAAGAGCGACCTCCAGAGTAGCCTCTTGACTCTGTTTGAACTCTGTCAGCCACTGGTACCTTTTCCCCCTTTTAATCAGGAGGCATTGTTGATCTCCTGGTGCCAGGGCAAGACTCATCCCTGGGAGTCATCTTCCATGCTGCCAGGGAGGCTTTTACTGCTGGATGTCATGTCCCACGTCAGGGTAGTGGGGGGCAATGATTTCACTTGCAGAGTTGGGCTTAGAGAGAGTGAGGCCACACCTGAGCAGCAAAAGAAGTCCTGTGGAAGTAACTCTTGTGCATACCTGTAGGTGGACTAAGCTCTTTCGCTACATATATAAGCTTCACAAGCTTTCTCCCACTGTTTAGGGGTATTTGGGCTATGCTCATTTCAGCCTTTTCATGTTGGAAGAAACTTGATAATATGGGATGGGGGATGGAACTAGTGCTGTTTTGGAGAGGCTGGCCCCTCTGCATTTGAGGACTTACTGGTCTAGGGACCCATCTGGAGGTTGTAGGTTTCAAGAAAGTTACCCTAGTGCATGGAACCTTTGTAGACTCTTATATAATGCCCTAGGTGTTCTTTAGGATTGGCTGAAATGGTTCTGGTTAGGGTTTGGCAAGCTATGATAGGTAGTCATGTCTAACTGAAACTTGCATTATAGTGACCTCCAGAGTAGTCTCTCAACTCTATTTGAACTCTCTCAGACCTGATACCTTATTTGTTACACTTCTTTTCCCTCCTTTTGGTCAGGATGTCATTGTTGATCCCACAGTGTCAAGGCCAGGCTCATCTCTGGGAGTTATCTCCCATGCCACCAGGGAGACTTTCACCCCTGGATGTCATGGCCTATGTAGGGGGGAGGACAGTGATGTCACTTGCAGAGTGGGGCTTGGAGTGAGTGAGGTAGGGCAGGGGGGGGGCCCTGTTTTTATACTTGATTAAAAATGAAATAATACGCAGTGTACTCTTTTTTTTTTTTTTCTGCCTACTGAGCCGCCATGGCCCGCCCCCTTTTTATTTTTTAACAGAGAAGTTGTAGGTATACAGAAAAGTCATACATAAAATACTCAAAGTACAGAGTTCCCATATACCATCCTACTGTTAACACCTTGCAGGAGGGTGGTACATTTGTTCGAATTCGTGAAAGGACATTCTTATAACTGCTATTAATTGGAGTCCGTCATTTACAGTAAGGTTCACTGTTTGTGTTGTACAGTCCTATGGTTTGTTTGTTTTACTTTTGTTCTAGAAATATGTATCGAACCTAAAATTTCCACTTTTAACCATATTCAGATGGTTAATTACATCTACAATGTAGCACCACTGTCACCATCGTCCATTTTCAAAACTGTGTGATCACCCCAAATGGAAAGTCTGTACAATTCAAACATTAACTCCACATTCACTGCTCCCAGTCCAGCCCCGATAACCTATGCTCCAGGTTCCGACTCCATGAGTTTTCTCATTCTAATTATTTCATGCCATTGGTTGTCTTTTGTGTCTGGCTTATTTCACTCAACGTAATGTCTTCGGAGTTCATCGTGCTGTCGCAGGTGTGAGGACTATGTTCCTTTTCACAGCTGAACGATACTCCGTTGTATGTCTGTACCACACTGATCTTTACCCCTTCATCGGTTGATGGGCGCTTGGGTTGCTTCCGTCTTTTGGCAATTATGAATGATACCACTTTGAACATCAGTGTGAAAATACATATTGAGTCCCTGCTGTGAATTCTCTCCCTCTAGAAATGGGATTATTGGGTCGTATGGTAATTCTATACTTAGCTTTCTGAGGAACTGCCAAACTGCCACAGCAGCTACACCGTTTTTGTTCCCACCAGCAATAAATGAGTGTTCCAATTTCTCCACACCCTCTCCAACATTTGTAATTTTCTTTTTTTAATAGTTGCCATTCTAGTGGGTGTGAAATGGGATCTCATTACGGTTTTGATTTGCATTTCCCTGATAGCTAATGATATTGAGCATATTTTCATATGATTTCTGACCATTTGTATATCCTCTTGGGAGACATGGCTATTACAGTCTTTAGCATATTTATAAAATGGGTTGTTTGACTTTTTATTGTTGAGTTGTACTATTTCTTTATATATTCAAGATATTAAACCCTTATCGGATATGTCATTTCCAAATATTTTCTCCCACTGAGTAAGTTGTCTTTTTGCTTTCATGATAAAATCCTTTGAAGCACAAAAGTTTTTGATTTTGATGAAGTCATATTTATCTATTTTGTTGTTGTTGTTGCTTATTATTTGGGTATAAAGTCTAAGAAACCACAGCCAAACACAGAATTGTGACCCTGCTTCGCTACATTTTCTTCTAGAAGTTTTAGAATCTTGATTCTTATATTTAGGTCTTTGAACCATTTTGAGTTAATTGTTGTATATGATGTGGAATAGTGTCCTCTTTCATTCTTTTGCATATGGATATCTAGTTCACCCAGCACCATTTGTTGAAGGAACAGTTCTCTCCCCATTGAGTGGACTTGGCAGCCTTTGCCAAAACACAATTGTGGGTCCATTGCTGAGCTCTCAATTTGAATTCTGTTGGTCCACATATCTATTTTTAGTCCACGCAGTGTACTCTTTAGCATTTTAAACTCATCATCATATTTTTGAAATTTGTATTGTTGAAAATCATAGATTGCTCATTTTCTGTATGAGCAATCTATGCTGCACTCTCTTTCTATTCCATTTTTGCTTTTTAATGTACTACATTTTGTTGATTTATTCTTTATAAATATTTGAATAGTTTGCAATTTGGGACAATTTTGAATAGTACAGTTATGAATGTTATAGTTTTGGTTCACATGTTGGTTATATTTCTTTTATTATTATTTTTTGAAATTAAATAGCTGTCAAGTTTGTTTATCTCTTATAAATAAAACCATTTCCCTGGAGATTTCAGTAGTATTCAACTGTAGGCCTACCAATATAGAAAAAATTTTGTGTTTAATTGCTCATCTGTACAGAAGTTTCTCTAATACATAATTTCATTTCCCAATTCAAGGAAAATTTGGTACTATAAGTAAGCATCTGGGATTCAACATGATAAAGTAAGATTGTTCTGTGCTACTAGTTAGCATGTTCAATTTTTCATCACTAAACTAAAAAGCAAAGAATTGAACTCCTGTTATTAAGGTAATTAAATCTAAAACATTTCATGAGTTACCTAAATATATAATGTCTAAGGTTCCATTTATCAAATATACTAAAAATCATAAAAATTACGTAAGTGCAAGAATGTCTAAGTTTATTTTCTAAATGATAGTAGTAAAAGCCCTTTGTGAGAAGATATGTTTCCCAGTAATAAAGCAATTAGCTTTCAATTACAAGTGAATAATAATGACTGTACTTTTGCTTTGTACAAAGAAGATAGTGAATTTCAACTTGGGAGCTATGTGACAATTCAGTGCAGTTCATATATATGTATATATAAAAAACAATCATTATACTACAAAATTTAATAATCTTGTTACAGTATAAGCTTATCATTGGAAACATGGAGCAATAAATTTAATTAGTTTTTTGAGAGTTTACAGAAGATAAGTTAGCAGATCCAAGGAAGGGAAAAATATAGAACTAAAATTGGCAAAAGTTCATTTAAAAAATGATCATTTCCTTCTCACATCTCTATGTGAAGTAAGTATAAATTTGTGTCATGCCGTTTAACCCAGCAATTTTACTTCGAGAAATCCTACATAATTATACAAAAATATGTATAAAATAATAGTTGTTGCTGCATTGTTTATAATAGAAAAAAATTACTGGATATATCAGTATGTTCAAAAGAATATCATATGTTCAAAAGAATGAAATAGAACCATACAAAGTGATATGGAAAGTGACATAAGATATACTATTAAATGAAAAAGTTGGAAAACATTTTATATGATTCATTTTTTAAAAGGTGTACACACATAATGCATAAAATGACATACATGGTTGCAGATGAATGAAAATGTCTGGAAAAATACACAAGACACTCTCCAAATTGTAACTCTACAGAGTGGGACTAAGACTGTAAGAGAGGGTTTTATTTTTGAACAATGAGATGGTATTACTTTAAAATAAACTTGATTAAAAATGGAATAATACACAATGTACTCTTTGGCATTTTAAACTCACCGTTATGCTTTTGAAATTTATATTGTTGAAAATCATAGATTGCTCATTCTCTGTATGAGCAATCTACACTGTACTCTGTTTCTATTCCATTTGTTTTTTAATGTACCACATTTTATTAATTTATTGTTTATAAGTATTTGAATAGTTTCCAGTTTGGAAAATTCTGGAACCTCCAAAATTCTTAACTCCCCGTCAGGATGGTATCCTGGCCCAGGTTTAGCATGGCTCATTTTACTTCATATTCTGAATTCTTTCTTCTCTGGCTTAAAGCTTTGAAATTCAGTAGAATCTAATCTACATAAGCTAGTTAGTTGTTCAACTGACAAGCTAACCTAAATTTAAACTGCAAAACAGTAAAGCCGTTTAAAAATCAAAGCAAAACAGTAAAGCCGTTTAAAAATCAAAGCTGTTCTCAATAGCTATCTGCTTTATTGCACATCTCCACTTGCCAGCGACTGCATTTTTCAAAAGGATGATAAGACAATATATAAGCATATGTAAGCATTCTCACATGTTCTGTTGCACCTGCCTATCCATTACTATTCTCTTGATACTGTCCAAACATCTGGTCTACTTGTAAGTTCCAGTTGGTGTCCTGTAAAGTACTTGTTATAGTATTAACCTTTCCGGTGACTTCTGCAGTAGTATGGTTTTGAGTTCCTCGGTGGGGGAATGGTCATGATAGGGAAAGTTGTCTGAATCACTGGAAGATTCCTCCATTGATGTACATAAAGAGCACCCCCAAAACTCTGTGTTCCTGTCCTTTGAGCTCAATGTTCTCCTTATGCACACACATCTGCCTCCTATCTTTTCTTCATGTGATTCAGAGTAAAGAGCCTAGTCAGTAGATGTGGTGATCTTTGGTGGCTTCTTTATTTTCTCCAAACCACCTGAGGTAAAAGAGGTCATGGGTCCTTAATGCCGGATCATCACTGAGGGCCCACCTGGCTCCTGCAGCTACCACTGACCAGAAAGGTGTAACTGACTGGATGCTGTGGCACAGCTGGTTCTGCTTTCCTCTGAGTGCACTGAACAAATACCTAGGAGTGGAATTGCTGAAACATGGAGTATAAATATGTTCAGCTTTAGTAGATAACTACCACATAGTAATTTGGACAGAGAATAAAAAAAGTATTTGCAAAGTCCCCTTTGTGGACTGGGGAGAAAGAACAAAATATTAAACTTCCTTACCTAGGGAATTCCTGATATTCTAGCAAGCAGTGGGGACAATCAGTTAAATAGGCTATGATTCGATCTTGGGATTCATCCCTGTGGAACCTATTCCTGCAAAGGAGAAGCTAAGCCTACTTATAATATGTCTAAGTCACCCCCAGAGAACCTCTTTTGTTGCTCAGATGTGGCCTCTCTCTCTCTAAGCCAGCTGAGCAGGTGAACTCACTGCCCTTTACCCTATGTGGGACAGGACTCCCAGGGATGAGCTGAGACCTGTCATCATGGGATTGAGAAAGCCTTCTTGACCAAAAGGGGAAAGAGAGAAATGAGAAAAAGTTTCAGTGGCTGAGAGATTTCAGAGTCCAGAGGTTATTCTGGAGGTTATTCTTATGCATTATGTAGAAATCCCTTTTTAGTTTATGGTGTATTGGAGTGGCTAGAGGGAAGTACCTGAAACTGTTGAGCTGTATTCCAGTATCCTTGATTCTTGAAAATAATTATATAACTATATAACTTTTACAGTGTGACCGTGTGATTGTGAAAACCTTGTGTCTGGTGCTCCTTTAATCCAGGGTATGGACAGATGAGTGAAAAAGTAAGGAAAAATGAGTAAATAGTAATGGGAGAGAGATAAGGGGTTAAAAATATTGGCTAGATTGAAATACTATTCAGTGAGAGGGAGGGGTAAGGGGAATGGGATGTATGAGTTTTTTCTTTTTTTCATTTTTCTGGAATGATGCAATTGTTCTAAAATGATCATGGTGATAATATAGAACTGTGTGGTAGTACTGTAAGCCATTTATTGTATATTGTGGATGAACTTACGTGTGTGAAGATTTCTCAGTAAAAAATATTTATATAAAAAAACCCCAACAGTTGAAAAGCTGGTTATTTTCATCAGTAAGTGAAAGTATTGAAAAGGGAACGCCGTTTTAGCTTTCACATTTAAATTTGTGATCCATCTTGGATTAATTTTTATGTATGGTGTTAGGTGGGTCAAGGCTTATATTTTTCTCTGTAGTTAGCAAGTTGCTGTAGCATCATTTATGATAAGTGCTTACATTCCTCATTGAATTGTACTGGTGCCTTGCAAAATCAAGTAACTGTATAAATAAGGGTGGGTGTATTTTTTGACTAATTTCTGTTCCATTGACTTGCTAGAGTATTGTCAATACCACACTGTTGTAATTGTGTAGGTTTATAATAAGTATTGATATTTGAGACACTGTTATAATTGTGTGGTTTTATAATGTGTTGATATTTGAAAGTTGTTAAACCTCCTACTTTGATTTTTATTCCCAAGAGAATTTTGTTTCTAATTTTTTTTGCATTTCCACATGCATTTTAGAATTACTTTATCAATTTCTATAAAAAAGGCTTCTGGGATTGCATTTAATTATAAATTGATTAGGGAAGAATTGACATGTTGGTAGTATTGTGTCTTTTGCCCATTAATAGGGTATATTTCTCCATTTATCTTGTTTAATTTATCTCAGAAGTGGTTTGTTGTTTTCAGTCTTTGATTAAAGTTAGTCCTAGGTACTTTACTTTTTTATGCTTCTTGTAATTGGTATTTAAAATAATTTTCCATTTTTTGATAGAATGTAGAAATACAGTTGATTTTTGTTTATTAACCTTGTATCTGGCAACCTTGTCAAATTCACTTATTAGTTTTAGTAATTTGTAGATCCTTTGAAATTTCTACATATCCAGTTAGGTTGTATGTGAACAAACTTAGTTTTATTTCTTCCTTTCCAGTCTTTTTAAATTTATTTTATTTTATTTTATTTTATTTTATTTTATTTTATTTAAATACCAAAAAACACCAAGCAACTGCAAACATTCCTATTTTGATCATTCTGTTCTGCATGTGTAAACAGTAATTCACAATATCATCACATAGTTGCATATTCATCATCATTATCATTTCTTGGAACATTTGCATCTATTCAGAAAAGAAATAAAAAGAAAACAAAAAAATTCATACATACCACCACACCCCCACCAATCACCAGCATTTCACTCTGAATTTATTTTAACATTTGTTCCCCCTATTATTCATCTTTATTCCATATGTTTTACTCGTCTGTTGATAAGGTAGGTGAAAGGAGCATCAGACACAAGGTTTTCACAATCACACAGTCACACTGTGAAAGCTATATCATTATACAATCATTTTCAAGAAACATGGCTACTGGAACACAGCTCCACATTTTCAGGCACTTCCCTCCAGCCTCTCCACTACGTCTTGACTAACAAGGTGATACCTATTTAATGTGTGAGAATAACCTCCAGGATAACCTCTCGACTCTGTTTGGAATCGCTCAGCCATGAATACTTTATTTTGTCTCATTTCACTCTTCCTCCTTTTGGTCAAGAAGATTTTCTCAATCCCCTGATGCTGAGTCTCAGCTCATTCTGGGGTTTTCTCAGTCCCTTGATGCCGAGTCTCATCTCATTCCAGGATTTCTGTCCTGTGTTGCCAGTAAGGTCCACACCCCTGGGAGTCATGTCCCACGTAGACGGGGGGAGGGTGGTGAGTTTGCTTGTTGTGTTGGCTGGAGAGATAGGCCACATCTGAGCAACAAAAGAGGTTCTCTTGGGGGTGACTCTTAGGCCTAATTTTAAGTAGGCTTGACCTATCCTTTGCGGGGTTAAGTTTCATAAGAACAACCCCCAAGATTGGGGGCTCAGCCTATAGCTTTGATTGTCTGCACTGCTTGTGAGAATATCAAAAATTCAACTTGGGGAAGTTACATTTTCCCCCTTTGTTGTCATTCCCCAAAAGGGACTTTGCAAATACTTTTTTATTCACTGTTTAAATCACTCTGGGATTTATCAGGGCATCATTCTGGACCAATCAACAAAATCTCATATCCTACTCAAGGTTCCATGTACTTAATGGCGTTCAATTAAAGCTGTCTACATAAGTTATATTAGGAAATGCACTAGTCAAAATATAAATTTTTTACCAAATAAACTTCCTTAGAGTAAATTATTTTGTTGTTGTTTATTTTTTTTCGTAAGCAGGCACTGGAAATCAAACACAAGTCTGTTATCATCTATTTTCAGCACCCTGCAATAATGACATTCCTTTGTTCTTCCTCATGCCAAAACATTTTTAAAATTTGTACATTTAGTCACTTTCATTGTACACTCTAGGCATTCCTAGATTATGCCATCTTAGTCTTTATTGTCTATCTTTCTTTCTGATTTTATTTGTGCCCCCAGCCCTCCTCCCTCTATCATTCTCACATTCAGCTTCATTTAGTGTTTTAACATAATTGTATTACCGTTAGAGTTTTTACATTCAGTCCTGTTGCACAGTCTGTGTCCCTTCAGGTCCAATTACCCAGTATCTTACCCTGTTTCTACCTCCTGATGGTCTCTGTTACCAATGAAATTCTCCAAGTTTATTCACTAATGTCAGTTCATATCAGGAGACCATACAGTATTTGTCTTTTTGTTTCTGGCTAATCTCACTCAGCATAATACCCTCAAGGTCCATCCATGTTGTTACATACTTCATAAATTTATTCTGTTTTATGACTGCATTATATTCCATTGTATCGTACCAACATTCTCGACATACCAACATCCTTGACATGGTTACAATCAGTGGCTCACAGTATCATCACATAGTTCTGTATTCATCACCATGATAATTTTTTTGAACGTTTGTATCTCTCCAGCAAAAGAAGAAAAAAAACCCAAAAAACTCATATATGCCATACCTCTTATCACTCCCTTTCATTGACCACTAGTATTTCAATCTATGCAATTAATTTTAACCTTTGTTACCCCTATTATTTGTTTTATCCATTTTTTTTATTCATCTGTCCATATCATAGATAAAAGGAGCATCAGACACAAGGTTTTCACAATCACACAGTCACATTGCAGAAGCTGTATCAATATACAATCATCTTCAAGAAATATGGCTACTGGAATACAGTTCTACAGTTTCAGGCACTTCCCTCTAGCCACTCTTAATACACCATAGACTAAAAAGGGGCTGTCTATATAATGCGTAAGAATATCCTCCAGGATAACCTCTCGACTCTGTTTGAAATCTCTCAGCCACTGACGCTTTATTTTTCTTCTCCCCCGTTATTTATTTATTTTTAATCCATATGTTTTACTCATCTGTCCATAAGGTAGATAAAAGAAGCATCAGACACAAGGTTTTCACAATCACACAGTCACATTGTGAAAGCTTTATCATTATTCAATCATCTTCAAGAAACATGGCTACTGGAACACAGCTCTACAGTTTCAGGCAATTACCTCCAGCCTCTCTATTACACCTTAACTAAAAAGGTGGTGTCTATTCAATGTATAAGCATAACCTCCAGGATAACCTCTCGACTCTTTAGGAATCTCTCAGTCATTGGCACTTTATTGTGTCTCATTTCTCTTGTCCCCCTTTCAGTCAGAAAAGGTTTTCTCAGTCCCTTGATGCTGAGTCCCAGCTCTTTCTAGGATTTCTGTGCCACGTTGCCAGGGAGGTTTACACCCCTCGGAGTCATGTCCCATGTAGAGAGAGGGATGGCAGTGAGTTCACTTGCCGTATTGGCTGAGAGAGAGAAGCCACATCTGAGCAATAAAAGAAGTTCTCTGGGGGTATCTCTTAGGCCTGATTTTAAGTAGGCTTAGCCTATCCGTATGGGGATAAGTTTCATAGGAACAAATCCCAAGCTTGAGGGCCCGGCCTACTGATTTGATTGTCTCCACTGCTTGCGAGAATATCAAGAATTTTCCAAATGGGGGAGTTGAATTTTCCCTCTTTTTCACCATTCCCCCAAGGAGACTTTGTAGATACTTCTTTATTCGCTGTTCACATCACTTTAGAATTTTAGGGGCATCACACTAACCAGGACAAACCTACAAAATCTCATGCCCTGTTCAAGGTACCTTGTATTTATGGTGTTCAATTAAACTGTCCATATAAGTTAAATTAGGAAATGCACTAGTCAAAATATAAATTTTGTACCAAGTAAACATTTCTCAGTGTCTCACGCAGAAATTGATGTTTTAAAATATGAATGGCCATCTATTTTCAACACCCTACAATATCGACATTCCTTTGTTTTTCCTCATTCAGAAACATTTTTTAATTTGTTATATTTAGTCACTATCATTGTACACTCTAGGCATTCCTAGATTATACCATCTCAGTCTTTATTGTCAATCTTCCCTTCTAGTTTCATGTGTGCCCTCAACCCTCCTCCCTCTATCATTCTCACATTCAGCTTCATTCAGTGTACTTAATTATTGTGCTACAGTCAGGTAGTATTGTGCTATACATTTCTGACTTTTTGCAGTTAGTACTGTTACACAGTCTGTATTCCTTCAGCTCCAAATTGTTTCTATCTCCTGATAACCTCTGTTCTTAACTGGAATTCTCCAAGTTCACTCATTAATGCTAGTTCATATCAGTGAGACCATACAGTATTTGTCCTTTTGTTTCTGGCAAATCTCACTCAGCGTAACGTCCTCAGGGTCCATCCACATTGTTACATCTTCATGACTTTATTCTCTCTTACAGGTGCATAACTTTCAAATCTTTTTAAATATTCCCACTTTTTCTTTGCATTTGCCTTATAGTACTGTTAAGACTTATGGTAGTATGTTGAAAAGAAATTTTGGGAGTGGTCATTCATGCCTCTTACATTAGAGGAACGCATTTGGTATTTCCTATTGACTGTCATGATATTTGCTGTAGGAATTTTTGTGACCGCCCTTTATCACACTGAGTTTCCTTTTGTTTCTAGTTTCCTGAGAGTTATAAATGAATTTTAAACTTTAACAAGCGATTTTCCCATATTCATTAAGATGTTAGATGTTTTCTTCCCTTTATTTTGTTAATGTGGTGAGTATGTTGATTTTGTACCTTATTTTTTTTTTTAGTGTTTTATCAGCCTTGCATTTCTGGAGTAAACCCTACTTGGTCATTATATATTAATTTTTTTCTCTTAAATGCAATTTTATTGAGATATATTCATATGCCACTTAATTATCTAAGGTATACAATCATTAGTTCACAGTATTAGAATATAATTGGGCATTCATGATTGCAGTTGATTTTTGAATATTTTCATTATTCCTAAAACAATAAAAAATAAGACTAAAAGCAAAAAAGAATATCCCAGACATTCCATACCCTCTATCTTTCCCCATTATTTATTTAGTTTTCTCTTTATTTTTTACTTATCTGTCTAAATACTGGGTAAAGTGGAGTGTGAGTCACAAGATTTTCACAATCACACATCACACCTTAAAAAGCCATATAGTCGTATACATTCATTTTCAGGAACCTTGGCTATGGGATTACAATTCAGCAGTTTCAGGCGTTTCCCTTTGTCTGCTCTAATACACCAAAAACTGTAAAGGGATATATATATACACATGATATGCACAAAAATAATATCCTGCCTGATCTCTCAACTCTATTTTTTTTTTTAAACATGGGCAGGCACTGGGAGTCGAATCCGGGTCCCTGGCATGGCAGGCAAGAACTCTCCCACTTCATGGCCCATCCTGGACTCAATTTAAAATCTCTCAGCCACTGAAGATGGCTATTTTGTTTCATTTCTATTTCCCCTTTTGATTAAGAAGTCTTTCTTGATCCCAAGTTGTAGGGAGATTTACACTCCTGGTAGTCATGTCTCTTCCTGTAAGGGGGAGGGCAGTGAGTTTACCTGCAGAGGGCTTAAAGAGAGAGGCCACATCTGAGCAACAAAAAAGGTTCTCGTGGGGTAACACTTTTAGGCATAATTATAAGTAAGCTTAGTTTTTTCTTTGCAGGAATACGTTTCATAAAGGCAAGCCCAAGATCAAGGGCTTGGCCTGTTAAATTGATAGTACCCAATGCTTGCAAAAATATCAGGTCTTAAGACAGGTGAAGAAGTTTAATATTTCCACAATTTCCCCAGTCCCTGAAAGGGACTTAGCAAATAGTTTATCTTCTGCCCAGGTTATTCTGGGATGTATCAGGGTATCACATTAACTTGTACAAACCAACAAGATCTCATTCCTTAATTAAGGTTCCCTCTAATTATGATCTTCAAATAAACTGACATACAAGTGAAATTAGTGTGCTACAGAAAATGTAAAATTTGCACCAAATAAAACATCTCTTCCTTTGGTTTAATACAGAAGTTGAAGTTTTAAAATACAGTTAGTATCATCCTTTACCCTGTGTTCTTATTTACCTTAGACCTATCCAGATGAGCTTCATTATATCTCTAAATGAAGTCTGATCTCTTTTTCAGCTTTTTAAATAATTGCTGTATGCGGTAATGCTGGCTTTTATTAGCTGCAGAACTCTAGCTCTGAGTGTCAGGTGTCACACAGATGCCTGAAGTTCCAAGGGACTACCAGGTTATACACAAAGAGCTCAGCATTTCAGAATTTAGAAATAATATTTACCACTTTGCAATAGATGTGTGTTCTAGTTTGCTAGCTGCCAGAATGCAATATACCAGAAACAGAATGGTTTTCAAAGGGGGAAATTCAATCAGTTGCTAGTTTACAGTTCCAAGGCTGAGAAAATGTCCAATTAAAACAAGTCTGTAGAAATGTCCAATCTCAGGCATCCAGGGGAAGATACCTTGGTTCAAGAAGGCCAGTGAAGTTCAGGATTTCTCTCTCAAGTGAGAGAGAAGGTACATGGCGAACACAGTCAAAATTTCTCTCTCATCTGGAAAGGCACATGATGAACACAGTCAGGGTTCCTCTGGAAGGGCACATGACGAACTAGCTTCTTCTCTTTTTTTTTTAACATGGACAGGCACCAGGAATCGAACCTGGGTCCTCTGGCATGGCAGGCAAGCATTCTTGTCTGCTGAGCCACCATGGCCTGCCCAGCTTCTTCTCTTGGCTTCCTGTTTCATGAAGCTCCCCGGGAGGCATTTGCCTTCATCTCCAAAGGTCGCTGGCTGGTGGACTCTGCTTCTCCTGGCTGTGTCATTCTGCTCTGCTCTATCTCTGAATCTCCTTTCTCCAAAATGTTTCCTTTTTTATAGGACTCCAGAAACTAATCAAGACCCCACCCAAATGGGTGGAGACACGCCTCCAGCTAATCCAATTTAACAACCACTCTTGATTAAATCTCCAGGGAGATGGTCTAATTACACTTTCAAGCATTCAATACTGAATAGGGATTAAAAGAAACAGCTGCCTTTACAAAATGGGATTCGGACTAAAACATGACTTTTCAAGGATACATACATCCTTTTAAACAAGCACAATGTGATAGGACTAATAGATTTGAGTTTATACTCAGGAACCTTTACAATAAGCCTTTCCCTGATAATCTGTGTTCTGAAATTCAATTTTCAGAGTTTGCACATTATAAAAAAATTAGTCCATATTATTGAGCTATTATAATATCTGTCTTTTCATTTTTGGCTTATTTCACTCAACATGCAGTCATCAAGATTCATTCACCTAGTAGTTAGCATGCCTTATATTAGGCTTTTTAATGTCAGACTCAATTTAGCAATATTTTGTTGAGAATTTTTATACTTGAATTAATGAAGGATATTTGTTTGGAATTTTATTTCTGATACTGTGGTATTAGGGTTATGCTGTCTTACAGAACAAGTTGGGAAGTGTTCTGTTCTGTATTTTCTGAATTTGTGTCAGATTTCTATTTTCTTTCGTTATGTATTTGATAGAATTCATTAGTGAACCCTGCTTGGCCAGGAGTTTTCTTTGGTAACAGATTTCAAATAAAAAATTCAACCTTTCTGTTTTAAATTTCACTGATCTTTCATCTCTTCTTTATTTCCTGATACTTTTGGTTTAATTTGTTTAGCTTGAATCAGTGGTTGGCAGTCTAAGACCCAGCACCTGTTTTATATGGCTTGTGAACTGATTTTTAGTTTTAAATTATTGAAAAAAAAAACAGTATTTTGGGACATCTGAAAATATGAAGTTTACATTTCAATGCCCATAAATCATCCAGTGCCGAGGTGATGGAACACAGTCATGCTCATTCATTTATGTTTTGCTTGTCTTCTTTTGTGCTGTGGCAGAGTTGAGTGGTTGCAGCAGAGACTGTATGGACTGTAAAGCTTAAAATTTTTACTATATGATCTTTTTCAGAAAAAGTTTTTGACCCCTGACATAATTTATTTTATACCTCTTTAGTATCTGTATCTATATATCCCTTTCTCTTTCTTGATCTCTGTCTCTCTGTATCTGTATCTATAAATTTGCCTCTTGAACACTAAGTGCATTCCAGAAGTTTTGATAGTTTGTGTTGACGTTCGTTATTGGATTCTAATTTGATTCTATTGTCAAAGAATATATGATTTAAAACCTTTGAAATTTAGCAAATAGCTTTATGGTGCAGCATTTGGACTCTTGATTAATGTTTCATGTACAGTTTAAAGAATGTATATATTGTACAGTTGTTTGATGTCGTTTTCTGTAAAATTTATCAAGGAAGGTTAATAGTATTGTTCCATTCTTTTGTGTTTTTACTGATTTTTATTTTTTAGTTATATTTGCTCTTATTGTTTACTTAGAAAAGTGGGTTCAGAACTTCTTCTGTAGGTGTGGATGTGTTTTTCCTTTTAGTTCTGTCAGTTTTTGTGCTTCTGTTTTGAAGCTGTATGTACATTTGGAATTGATATATCTTCCTCATGAGCTGAGTCCATAAATTTGTACAGTGTCTCTCTTTATCTCTGTTAATGCTCCTTGTTTTAAAGTCTACTTTGATATTAACCAGACTGTCTTTTTTCTTGATAAGTATTTGTGTGGTATGGTAGTTTGAAACTGTTATGTATCCCCAGAAAAGGCCATGTTATTTTAATTCATTCGTATGGGTATAGACCTGTTGAAGGTGAATCTTTTGATTAGGTTATTTTGATGAGATGTGATCTGCCTCATTCGGGGTGGGTTTAAATCTGCTTATTAGAGTCCTTTATAAGAGGATGAAACATGTAGAGAAGCTAGATTTGAAATTAAGAGAGGACACACAGAAGCCTAGGGAGTTCAGAGAAAAGCCCTGGAGAAGGTAGAAGACAACCCACAGAAAACAGAAATTCACTAAAACCAGAAACCGCAAGCAGTGAAACCTGGGAGAGAAGGACCAATTGACTCCAGCCATGTGCCTTCCCATGTGACCGAGGTGTCTTGGGTGCTTTTCTGTCTTCAGAGTCTAGGTATCATCCTATTGATTGCTTGAATTGGAAATCTTCACGGCCTAAGAACTTTAAATCTTAAGGTAATAAATCCCCATTGTAAAAGCCAACCCATTTCTGGTATAATGCATTTTGTCAGCTTTAGCAGACTGAAACACTTGGTTTATCTTTTTTTCTTCCTTTTAATTTCAATTTATTTGTGTCCTTAGATTTAAAATGCAGTTCTTTTTTTTTTTAAACTTTTTTTATTAATTAAAAAAATTAATGAACAAAACATTTAAATATCATTCCATTCTACATATACAATCAGTAATTCTTAATGTCATCACATAGTTGCATATTCATCATTTCTTAGTATATATATATATATTTTTTTTTTACATGGGCAGGCACTGGGAATCGAACCTGGTTCCTCGGGCATGGTAGGCAAGCACTCTTACCTGCTGAGCCACCGTGGCCCGCCCTCTTAGTACATTTGTATTGATTTAGAAAAAGAAATAAAAACACAACAGAAAAAGAAATAAAATGATAATAGAGAAAAAAAAGACTATACATACCATACCCGTTAACCCCTTGCTTTCATTTACCACTATTTCAAACTGAATTTATTTTAACATTTGTTCCCCCTATTATTTATTTTTATTCCATATGTTCTACTCTTCTGTTGATATAGTAGCTAAAAGGAGCATCAGACACAAGGTTTTCACGTTCACAGAGTCTCATTGTGAAAGCTATATTGTAGTTCAATCATCATCAAGAAACATGGCTACTGGAACACAGCACTACATTTTCAGGCAATTCCCTCCAACCTCTCCACTACATCCTAAACAACAAGGTGATATCTACTTAATGCTTAAGAATAACCTCCAGGATAACCTCTTGACTCTGTTTGGAAACTCTCAGCCGTTGACACTTTGTCTCATTTTACTCTTCCCCCTTTTGGTTGAGAAGTTTCTCTCAATCCCTTGATGTTAATTCTCAGCTCATTCTAGGGTTTTTCTCAGTCCCTTGATGCTGAGTCTCAGCTCATTCCAGGATCTCTGTCCCATGTTGCCAGGAAGGTCAACACCCCTGGGAGTCATGTCCCACGCAGAGAGGGTGAGGGTGGTGAGACTGCTCGTCGTGTTGGCTGGAGAGAGGGGCCATATCTGATCAACAAA
Source organism: Tamandua tetradactyla (assembly GCF_023851605.1). Classification (NCBI taxonomy): domain Eukaryota; kingdom Metazoa; phylum Chordata; class Mammalia; order Pilosa; family Myrmecophagidae; genus Tamandua; species Tamandua tetradactyla. Next base: position 55,371,986 of record NC_135340.1, read on the forward strand.
AGAGGCTCTCTTGGGGGTGACTCTTAGGCCTAAATTTTAAGTAGACTTGACCTATCCTTTGTGGGGTTAAGTTTCATGTGAACAAACCCCAAGACTGGGGGCTCAGCCTATAGCTTTGGTTGTCCACACTAAAATGCAGTTCTTTTAAACAGCTTGGCATTGGGCCTTGCTTCTTATCCATTGTTAATAACCTCTGAGTTTTATTTGGACTGTTTTCTCCATTAACATTTAGTATTTTTTTTTTTGTATGCTGTATGGTGTGGGTCACAGTTCATTCTTCTTCCATGAAGAATGCTGTTATTGCAGCACCGTTCATAAACATTTAGTTTTGTTATCAGTGTAGCTATGTTTTAGTATGTCATCTTGCTGTCTTCTGTTTATCTTACCTGCTGTTTATCTTTTACTGTTTTCATTAGGATGTAGTCTTTCAAATGTCATTCATATTCCCTAATGGCTTTTTCTTTATAATTCAAAAGTTTTAAGTTTACAGACTAATCATGCATAAAATACAGGATTCTCATATACTGTCCTATTATTAACACCTCCATTGATATGGTACATGTATTACAACTGATGAAAACACATTTTTACAGTTGTAGTATTAACTATATCCATGGTTTAACTTAGCATTAATACTAACTGTATTGTGCAGTTCCATGGAGTTAAAAATTTTTTTTTATTCTAATATATACGCAAACTAAAATTTGCCAGTTTAACCACATTCACATATATAATTCAGTGCTGTTAATTACATTTCCAGTGTTGTGATACATTAACAAAACTTTTCCATTTCATCCCAAATACATTTAAAGCTTTAACTCCCTATTCACTACTCTGACCGTGTTCACTGGTAGCTATATTCTAAAGTCTGGCTCTGTGAGTTTGGTTATTGTAATTATTTCACCTTAGTGAGATCATACAACATTTGTGCTTTTGAGTCTTGCTTATTTCACTTCACATGATGTCTTTAAGGCTTATCTATGTTGTTACATGTGTCAGAATTCCACTCCTTTTTGTGGCTGAATAATATTCCATTGTGTGTATATACAAGATTATGTTTATCCATTCATTGGTTGATGGAAACTTGGGTTGCTTCCATCTTTGGACAATTGTGAATAATGCTGTTGTCCACATAGATGGCCAGTTATCCGTCTGAGTCCCTGCTTTCAATTCTTTTGTGTATTACCTAGAAATAGGAATGCCAGGTCGTGGTAATACTATACTTAGCTTTCTGAGAAACCACCAAACTGTCTTCCATGATGGCTTCATCATTTTACATTGCCACTCATTGCACCAGCAGTGAATGAGAGTTCCTATTTCTCTACATCCTCTCTAACACATGCGGTTTTCTGCTTTTTTAGATAGTAGCCATCCTGGGGATTGTAAAATAGTATCTCATTGTGGTTTTGATTTGCATTTCCCTAGTGGCTAATAATGTTGAGAATCTTTTCATATACTTTTTGGCCATTTGTTTGTTTTCTTTGGAGGTGTCTACCCATCTCCAAATGATAATGTCTATTCAAGTCTTACCATTTATTAACAGAGTTGTCTTTTTGTTCTTAAGTTGAAGAATTTCTTTATTCTGGATATTAATCCTTTACTGATAGGTGGTTTCCAAATTTTTTTCCCATTGTGTAGGTTGTTTTGTTTTTGTATCTAATGTGAGGTAGGGATCCATCTTCGTTCTTTTGCAAATGGAGATCCAGTTTTCCCAGTACCATTTATTGAAGAGATATTCTTCCCCATTTGAGAAGTCTTGCCCCCTTGTCAAAAATCAGTTGGCCGTATATGTGAGGATTGATTTTCTGAGCTCTCAGTTCGGTTCCATTGGTCTGTATGTCTCCCTTTGTGCCAGTAGCGTGCTCAATTACTTATGGTGACTTTGTAGTAAGTTTTAGGATCAGGAAGTGTGAGTCCTCCACCTTAATTCTTCTTTTTCAGAATGACTTTAGCTATTCAGGGCCTGTTAGTCATCCATACAAATTTGACCCTTGGCTTTTCCTTTTTTTTACAAAGTAGCCTATTGGAATTTTTGTGAGATTGGGTTGAATCTGTAATCGTTTTTGATAGAAGTGACATCTTTTTTTGTGGTTGCTTGGGTTTGCCCTTATTGGCACCTTTGACATTTGGTTTGTCCATAATTCCCAGCCAGAACAGGGCCAGGGCCTCAGGCAGGGAGAGCCGTCTTTTTCAGAAGTCTGTTAGCAGCTGTGCAGAAAAGCAACTTGTCGGAGTGCAGTTTCCCAGTCTTCTCAGCAGATGGCGCTCTTGGGCCACCTATTCCCCACAACCCTGCCTCTCCTTGACAGCAACAGCCCGCTGGGTAGGGACCCATCCAGGCAGCAATCCAGTCAAGGCTGCAGACCTTCATGTGCCCTGGAAGCTGCTAGCTCTGGGGTGGGGGTGGGTGTTATGTAGCTCTGCTGAGACCCTGCTTGTGGGTACAAGGGATCTGGTGATTCCCAGGCTCCTGTGTGCAAAGACCTCAGTCTGCGGGACTGAGAGGTTCAACTTCCTTGGCCAGCAACCAGCCCAGGAGTGCACTGATTTTCACTGGCCAACAAGACCCAGGCTGGTGTGTACCAGTGGGCCTCAGGGGTGGGGGAAGTATACCTCACTCCCTCCTTGCCTCCCCTCTCTGCCCAAGCAGTGAGTACTTTAGGCCTTGTGGAGAAAGGATGGAGACAATTGGACCTAGAGTGTGTCTTTTGCCGTCCCATTGTCAGATTGGCACTGCCCTGTGTCCCCCTCTCCTGAGGTCAGGGCCCCCCTGATCCCCCCAAGCCAGGCACCTGTTATGGCCTGCCTTAGGGATGGGGGGTAGACACCACAGCAGAGGTGTCTATGTGTGGATAAAATGAGTCTGCTGGCTTCTGGGTTGCCACATGGGAATTCAAGGCTGCAAGGTTCAGAGAGAGACCTCACCAGCTGATAGTCAAAGTGGAAGTGTGCTTTTTGTTCCTCAGCTGCTCAGTCCAGATGGCAGGCAGTAGTGGACTCCAGGAATGGTTGCAGTTGAGTGCACTCACTCCAACTTTCCGGTCATAATATTTCTGCTTTTTCATCCCAGGTCTTCCCTATATATTACGGAGTTCCTTCTCTGGTCACCTGAGCCTTAAAACTACTGTCACAGTTTTCTGCCTTTTCACTAGTTGTTCCATGGTGGAGGAGTGAGCCCTACCTATCTAATTTGTGATCTTCACTCTTTTTTTTTTTTATCTGTTCGATTTCTTTGCAGTAAGACAGACACCACAATCTGTACAATGCTGGACTGGACACTGTGGTGATTAGAGGCCAGGGAGGCCAGGGCAAGACATCTGAGCTGGGTTATGAATGTCCAGGACAGAACCCTCCAGAAGACTCTTCCCTTACTCCATGGGACAGAAATAAAAGTTACATCACCATTGATTACAATTAGAGGGGACGGCAAGCTGGGGTCTCGGCACCAGGTCAGTGTTAGCACAGAGGTTTGGACTGGTCAAGCGCAACAAAGTGCTGAACGTGCCTGCCAGCACCTTCAGTGCAGGGCAAGGCAGATCGCTGGCCAGGGAAGGAGACAGGCCTTTCTTCTCCAGGGGCTTGACTCCTTTCTGAGGACCTCTTTCTGTACTGCCAGGCCAGAGGAGGCCAAGGACTGGCCCTAGTACAAAGAGCCCTGGCCAGGAAGGACCCCATTCACTGAGGCCATGCCTGCCCCAGCTGTTCCTTCTCACCTTCTGCTCTAGGCTGGTTGGTGCAGCGCTGCCAGGATGCTTTCTGATGCCTGTGGGGCTACAGGGCCATACTAGGAGTGACCCTGTCCCCGTAGCTGCTTTGGAAGGCAGAGAGGCCACAAAGGGCTCTGGTGGATAAGAGTAGAAGACGCCAGAAGCCCATGGTGGATGCATGTGGTATGCTACAAGCACATTTTCCAGCACTGAAGCAGCTTCTCCCGTCACTGCCTGGTGTCCCACCCCAAAGGCCAGGCAACTGCAATGTCACACTCTGCCACCTTGTTTATGTATCTCGTTGATACATAAAGTTCATGGAAGGACTTGGGAGGCTGCGGAGGGCTAGGTCAGCCTTGGGAACCTGGGATTCAGTGGAATGGTACTGTCCATGATCCACTAAGCAATTGAAATCCCTCCAGGACGGAAGGAGGCCAGCAGGGGGAGGCTGCTGGAGGAATCTGCTTCTCAGCTGAGGCACGGGAAACCACCTGTTATCTGACTCCTTGTGCTGGGAAGCTGAACCCCAGAATGCTGTGCTGGGGTGAAGAGCCTCCCCCAACACAAACTTCCACATGCCAGTCCCCTGTGGAGGAGCAGGGCCTGTCAGCTGAATTCCAAGCTTCTGGACTGGCATTTCTGTTATCTCATGTTTTTTTTAGTTGACAAAACATAACAACATACAAACACAATCATTCTTAACATATGAATATTTCATTCTTGGTATATAATCAGTGACTCACAATATCATCACATAGTTGTATATTCATCACCATGATAATTTCTTAGAACATTTGCATCACTCCAGAAAAAGAAATGAAAAAGAAAAAACTCATACATACCATACCCCTACCCCTTGCTCTCATTGACTGCTAATAATTTCCATCTCCCCAATATATTTTAACCTTTGTTTACCTTATTTATTTCCTATACCCATTACCACTCCCTTTCATTGATCACTAGATTTCAGCCTACTCAATCTATTTTAACGTTTGTTCCCCCTATTATTTATCTTTAATCCATATTTTTTACTCATTTGTCTATACCATAGATAAAAGCATGAGACACAAGGTTTTCATAATCACACAGTCATTGCGAAAGCTATATCATTATGCATGCATCTTCAAGAAACGTGGCTACTGGAACACAGCTCTACAGTTTCAGGCACTTCCCTCTAGCTTCTCTAATACACCTTTAACTGAAAAGGGGATATCTATATAATGTATAAGAAGAACCTCCAGAAAAGAAAAGATAATAACCTCCAAGATAACCTCTTGATTCTGTTTGAAATCTGTCAGCCTCTGCCACTGCCACTTTATTTTGACTCGTCTCTCTTCCCCCTTTCGGTCAATCCCTTGGTATTAAGTCCCAGCTCATTCTAGTCATGTTGTCTTAAGGTCCTATGTCTTTAAAGTCATGTCTGTCTGTAACACTTGGGTCTCAGCAGAAAGTTCATTCTAGCTTTGGAACGAACTGCAGGGAATGGGCAGAAAGTGGAAGAGGCCAGGTGAGGGAAGTGGGAATGAAGCCCTTTCCTACCCCCTTGGCTCCCAGAGTGGTGGAAGAAAGGGACGACAGTGGATGCAGCCACACCCCAACCGGCCCATGAGTGATGCTGGAACGGACAATGACTGTTCATGGAAGGTGGGACCCGGGCACCATAGCAGGGGCTGAAGTTTCAAGGAGCAGAAGGGCCAGAAGAACCTGTCACATACCGGGTGTGCTCTGGGCCTGTTGCTTGGGTGGTAGAGGTCAGACAGGCAGGAAGGCAGCTCTGCAGAGTGCTGAGTTTTGGGCTGTGGTGCAGCTGGCCGGCTGGCCAGCCAGCCTCACATGGTCTGGCTGTACTTAATACCACCCTTGACGGAGATACTTGACTACTACAAGAAGCTGCAGAGTAGGTTGTGGGCCTCACAGTAGATCCTCTGTGGAACCAAGCACTGCTCAAGTGGGATGTAGCACAGGCTCAGGTGGGCTAGTACTGAGCCCAGGTGCTGGATAGTCCAGGATGGTCATGATGGGTGGCTGCTGTTGAGGTAGAGAACATAGGTGAAGGACTTCCAGGCCAAGATGGCAGCTTAGCAATGTGTGCGTTTTAGTTCGTCCTCCAGAACAACTAGTAAATAACCAGAAACAATACAGAACAGCTCCTGGGGCCACGTCAGTGACCGGACACACAGCATACCCCAGTCTGGACCAGCTGGACCAGCTGCTAGCCCCCCCAGAACCGTGAGTCCCCCAAGCTGTGGCGGCCAGTGCCCCTCCCCCATGGCTGCTTTCCCAGAGGGGAAAGGAAACAGACTTTACCAGCAACTGGGGCTGAGCCCAATCAAACACCAGTTGTGGAATTAATTAACAAGTTCTGACTACTAAAAATAGGCCCCCAGCTCAGGTGAACCTGGTGAAAGCAGAGGTCGCTCATTTTTGCCCCAGCACCAAGGGGGCAAGGCTGACGGAAAAAGGAAAAAAAGAGAAGGAAACAGAGGTCTTTGTGGCTGTGTTTCTACAAAGGCTTGACTGCCTTGGATACAGCGGCAGGGCTCCTCAGGCTGCAACTGCCCAGGCATAGGCAGAAACAAACTCATTTGAAGTTTGAGGGGTGGGGTGAAGCCCAACTCAGTGGAATCCCTCTCTCAAGGAATTCAGACACCAGGACTTGGTAATTTGAAGCCATTAAAACCAGCCTACAATCTCTCCTCTGTCTCCACCACACCCCCAGCCAAAGTTAAAGGTACCTCATCATCTTATGCTGGTGGGACCTGCAGTCAGACAAGCACCACATACTGGGTGGGATAAAAAAAACAGAGTCCAGAGACTTCACAGGAAAGTCTGTCAACCTGCTGGGTCTCACCCTCAGGAAAACCGACGCAGGTGACTCTTTCCTTCTCATAGGAGGCCAGTTTGGTCTGGAAAAATCCAGCTGGGGTCTATAATACCTATGTAGACCCTCCTCAGGGTGGAGGGAAAAGGCACCATACAACAGGGCAAGAAACAAGAAAACAAGAACCGAAAAATTATCCTATGTTAAACAAACCTAAGCTAGAGGTCCAGAAAAAGCTGAACTGAATGTCAAAGAACAAATAGACAAAAAAATTCATCCAGCAAGAAAACCCTAGGTAAAAGAAGTAAAGCAGTCTCCAGAATAAACTAATTAAGGTAATTAAATGCCTAGATGCCAGCAAAAAAATAACAAATCACACTAGGAAAATTGAAGATATGGCCCAGTCAAAGGAACAAACGAACGGTTCAAATGAGATACAGGAGCTGAAACATTTAATTCAGAATATACGAACAGACATGGAAAACCTCATCAAAAACCAAATGAATGAATTGAGGGAGGATATAAAGAAGGCAAGGAATGAACAAAAAGAAGAAATCGAAAGTCTGAAAAAACAAATCACAGAACTTAAGGGAATGAAAGACACAGTAGAAGAGATGAAAAAAACAATGGAAACCTACAATGGTAGATTTCGAGAGACAGAACATAGGATTTCTGAACTGGAGGATGGAAAATCTAAAATCTGGCAAGAAAAAGAAAATATAGGGAAAAAATGGAAAAATATGAGCAGGAATTCAGGGAATTGAAGGACAATATGAAGCGCATGAATATATGTGTTGTGGGTGTCCCAGAAGGAGAAGAGAAGGGAAAAGGAGGAGAAAAACTAATGGAGGAAATTATCACTGAAAATTTCCCAACTCTTATGAAGGAGAACATAGGTGAAGCCGTCTTTAAGGATGCCTTGGATGGAATAATAGGGGAGGTAGTGATGCTGCTTAAATTTCTGTTCTTATAGAAGTTGATGGCTGGATTGTTGGTGAGGATGTGCAGGTAAATAATTTTGCAGTGGTCCTGGACGGTCGTTGACATGTGATCTTTTAAGCTTTCAAGTAAAAGGGAACCTGAGTCATGCTTTCGGAATTCTTTCACTTCTTTCAGGTTTAGGATGTATGCAACTTGAGTGTCAGCAGAGAAACTGGAGGCTAAAATGTCTCTGTCCTCTTTTATCTCAGCTACTGTCATTCCATAATGACACCTCTGTAAGTTGCAGCAAGGTAGAAGAACTTTTTGGACGTGATATCATGATACCATGAGCCTGGGTACTTGTTGGAGAACCAGTTGCCGCAGAACTGCTTCACAGTGTCTATGTCATCGTGGCTGAGGAGACGCAGGCTGACCTCGCTGAGGGCACAGGAGGGTACCACAGTGTTACTGGCATCAGCTCACATGTCCTTAGCTTGAATTTTGGACCTCTATTGTTCTTCTTTCTTTCTTTCTTTCTTTTTTTTTTTTTTTTACTTTTGAAGCCTCTATTGAATTTTTTTTTAATCGACAAACCAAAATATACAAACACGAACATTCTTAACATACAAACATTCCATACATGGTGTATAATCAGTGGCTAATAGTATCATCACGTAGTGCATATTGAATATTTTAAATTCTCTATTTCTCTTATCTCTTTTCTCTCGTTTCCTTCCTTCTGCAAACTTTGAGTTTATTTTGCTCTTGTTTTTCCATTTCCCAGTTTTGAGGTTAGGTCTCTGATTTGAAATCTTTATTTTTTTAATGTAAACATTTAGAGCTATGAATTTCCCTCTTAGTCCTGCCTTTGCTGCATCTGGTAAGTTTTGATACATTGTATTTTTATTTTGATAGTCCTCAAGGTATTTCCTAATTTCCTTTGTGATTTCCTTTTTAATTTAACCCTTTGGTTAGGAGTGCATTGTTTAATTTCCACCTATTTGTAAATTTTCCATTACTCCCTCTGTTACTGATTTCTTGCTGCATTCTTTTGTGGTCAGAGAAGATACATTGTATTATTTCAATATTGTTTAATTTATTGAGACTTATTTTGTGATCTAAGATATAATCTGTCCAGGATTATATCCATGTTCACTCAAGAAGTATGTGTATTCTGATGTTGTTGGGTGAAATGTTCTATAGATGTGTGTGTTAGATCTAGTTGGTGTAGAGTATCATTCAGGTCTTGTACTTTCTTATTGTTCTTTTGTCTAGATGTTCTATCCATTATTGAAAGTGATGTATTAAAGTTTCCTACTGTTAATTTAAAACCATCTTTTTTACCCTTCAAATCTGTCAGTATTTGCTTCAGATGTTTTGGGGCTCCTCTGTTAGGTGGATATATATTTATAATTTTTGCATCTTTTTTAATTGACTGCTTTGTTAGTATATAATGTTCCTCTTTGTACCTTGTAAGCGTTTTTGACTTAAAATGTATTTTATCTATTAACATAGCTACCCCAGCCCTCTTTCAGTTACTCCTTGCATTTTTTCCATCCTTTAACTTTTAGTCTACTTATATCGTTGAATTTAAGGTTGGTCTCTTGTAGACAGCATATAGTTGGTCTTGCTCTTTTATTGATTCTGCCATTCTCTTCCTTTTGACTGGAGAGTTTAACCCATTTACATTTAAATGGATTAAACTGTCACTACTGATAATGCAGGAGTTTCTGCCATTTTGCTCTTGAGGCTTTTGTAAGTCTTACATTGTTTTTGTCCATTAATTCTTCTGATAATGCCTACTTCATATTTATTTGATATTTCGTATTGTACCTTATTGAGTCCCCTCTCATTTCTATCGCAATATATTTTTTATATATTTCCCTTGCGGTAACCTTGGAACAAAGAATGTTAAAGTTTTAACATCCTGAATATGAGACAATCACATTTGATTTCATTAGCATACACGTACATTCTTCCTATATCCCTTTATTACCCCCACCTTTTTTTGTACTTTTTACAAGTTATATCTTCACATACTGTATGTCCAAAACCATAGATTTATCATTACTTTTTATACATTTGCATATTAGCACCTGTAGAAAGTAAGTGGCATTACGTATCTCAAAATCTAATAGTACTGACATTTGACAATTACCCAAATGGTTACCTTTATCTGAGGTCTTTATGTCACATTAAATCACTGCCTCGTGTTCTTTCCTTGCAGTCTGAAGATCTCCCTTTAGCATTGTGTGTAGGGCAAGTTTAGGGCAAGTCTAGTAGGGATAAACTCTCTCTTAGCTTTTGTTTATCTGGGAATGCCATCTCTCCCTCATTTTGAAAGGAAGTCTTGCCAGATATAAGATTCTTAGATGGCAGTTGTTTTCTTTCAGCATTTTAAGCATTTCAACCCACTGCCTTCTTGTTTCCATTGTTTGTGGTGAGAAATCAATACCTAATCTAATTGTGACTCCCTTGTACATAATATGTTGCTTTTCTCTTGCAGCTTTCAGAATTTTTTCCATATTGTTTACATTTGACAGTTTGATCGATATGTGATGGGGCCTATTTTTCTTCAAGTTTATCCTGTTTGGTATTCTTTGGGCTCCTTGTATGAATGTATATATATCTTTTGCTAAGTTTTGGAAGTTTCCATCATTATTTCTTTGAATATTCCTTCTGCCTCTTTCTTTCTTTTCCTTCAGGGACTCCCATAATGCATATATTTGTATGCTTGATGGTGTTCAGAGGTCCCTTAGGCCATTTTTGCTTTTTTAGATTCTTTTTTCTTTCTGCTTTTCTGCCTGACTCCTTTCAGTTGTCTTTGAGTTTTGACTCTTCTGCCAGCTCCAGTCTGTTCTTGAAACCCTCCTGATAGGCTTTAATTTCAGTTATTGTGGTCTTCAGTTCCAGTAGATGGGTTCTTTTAAAAAATTTCTCTATTGAGTTTCTCATATTATTCATTCATTGTTTCCCTGATATCCTTTAGTTCTTTCTCTGTACTTTTCTTCATCTCCTTGAGCATATTGAAGTCATTTTTTTGTGTGTCTGATGTGTTCACAGTCTGGTATTTTTCATTGGTGTTTTCTGCAGTTTTATCGTGTTCTTTGGATGGGCCATCATTTCCTGTTTCTTTGTTTTGTCATCTTTTGTTGCATAGTGTACATTTTAATATTATAAAATGTTAACTCTAGGACTTAACATTAAACATTTAAACTTTTCTATAAATGTCTGTAATTTGTAGCCAGCTGGTGAGATGACAGAGGTTTTCTTGAGCCCTAGCCCTCTGTTCTAGTTTGAAAGCTGTTGGAATGCATTGTACCAGAAACGGAATGGCTTTTAAAAAGGGAAATGTATTAAATTGCAAGTTTATAGTTCTAAGGCCAAATGAAAATGTCCAAATTACGGCAAGCCTATGAAAATGTCCAACTTAAGGGACCAACAAGAGGTTACCTTCACTCAGGAAAGGCCAATGAAGTTCGGAGTTTCTCTCAGCTGAAAGGACGCATGGCAAAGTCTGCTAGCTTTCTCTCCCAGCTTCTTGTTTCCTGAAGCTCCCCTAGGGGCGTTTCCCTCCTTCATCTTCAAGTATCTCTGGCTGTGTGGGCTCTGATGCTTTTACCAAAATAGTTCTCTCTTAAAGGCCTCCAGTAAGCAACCCTACTTTGAATGAGTGGAGCCCCCTCTCCATGGAAACCATCTAATCAGAAGTTACTACCCACAGTTGGATGGGTCATATCTCCATGGAAACAATCAAAAAGCTGCTACCCAGCAATACTGAGTAAGGATTAAAGAACTTGGCTTTTCTGGGGTACATAACAGACTTAAACTGACACACCCTCCCATCAAGAAAGTCCACTGTTTTGTTTTGGAAGCTGCCAGATGTGATATTTCAGAAATAGAATGGCTTTTAAAAAGGGAAATTTAAGAAGTTACAAGTTTACAATTCTAAGCCCATAAAAAATGTCCAAACTAAGGCATCCAGGGAAAGATACCTTAATTCAAGGAAGACTGATGGGTCAGGAACACCTCTATCTGCTGGGTAATCATGTGGCTGGCATTTGCTGGTCCCTTGCTCCTTGGCTCTATTGCTTTCAGCCTCTGTTCCTGAGTTCCTCACTTTGCTTCTCTGGGGCTGGCTTTTATGACTTGGCTTCCTTTGGCTCTTTCCCGGTTCTGGCTTGCATAACATTTCATGGCAATGCTGGGCTCCAAGCATCTCCAAACATCTGTGCCTGTTTTCCAAGTCTCACATAATGTGTCAGGTCTGCTTTGAAGTTTCTGTCTGCTCTGTCGTTTCTGACTCTCTCCAAAATGTTTGGATTCTAAACATTTCCAACATTCCAAAATGTTAAAGGATTCCAGTAAACTAATTAATACCCATGTGAAGTGGGTAGAGTCATATTTCCATCTAATCATAGGTCACACCCACAATTGGGCACAGCACATCTCTGTGGAGATAATCTAATCAGAAGTTCCCAACCTACATTATTGAATCAGGATCAAAAGAAATGGCTGCCACCACAAGATTAGATTGGGAGTAAAACATGACTTCTCTGGGGTACACAGTAGGTTCAAACCAGCACATCCACCCAAACTGAATGCAAAGTACAGGTTCTTCCCTGTCTTTTGGAGGCCTTTGTTTTACTAGCCTCTTCTCTCTGCTCTTTCCCGGATGCTTTTCATTTTGTTCTTCTAGACTCCAGAGTTTTGAAATAATTGATTCAGATGGTTCCTGCCTGTTTAATAGTTGTTCTAATGTAGGGACTGATTCCTGGAGCTTCCTACTCTGCCATCTTCCATAGTTATCTCCTCTCTTGGCTTTTTAATTATACTTCTTTGTATGTTCTTTACTGATTGGGGGAAAAAAGATCCTGGTGTCTAGCTTTTCTAGTTCTAATTGGAGAGTTTGCAAGAAGCTATTGACTGTTACCTGAAATGGAAACTTGCATTGTCTACTTTTTTTTGCAGGGGTGAGGGGGGGGTTACTGATAAGATTAAAATTTTAAATTGGTTGTGTGCTTTTTCAATGATAGAATTTGAAATGAGTAAAAGAAATTTGCCAACAGTTCAGCTTCCTTCCATATTACTTGTTAGTATATATATGTTGTAGATGTGTATATATTTTTTAAAACCACTTCTGATTCTGCTTCTCTATATTGCTAACATTTGAATTTGTGTGGCTAGTTTGGGGGAAAAAATTAGAAGTGAAGAGAGAAGAGTTTTGGAATTTCCATATCAGAGAATTCTAATTCCAGCTGTACTATTATATGTGTAAACTTAGTTAACTTAATTCTTCTACCATGTTTTCAAAATACATTGGTATTTTATCTTCTTCAGTGGCTAATTGGGAGAAATGAGGAACTAAGATGATTATAATTTTTTTAATGCATGTTAATGGGTCATATTCAGCCATCCTATCCTATCCTTTCTTTGGCTTTGAAACCATTAATAGTGCAGTATACATTGAAAGTGAGTTTTTCAATTTTAAAGGTGAGAAATCATTACCTGACAACAATGTTATGAATATACTAAAAATTACTGAACTGTACACCTTAAAATAAATGGTTTCAATATGAGGATTTTTATTAGTGGATTTTTATCTCAATTAAAACAAAAAATCATCTGCCAGCTTGAAAGGTCCTTCCTGATTTTGTTAAAATTCTTAATTGTGATGGACATTTGTTAGCTTTTATTGTCATTTTATCAGTGTGTTCTAGAGTTTGGTTTTGAATCATTGCCATCTGACTTTCAATACTGAGTTCATTGAAAAATGCCGTTAGGAAAACAAGTGTTACAAAGTATCCTGTTTTTTTAATTTAAATGATAAAAATGTCACTTGTCCAAACCTTATTCTTTGAGTTATTTTGTGTGTATTTTTTCAGAAATTGAAGAAAATGTTAAAGTGTGATGCAAATGTGCTGCTTTTGAGAAATGTGTTAGGTTTGAGGAATGGCTCATTAAATCTGATGAGTCACTTGGTTTCCGACAATGTCTTTTATTTTTTTCTTCTCTAGTCTTAATTATAGATAGTTTTATCTCCACCCCTTCCCTGTCTCTCCAGTCTTGTTGCCAACAGTTTCGAAGATGGTTCACATGTAGCCTCATCATTAGACCCAAATGGACACTTCGATGTTGTCATTAAAGAGGAACCTCTAGATGATTATGACTATGAACTTGGTGAGTGTCCAGAAGGGGTCACTGTGAAACAGGAAGAGACAGATGAGGAAACTGATGTATACTCAAACAGTGATGATGATCCCATACTAGAGAAACAGCTAAAGAGACACAATAAAACTGATAACCTAGAAGCTGACCATCCATCTTCTAAATGGCCGCCAAGCAGTCCATCAGGTGTTGCAAAAGCTAAAATGTTCAAATTAGATACTGGGAAGATGCCAGTAGTCTATCTGGAGCCCTGTGCTGTTACCAAAAGCACAGTGAAAATTTCTGAATTGCCTGATAATATGTTTTCCATGTCTCGGAAGGATAAGTCTTCCATGTTAGCAGAATTAGACTATTTGCCTACGTACCTTGAAAATTCCAACGGAACTGGCTTCTGTGTAGGAAAGGAATCAGAAAATGGTCTTAGAAAACATTCGCCAGAACTCAGAATAGTACAGAAATACCCCCTATATAAAGAGCCTCAGTGGAAATATTCTGATATATCTGACAGCATTAGCACAGAAGGAATACTTGACAGTTCAAAAAGTTCAGCTGGGGACTCATTTTTAGGAACAGAAGACTTGGGCAGAAAGAGAACAGCTATGTTTAAGATCGCCACAGCCCCAAGGGCTATGAATGCTAGTCAGAGTGCCTCTTCTAATGTTTCCGGAAAAAGAGGAAGACCACGGAAAATGAGACTTTCCAAGGCAGGGCGACCACCTAAAAACACAGTAAAGTCTTTAACTTCAACAAAGAGCACTGCTGTGGGCCTTGGGAGTACTTTTCCAGAAGTAAAGCCTGATCTGGAAGATGTCGATGGTGTTCTCTTTGTTTCCTTTGAATCCAAGGTAAGATAGTCATTTTTAATATTCTTTCTAAGACTCATTTGTCATTCTTGAATTGTATGCTGGCTGATAACTAACAGAGTCTAGTTTTTGTACATGCATCTATTTGTGAGTGTGTATGTGATTGTGTTTGTGTTAGGGGAGGGGTATATGTCTCCAAAAAGTTTAGTTTAGTAATGGGCAGTGTATAGATATTCCATTTGAATAGACAAAAAATTAGGTCTCCTTAGATCTCAGTTGATAATTTTTGCTGTGTTTAGCTGGAATATTTTATCTTTGGTTCTTATTGGAATTTTCATCATTATGGAGTTTAGCAAGGAATAAGTTACATGAAGAAGTTTATTAACTCTTTGGGAATACCCCTTCATCCCCTGTCCCCGTTTTTCATCAGTGGTAGTAGAATACCATTGAAGTACCAAATATTAATAATCTTATTAATTCTATCTCACATTGATAGTTTCTTTGTTTATTGTACTCAAAACTCTCCAACCAGATTATTTTTCTATTAGATTTTTATAGAATCCTTGTCATCTATATTTCTAAGCTGGCTACATGGATGTTGAGTTCTCTGTGTTCTTTTCTTGCCTCCTTGTGTTGCTGAATATATGCTGTTTTTATATTGGCTCAGAAATTATTATGCAGATTGGCATAAGTACAGTATTAGGCCTGCTAGCTGAGTATGATATTATATTCAGATTTTTTGCTTTCTTTTTTTACTTCTGATCATTAAAATGTTAATGTAGAACATTTCTAAAATATCAAGAAGTAAGAAAAAGAAAAAAAGCTGTTCCTATTCTGTGAAGCTAGAGTTATCAATGTGTAAACATGATGGTGGATTTCCTCCTGGTCTTTAATTTTTCTTTTTAAATGTAGGAAGCTCTAGACATTCATGCAGTTGACGTGACAACAGAAGAATCCTCTAGTCTTCAGGCATCAACGACTGATGGTCCAGGTATTATATAATAATATAAAGAGGAGAAATAGTGTCTGTTATTTGGGCTGTAGGAGTGAAAGATTACAGTATCTTTTGTTCTGTAATATCAGTAGCTTATTTCATTATTAATATTTGTTTTCTCAGCAGGTTGCAGAACAAGAATTTCCCAGTTGGAAAAGGAATTGATAGAAGATTTGAAGTCCTTGCGGCATAAGCAGGTGATACACCCTGGTCTTCAAGAAGGTAAAACTCTAAAAGATTTACAAGCCCATTTCTTTATTTTTCTTCCTCCCTTCCTCTCTTATTCCTGTTCTCTCCCTCTCTCCCGTCTTCTTCCTTCCCTTCTTCTTCTGCTCCTTTTTCCCCCCTTCTTCTCCCCTTCTCGATTTCATTTCTTTCAGCATCTTTCTCAGTTTGCATTTTTCTCCTTTCTTCTTCCATGTAACTTAAAAGCCTTGTTTTATATTCTAAGAGAAACTTGCCAGTTGTGAAAGTATTGTCTAGTTTTGTGTAGCTGGATATCATACATTAAAAAAAAATTGTCATTGTAAGAACGTTGTATTTTTTTATTCTTATAACCCAGTATTTCCTCCCTTATTTTTCATCTTTTTTATCTTTTGTTTGTTTTTGGGGGGAGTATACTTGTCATTAATGTATTTGTAATAGAAGAATTCTTTTTTCCCTCAGTATGTGGTTACAAACATATAGTTTATATATTTAGGGTATTGTTTGAGGCTTAATTTTAAATTTTTATTATTATTTCTGTTTTGTTGTAATAGATTAGTTTGATCTTGTTTAGGTTGTCTTATCCTTTTTTTTTTTTTTTTTTGCATTTTTTAAATGAAAGCTGTTCTCTTATGACGCTTTTCATAACTACTGATTTTTCTACTATTTGCACTGTAATGGAAGACGGTAGACCATGTCTTGATTTTTAGTTTCTCCAGTCTTTGACTTTAGTTATGCTTTTTGGAATTCATTGGGTTGTTGACTCTTATTAGTATTTTTTTGCAGAGGGCTGCCTAGCCTATTTATATTATATAGTCAGCTGTTTTTTTGGTTTTTGTTTTTGTTTTATGCCCATTTAAAATGTTTTATTTTTCTTTTTAAACTAGATTGTGAAGTGCCACTGAAATAGGAAATGTTGGGAAGACAATGTCTGTTACAATAAAACACATTAGAAATTTAAATAAATAATCTTAAAAGCCATGTGAGGGCACACAGACCCAGTAGAGATCGAATCTGGAACCATGTTTTCTACACAACCAAGAACAGGCGTACCTCTTATTAAGACTGATGTAAACAAAGGCATCAGAACCCTACAGGAGAGGAAGCTGAGCGGGGTTGGGATTAAGGATGGTGGAGGTGGAGGTGAACAGAGGGCATGAGCAGGGTGAGCAAAGTGGCAAACCAAAAAATACTGACTGAAGTAGCAGTACTCTGTTCAGTACAGAAAAATTGGCTTATGAATAAAAATCATGCTGATATCACTAAATTCAGATGATTATGCAAAAGACACAATACATGCTATTCAGTTTTAGGAAAACCACACATGTTCATTTCCTAAGATCTGCTGCCAGTTGATTTGCTGACAATGTCTGGTGGTTCGATTATTTTTATACAAGAATGAATATTAAACCGAACACTGTACATGTTTTCATCTACAAAAAAATATTTGCATAGAATAGTGTTAGTTCTCTGTACATGTCAATGGACATTTATGTATATTATGGTTAGTCGTTTGAGAGTGTTAAGTAGTAGTTATCAAACAGAAGGTTTACAAGGATTTACACGATGATCATTCAGTTTCTAAATCAAGTTGTAATACTTGAAGACTCTTTACTTTAATTTATTATAGTGTATAAATCCAAATCTTAAGACAAGTGATATGTACTGAATACTGTGAATTTTAATGGCCAGTGATAGTTTACATCAAAGTAAACCTGGTGGTAACATTTGTTGTTGTTATTGTCAGCTTTCACTACTGCTATTTTACTTCAATATTTTCTGTATTTTGGCTGTCAGGTAACTTACCCAACTTCTCATCTTTTACCACTTCCATTTTTTGTTAGCTATGTCATCTGATAATGTAGAAATAATATATTTATGTTTGTTCTTTCAACTAAGTCCCCACATTTGTTTTAGTTTTAGTTCTAGAGTTAAAGATATTCAGTGTTTACTGCCAATCCTTTTGTTTTGGTTTGTTTCCTCTTCTGGTTAGCTAAGGTTTGATTTTCTTTTTTTAGACAAACCTGTGTTTTTTCCCTTTATGGAATGGGGTTCAAAGTCAAATGCTTATGGAAACTAGCAGGTAGCATATAGTGAAATCGGCCTGAATTTGGGGGTTGTAGTTGGACTCTGGTGAGCTGGAGTATGCAAGTGCCTCTTGTAAGGGGGCAGCCGCTGTTGTCATGTGGGAAGGTGGGCACTATTCTCAGATCATCCCATTTTAAAGAGAAGCTGGAGTCTTTGATTTTTTTTTTTTTTTTGAGTCTGAATTTTTAATGGTGGCAGATGATGATAGTTTTTTGGGCAACTAACTCAAAGCTTTAAAAATATTGTGACCCAGAGGAAATATGTCTGGGTCATGAATTTTCAACTGCTTTATATATTCTGCTGTTGGTGTCAGTGCAAGTTTTTATCTTGATCCTAAAGTCAAATTATTCACCTAAAAATTCTAATAGTATATATAGGTGTGTGTGTGAGTTTAATGTTAAATCTATAAACCTTATTGTACTTATTCTTTCATAAAGTGTTAGGTGGAGATCTTTTTCTTTCTCAACTTTGTGTCCTTTAAATAGTTGCTCTGCAATTTCAAAATAATAAAAGTTAATTTGGCTAAATATTTGCAATAATTGAATGATGCCAACCCCAGATTTCTGAAGATATTCTTCTAGGTTCTTCTCTAAAATGATGCTTGTAATTTAAGTTTCAATAATGTCATATTTCTTTGCTTTTCTGTTAATTGTAGTGTTTCATGATTCTTTAGAAAATAAACACCTGAAAAGCTTTTTCAGCTGAATAAAGATTGAAAAACTTTTTGAACTTGCTCTGAAGATGATTAAGCCTAGGAAAATGTTTTATTGTTGGTTTTGTTGCTAAAATAAAGTTTTAAATTTGCTTTTCACAATACTCTATTTTTCTACTATCTGTACTATCTTTAACATCCACATTGGTCTGTTTTTCATGTCTGTCACCTTATCTGAAATTATCTGTTTTTTAACTTGAAAAAGTATGTTTATAAGCATCTTTCTACTTTGCTGCTACCTTTATTTTTTATTTTTATTTTAGATTTTAAATTAAACTTTTAATTTTTGAACAGTTTTTGATTTTTAGAAAAATTGCAAACATAGTATAAAGAGTTCCCATGTACTCTGTACCCAGTTTTCCTATTATTAACATTTGGTAGTGTGGTACATTTGTTACAATTAATGAACCAATATTGATACATTAACTACAATCCATATTTTATACTTATTTCCTTAGTTTTTACCTAATGTCCTTTTTCTGTTCCAGGGTACCATCCAGGTTACCATAGTACATTTAGTATTCCTGTTCTTTTAGGTTCCTCTTGGCTGTAACAGTTGCTTAGACTTACTTTGTTTTTGGTGGTGTGGACAATTTTGAGGAGTACTGGTCAAGTATCTTGCAGAATGTCCCTCAGTTGAGACTTGTGTAATGTTTTTCTCTGTTTAAACTGGGAAGGAAGATCACTGAGGTAAAGTGCCCTTATCACATCATATTAAGGGTGCAAATTATGAACATTATTTAACATTGTTGAGATTCGTTTTGAATACCTGGCCTAGGTAATATTTGTCAGGTTTCTTCTCTGCTGTAAAGTTACTGTTTTTGCCCCCTTTCCTTACTGTAATCTTTGGAAGGAAGTCACTAAGCACAGCATATACTTAAGGAGTGAGAATTAAGCTCCACCTAATGCAGAATTTTGTATGGGAGTTTTGTCTATTCTCTCCCTGTTTATTTATTCATTTATTTATTTATACTAGTATGGGCTCTGCCAGTTTTAATGTTTAAATTCCTTTGTGAAGAATGACAATCTTTCAAGCTCTCTGCCTCCTTTTAAGTTTAAAAGTACAATCTGAAAGTAATGTTAAGTTGATGTTTAGCTAGAATTTTTCTTATGTTTTTGTCTTGAACTTTTTTCTGTATTTACTGTTTACATAGGAGAAGTTTATTCTTCTTGAGTGTGTTTTTGTGGATACTTTATTTTTTAGTGCATTTAGCTAGAACTTTATTTTTTAGTGGATTGTACCTTTTGCCATAGTGTATAATCTTGCATGAACCATAAAGATGATCTGTTTCTCAGTTCTAGGATTAGGGTTCTTTTTTGTAAAGATGTGATGTCTCTTTAAGAGGTAGCTTCTAGGTCTCATATTCTTGCAAACAGTGAGGACAACAAAATCAGTAGGCTGAGCCCTCGGTCTTGGGATTTGTTCATATGAAACTTATCCCCGCAGAGAATAGGCTAAGCCTACTTAAAATTAGGCCTAATACCTCAGCCCCAGAGAACCTCTTTTGTTGCTCAGATGTGGCCTCTCAGCTATCATGGCAAACATACTCACTGCCCTTCCTCTTTCTTTGTGGGACATGACTCCCAGGGGTGTAACATGGGACAGAAATCCTAGAATGAGCTGGAATTCAGCATCAAGGGATTGAGAAAACCTTCTCAACTGAAAGGGGAAAGAGAAATGAGACAAAATGAAGTGTCAGTGGCTGATAGATTTCAAATAGAGTTGAGAGGTTATCCTGGAGGTTTTTCGTATACATTATATAGATAACCCCTTTTTAGTTTAAGGTGTATTAGAGAGGCTAGAGGGAAGTGCTTGAAGCAGTGGAGCTGTGTTCCCCTAGCCATGATTCTTGAAGATGATCGTACAATGATAGCTTTCACAAAGTGACTGTGTGATTGTGAAAACCTTGCTCTGATGTTCCTTTTATCTGTGGTGTGGACAGATGAGTAAAAAATGTGGATTAAAAATAAATAAGGGGAAACAAATGTTAAAATAAATTGGGTAGAAGGAAATACTAGTGGTCAATGAGAAGGAGGGGTAAGGGGTATAGTATGTGAGTTTTTTCTTTTTATTTCTTTTTCCAGAGTGATGTAAATATTCAGAGAAATTATCACAGTGGTGAATATACAACTATATGATGATATTGTGTGCCACTGATTGCATACAAAGTGTGGAATGTTCATACCTTAAGAATGTTCGTGTTGTATGTTGATTGGTTTTATTAATTTAAAAAAAAGCAGCTTCTAATATGGTGAGTAGTTATGAGTGTAATTTAGTTTAAGCTATTATTTAAAAAAGATTTTAGGCTTCTAATGATATGCTTTTTATGAATTATTCTCGTCTTATTTTCTACAAGTTAACGTTATTTATTCTAATTCTTATAAAACTAGCTGAATCTAAGTCTAATGTATCTGTTACATTATCCTACCTGGGGGTAGGATTTTCTTGAATGGCAAATATTTCAGGGCAGTCTAGATGAGCCAAGTTGGGAATAACTTTGAATAGTATCTGAGTACCATTGATTCTGTACTTTTAGGGCTAATTGATATATATATATTTAAAATAAATTTTATTTGGTATACATATATATTTAAATTAGAGAAGTTGTAGGTTTACAGAAAAATCTTGCTTAAAATGTAGACTTCCCATATATTACCCTGTTATTAATAACTTGCATTAGTGTGATTCATTTGTTATAATTCATGAAAGAACATTTTTGTAACTGTACTATTGTCTATAGTCCGTAGTTTATAAAAGGGTTCCCTGTTTGTGTTGTACAATCCTATGCTTTTCAAAAAATTTTGTTCTTTTACCACATTCACAACTAAAATTTACCCTTGAACCGCATTCAAATATATAATTCAGTGCCGTTAATTACATTTACAATGTTGTGCTACCATCAACACCATCCATTACCAAAACTTTACCATCAACCTAAACAGAAACTCTGTGCATTTTAAGCATTAATTCCCCATTCCCTACTCCTTTATCCTGGTCCGTGGTAACCCATATTCTAGATTCTGACTCTGTGAGTTTGGCCTATTCTAATTATTTCATATCTGTGAGATCATACTTGTTTGTCTGTGTCTGACTTACTTCACACAAGGTGATGTTTTCAGGGTTCATCCATGTTGTTGCATGTATCAGAACTTCATTCATTTTATGGGTAAATGCTGAATAATGTTCTATTGTATGTGTATACCACAATTTGTCTGTTTTTGGTTGTTCTTAGGATTTGGTATATCACTTTGGGGGACAGTTCAAAAGACACAAGTACAGTTATACCTTCCACATTGTGAGACACAAGTACAGTTATCCCTTCCACGTTGCGACTTTTCCCATTGCAGTTTTGATATATTACTTGTTGGCAGAAGAAATTAAATGGGAATTTTTGGGAAGTTTTGAGGAAGCCACAGTAAAGTTCTACCAGATTCTTTGGGCTCTTCAGATGTCCTTCCTTTTTGTTTAACTCCATAGGACTCATTTACCATACTATAACTACTAAGTCAGTAGTTAACATGCTACACCAACAGCTGCAAGGCATTTACATAAAGCATGAGAGCCATATCTCTCTAATTTAGAAAGTGCTACATTCTTTTGGATGCAAGATTGTTACAAAAAAGACATTCCAGTAGACTCTTACATTATAGGAGCAAAGATCATCCTTATATGATTCCTAAAGAAAAAGGAAAGTAAAGGGTCTACCCCTATGGATTTTCAGGCCAGCAAAGGGTGATTTGAAAATTAAAAAAAAAAAAAGACTTAGTGTACACAGTGTAAAAATAACAGGAGGCACAATGTCTGCTGATCAAGAGGCAGTGCCTGCTTATCAAGAGGCAGCTAAAGGGTTCCTGAAACCCTAAGACACTGAAGAGAGAGGCTACAATCCGGAACAAATATTCAATGCTGATGAAACTTGTCCTATGTTAGAAAAAAAAATGCCCCAGAGGACATACATCAGCTGAGAAGAGATGTGAGCCCCAGATTTTAAAGCCACAAGGCGTAAGGTAACGCTTATGCCGGTGTTGTAGGGTTCATAATAAAGATAGCCCTATTGTAGGAAAAACAGTCTCTATGTTTAATATATGACTCCAGATTTTACCTGCTTGCCTAATGGGTACAAGTAGGTAAGTTTGAAGAACTTCATTCATTTCTTTCTGCCTTAGTAGCTGTTCTGGCAGTTTTTGGTCATAAATAACAATATAGTATTTTTCTCTTCTCATAGCACTACAATATCTTGTTTGATCTTTTATATAGAGTCGTTTCGCACTTGGATTTCTGCCATAGCTTCCTGATTCTGGCTCCACGTTTCGGTCCCTCTCCCCTTTCCTAGTTAATTCCTGTTTATTTTCACTTAGAGTTAAAACCACAGTAAAGTTCTGCCAGATTCCTTTGGGTTCTTCAGATGTCCTTTCTTTTTGTTTAACTCCATAGGACTCATTTTACCCTATTGTAACTACTAAGTCAGTTGGGAAAACCGAACACTAAATCTTCCTGACATCTGAGAAATATCTTTTATCTTTCTATCACTATATGAATTAAAGAGTACTTCACAGAGAAGAGGCAGTAAATTCTTTAAACATACAACCAAGGTGGTGGATTGGTAGTCACTATTTTACTGATGAGGAAACTAAAGCTAAGAGATATTTAGCCCTAGTCACAAAATTAAGAAATAGTGAAGACAGGTTTAGAAACCAGCTGTTCTGGCTCAGAATCTTAGTTTTAATCACATCATGCAAAACTTTTATTTTAAATAATTAGAATTGTAAACCAAAACCAGAATAGCCATCTTGTGTTCAGATGAACTCTTTGTGAGACTATACAAATTAACTGTAAGAATTTGTGAGTTATAACCTCAGTGACCTCTTCACCTTTGAAAGAAACAGCATTATGTGAGCTTTTTATTGAAAACCTGTACCTATAACTTCTCTTAGTGCTATGATAGATAGTTAATACTTTGAACTCCTTTTGGCCTCAGTTTTTTTAAAATTTAAGTTAAATACATTCCCAAAAGATTGCCTCTTAATCTACACATAAAGTCATAATATTTATAGGCTCAGTTAACCATAACTGTTACTTGTTAACCGTAACAAGAAAATCAGTAGCCATGATCAGGCCAGAAGCACATTCTATAGCAAGTTTGTTTTAGAAGCCTTAGAAAGTGATCACAAAGGGTTAGAGCACAAAATGAATTCTGTGCATTTATGTTTTGGTTATATTGTTGCATAACAAATTACCATAAATTTAGCAGCTTAAAACAACACATTGACAATGTCATAGTTTTTGTGGTTCAGGAGTCTGGATGTGACTTAGCCAGGACTTCTCTTAGGACCTCACAGTGCTGCAATCAAGATGTTGGCCGGGCCTGGTTTTTCATCAGAGACTTGTCTGAGGAACCATTTCCCTCAGGTTGTTGGCAGAATTAATTTCCTTGCAGCTCTAGCAAGATGTATTCTGCCCTATTATGTTATTACATAATGTCATATAATAATCATGTGTATCCCATCCCCTTTTGCTACTGGGACAAGGACCATGTGGGCCACCTTAAAGTCTGTCTGCTGTTTATTTTAGTTTTTAGCTTTTTTATTGTACAATATAACATAAATACAAAGCAAAGAAAGAAAAATGCTATAGTTTTCAAAGCACTCCTCACCAAGTAGTTATAGGACAGAACAGATCTCAGAGTTTGTCATGGGCTACCATATGATCATCTCAGAGTTTTCCTTGTAGCTGCTCCAGAACATTGGCGGATAGAAGGAATAAATATTTTTTATCATCACAATAGATTTTTTTTCTTTTTTTGTGGAAAATAACATATACAAAAAAGCAGTAAATTTCAAAGTATGGCATAGCAATTAGTTGTAAAATAGATTTCAGAGTTTGGTATGGTTACAATTCCACAATTTTAGGTTTTTGCTTCTAGCTGCTGTAAGATACTGGAGACTAAAAGAAATATCAATATAATGATTCAGCAATCATACTCGTTGTTAAACCCTACTTTTTCTGTATAATTCGTCATCACCTTTGGTCTTTCTCCCACTCCTTAGAGGTATTTGGGCTATGCCCATTCTAACTTTTCATATTGGGAGGGCTGTTAATAATATTGGGTAAGGAGATGGAACTAGCTGATGTTTTGGAAAGGTTAGTTTCTTGTCTTGTCCGGGGTCCTATCTGGAGATTGTAGGTTTCTGGAAGGTTACCCCAGTGCATGGAACCTTTGTAGAATCTTAAATATATTGCCCTAAGTGTTCTTTAGGAGTGTCTGGAATGGTTTTGATTGGGATTTGCCAAGTTATGATAGGTAGTAGTGTCTAACTGAAGCTTGCATAGGAGTGACCTCCGGAGTAGCCTCACGACTCTGAACTCTCAGCCACTGATACTTTCCTTGTTACATTTCTTTCCCCCTTTTAGTCAGAATATCATTGTTGATCCCATGTTTCCAGGGCCAGACTCATTCCTGGAAGTCATCTACCATGCCACCAGGGAGACTTTCACCCTTGGATGTTATGTCCACAAAGGGCAATGATTTCATTTGCAGTTGGACTTAGAATGAGTGAGGCCACATCTGTGTCTGCTGTTTATTTATTTATTTATTTATTTTGGGGGGGGTGGTGCATGGTCGGGGAACTGAACCTGATTCTCCTGCATGTAAGGCAGGCACATTACCACTGAACCACCTGTGCACCTGCTGGTTATTTTTATTCCACTGTTTTTGCTCCCCGTTATCTCCTTTATCTCTTTTAAACCTGCCCCTCCTGAAGTTAAAAAAAAATGGGAGAGAAAGAGATGATATAATTTGTGATCCTTTTTTCTTGTAGTGGGCTTAAAATTGAATTCAGTGGATCCAACGGTGAGCATTGATCTTAAATACTTGGGAGTACAGCTACCTTTGGCTCCAGCCACTAGCTTTCCCTTCTGGAATCTTACAGGAACTAACCCTTCCTCTCCTGGTAAGTGTATATCATTTGTAAAGTCAAACAGTTTTTTTAAGTTAGAGTTGAGATCATTTATGATATAATTAAAAAGCTACTTTTGCTAGATATATTTAAGATATTCCAAGATCAGTGTATTTTATGTATTGGTATAGTAAGATTTACAAATTTTAGATAAAGTCTAAATTAAATATAAAATGTGGACTTGCTAAAATTTTAGTCATCTCTTTTTTGTTTTCTTTTATAGATGCTGGATTTCCCTTTGTTTCTAGGACAGGGAAGACCAATGACTTTACCAAGATCAAAGGATGGAGGGGAAAATTTCATAGTGCTTCTGTATCAAGGAATGAATGTAATTAGGTTTTTAATTCTAAATATGTCTGACATATGTAACTAAAGACTTTCATTAAAAGTAATATGTATATATGTTTGTTTTTCCCTTCTCTCCATGCTTTAAAATGAGCTGAAAATAAATTATCTAGATGATTTTTGTCTGTTTCCCTTTTTCCCATAGCTATAACCCTGGTTAAGTCCCTAACCCTGTCTGACTTAAATGAACCCTGCAGCCTTTGGTTTAAAATAATTTTTTTTTTAATTTTAGGAGTTATAGGTTTACCAAGAAATCATTCAGGAAATACAGAGTTCCAATATTTCTTCCTCTACACAGAGTTTTCTCTATTATTAACACTTTGTTGAGTGTAGTACCTTTGTTACAGTTGATGAAAGAATATTATTATAATTATAGTATGAACTGTAGTCCTGTAGCCTTTTTAATTGTATTTACCTTTCTGTTATCCTAGAGTTACAAAAAAGCATCTTGCTCAAGCATTATTTTTGAGTATTAGTCATTGAAAATATAATCGTTATCCAAGTAAACGTCCTAGCATTTTGACCTTAGTATTTTTTCTTTGCCATTGTTCTTGTTTGCAATTTATACTCTGAGATAAATTGCCATTTTTCCAAAATAATTTTTCCCACCTTTGAATCTTAGTATGTTTTGTCTCTACTAAACTTGTTTTTGTTCCTTAAAACTAAGTTTTATAGTCTTGTTTTTGTTGCCTTTATTTCGTTCCTAGCATTTTGTATCAGATTCCAGGTACTTCAGTCTCTTAAATAATCCCTTGATGTTTTGTTGAGTTCCAATTTAAGTGTCCTTTTTGCTTAGTTTTTATTTATGTCTGGTCTCTTTAGTTATATCATAAATGTAAGACTCTTGTCTTACATTAATTACTATTGTTAGCGCTTAGCAAGTAGTTAATGTTTGATAAGTATGTAACGTGATAATTTTAGGGTAAGACAACTTTAGAGTAAATGTCTTAGAGGATGGATTTTAATGTGATTAAGTCGGAGACTCAGTCTATTCACTTGGTTTTCTATTTTTCCTTCCTTACAAGGAGGGACAATGTAGTTTATAATTCAGTGCTCCTGGCCTTTTTTAGTGTGTTTTTCTAGAGATCTGTCCTATATTTCTTTACACATCTTGTGTCTCTTTATTTATAGATGGCAATTCAGAAAGTTCACTGAAAAACCGTTCTGCCTTCTGTAGCGACAAGCTAGATGAATACTTGGAAAATGAAGGCAAGCTGATGGAAAGAAGCATGGGTTTCTCTTCCAGTGCTCCCTCATCTCCTGTTGTATACCAGCTTCCCACCAAGAGTACCAGCTATGTGCGAACACTTGATAGTGTACTAAAGAAGCAATCTGTCATTTCTCCTTCTACCTCTTACTCTTTGAAGCCTCATTCTTTATCTTCTGCCTCGCGAAAGGCAAAGTCTCAAAGCAAACAGACAACTTTCAGTGGCCGAACTAAATCATCTTATAAATCTATTTTACCATATCCTGTTTCACCAAAGCAGAAACACTCTCATATGATTCCAGGAGATAAGGTTACTAAGAATTCTTCAAGCACCATTTTTGAAAATCAGGTGAATAACTTTGTTGTGCCAACTTTAGATGAAAATGTATTTCCAAAACAGATTAGTTTACGGCAGGCACACCAGCAGCAGCAGCAACAGCTTCAGGGAACTCGCCCTCCAGGATTGTCTAAATCTCAGGTGAAGCTAATGGACCTGGAGGACTGTGCACTTTGGGAAGGAAAACCAAGGACCTATATCACTGAAGAGCGAGCAGATGTATCCCTTACAACTCTGCTTACAGCTCAAGTAAGTATCCATTGCCTTTGGAAAGCATATTAGTTCTGGCTTGAAAGAGTGAGATGAGTGAGGGGAAGTGGGGATGGAGTTTTTTGGCAGGCGGGTCAGGTAGTGTTTAGCATTTAGTGTCGTTTACAAACCAAGGAGATGTGTTCTCCATTTGCTCTTTACCAACTAGACATGTACGCTGTAAATCCTTACTGCCAGCAGAGGGAGACAATATAGTTGTGCTCTTGAATAATGTATCAAGGCAGCTGGCCATTCTGAAAGTCTCTAATTTCATTCTCCAGCCTGTGGAGAAGCACATTTGCTAGTCTTTTTAAAACAGCTTTGAAAATTTGACTTAAAATATACTAAGTCTCAGGAGAGCTAGAAAGTTCTAAACCTATGGAGAAAAAACTTGCTGCTGTAAAATTTTGTTTTAAGACTTTTTAACTTGTTATTGATGGAACCATCCTGGCAGGTTTGGGGTACATATTAAGTGACACAACATGCTAGCCGTTTTTTTTTTATCATGAATTTTTGTACGTTGCTTTCCATTTTTTAATTCAATGAGAAAATTCTAAAGCTGAACATCAGATATTGGTACTAAATGCAGGATGTGTCCCTTGTTAGTAATCATTCCTAAAACTTCTGTACATGTATCGTCCTTTTCCTTTTTTATTAATTATCTTACAGTAGAGGTTGGCAAACCTTTCTCTAAAGGGGCAGCTAGTAAATATTTTCGGCTTCCAGTTCCATACAGTCTGTTGCTCAGCTACTCTACTCTGCTTTCATAGTGCCATAGATAGTATCTGAGTGAGTGAACCTGACTGTGTTCTAGTGAAGCTTTTATTTACAGAGTAGGATGGATTTGGCCTGTGGGCCTTAGTTTGTCAACCCCTGCTCTAGAGCATTATGTAGTTTCTATTGAGAGTAAATCCATCCTTGTTGCTATTTTGCCTGATAAATAATGAGAATATTTATTTTCCTCCTTGTCTGCACCATGCATTAGAATGGGAGGTTGTTCAGAGCTCTGGCTACATTTGTTTTTTGTGTTTTGAAATCTGTTAATTGTGTGCTGTTAGTACTCAGAATACTCAAGAGTCAGAGAGGAAGGCATAACAGGCAGAATAAAGTATGACTATAATTTGCTGGTGATGTTGGGGGGATGATTTGGGCAATTTAGTAGAATTACAATTTTCTTCTTTAATTTTAGGCATCTCTTAAAACTAAACCCATCCATACAATCATAAGGAAACGAGCTCCTCCATGCAACAATGACTTCTGTCGACTGGGTTGCATATGTTCCAGTCTAGCTTTGGAGAAGCGCCAGCCTGCTCACTGCCGCCGACCAGACTGCATGTTTGGCTGTACTTGTCTGAAAAGAAAAGTTGTACTTGTTAAAGGGGGATCCAAAACTAAGCATTTCCAGAGGAAGACTACTCATCGAGATCCAGTATTTTATGATACTTTGGGAGAAGAGCCAAGGGAAGAAGAAGAGGGATTCAGGGAGGAGGAAGAACAATTAAAAGAGAAAAAGAAGAGAAAAAAACTGGAATACAGTAAGTATTAATTGAAGGTTAAAATGAGTGTAGCCTTATTTTCTTGTGCTTATTTTGAAACAACAATACCTTTAAATTGAATTTTTCTCTGAGAATAGCTTTTTAGTGCTAGGTTTGAATTATTCTCTTATTTGGCCAAACAGAATGAAACTTTGAAATTTCATCTATTTTTTTGTTTGTTTCCCCCCCAGATGTTCCATAGAAAGTAGATAGTTTTCAGTATAAACTGTCCTATTTAACTGAAGAAGAAATTTGCAGCAAGGCATTCTGGTCATGATTTGAACCATGAACCATGTTACTGGAATTTAGGGGGTAGAACTGAGCAATTATATACTCTTTTGAAAAGCTTGTATTTCCTTTTTGATAAAATAAGCTGTACGCCCGTTATATATTATTTTATTCCCAATTTTTTTCCTTTCTATTAGGTCTTTGTATTTTATTCAGATATATTGAGTATGATTTTACTGTGTAATTGAAAAGCACTTCTTCTTGTTTATCAGGAGATTAATTTCATTTTGAGGCAGCGTATGTCTACATTTAGTATTGCTTGCCATGTACTTATTTCAGTCAGAGCTGATTAATGTCTTTGTTGATGTATGTATCTTTCCAGGATTTTTTTGTGAGTCCACATGTGTGTGCGCACATCCATGTATTTTTACAGACGTGCAACTACTGTATATGTGTTATTAAAACCTTCAAACTTAATATTGTAAGGTTATGTTCTGTTTTCCATATCAAATAACTCTAGATCCACATGGTAATTTTAGTTTTAATGACTATATAACATTACAACTCTTTTGAATGGACATTTAGCCTTTTTTTGGGTTGTCCTTTATTATAAACAATACAGTGATGAGCATCCACGTTCGGGATATGCTGTTAAAGTGAAATTGATGGGACAAAGGGTGCACTTGAAACACAGTTAGAGATATTGCTAGAATTGTACCAGTTTTTGCATTTGCTAGTAGTTGGAGAGTGCCAGTATTTCTATACTCCTCAACCCTGGGTATTCTTTTTTTTTTCCCCATTAGTCTTTTCAAACCATCAAACTGATAGGTGAGAAACTGTCTGCCCTAAATTGCCTTCTTGAGTTCTTTTATTGGGGTAGTTGTGATTTTTTTCCTGTAGCTTGTAGGAACTTTATTTTTTCTTGGCTATAATCTTATAATTTGTCTTTTTCTTTTTAATGTTTTTTTTTTTTAATTCCTGTATTTCTGGTAACAGGTATTATAATTTATTTAAATTTTGTCCAGATTCTTCCCCCACCCCCTGCAAAAAGAAAAAGCAGAGATAATTAAAATCTAACAGTCTTTTTTTTTTTTTTTAAAGTCTTTGGAGTTTTGCTTAGAAAGTCTCTCTCTACTGCCAAGATTATAAAGACATTTAGACTTTCATCTAGTATTATAATTTTACAAGCTTTCAAAGTTTTTAAATTGTTAACATATCTGGAATTTATTTGAGATTTGCAGCAGGGAATCAGTTTTCACTCAGATGGCTAGCTCGTTGTACCTTCACTTACTGAGGAATATGTACTTTCCCTATAGGTTTAAAATGTTACCTTTATTGTAAATTATAATATATCGCTTAGGTCTGTTTCTGATCTCTGTCTTATAACTACTGCTAGATTATTATTATTTTTTAATTATTTTAACAACTATTTTAGTGTTTAAATGAGGTATTGTCTTCATATATCTAAATGATTGTTATAGAAATAAGGTTTTGAAGTTTAAGATAAAATATAATAGAGAATTATTAGTTTAGTTGGATCTCCTTATTGAGTTTACTCCTATCTTACACTTGTAGCAACATACATTTGCATTTCAAAGCAACGAGAATAAAATATAAAAGTTACCTAAACAGGCGTACTATGTATCTGTTAGGTTTCATTGCTTTACTTTCTCAATTAGTGTCTTCACCCTAAATATTCTATACTTGACCAGAGTTAAATTTCAGAAGCCAGCCAGTTAGTTACCCACGTATTTGTACCATTTCTCAGTGGTGTAGTTCAGTATAAAAAACATGGTCTGCTATTTCCTCTGTAGGAGTCATTGTTTTCTTGTACTGTTTGGGAAAGTTGCAGAGAGGAGGGGAGATAATCTTGTTATGACTCCTGTTTAAAAAGAGAAGAAATAAGAACGAGTTCTTGGAGAAAAAAGTGTTACAGAAACCAAAAACAAAATCAGTGTAAGAACTGGAAGAAGTTGAGGAAATTTCTCAGTATGTTTTGCAAAAAGATAGGTGGAAAATAAAAAAAGTAAGTTATAGATGATTTAGAGGAACTGAAGAAAGAAAGAAAAGAGAAAATGAGAGGGAGAAAATACTCAGAGAAATGATGGAAGGAAATATTCCAGGGTTTAAGGACATGCAGTTTCAGGTTAAGAGAATAAACTCAAAATCAGGCATTAATACTTTTAAAAAGACCCCTGTCTAGGCATGTCCTTCTGACATTTAAGAACATTAAAATAAAGAAGATATCCTGAATGATTTTAAAGAGAAACTACTTTGCTTAAGAAGGGTGTAGAATTAATCTGATGTCAAAGAGATCATCAGTTACACCAGTCATTGAACATTTGAATCATTGTTTACAGAACTGAGATGGTGTGTAGAGGTCACATGATTTTTTTCAATTTAGAACTGTATAGCTAACCAAGCTATAAATAAAGTGTATGCATATAAAAATAAAGACATGCTGAAATATGCAGTAATATAGGAAGTAGCTCTCTCACAAATTCTGGATGGATTTTTTGAGATTGTGCCCCAGAAGTGAAGAGGTTCACCCTTTTCACAGTAAAGAGTGGACCTAGCCCAAGAAGGGGAAAACTGAAATAACAGTTAATAGCAAAATTGGAAAGGAACCAGTCTACTAAAATAAAAAAATCAAGGGGATACTGAAAAGAATATCTTCAAGAAGATACTAGATTTATTTTAAGAAATAGTATAATTAAGAACCTGGATGATACTCATGATTGGGTAGAAGATACATACCACCCTCATATTTACCACCATCCTCACTAAGAAAGTAAAAATGCAATTAACACTAGGAAGGTAAACCTTTCTACAAAAAAATTATGGTCCTACTATGAATAGATAAAAATGTTGGTATCATTATGAACAGTTACTAGTAGAATAAGAAAAGAGAAGCCATTTTATGTGGACAGTTGGAAAAATTAAGTGATATAAAATTGTTTCCTCCTCAGAAGGGTCAGTCACACTAATTGATTCTTCAAGGATTATTTACATAAACATAATATAAACAAATTGTTAGATTTTTGGTTTTAGAGTTGAAGTATATGCAAAGTTGGTAAAGGCCTAATACGAGCACGAATCAATAATATAAACCATGACAGTGTATATCATGCTATAACTATTGTTCTGAAATTTGGGTGGAAAGGTGAAGAAAAGTTTAGGATGCTCATTTCTTTATGTTTCATCATATTGAGTCCTTAATTATTATTAAATCATGAAATTGTGGTGAATCATTTTATTTAGAATTATTGAAGTAACTAACAGTAGTCAAAAAGTAGTCACTTGTTAGGCAGGTCACGGTGGCTCAGCAGGCAGAGTTCTTGCCTGCCATGCCAGAGACCTGGGTTCAATTCCTGGTGCCTGCCCATGCAAAAAAAAAAAAAGGTCACTTGTTTGGACTGTAACACTGGATATGACGAATGACTTGTTTTTCATTTTGTATTCTTTTGTGCAGTCTAAATTTTTTGTTCCTTATACATTTAATATATAAATTAAAGGTGTTCTCAACATAGGAAGTCTAGACATTTATTAATATATGTTTTCTTGCTACTGTAGTAGGCTTAGAATTTTCCTGCCACTAATGGCTCATTAATCCATTGGTGCAAACAGAAGGATGCTAACAATTTTGGACACGCTTTATGCAAATCATTCTATGAGGATAATGTCATTTAAATCTTGAAGACTTATGTGATTGGTAGACTTTATTCTCATTGTACAAGTGAGCTAATTGAGTGCTGAGAGAGAGTTTAAATAACTTTTTCCCTAAGGTCACGTTGGTATGAAGTGGGCAGTAGGTATTTGAATACCAGTCTTTCTGATTTCCAAGTCCCCATGTTTTTTCTACTATGTAAGATGTGATTTCTGAAATTTTAATTCTACCTCCATATTATACTCCCTTTTGGGCTTATTCTTTTTTTTTTTTTTTTTTTTTTTTAACATGGGCAGGCTCCGGGAATCGAACCCCGGTCCTCGGGCATGGCAGGCAAGCACTCTTAACCTGCTGAGCCACCATGGCCCGCCCATGGGCTTATTCTTATCACCTGTTTACCCTTTGGTCTGTCAAGAACAAAAAATAGTGCTGTGGAAAGGCACTTTGCTTAGTTGCTGTGGGCAGTACCAAAAGAAAGGAAAAATGTGACGTTTCTGTTTTCTTAGCCCACTTAACAGTTTTGTTGGAGACATAGACGTATACCTATGGGTTAACTAATGATATAAAGAGAAGTTTGGTAAAATTTATACCTGTAGTTAGACTGATCAGGAAAAAAATGTACCACAGATTATCAGTATTAGAATTGAGAGAGATGACATCACTACAGACATTAAAGTAAATAAATGTAATGCAATCTGTTCTAGTTTGCTGGCTGCTGGAATGCAATATACCAGAAACGGAATGGCTTTTTAAAAGGGGAATTTAATAAGTTGCTAGTTTACAGTTCTAAGGCCGAGAAAATGTCCCAATTAAAACAAGTCTATAGAAATGTCCAATCAGAGGCATCTAGGGAAAGATACCTTGGTTCAAGAAGGCCGATGAAGTTCAGGGTTTCTCTCTCATCTGGAAAGGCACATGATCGACACAGTCACAGTTATTCTCTCAGCTGGAAGGGCACATGGCAAATACGGCATCATCTGCTAGCTTCCTCTCCTGGCTTCCAGTTTCATGAAGCTCCCCAGGAGATGTTTTCCTTCTTCATCTCCAAAGGTCGCTGACTGGTGGACTCTCTGCTTCATAGTGTTGCTCTCTCTGAAACTCGCATTGTCCAAACTATTTCCTCTTTTATAGGACTCCAATAAACCAATCAAGACCCGCCCAAATGGGTGGAGACATGTCGTCCCCTAATCCAGTTTAACAACCATTCTTGACTAAATCACATCATCCAGGGAGATCTGATAACAGCTTCAAACATACAGTATTGAATAGAGATTATTCTACCTTTATGAAATGGAATTTATATTAAAACATGGCTTTTCTTAGGGGACATACTTCTTTTCAAACCAGCACACAATCCCAATCAAAATCCCAGCAAGGCCTTTTGTAGAAAATGTGAGGTTGTTATAAAATTTGGGTGGAAAGGCAAATGTCTTAGAAGAAAGTAGTTGGGAGACTTTGCTGTATGACTTCTTATAAAGCTAAATTAATTGTGGCAAAGAAAGACATGTAGATCAGTGGAACAGAGTAGAAATTCGAAAATTAATACACATGTGGTCAACTGATTTTTGACATAGCTCCAAGGCAGTTCATTGGTGGAACAGTAATCTTGTCAGCAGGTGGTTCTGTTACAAATGAATAACTATAGGCAAAAAGAAAAAGAAATCTTGACCCTCACTTCATACCATATACAAAAGTTAACTTGAAATGTAAAAGTTAATGCAATAGATTAAATGTAAGTATTGTAAATGTAGCTTAAATTTAAAAATTTCTTGTAGACAATATAGGTAAAAATTTTAGTGTCCTTGTGTTTCATAAGGAGTTCTTAAATAGGACATAAAAAACATGTGGTATAGATGAAAAATTAATCAACTTGAATTCATCAAAATTAAAACTTTCGTTCTTCAAAAGATAGGATTAAGAAAACAAAAATTCAACAGCTAAAAGACAACCCAATTAAAAAAATGGGCAAAAGATTTAAATAGACATTTTGCCAAGGATGTACAAATAACCAAATAGTATGTGTTGAAAATGTTCAGTATCATTAGCCATTAGGGAAATGCAAATCAAAATATACAAGCAACAAAGGAAAAAAACAGATAAACTTGACCTCATCAAAATTAAAAACTTTTGTGCCTCAAAAGACTTTATCATGAAAGTAAAATGACAACCTACACAATGGGAGAAAATATTTAGAAACCACATATCTGGTAAAGGATTAATATCCAGAATATATAAAGAAATCCTTCAGCTTAACAACAAGGCAGCCCAATTTTACAGATGGAAAAAAGACTTGAATAGACATCTCTCCAAAGAAGTTATACAAATGGCTAGAAAGCATGTGAAAAATGCTCAACATTAGCCATCAGGGAAATGTGAATCAAAAACACAAGATACCATTTTGCTTGCACCCATTAGAATGTTAAAAAAGTGGAAAATCACAAGTGTTGGAAAAGATGTAGAGAAATATGAGTGCTCATTAAATGTAAAATGATGGAGCCACTGTGCAATTCCTCAGAAAGTTAAGTATAGAATTACCGTGTGACCCATCAATCCTACTACAAAGTATATACCTGGAAGAATTGAAAGCAGAGATTCAAACCAATATTTATACACTGATGTTTGTAGCAGCATTATTCACAATGCTAAAAGAGGAAAGCAACCCAAGTGCTCATCAGCTGATGAATGGATAAATAAAATGTGGTACATACGTACAATGGAGTATTACTCAGCTGTAAGAAGTAATAAAGTCCTGATGATGCTTCAGCATGGATGAACCTGGAGTGAAATAAGACAGACACAAAAGGACAGATATTGTGCATATGGTAGTTAGGTTCAAGTGTCAGCTTGGCTAGGTGAAGGTGCCTAGTTCTGTTGCTGTGGACATGAGCCAATGACATGTGAACCTCATCTCTTGCTGATTACATCTGCAGTTGACTAGGAGGCGTGCCTGATGCAGTGAATGATGTTTGATTTAATTGGCTGGTGCTTAAATGGGAGAGCTCTCCTTAGCACAACCCAAGCAGCTCAGCATACCTCATCTCAGCACTCTCAGCCCAACCCAGCCCAGCCCAGCCCAGCCCAGGCCTTTGGAGATACAGAAAGGAATCACCCTGGGGAAAGTTGTTGGAACCCAGAGGCTTGGAGAGAAGGCTAGCAAAGATCGTCCTGTGCCTTCCCACATAAGAACGGACTTCAGTTGAAAGTTAGCTGTTTTCCTCTGAAGAACTATAGCTAACTAAATAAATCTTCTTTTATTGAAAGCCAATCTGTTTCTGGTGTGTTGCATTCTAGCAGGTAGCAAACTAGAACAGTGTGATTTCACTGATTTGAAATAATTAGAATAAGCAAACTCTCAAAGAATATAGGTTATCAGCAACAGGATGGGCATAGGAAACGGGAAGTTAAGGCTTAAAATCTACAGGGTTCCTTATTGGAATGATGGAAATGTTTTGGTAATGGATGGTGGTGATGGTAGCACAATGTTGCAAACCCAGTTAACAGCACTGAAATATATTACCTGAATATGCTTAAAAGAGGAAATATTAGATTATATGTATAGTAGCAGAATAAAATTTGAAAAAATCCATGGAACTACACTACACAGGGAACCCTATGTTAAACCATGGACTTTAATTAACAGTATAGTTATAAAAAAGTACAGTCATCAGTGTTCCATACTAGTGCAAAGTGCTAGTGGTGGGGTGGTGTATGGGAATCTTTTTTATGCACGATTGTTCTATAATTAATAACTCGTTTAATTAGAAAAAAATATATTGTACTAGATACCTGCCAGAATGTTTATAATTAAAAGCCTCCAATAAAATCAACAATTGCTGAAGATGGTGAACACGGGAACTCTCATATACTGCTGATGGGGGTGTAAATTGATAAAACCGTTTTGGAAAACAGTTTGAAAGTATTTACTGAAGTTGAATATTCACATGCTCTTGGTCTAGCAGTTTGACTCTTAAGTAGCCAGCAGAGCTGTTTCCATTAGCAATCAATAAATAGACTATACCAGAGTATTTATGGCACCCTGATTCACAGGAGCCAAAACCTGAAAACCGCAGATATCCAATAACAGTAGAATGAATGAACAGCAAGTATGAATATTCATTGGGGTAGTGTGCCACAGAGAAAATATATATAGAGTAACAGCCTGCATGAAATATATAAATATAGTGTTGAGGGAAAAGAAGCCAAGCAAAAGAATACATCTTTGTGATTCCATTTATATAAATTTCAGAAACGGGCAAAATTACGTTGTAATGTTTGGGAATGTGTTCTTTGGTTTTAAAACTGTAAAGCAAGAAGATGGCCATCATTTCAGTGATTATCTTTTCTGGGGAGAGATTGTGATTTTAAAAAAGGCATGCATGGGCTTCTGGAGTTGATGACAATATTCTATTTCTTGACCCATATAGTATTTAAATGGGTGTATAATTGCTAATTATTAAGCTATACATACATCTTTATGTACTTTTCTTTATGGTTTTATTTCACTGTAAAATGGTTTAAAATGTCAAAACTGGAAGGAGGAGGAATACAGTGTCTTGAGTGTTAACATAGCAGTTCTGTGAGTTTTCTAAATCTAACTTTTATTTATAGTGCAACTGTTATGAACACTGCTAGGTATGAGAGGAGGGAGGATATAGATAATTAAAATGAAGTCCATTTTTCTGAGCGGTTATTGCCAAGTTGACAGAACAGCTATGGGATAAACAGATATACCTGTATTTATTATAATTTAAGAGCCACAATAGCAAAAATGCTATAGTGGGTTTTTTTTAACTTTTTTTTTTGTATAATATAACATATATACAAAGCAAAGAAAGAAAAAAAAAATAGTTTTCAACGCACTTTTCAACAAGTAGTTACAGGCCAGAACCCAGAATTTGTCATGGACTACAATACCATCATCTCAAATTTTTCTTTCTGGCTGCTCCGGAACGTTGGAGGCTAGAAGGAATCAATATGTTTTTTATTATCACAATCGACTTATTTTTTCTTTTTTGTGAAAAATATCATATATACAAAAAAAAAACACAGTAAATTTCAAAGCACAGCACAACAATTTGTAGAACACATTTCAGAGTTTGGTATGGGTTACAATTCCACAATTTTAGGTTGTTACTTCTGTCTGCTCTAAGATACTGGAGACCAAAAGGAATATCAACATAATGATTTAGCAGTCATACTCATTCATTAAACCTTATCTTTTCTGTACAACTCCACCATCACCTTTAATCTTTCTATCCCACTCTTTAGAGGTATTTGGGCTAAACCCATTCTAGCTTTTTCATGTTGGAAGGAGCTCTCAATAATAAGGGATAGGGAGATGGAACTAGCTGATAGTCTAGAGAGGCTGGCCTCTCTAGGTTTCAGGACTTATCTGGTCCAGGGACCCATCTGATGTTGTAGATTTCTGGAAAGTTACCCCAGTGCATGGAACCTTTGTAGAATCTTATATATTGCCCTAGGTATTCTTAGGATTGGCTGGAATGGTTTTGGTTGGGGTTTGGCAAGTTATAGGTAGCAGTGTCTAACTGAAGCTTAAGAATGACCTCAGAATAGCCTTTCGACTCTATTTGAACTCTCTCAGCCACTGATACCTTATGTGCTATACTTCTTTGCCCCCTTTTGGTCAGGATGGCATTGTTGATCCCATGGTGCCAGGGCCAGACTCATTCCTTGGAGTCATCTTCCATGCCTCCAGGAAGACTTTTACCCCTGGATGTCATGTCCCACATAATGGGGAGAGCAATGATTTCACTTGCAGAGTCGGACTTAGAGTGAGGCCACATCTGAGCAACAAAACAGGTCCTCCAGAATTAACTTTTAGGCATACCTGTAGGTGGGCTAAGCTTTTCTGCACATACATAAGCTTCACAAGATTAAGCCTCAAGATCAAGCTTATTGATTTGGGTGTCCATAATGTTTGACACAACATCAGGGGTTTTCTTGGTGGTGAAGTTTAATAGTTCCATGGTTTTTCTCCTATCCCTAGAGGTACTCTGCCAACAGAAATGCTGTAGTGTTTTAGTTGTCACAAACAAAAAAGCTCACTGAGAACCCAGAAGATAGAGTGAAAATGTTAAGGGAATTGGGAACAGCACCATTTATTAAGAAGCATTTGAATAGAAACAAGAACAGACATTTCTTTCTTAAAACTGTTTTCTGTTAATGGCTTTTGTGAATATTTGCTACTCTTGTTGTCACCTTAATATTCTGTCTATTCCTACCTTTGCTAGTTCTTTTCTTCTGGATTTCAGGTTAAAAATAGAAGGGCCTCAAGTGTAATGTTAAGGGGAACAGTGCAGTGTTCTATCTTAGTCCAGGCTGGGTAAAGAAATCAGGTGGAGCAGTGGCAGGCTAGTGAAATGTGAGGGATTGAGAGCCCTTGGTCGGTTGTTCTTGTCCTTGTGAGGACAAGGCTTTTTTCATGGCTTCTGCTGAAGTCTCTTGTCAATGGCAGCCCTGATATTAAATTGCCTACTGTATTTGATAATGTTGCTGTAATTTCATTTTTGTATGTCCTGAATAGAATTGAACTTTATTCTTCCTAGTCAGCTCTTTTTATGAACTCACTTGTTTTTTGAATTACCATTTCCCCATTTATCCACTTAAAACGTTGTAGTTGTCTTTGCCTGTGAGGGATTAAAGCGAAAGTCAATAGTCATTCTTGACATCCTAGGAATTTTTCTTCTGAAGTATATTATGTATTTTGTAGCTATTATTTTCAAAAGAAAATGTTGAAAGAGATCTTATTTATAATGGTTCATTTATGGATCCTTAGAAAAAATTCTTCAAAATTGATTTAAAAGAGGCCACAGACCTCTTGTCCTGAAGGAACTTTTATTTTTGTTAAAGAATATATATATAAATATGTGTGTGTGTATATAAATAATTAACAACTCTGAACAATAATGTTCTTATCAGATGCGTGGTAGAGCCTTTATAAATCCTACCTACATTGCGAAACCATCCCTTTAAAAAATTGCAGCCCTCCTCTCAAAATAGATATTTATATACATTCATTGCAAATACTTCCTATTCTTTGCTGCTTTGGTTTTTCTCTTTGAAGTGCTTATGACTGTATAACGTGTTTTCTTTTTTTTTTTACAAATGAGATTTAATAATTGTCACAAGGATAGTTTGCCCCACATAGGAAAATTGCACATGGTTTTGTTTCAGAAGGTTACAAATTCAGTGCTTGAAAACCCACCAGGTAAGCAGCAGGACTAAAAGAGTCTGCTTTTGGAACTGTTTGTTAGTAAAATCATCAGACCTCTGTCCGGGAAACCTGTTCTCAGGGTGTAGGGAAAGGGTGCTATTTACATCCCTATACTGTACTTCTCTTCAGCCACTCTCAGAGCCACCTGTTGATCTTTCATAGTGATAGTCATCAGTGGCCTTCACAAGATTAAGCCTCAAGATCAAGCCTTTTGATTTGGATGTCCCTAATGTTTGACACAATATCAGAGTTTTCTGTTCTCTGTGTTACCTACTCTCATAGGGCTTTGGTTTCTTCTTTGTACCTCCATATGGGGGCATTGAGCTCCTCATGTTAAAATCAGTTGTGCAACACATAACTTACAGTTATGTTAGTGGGTACGAAGGATGTCTCACTGTCTTTCTTCTTGCACTCCTGCTCTGCCAGCACATGGTCTTTGGTATTCTTTGTGGAAATGATATTTTTAATTTTAGCATTGATGCTAAAATCATCAGCATCTGATTGGAAAGCATTTCCTTGGTTTTCTTTGCTGAGGAAACATGGGTATTTTCTGGAAGTTCCTAAAGGCAGTCCTCTGCATTCTTCAGCTTTACTTTCTGTTCTTTGTGTTCAACAGTGCCTTTCCTGTTCTTAAGGACTGTCTCAGTGTACTTCATCATGTCATCTCTTCGGATGGTTTCTGCAGAAAATAGCATCCCCAGGTGGGGTCTTCCTCTTCACTGATCTTGTGTTTGACCCTTTCCTTCAATTTCTCTATGTCTACCACACCACCTGTCTTCATCTAAGAGGGATCATCCACTAGAGAGGTCTCTTCCTGTACCTTCCCTGTGACTAATAGGGCCACAGCACTCACCCGATTGGGCCTCTTCTCAAATTCTGCACTTCTCAGGTCTCTTCCACTTTTAACTGAACTTCCTGTAAGTCCTCCTCATCTGTCTTTGACTCCAGTTCAACCTGGCGCCATCAAAAAGTCTTCCTGGTGGCCAGCATGCTCATGCCAGCCCCCTCTGAGGTCCAGCCCCCGTACCACTGTGCTGAGACTCCTCTAACATATTATCTGTCTTGTTTATTACCTGTTTTGTAAGCCATATAAGGGCAGGAGTTTTGTCAGTTTTATTCATTGATAGACCTGTTAATTCTGGCATGTAGTAGGTATTCAAGTATATGAATGCATGTATGAATTGTGGGGAGTTAGAAGCCATTATGAATTATATGATAAATGAGCTAAGTTTTAAAAGATGGGTAATGGGGAGTACTTACTAGCTAAATAAAAATTGATTCATTAATTACTCTCTAGTCCTAAAGGTTTGAGATTTCCCTGCATTTTAATCTTTAAGCCTTTATTCAGCATTTTGTGGTTATGCTCTGAAGGATATTAGTCTTAGGAGCTCCTTATACAAAGTTGTTTTTCATTAATAGAATCTTCTTCTTTTTTTTAAAATTTTTTAGTTGAATATCTTTACACACTGTGTAGTCCAACCAAAGTATACAATCAGTGGCTTGCATTATCATCACACAGTTCTGTATTTGTCGCTATGAACATTTTTAAAACATATGTATCACTCCAGAAAAAGAAATAAAAGGGGGAAAAAAAAACTATACATCCCATACCCCTTACCCCTACCTCTCATTGACCCACTAGTATTGCAATCTACTCAAAATTTTTTTTTTACCTCTTATCCCCCACCATTATTTATTTATTTTTGTCTTTTTCTTTTTTACTCATCTGTCCATACTCTGGTTAAAGGGAGTGTCAGCCACAAGGTTTTCACAATCACCCAGTCACATTATAAAAAACCTATGTGGTTATACGTCATTTGCAAGAATCAAGGCTACTGGAATACAGCTCCACAGCCTCAGATACTTCCTTCAAGCCACTCCAATGCACCATAAACTAAAAAGGAATGTCTATAGAATGCATAACAATAACCACCAGGATGACATCTTGATTCTGTTTAAAATCTCTCAGCTGCTGAAATTTTGTCTCATATTTTTCTTCTTCATTTTGCTTCAGAAGGCTTTCTCAACCCCATGGTGCTTACCAGGGAAATTTACACCTCTGGGAGTCATGTCCCACCTAAGGTGGTCAGGGCAGTATGTTCACCTGCAGAGTTGGCTTAGAGAGAGAGAGAGAGAGAGGCTACATCTGAGCAACAAAAGAGGTTCTCTTGGGGGGTGACTATTAAGCATAGTTACAAGTAGGATTAGCTTCTCCTTTGTAGGAATAAGTTACCTAGAGGTGAGCCCCAAGGTCTAGGGCTCAATCTATATTAAATTGGTTGTCCCCACTGCTTGGAGAATAACAGTAATTCCCCAGGTGGGAAAGTTTAATATTTCATCCTTTCTTCCCAGTCATCCAAGGGGACTTTGCAAATACTTTTTTATCTTTTGCCCAGATAAGTCTGGGATGTATCGGAGCCTCACACTAACCTGTACAAAGCAACACTCCCTTTTCAAAATTCCATGTAATTATGATGTTTGAATAAACTGACCATGCCAACTAAATTAGATGGTGTGCTACAGAAAACATAAAATTTTCACCAATTAATTATCTCTTCTTTTGGTCACACGCAGAAATTGAAATTCTAATTTCCCTTAGTCCTATTCAGATCAGCTTTTTTCTTATCTCTAGTTGAAATCTGATCACTGTTTCAACTTTTTAAACAGTTGCTGTTTGGGTAATGCTGATTTTCATAGCTTCAGAGCTCTAATGCTCAGTCTCAGGTGTCACACAAATAGCCAGAGTTCCAGGAAAGACCAGGTTACATACAAAGAGCTCAGCATTTTAGAATAAAAAAATAACAGTTCCAACGCCGGAATAGATGTGACTGCTCTAAGTGCTTGTAAAGCTAGGAACCTTACAATAGATCCCAACCTGAT
Source organism: Tamandua tetradactyla (assembly GCF_023851605.1). Taxonomy (NCBI): domain Eukaryota; kingdom Metazoa; phylum Chordata; class Mammalia; order Pilosa; family Myrmecophagidae; genus Tamandua; species Tamandua tetradactyla. Next base: position 55,415,043 of record NC_135340.1, read on the forward strand.
AACCCATGCTCTTGACTTCTATTCTCCAAGTTTGTATATTATGGTTAGTCCATGTGAGTGAGGCATAATAATAATTGTTTCTGACATTTCATTCAACATACTGTCCTTCTCGTTCATTCACCTAGTTGTGTGCTTTACAACTTCCTTCTTGCAGCCACTCAGTAGTCTGTTGTATGTAAATACCACAGTTCCCCACTTCCATTCTTCTGTGGTTGTGCCGTTAGGCCACCATTGCAAATAGAACACTGCCACCATAAACATCAGTGTGCAAATGTCCATTCTTGTCCCAACTCTCAGTTCCTCCAAGTATATACCTTGCAAGAGGGTTGCAGGATTATTTGTCAACCTCTCCTGTGGTATCAACACGCTGTCCGTCAGAGGGGCTGCACCACTTTGCTTCCCTACCCAGAAGTGAATAGGTAGATCTCTTTCTTCACATTTTCTTTAGCACTTGAATCTCTCTTCATTTTTAAACAGTTTGATTTGTAAATCATACAATTCAACCTTAGTGAAAAATCAATGGTTCCTGCTTTAATCACATAGCTATGCCTTCCACACTATAATCTGTGTGAGGACAGATACGCTTTTCTTCCACAAAGAATCCCATACCCCTCCCCCGTAGCCCACTCTTATTGACATTCAGTTTTGGCCTACGCCCTTTGTTACATTCAGTGAAAGCCTAATGCAATATTACTGTTAACTGTAGACCCTGGTTTGCATTGATTGTGTTTTTTCCTGTAAACCATCCTGTATACTTTGCAGTGTTGACTTTCATTTATTTGTTTTCCATCATGAGAAAACATCCTTATATTTCTTCGTTTGATTACCATCATTGTCCACTCTAGGCAGTTAAATTTATACAGTCTCAGTCTTTATCCTATGCCTTTCCTTCTGGTGTCATCCATGCCCCTAGCCTTTCTCCCTCAACCATACTCACACTCAGCTTCATTTAGTGTACTGTATTATTTGTGTTACCATCAGATAATATTGTGCTATCCATTTCTGGATCTTTACGGTCAGTCCTGTTGAACATTCTCTTCTCTTTCAGCACAGCATGTCTTAACTCTACCCTTTTTCTATCTTCTGTTAACTCGTATTCTTAACTTTAGCCCTCAAAGTTCAATCATTAATGTTAGTTCATGTTAGTGAGACCATATAGCATTTATCCATTTGTTTCTGGCTAAATACACTCAACATAATGTCCTCAAGGGTCATTCACATTGTTACTTGCTTCATGACTTTAATTTGTTTTACAGCAGTGTAATATTCCATCATATATTTATACAACAGCTTGTTTAGCTACTTCTCTGTTGATGAATATTTGGGCTGTTTCTTTCTCTTGGCAATCATAAATAATGCTGGTATAAACATCAGTGTGCAAAAATGTCTGTTTGTGTCCATGCCTTCAATTCGTCTGAATATATACCTAGGAATGGGATTGCTATATCATATGGCAATTCTTTATGTAGCTTCCTGAGGAACTGCCAAACTACATTAGCAGAATCTTAATGTTCACAGCAGATATACTTTTTATGAGATCAAGTAGTGGTGGATTCTAATTTGTAATAAAAGAGTAATTGCATTAAGTATTTGCATTAAGTGTTTTAAGTGTAGTTCAGAATCATTTTATGTGACTTTAGGCCAGAAATTTTGGACCTTTTGCTTAGAACCAGCTACATCAGTCTCCTGAGGACTGACCTTTAAAATGCAAAATATGATGTTTACTTCTCTGTAGTCGTCTTACTTATGGGAATGGCAACTTGCTTATAAAATACAGCCAGGAGCTTTCCTAATGTAGCTCTTTCGTTTAATTTAGTTAAATAATCAGTGTATGTTTTCCTTTCTGTAAAACTTCTTGATAGTATGATTTTACTTCAGTTGGTTTTTATTGTTTTTATATTGATATAAATGTTTTTGTTCCTATGCTGAAGTCAGATTGTCTTTTGGTTACAGTCCATTATCAGGAAGCAGCAGTAACAGCTTGGTGTCTCGAACCAGGTTGCCTGAGTTTTTTTTTTTTAAGAGGAGAACATTTTTATAATTGTACTATTAACTCAATTCCATAGGTTTCCTGGGTTTGATCCTGATTCTGCTGCTTACTTGTTTAACTCTCCTGGACCTTAGTTTCTGTAAAACGTGAATAATAATATCTACCAAAGACTATTGTCACAGTTAAATGAGTTAAAACATTTTAAGTGCTTATAACAGGCACACAGTACGATTCAATCAGTAATGTAAAGTAGAAAAAGTATGGTGTAGAATAACTGTTACCTTTTCAGTAAGGCCTTCTCTAGCATGTTAAGTATGATAGCATCATCCCCTGTTAACTGTTCATTTCCTTACCCTGCCACATTTTTCTACACTTGTCACTACTTGTTATGTATTTTTTAGTTTTTACTCTCCTATTAAATTATAACCTCTGTGAGAACAAGAGCTTTGTTTTATTCATAACTATTTTCTGTAGTACTTAAGATAGTACTTAGTCTCCTATTGGAGTATAAACTCTGTGAGAGCAAGAGCTTTGTTTTATTCATAGCTATGTTTTCTCTAGTTCTTAAAACAATAGCTGGGTTCATAGTAGGTATCCAACAAATATTTGGTTAATAAATGAATAAATTATGAAATTATGTGAGCATAATTTAAGGTTTTTTAGGGGGCATCTATTTGGTTATTTTAATAAGTTATTGCCTTTTGTGATGGAACGTATTATGTTTGCTAAAGATACCTAAAGTCTTATCTTTCTTTTTGTTAAGCTATATGTGAAACAGAGCCTGAACAGCCCGTTCGACATTATCCATTATGGGTAAAAGTAGAAGGTGAAGTAGATCCAGAGCCAGTTTATATTCCGACGCCCTCTGTCATTGAGCCCATGAAGCCATTGTTACTGCCTCAGCCAGAAGTTTTATCTACTACCATGAAGGGCAAATTACTCACTGGAATTAAACCTGCACGGGCATATACTCCCAAACCCAATCCTGTGGTAAGCCTGGAGTTTCATCTTTTATTGCAGCTTACAGAAATCATTTATAATGATGATAACCATTCATTTCAATCAGATTTTTGGTTGATAGTCTATGAGTCATTTTGCTTTCAGGTAATGCATCTGTAAGAAGTTTCTTTTCCACATAAAAGTAGAGATGAGTAGTAGTAATTCTTAAAGATAGCCAACTCTCTCCAAGAGAATCATGAAAATGTGGGCTTTTGATGTGACTTGCAAAAAGTCTTTTAAAGATGCTCTTATTTCTGTAGTGTAGAATATTGAGTAATTGATGTATAGTGTAGAAAATTACATTTTTTACTAGTAGAAAAATATTAAGGAAAAGCTTTTAAAAATACCTCTTATCTTTTTAAAGCAGATTTCCTTAATGCAATGATAGCTACAAAGTTCAAGATTTAAAATAACAGTTGATACTCATATGACTGTGTGAATACTGATAGGTAAAGGTGAGAACTGATGCTTGCATTGTATTAATAACTGAAATGTCTGTGATGGACTAGAAATTAACAAATGCATCCATCAAGCATAGTTTTAGAAGGACTGCTCTGGTGTTATCTAAAATTTCTTCATAGAGAGCAAGATCCATTCTAACTGCCCACAAACGTAGCACAATATGTACTGTACTCATAGAATTTAACTTTAACATTTGCCTTAAAAGTTTTTAATTGTAATATGAGCAAAGATTAAAAAGTGTTTTTCCTCTTGGAGTTTAGGAAACTTTTTCCCCAGTATATGGAATGTTTTGTTGTATGAAACTTTTAGATTCGGGAAGAGGACAAAGATCCAGTTTATTTGTACTTTGAAAGTATGATGACTTGTGCCCGAGTTCGAGTGTATGAACGCAAAAAAGAGGAACGGAGACAACTATCCCTACCACCATCCCCATCATTTCAGCAGCAGAGCTCATGTCATTCTAGTCCTGAGAACTATAGTGCAAAGGTGAATATTAATTGTAGTTTCTCTTTTAAACTTCCAGTAATTTGTTGCTAATATTAGAACTTGTTTTACCCTTTCAGAATAATCTAGAGTAATTTTTATGGGCAGAGAAAGCTTATGTGATCCATATATAAATTTATATATTTCTTTATGTATCTATACTAGAGGTCTGTCCTAGGATTATACTATTGTTATAAACATCATTTTTCTTACTAATTGGAAAAAAAAGCAAAAATAAAAACTTGAACATTTCTGCATCTTTTTTTCAACATTTTTTATTATGAAATATATATAGAAAACAATCAGTTTTCAGGGTACATTGTGACAAATGGTTATAGAACATATTTCAGAGTTTGGTATAGGTTATAGTTCCACAATTTCAGTTTTTTCCTTTTAGCTGCACAAGTCACAGGAGACTAAAAGAAGTACCAGTATAATGATTTAGCGGTTGTACTCATTTGTTAAATCCTATCTTCTCTGTTGTAACTCCTCCTTCTCCTTTGATCCTTCTCCCAATCTTTAAGGGTATTCATGCTATGCCCATTAAAACTTTTTCATGTTGGAAAGGGGTTTTGACAATAGGAGGATGGAACTAGCTGATGTTCTTAGAGGGTCTGGCCTCTCTGGATTTCAGAACTTACCTGGCCTAGAAACCCATCTGCAGGTTGCAGATTTCCTGGAAGTAATCTTAGTGTGGGAAACATTTGTAGGATCTCAGATGGAGCTTTAGGGGTTTTTTAGGGTTAACAGGAGTGGTTTTGGTTGGAGGTTGGCAAACCATGGCAGTTAGCAATATCTAGCTGTCTTTCCCAGTGGCTGTACCATTATGCATTACCACCAGCAGTGCATAAGTGTTCCAGTTTTTCCACATCCTCTGCAACATTTATAGTTTCCTGTTTGTTTAATAGCAGCCATTCTTGTAGGTGTGAGGTAGTATCTCATTAAAATCTTGATCTGCACTTATAGCTAATGAAAATGAGCCTCTCTTCATGTGCTTTTTAGCTATATGTTTTTGCTCTTGGGAAAAATGTCTTCGTATCTTTAGTCCATTTTATAATTGGGTTGTTTGTTCTTTTGTTGTTGCGTTGTCTGGTTTCTTTATGCATACAGGATATCAAACCTTTGTCCCATATGTGATTTCCAAACATTTTTTCTCATTGAATTGGCTCCCTCTTCACCTGTTTGACAAATTCCTTTGAGGCACAGAAGCTTTTGATTTTGTGGAGTTCCTATTTTTTTTTTTTCTCATTGCTTGTGCTGTGGGTGTAAAATTAAGAAACTATTTCCTGTTACTAGGTCTTGAAGAGGTTTCTCTATATTTTCCTCTGGGAATTTTATGGTACTGGCTCTTATGTTTAGTTCTTTAATCCACTTTGTGTTAATTTTTGTATAGGGTGTAAGGTAAGGGTCTTCTTTTTAGTCTTTTGGCTATTTATATCCAGTTCTCTCATGCCTGTTTATTGAAAAGACCTGTCCTAGATCAGTGCATTTAGTGACCTTGTTCAAGATCAACTGACTGTAGATTTAGTGGTCTGTCTCCACACTCTTGATTCAATTCTATTGATCAATACTTCTGTGTTTGTGCCAGTACCGTGTTTGTGCCAGTACCATGCTGTTTAGACCACTGGCTTAATAATAAGTTTTAAAAATCAGAAAGTGTTAGTCCTCCTACTCTGTTCTTCTTTTTAAGGATATTTTTAGTTATACAAGATTTCTTTCCCTTCCAAGGAATTTGATAACCAGCTTTTTTATGTCTTCAGAGTAGGTTTTTGGAATTTTCATTGGTGCTGCATTGAATCTGTAGATCAATTTTGGTAGAATTGACACCTTAACTATGTTCAATGAGTAGAAAACGACTTGCAACATATTTAGATCTTCTTTAATTTCTTTTAGAAATGTTTTGTAGTTTTCTTTAGACGGGTCCTTTACATTCCTGGTTATGTTTATTCCTAGATATCTGATTCTTTTAGTTGCTGTTTTGCATGGAATTTTTTCCTTAATTGTCTCCTCGGGTCATTGCTTGTTTATAGAAATGTTACTGATTTTAGCTCATGAATCTTGTATCCTGCTACTTTGTTGGATTTATTCAGTCGAGAAGCTTTGTTGTAAATGTCTCAGAATTTTCCAAGCATAGCATCATGTCATCTGCAAATAATGAAAGCTTTAATTCTTCCTTTCCCATTTGGATCCCTTCTATTTCTTTTTTCCTGCCTGATTGCTCTAGCCAGAACTTGTAGTTCAGAGCTGAATAATAGTGGCTACAGAGAGCATCCTTTTCTCATTCCCAATCTTTGAGGGAAGGCTTTCAGTTTCTCACTGTTGATTACAATGCTGGTTATGGGTTTTTCATATATGCCCTTTATCATATTGAGGACGGTTCCCTTCAATTCCTACTTTTTGAAGTGTTTTTATCAAAAAAAGATGCTGAATTTTGTCAAATGCTTTTTCAGCATCAATTGAGATGATCATGTGATTTTTCCTTTTTGATTTGTTCGTGTGCTATAATTTAATTTATTTTCTTGTGTTGAACCACCTTTGCATTTCTAGATTAAACCCACTTGGCCATGGTGGTAATTCTTTTCATGTGTTGCTGGGATTTGATTTGCTAGTATTTTGTTGAGAATGTTTGCTTCTGTATTCATTGGGAAATTGGCTTGTAATTTTCCTTTCTTGTATCATCTTTATCTAGTTTTGGTATTAGAATGATGCTGGTTTCATAAAATGAGTTAGGTAGTGTTCTTTTTTCCTCAACTTTTTTTTGGAAAAGCTTGAGCAAGATTGGTGTTAATTCTTTTTGGAATGTTTAATAAAATTCCCCTATGAAGCCATCTGACTCTGGGCTTTTCTTTGTAGGAAAATTCTTGATGACTAATTGAATCTCTACTTGTGATTGGTTTGTTGAGATTTTCTGTATCTTCTTGAGTCAGTGTAGGTTTCTTCTGTATTTCTAGGAATTTGTCCAGTTCATCTAAGTTGTTTAGTTTGTTGGCATATAGTTGTTTATATTGTGTCCTCCTATGGTTTTTTAAATTTCTTCAGGGTTCATGGTAATGACATGGACCACCTCATACCTGATTTTGTCTATTTGCATCTTTGTTTTTTTCTTTATCAGTCTATTTAGGGGTCCTTTGATTTTATTGATTTTCTCAAAGAACCAGCTTTTGGTGTTACTGATTCTTTTTTTTACTGTTATTGTTACTCTCCAATTCATTTATTTCTCCTTTAATCTTTGTTAGTTTTCTTCCTCTATTTACTTAGGGGTTAGTTTGCTATTTTCTCTCAAGTTACTCCAGGTGAGCAGTTAAGTCCTTCTTTTTTGCTATTCTTTTTTAAATATGGGCATTTAGGGCAATAAATTTTCCTCTCAGCACCTGCCTTTGCTGCATCCCATAAATTCTGGTATGTTTTATTCTCATATTCATTCATCTCTATATATTTACCAATTTTTCTAGCAGTTTCTTCTTTGACCCACTAATTGTTTAAGATTGTGTTATTACTATTTTTTTTTTTTAAGATTGTGTTATTTAATCTCCATATATTTGTGAAAGTTCTGGTTCTTTGGTGGTTATTGATTTCCAACTTCATTCTGTTGTAATCAAAGAATGTGCTTTGAATAATTTCAGTTTTTTAAATTTATAGAGACCTGTCTTGTGACCCAGTATATCATCTATCCTGAACAACATTCCGTGAACAATAGAGCAGAATGTAAAAGGTGTTTTGGGGTGTGATAATCTATAAATGGCTGTTACTTATGAAATTGTTTATGTTCTCTAGTTCCTTGTTTATCCTCTGTCTGGTTGTTCTCTCTATAGAGGAGAGTGGTGTATTGAAGTCCCCCACTATTATTGTTGAAATGTCTCTCTTCAGTTTTACCAATGTTTATCTCATGTACTTTGGAGCTCCTTGATTAGGAACATTTCTTCTTGGTAAATTGTGCCCTTTATTAATATATAGTGTCCTTCTTTATCTCTTGTGACATCTTTACATTTAAAGTCTGTTTTGTCTGCTATAAGTGTAGGTTATTCTTATGCATTATATAGATATCACCTTTTTAGTTAAGTTGTAACAGAGAGGCTGGAGGGAACTGCCTGAAAATGTAGAGCTATGTTCCAGTAGCCATGTTTCTTGATAATGATTGAACAATGATATAGCTTTCACAATGTGACTCTGTGAATGTGAAAACCTTGTGTCTGATGCTCCCTTTATCTACCATATCAACAAAAGAGTAGAACATATGGAATAAAAATAAATAATAGGGGGAACAAATGTTAAAATAAATTTAGTAGATTGAAATGCTGGTGATTGATGAGGGGGAGGGGGAGAGGATATGGAATGTACAAATTTTTTTCCTTTTCCTTTTTCTGGCTTGATGTAAATGTTCTGAGAGGTGGTCGTGGTGATGAATATACAACTATGTGATGATATTGTGAGTTACTGTTTATATACCAAGAATGGAATGATTGTATGGTAAGAATGTTTGTGTTTGTATGTTTAAAAAAAATTTTGAAAATTAAAAAAAAACCCAGGAAAAAACAAAAAAATAAAAATAAGGTCTGTTTTGTCTGCTATTACTATAGGTACTCCTGCTTTCTTTTGCTTAGAGCCTGCACGGAACATCTTTTTCTATCCTTTCACTTTCAATCTATTTGTGTCCTTGGGTCTGAGATGAGTCTCTGGTTAAGCAGCATGTAGATGGATCATATATAACTGTTAAGCCATTCTGCCAACCTGTATCTTTTAACTGGTGAGTTTAGTCCATTAACATTAAAAGTTATTACTATAAAGGCATTTCTTGAATCTACCATTTTATCCTTCTGTTTTTATTTGTAAGATCCATACATTCTTTTCCCTCTCTCTCTTTTTATCCTTTAAGCTACCTTTATTGATATTCTTCAGTTCTGTGCCCTCCTCCACACCTTCTGAGCTGTCTTTTTTTTTCAGCTGACAGAATGCCCTTTAGTAGTTCTTGTAGGGTAGGTCTTTTGTTGACAAATTCTCTCAGTCTTTGTGTGTGAAAATTTTAATCTCTCCTTTACTTTATCCAGCTGGATAAAGAATTCTGGGTTGGAAATCTTTCTCTTTCAGGATCTTAAATAAATGATACCACTACCTTCTCACCTCCATGGTGTGCTATTGAGTAGTCTGAGCTCAGCCTTATGTGGTTTCCCTTGTATGTGGTGAGTCGTTTTTCTCTTGCTGCTTTCAGGACTTTGTGCTTCTTTTCAGTATTTGACAGACTAGTTGGTATGTGTCTTGAAGTGGGCCTATTTGAATTTATTCTGTTTGAGATTCATTGGGCTTCTTTGATTTGCCTCCTTATGTCTTTTATAAGGATTGAGAATTTTCCCCCCATTATCTCCTCAACTAATCTTCCTAGCCCTTACTCTTCTTTTCTCCTTCTGGGACACCTGTAGTTATTATTTGTGTGCTTCATTTCCCTGAGATCTAGTTTCAGTTTTTCCATCTTTTTTTGCCATTTGTTCTTTTGTGTATTTGAATTCAATTTTCCTGTCCCCTAGTTCACTTATTCTTTCTTTTGCCTCTTTAAATATGCTGTTGTGTGTCTCTAATATATTTTTAATTTGGTCCACTATATCTTTCATCTTTGTGAGATCTGCTATTTTCTATTCTTTCAAATTCTTCTTTATGCTCTTCTAGATTCTTCTTGACCCCCTTTATGTCATTAGCTCATCCATTGAATTTGTTTAGATTTGTATGAACAGCTTTCATTAGTTTTTGCAAATTCTGTGTTGCCTCCGGTATTTTAATTTGGTCATTAGGCTGGGCCATATCTGCCTGCATCTTATATGCTTGATGATTTTCTGTTGGCTTTGAGGCATTTGATTATCTTGATCAGGATATTTTGAGAGTTGATTTCCCTTAGTCACTTGAGTTTGCATTGAAGGTCTCCTTTTGCACTTGGTTTGTATGTGATTTCCTCACCAAGCCAAGGCCTGGACCTCATGCAGGAAATAACAACTGTACTTGAAGATCTGTTCAGAGCTGGCAGTTTGCCAGACTGCATTTTCTGTTTCTTCCCAGCAAATGACGTTCTTGAGCCTCCTCTTCCCCTTAGGTCCACCTCTCACTGACTGTACAGCTGGCTAGGCTGGCTGGAGACCTGGTACAGTTCCAGCCAGGTCTGCTGGCCCTGGTACACACTGAAAGCCGCTAATCCCAGGGCTGAGGTGTGAGCAGTGTCCACCTGAGCAGCGATTCCACTTGTATGCACAATGAGTCTGGTGGCCCCTGTGCTCACACTTTGAATGACTGTGGACTGTGGACCTGGGTATTTGAACTGTCCACATGGGGGTGTTATGTGAAGCATGGACGTGCAGGAATATGAGGGACAGCTTCCTCTTCCCTGCCTTCCTGTCTGTGCATTTCCAAGGGCTCTGGGCCTTCACATGGAAAGGGAAGCAGTAGGCCTTGTGCACTAGCTGGGCGGTTTTTGTGAGCAGGGTGAGCAAGTTTACTGGCTTTTGGGTTCCCCAATGTCCCTCCATGCTCCTTAGCTGAGCAAGCTGTTTTCCCACACTAGCTGCAGGGGCAGGCAATTCCCTGGGCACGGTCTCTTGTGTCCGGTGGAGTCAGAACCAAGCACACTCATCTGGTTCTCTCTACCTAATTTCTCTCCTTTTTCATCCAGGACCTCCCTATATAGTGTAGAAGACCCTCTCAGGTCACTTGCACCCTGAGACTGCCGTGCCGGTAGTTTTTTTGTTACTTCTCTAGCTCAGATGAACTCAGACTATCTTATTCCCAGCATTTCTGGTTTTAATTAGATCATTTATTTGTAATCGTGAGAATTTGTATCTTTCCATGCTGGTGAATTTTTCTAAATGTAACCTGTCCTGTTAGGCATCAAGCATTTTGTCTTTATTAGTAGAAATACAGTACTATAAAATCCAGTATATGTTCTTTACTTGGTGACATCATCTCTTATCAAGGATATTAGAGAGTAAGACTGCTTTTGTTTCCAGGTTTATAGAATATGATAGCACTGTAGCTATGCATACAGATGTAGAGCTGTTGCCTTTTTAATCACTCTGCTGATTTTGACTTCGTTGAGAGATTTAATTCTTATTTTCTAGTCTCATAGCTATTAAAGTTGAATTTAAAATATTTGTGTTATTTCTTTTTCTAGGAACCTGAGTCTGAAGAGCAGCCCTTAAAACAAGTCACCTGTGACCTGGAGAATGATTCTGATAAATCACAAGGTCAGAATGAACACTTTACTTTATAATTTAACAGTAATTACGTAGGTCCGGATTATAATAATCAGAGCGGAAAATGTAAACCACCAATCCAGAATGTCTACTACCCTGTTTCAAGTTTCTGCTAAAAATAAGAGTTGACAGGTAAAAGTCTTTACCCATTATTTGGTCTCTTTAATGCTCTTGTCAAAAATGAAAGAAAATTTGGGCAGTGCAGCAGTGGCTCAGTGGCAGAATTCACACCTGCCATACCGGAGACCCGGCTTTCATTCCCGGTGCCTGCCCATGCAAAAAGAAAGAAAGAAAAAATTTGTTTGTGTTGATACACAGTCTATTGTTACAAGAGACATTAAGGATGCGTTCATTGATTTTGTTTCTTAATCTCTTCCTAAACCCTAGCAATATTGGCTTCAGTAGCTATTGAAATTTTCTTAGATTTTCAGTAGCTGTCATCACTAGAGAAATGCAGAGGGAGAAAGGAAGGAATAGAGATTTACTATAATGAGAGATAGTGACCTTGGAGTTACTTATTTGTTTTTGGTTATGCCTCTTAAGACTTTCTGACACTTCAGCAATGGTGTTTTTTAATGTACACACAGAAAATGATGTTTATATAGTTCACTGAAGTAAGTGGAGCAGACTGCTGAGAGAGGACCTGCCTGAAGTTCATGAGCCCCTTGAGGACTGAAGAGATCTGTATCTTGGCATATCTGTAATTATAGCAGATTGGTTGTGAAGCTTTGCTGTAGAAGTCATCTAGGTGTCTAGTGAAATATGTACCTAGTTAACATGTTGCCATGAAGATAAATATATTGTGAGTTGTATGCACCGTACACAATGTAGAAATGGAACAATCAAATCTAAAATCACAAAAGCAATTCAGAAGTATTTGCACTTAGAAATTGTACATACAGTGTGTTGTTGTTTTTGTGTTTTTTTTAAACTCACTTTATCTTTTGCTGTTCTTCATTATTCACTATCCTGTCATATGTTGCAAAGCGTCTTGCAGTATCTTTGCTTTGCGTATGTGGATTGCAGAATACTAAACTGTATAACAACCTTGGTTATAGGTCATGGTTTGCTTGCAAGATCATACTTTCTTATGTAACAGTTATATCTCTTTAGATCAGTTTTGAGGGATGTTTTATTAGAGAACCTGTTTAGCAGGATGGTGACGACTATTTTAGTCTTATCCTCTGGGATCTTTTTTCTTTCTAGAAAACTCCCATATTTTGAACATTCAGCTATATATTAGATTGTCACTAAAAGTACATGGGAATAGTACAATGAGAAACTCCTGAATTTCTGTTTCCCTGGCACCTTCCTGAGGACTTAGGGAAAATAAAAACTTTTCTAAGTTTAATACGAAGTGGTGTGATACAGATTAGGCATGATTGTTTTGTAAACCCACAACTCTTCTAATAAAAAAAGCAAATAGAATCCCATAAGTATCTGATGATACTCAGCATACCTCTTATCTAGCTTATCATGAGTTATAGTCCCAGTGAGAAACATTTTGCACTCTCAAATTAGGATAATTCAAGGAGGGTTTAATAAGTGGACCATTTCCAAAGGTATAGGAAGTTTTGGGGGGCTCACAAAGTATGGCTTAGTACCCCAAGGCTAGTAGCTGTGTGGTTGCTACCACTAAGCTGAGGGTCAAGGACAAGGAGCAGTTACCAGAAGCAAGAAGGAGATGACCGTGTGGAAAGGGCTGTTGGGAGAGGAGCAGTGATAATAGGTGAGGGACCTGGCCACTCCCGGAAGACTCCACCGGGAAATAGCAGGGGGATATATATATATATCCTAGCTTTACCCACCTCCTTCCCTCTGACCTCTTTCTGGGGCTCCCTGTTGGAAGACCCCAGTCATTTAAAAAAAGGAAAATGCTGTGATGCAGAAATATCTTTCAATTCTTTAACAGAGAAGAGCTGGAAGTCTTCTTGTAATGAAGGGGAATCCTCTTCTACCTCCTATGTACATCAGAGGTCACCTGGTGGTCCCACCAAACTGATAGAGATCATCTCAGATTGTAACTGGGAGGAAGATCGGAATAAGATTTTGAGCATCTTATCCCAGCACATCAATAGCAACATGCCACAGTCACTTAAAGTGGGCAGCTTCATCATTGAGTTGGCTTCTCAGCGAAAGAGCCGGGGTGAGAAGAACCCTCCTGTTTACTCTTCTCGTGTGAAAATCTCAATGCCATCATGTCAAGATCAAGATAATATGGCTGAAAAATCTGAATCAGAAACTCCTGATGGCCCATTATCCCCTGGGAAAATGGATGAAATCTCTCCTGTGCAGACAGATGCCCTGGATTCAGTGAGGGAGAGATTGCATGGAGGCAAAGGTCTGCCTTTTTATGCAGGACTTTCTCCTGCAGGGAAACTTGTGGCCTATAAACGTAAACCCAGTTCAAGTACATCTGGGCTTATCCAGGTGAGAATTATCTTTAATCTGGGTATAGTACCTTTTTATACTTAGGTAACAGCTTGGTTTTTAGAGCCCTTTATTGGCCTTATATCATTATCTTCATATTTCCTGGGAGCTGGGTGACAAAGATTAGTATCACTGTATATAATATGCCTAGCTTGGATGCATATTTAGAGTGAATTTTTGGCACATTTATTAACAGAAATTTAGACCTCTGTATTAGTTAATAATTTTCTGTCTAGTCTTCCCCAAAAGTTGCTCTTCTTAAACTTTATTGCCTGAGCTCTAGTGAGACTTTGACAACCAAGTAAGAATAACCAGGGATTCAGTCTAGTTCTTAGAATTTGTTATTGGTAGGCAGATTTAAAGTAAACAAACAAAAAAAACCAAGTTTAGATAATTAGGGGTAGTAAGGGGAAAATGAAGTACTGTCTTGGAAAGGGGGAAATTTTAGATTTGCATGACATTTTTAAATAGTTGAACCACATAATGTTTACTCTCATTAATTTCTAGTTTTCTTAATTATTTTTTCTTTGATTCATAAGATTTTTACCAATATAATCATTGTTTGAGGACAAGTATCTCTATCCTTGCTGCTTAGTAATTCAGGCAGGTTATATTGGTTAAATTATACTGTCATCTAGAAAATCCTTTGGAAAGAGAAGTTTTTAAATTGAAGTATAGGACATAGTCAAAAAAGGTTTTCTCTTTTTGGTCAGTAACTAATATGTATGTTTGTATTAGAGTAACAAATGTGTGAAAGTATCTGACAGTATTGCCAAGGTCAGTTGACTTTATTAGCTTGACTGCTTGTCTTGGTTAAGGACATCACCATTAATAATATGACTTAGTGACATATTAAAAAAAAAAAGACACTTCTTATTGCAGTTTGTTCTTGCTGGTGCTGAGTAATTGCTACTGTAGTTATTTCCTAAACTCTTGATGAGGAGAGAGCAGTGTGTTTTGCCTAATTTCATTTACTGACACTTTGAAAGCAGAGACTTCCCTGGGATTATTTATGGTAAAACTAGACTCTTTGAAATATAGGCATGAAAATTTTGTGTTCTCCTCTCCTGCCCAGATTCAGAAAGCTACCATAGAATTTGAATTTGCATAAGCAGTCAGGCCACTGATAATATAGGTCTTGGGGGAGCTGCTAAGTGGTCTTCAGCGCAAGTCCCAAAGGAGCAGGTAGGGATATCTGGCTTAGACTACATGTAGCTTGAAAAGATGCAGTAAAGTTTATTATAGGTGGAAAGATCACATTCCTTGTGCCAAACTGGAGGCAAAGATTTCTTGATCTTTCTGGGGAATAATTACAGTTTTACTTAACTAGTAGAGAGTAATTTTGTCATGTGTCTTTGAAGATGGAGTGCCTTGGCTGTAGCTGTTCTGCTCACCAGGTCCCTATTAATTTAGAGAGTGAAAATTCCGCCTTCCCCATTTATTTTCCTCCTCCCCCTCCTTCTTAACTGACAAAGAAGAGGCACAGAAAAGGATGTCTTCTCTAGAGTCACACAGCAGTATGACCTAAATAAAGAACATGGGGAAGAAACCTGTGAGGTTTTGTCTTTTTCTTATTTAAAAAAAACTATCCTGTTGCCCAAGATGGGCTTTCTCATCAACTCAGGCAGTAGAAAAAAATCTTTATCTCACTGATTGATTCGCTCTCTTCTGACAATTTAGTGACTACTTCTAGAATTAGAGTGAGTTTCCACTAGTATTTATCTTGAACTGTCCAAGAGATGAGACAGTATCTTCACAGTTGAGTCTTTTGAAAGCCAAAAACGGAGGTGACTTTGTTGCTTAGGTTATCACAACTCAGGTTATCCATAACGTTAAACTAGGCTCACCATGTATTTTTCAAATATGTGGGGTGCTTTAAAGGACCTTTGTGTGAGGGTTTCATTATGCCTCTTTGGTCTTGTCAGAGATATTCTTTGGAACACACTCATTTTTGCTGATGACTGTTAATAACTTAACCAGAATTGTTTGCTGACAAGTAAAACAGTTCAGTGATTTTTTAGATATGACTTCATCTTTCATGTATCTGATGCAGAAATGATGAGTTCCTGAGATTGTTTCCAGCTACCGAAATGAAGATGAGATTAGTTAAGAATATTAGATGACAGCATTTTTTTTCACCTCCTACTTACTCAGATTATCCTAAATGGGAAAAGTTCTTTTCTTTTTCCCTTTTAAATCTGAAAAAAAATAGACTTTTGAAACATTGTAGAGTGAAACCCCTGTCAAGGGAGAAGAGTTAGCAAGAGAATTTTATCTTTACAGAATTTCTCTTTGCCACTTGTTTCAGGTTAATGGTAAAAGTTACCCGCAGGCTAAGTTGCTATTGGGACAGATGGGGGCATTGCATCCAGCCAATAGGCTAGCTGCTTATATCACAGGCAGGTTGCGACCCTCAGTCCTGGACCTCTCAACCCTCAGTACTGTCATCTCCAAGGTAGCATCCAATGCCAAGGTGGCTGCATCCAGGAAACCACGTACCCTGTTGCCTTCAACATCCAATTCCAAAACGACATCCTCCTCCAGCACTTCAGCAAATCGCCCTGAGAAGAATCTGAAGGCGTTTGTCCCGGCAAAAAGGCCGATTGGTAAGTTGGAGTGTACATATGTTTTGGAAAGACTTTGTAACTTGGTACAAGACCAGTGAGTACAGATATGGAGGTTGTAAAAATTAGAGAAATACAAAATTTCTACGTCTTTTTTATTTTTTATAATTTTTCTGATGACCTACAATACTAGATTAATTGAATCCTAATTAGCTTTAGTTTTATTTTCCAAGCTTTTAGACTGGTTTTATTAATTTAGAAAAGACTTAGGTTTTTATTTTGTTTAAGGACTGGTGTTTTTGGCACCAATTGACCTTATGAAACCAAGTAGGTAGGAAAATCAAACTGGGTTGAGTTAGTATAGGGTTAATGTAGAAGGACATGGCTTTATTCCATTCATTCCTGTTCTGTGAATGAAAACCTCT
Source organism: Tamandua tetradactyla (assembly GCF_023851605.1). Taxonomy (NCBI): domain Eukaryota; kingdom Metazoa; phylum Chordata; class Mammalia; order Pilosa; family Myrmecophagidae; genus Tamandua; species Tamandua tetradactyla. The sequence continues at coordinate 55,431,625 of NC_135340.1, forward strand.
TTCTTTGCTAAGCATTTCAGCACTTACAGCCTATGATAAATTACTTTCTGAAAGTATTTGTGTTTTATCATTGACAGTATCTTTACAATTGGCTTATTGAATTCTTTATTGTTGTTTCAAATCTCTTTAGGAATGTTAAGTAAAAGAGTAAATTGCTGGACTTTATTTCTTTAGTAGAAAATTGAAATACCTGGCTAAAAGTTGGAGTTGTGTGAAGATAGAGGATACGTGTTGAATGTCTTAAAAAGAAGCAATTTTGCTTTTTTTAAAAAAAATAACTTTAACTGATGATGAAAACAAAAGCAGTTCTATCCTGCTCTCTTTTTTCAAAAATGGCTGAATACATTTTAGGAATATACAAAACTTAACTGTCTCACAAGAGGACAGCAATAAAGAGGTGGAGGTGCTGAGGCAGGAGGAAGTGGTGGGTACAGATTTTAAAATTAGAATTAGGAGAAAAAAATTCTTGGCTTTTTATTTTCTTTCATCTGTTTTAGGTGATGAAGTTGTTTGCTGCTGTATGGTTTTTTAAGGTCCTAGCAATTTTAATATATTGCATAGCCAAAAGAATTTTAGAAGAAACGCCAATTTTAATCCCTTGTTAGAGTTACAAGGGTTTGGTTTGGGTTAAGGGACATAATTTGAATTCTGTGGGTAGAAATTGACAATGTGTAATGCAGGTTGGTAGTACCTGTAAGAAGTTGACCCTGTGGTACACAATATATGTTGATAAACACAGTCACTAAGAGGATAAAATATGAGAACTGAAGATTTTTGACCTGCAAATTTTTATTTGCAGCGGCTCGACCCTCTCCTGGTGGTGTGTTCACACAGTTTGTGATGAGTAAAGTTGGAGCCCTGCAGCAGAAGATACCTGGAGTTAGCACACCCCAACCCCTGACAGGGCCACAGAAGTTCAGTATCAGACCTTCTCCAGTAATGGTCATCACACCTGTGGTTTCTTCTGAGCCAGTTCAGGTGTGCAGCCCTGTGACTGCTGCTGTCACTACTACAACCCCTCAAGTGTTTTTAGAAAATGTTACTGCTGTGACACCTATGACTGCTATTTCTGACATGGGAACTAAAGAAACTACTTATTCTTCTGGTGCCACCACTGCAGGGGCTGTTGAGGTCTCTGAAACTAATACAAGCACCCCTGTAACACCTATTCAGTCTACAGCCACTGTGAACCTTACCAAAACTACTGGGATAACTACCCCTGTGGCTTCAGTTGCTTTTCCTAAATCTTTGGTAGCATCTCCTCCAACCATAACTCTTCCTGTTGCTTCCACCGCCTCCACCTCCATAGTCGTGGTGACCACAGCTGCATCTTCCTCCATGGTGACCACACCAACTTCATCTCTGGGCTCTGTTCCTATTATACTCTCGGGAATTAATGGGAGTCCACCAGTGAGCCAGAGACCAGGTAAGGCCTAGATATTATTAGCTGGTTTACTATACAGCTATTTATATAACTTTGTGGTTCCAATAGTATTATAGGTGAGCCAGAGTGATAGTGTAGGTGTTTGTGCTATAAAACAATACATGTATTCCTGAAAACCTTGGTATTCTGCTCATGGCATTAATATAGGGTTAGAACAAGTAACTGAAAAGCTGTGCAACTTTGTAACCAGAGTACTAATAAAAGCAGTAATGGGTATATTGGGAGATAACTTGAACAGCCTTAATACATGGTTTAATGGAGATTGTCTCAGGACATATACAAATACTCAAAAATGTTGGAGTGGAAATGCTGGCTAAAGGATATTGAAATACTGCAGCTGAGAGTGGAGCACTGTGCCATTAGGGCAGCTGTTAATGTGAGCATAGGAGAAGTGAACCCTGCTATGTGCTGAGAGTTAGGAGTGTACATGTCAGAGGAGGGGACCCCAAATGCAGGTATTCTTTTTTTTTTTTTTAATCTTAATGTACAAAAAAAAGAGAAAAAGATGAAAGGACTTCTATCTTTGCTGCAGCCAGTTTGATGGCTTTTTGCTTTTTTGCCAATTATTAAAATCATTTTTCTATTATCTTAGCTCCTTTTACCTAGTAAAAATCATGTATGAATCAGCTTAACTGCCATGCAATAATAACATAATTTCCCTGTTTAATTATTATATATAAACTGATTGAAAGAGAAATAAGGGAGTGTAATTCATTGTTTAGGACTGGTAGTATTTTTCAACTTTCTTAGTTAAAATTAAATTATTTCTCTTATTGGCTTAGGCTAAATGAATTGAAAATATGAATATCTTACAGTTTTGTAATTTTTATATCCTAATTCAGCTAAATTAGTGGTTCCCTAAGACTACTCATAGAGGAGTTTACCTGGAAAAGATTGGGAGGTTTTATAGGCTTTGAGGGAAAGTAACTCAAGAGCAATTCTGTTTTGGCTATTTATGATTTTAATCCTAAATATTTTTATGATATGGTTCAATTCCCTGTAGGTCTTTTAGTATAGAAGTGATTTGGGAGTTGGTTTTAAAGTTGAAGTTCTGTTGAAAGGAAAAGTGGATCACTGAATTAAATTTTCTTCTGCTTCTCCGCATAAATAAACATGTAAGAAATGTTTAGCTTAAATGTAGTTTCTAGTTTTGGAAGCCAAGGTCCTTATTGGCAAATCTTCTTTGACTTTCTATTAAATCTCAAGTCATACTTTAACTGATCATATCTGCTAAACCATATGGATTCCAGTCTTTCTCTGTACCTTAATTCTGTCATAAAACTAGAAAGTAGGTTAACTTTTCATAGTTCATTGTTTCTCAGACTTCAGTCATTCAGGATTTACATTCAGGTATTTTGCTCTGACTCCTATCTGTGCTGTCAGTTACTTAATAGTTTTATTAAATCAATAGTTTGTTTACTTAAATATATTTCAAAAGGAAACAACATTACTTTAAATGGAAATCTTGCCAAAGTAGAGGTTCCCCATAAGTAAAAATACTGGAAACTTATCGAAGTTAATAAATTCTAGCTAGCCACTGTATGTTCTTAGTATGTGGGTCGTTCTCTTTCTGTTAAAATGAAGAAAACTAGAAAATGCTGGAGTAATATTAAAGAATAACATCACAGACTGATAACTTTTCTCCCACATAAAATCAAAAAATTAAAATTTAAGGGGCAGTTACTTCCGGATGATGTGGATAGTGTTATTCAATGTCCATATAAAACCTAAAAGTATCTTTTGTCATACTACTTCAGGAAATACTAGTGTTGTTAACAGATTTTCTTATAGGTTTTTTAATAAATGAGCTGACTTGGATGACTGCTGCTTCTCAGGAACTGTGTGTAATTTTGTTCTCTGTTCACAAAGAGGATCCTAACTTAGGCACTTAGACTTCTGTGATTTTTTTCATTTTACTCTCCTCCTTAATAAACTTTCCCACCATAAGCAATCACATACATATTTTGTGTGGATATTTAAAAACTGCTTTCGTTTTCTGAATTGGTGTAATGTAGGCTTTACAACACTTAGTAAAATTTCATTTAAAGAGAAATGAGTGTTTTTTTTTATTTAAATCACAATTTTTTTCATGAACAGATTGGTCTTTGTGTTTTATTTCATTTGCAAGAGTAGTCCTGGGTATTTTATATATAATTTTTTTTGTCATCTAAATGTTAGGAGCTTGACTTGAAATTTGATGTGTTTGCTGTCTCATAGAAAATCACATTTCCAGAAAATCTGAAATCTTTATTTTGCTTGTTTTGTTGACTTTTCTGTTTAGTAACGAACTACTGAAAAGCTTTATTAATAATGTTAAATGGTTTCACCAATTTGAATGGTAATGTTAGACCCATTTCATTTTTAAAAACATTATTCCTACTTCTTTATCTTTCTGCCCCCCCCCAAATTCTTATCTGTAGCTTGCTCTTACTATTTTTTTTTCCCATGTCTTTAGTATTTCTAAAATATCTCTTCCAAATATTAAAATACATCTTTAGGTACTATTAATGGTTTGAAATCTTTCTTAATGCATCTCTACTGCACTAAATTTTTATTTTTGTTCTTTTTTCTGTGTTTATTTTAAAACTATCTTTTGCCTCTTCCTAACCAGGCTTTATTTCCCTGCTTCTTTGATGTGTCTTAATTTCATTCCATTTTTGGGGGGGTATGTGTTTTTTTTTCTTTTGAAAAATAATTCCCACTAATCTTTAAGCTTTGCTTATTCATCAGTGAATTTTAAAAGCAAAGAAATTTTATACTTCGTCCTTAACCTTGTCTTAGTTGAATATGAGTTCTGAAACTAAGTTATAAATCTGTATGTTACCAGCTGTAATTTGAAGTTTGAAAAAATTTTATCATAAATGATCTCCAACTTTGAGAATCCAGATTTGGAGGCCTGCCGAAGTTTTTCATTAGAAGAAAGCGTTATCTCTTTAAATGCACTTCTTGACAATTTCTTTCTTTTTTACCATTCTGAATATAAAGCCTTGAAAGGTCTGGTTAATTTCTTAGGTTAAAAAAGAAATTGTTCTCAGCCATACGACTATTAAATAGTATATCATAAAGGTATAAGGTTTCATCAACTTTATAATTTAAGTTAGAAATAATTTGTGGCATGGTCAGAGTCTATGTCATAACAGTTTTTTCCTACATGTATTAAAGATGAATTTTGATACTATGTTTCCAATTCCTGTTTTTCAGAAAATGCCCCTCAGATTCCAGTGGCTACTCCACAAGCCTCTTCTAATACAATGAAACGTGCTGGACCTCGATTGTTGTTGATTCCAGTACAACAGGGCGCTCCTACTCTTAGACCAGTCCCAAACACACAACTTCAGGGACACCGGATGGTCTTGCAGCCTGTTAGGAGCCCAAGTGGAATGAACCTGTTCAGACACCCTAATGGGCAGATTGTCCAACTCCTCCCTTTGCATCAAGTCCGTGGCTCTAATACTCAGCCCAACTTACAGCCTGTCATGTTTCGGAACCCAGGTATAAACTTGATCTTTCTGATGAGTCTTTCATTTGTTGAAACGGTGGTGTGTCATATGGTGTGTTTATGTATTAGGATTGGTTTTTTTAGTCTTTTACAGTTGTTTGTCCAAAAAAGAAAAACATAACTTGGAAGTCTTAATATGGTCAATGGCAATTCAAAATTTTCTTTTTCTTACCAGGATCTGTGATGGGAATCCGGTTACCTGCTCCTTCCAAACCTTCTGAGACTCCAACGTCTTCTGCTTCGTCCTCTGCTTTCTCTGTTGTGAACCCTGTAGTTCAAGCTGTTGGGTCTTCTCCAGCAGTGAATGCTATTACTCAATCACAATCATTGCTTTCCTCTGGACCTAGTTTTGTGTCTCAGGCTGGTACTTTGACCCTGAGGATTTCCCCTCCTGAACCACAAAGCTTTACAAGTAAAACAGGTTCTGAGACCAAAATAATATATAGCTCAGGAGGGCAACCTGTTGGTACAGCCAGTCTTATTCCTCTCCAGTCTGGCAGTTTTGCTTTGTTGCAACTACCAGGACAAAAGCCCCTTCCCAGTTCCATTCTTCAACATGTTGCTTCTCTTCAGATGAAGAGAGAATCCCAGAATGCAGACCAGAAAGAAGAAATAAGTTCTTTAAGAGAACAGGAAACTAATAGGGCTCTACAGTCAGAAGGAGATACTGTATACCCTGAGGCTAATATTTCGAAGCAAAATTCCAAAGCAGCTACTGCCTCAGAAGAAACCCTGAATGATTCCTTGGAAGATAGGGTTGATCATTTGGATGAAGAATCCCTTATAGAAGGAGGTCCTGCAACTGTTACAGCTTCTAAGCACTCTTATGGCACTGGGTCACACACAGGTGAAGATTATAAAGCTGTCAATGAAGAGTGTGGCATTAGGAACAACAGTTCCAAAGAACTCACTGTTCTAGAAGTTAAGACCGTTTCTGAAAAAGCCAGTAGTATGACAGTCCACAGTGTAAGTAATGCACAGCTTAAAAAACTTGGTGATTTGGAAATGGAACAACAGAAAGGAATAAACAATCCAGAGGAAAAATCAAATGAATTTCCTATCATCTCTGAGGAAGAAAGTAAACTTCAGTTATCAGGGAGCAATGTTATGGAGCAGCAACCTAATCCACAGCCAGAGGCCAAGAAGGAGGAATTTGGAGACTCTCTGGAGAAGGACAATATTAGCAAGAAATGGAGAAGACACCTGAAAGGCCCTTTGACCCAGAATTGTGTTGGAACTTCACAAGAATGTAAGAAAGAGACAGAGGAGCAGTTAATTAAAGAAACAAAGACATGTCAGGAAAAATCACATGTGTTCCAACAAGAACAAGACATCTCTGACATACTTGGGAAAAGTGGAACCATTGACAATACCAGAGTTTTAAAAACTGAATGTGATTCCTGGCGTAGGATTTCTAATCCTGCAGCCTTCTCCATTGTTCCTAGGAGAAATACAAAGGGCAGCAAAGGAAATGGACATTTTCAGGGTCACGTACTGCTACGAGGAGAACAGATACAGTCAAAGCCAGAGAAGAAGGGTGGGAGAAGCAGTGCTGACTTGACTGTTTTGGATTTGGAAGATGAGGATGAGGAAGATGAGAATGAGAAAACCGATGATTCTATTGATGAGATTGTGGATGTTGTTTCTGACTACCAGAGTGAGGAGGTTGATGATTTAGAAAAGGTGGTGAGCCTGTTTTTGTTGTGACTGAAACCTCAAGGAGTTAATGATTTATTAGACACAGTACTTTTCCAGAAGATAACTAAAAACTAATATATTAAGTTGTATGTCTGGGTTTAAATCATGATGAAATGATTTTTAGTTTTTAGGCTGTGTCAGTCAGGCAACATTTATTGAGCTTATATTCTTTGAGACTTGTCTAATATTATGGGACGGTTGGCCTAAGCCTTTGCAAGTAGGCGATTGAGAGTCCCTGTTAGGTTGGCTTTAAGAAATTTATTTGAGTCAGTTGCTGTGACATTTTTTATTTGAGGTGATTATAACTTATCCAGTAGATGTGTAAGAAATAGGGAATGAGTAACCTTAGAACTAGAGAAGAACTTATCTAGCTGTATTTTGAGAGAGTTTTTTTTGTATTGGGGGGTGCTGGAAACTATCTATTAATATTATCCTCTCTTAAGTTGCTTTTTAATTCAGTCTTTAGAATTTATATTCTGAACTCTGGTCATATTCCTTTGTAATATGACTCTTTCAATTTTTTTTTCTGAAGCTGTTTTCCTAGGCTTCCTATTTAGAGTTGTCCTGACTGAATTAAATAACTGAGGGTCAGGTATTAGACAGGGAAGGTGTCAGGCAAACTTTTTCTACAAAGGTTTAGAGAGTAAATGCTTTTAACATTGTAAACCAGACTATTCAACTGCCTTTGTAGTATGAAAGCAGCCATATGCAGTATGTAAGTGAATGAGCATGGCTGTATTCCAGTTATATTTTATTTACAAAAACAGGGGTAGGATCTGATAGAAACCTAGGAAGACATCACCTGCCTCTGCAGTGCCCTTAAGTCTAAACTGTGTTCCTCTCTTCATAAGCATATTCTGTAGCCCTCTGTACAGATTGCCGTGCCTTATACAGATAAAATATAATCCAAAGATGAGCATTTTAAAACTCTAAAATGTTTAAATATTTTAATGATTCTGTGCTGGTTATTTCTGTCCCTCAGTTGTCTCATTTAGAAAATGAGGAAGTAGTCTGAGAAATGGATGATTCTATATACATTTGGCTTATACACTTTTTATAGCCTAATCCTTTCCAAGGACAGATATTTTGTGGGTAGTTGAAGAAGCTGCTTAATTTCATTGAGTTTAGGAGTTATATTTGAAATCTTCTAGTACTCTTTGTAAGTCTCCCGTTGTTAGTCAGCCTGGGTATGCATCAGACCAAAAATAGTCCAACTTTAAAACCAGTGAAAACTATTGCGATTGGTGGCACTGACTTAGTAAAATTTTAGTGTCTTTATTTAGAGTACCTCTGCTTGAGTATCCTTTATAAGTGATCTGACAAACACTGACTTTTTTTTTTTAATAAGGGCATCATATTAAATGATCTCTATAATCTAAGTTCTACATTTCATTTATGTGCATGTCACACGCTAATGATATTTTTGTGCTTGTGATTAACATATTTGGACTAGTATGAGGAAAGTTGTAAGTAATCTCCTTCATTTAAATCTCCTATCTTGAAGGTTATTGATATTTATAAAGCTTGTGGTTAAAACCATGCAGTAGACAAACATTCTTCAGCTTCACTATTGTATGACATCTACCTACATAACTATTCACACTCTTATTTTTAGATTCTGATGAGACTGTATATGTTAATTTAGCTTCCTAGAGTTCGTTTAATATACATCGTTTTGATGCATCTTTCGCCATTACTCTTGAGACTGTTATGTGGATTATCTTGAATTTATGAAATATGTCCAGAGCTGCTAGACAAAACAATTAACTTAAGATAATTATTTTATGGATGGGTATAAATGGAAAGTGAAGAACATGATCTTTAGAATTTATTGGTAGCTGTTTGGGTCATTGGTAAAAGTCTTGGTTATTGAATACAAAAAATAAAGTGCTTAAATTGGGTTGGGGTACATAATCAAAGAAGCTAGAGTTCAGTAGCTTGATGACTTGCATTTAGTGTCTGTGTCAGCCTTGTGGAACCTGTAATTTGGGGGTAAGTAATTTTTCCAAGAAGTTTAAACGTAGAATTAATAAGGTGATTGGGATGCTTCTATTTTAAGTTGCTCTCTGGTACAATACAATTATAGATAACACATTCCCTGTTTAGTTTCTGGTGGAGTAAATACTACTTTTAAAGGTGGACTTAAAAATATCTACATATCCCATACATCAGTATAATTCTGTTAGATAAAATATATAGCTAGTTTTTGTGACAGCAGGCTCAATAAATGCTTACTGATTGATTCATTTTTTTTGGTATAATGAAGTACAAGTCTGGGCTTCTTGGAAATCTGAAATTCTTTTAAAAGTTCTTATTCTGTGGAGTTGAATCTTTCTAGGCTGTATTCTGTCTGCCTGGAGTATTTTGATATGTTCACTTATGGGTGGTCTGATACAGTGTTAGACAACAGTCTTAAAATAGAACCTAAACTTTTCTTCTTTCTACCTCCTCCCCCCTTAACTGCTACTTGATCTTAAGGTACATGAACCTTTAATGCTTCTGTACCTGAATTTTGTCCAGGAAAAGGATACTAACACATCAGGGCAGCCTTTTGGGGACTCTGCTCAGTCTACTGATCTCTGTTTAATATATATCCATGGCTTAAAATATAGTTCCTGGTTGTTAACTCTAATCATATGCTATCTTTCTGAATTAATTCCTTCTTATGATTAACAAGTTTAGGATTATCTGTACTTGTATAAGATCAGTGTTTGGCACTAGTTTCATAAGGGGGCATTCACTTGAAAAAATTAGGTGTGCTTCCTTCCCAATACATTATTTACTGTTGTAATGATTTATTTCAGAATAACTGTGTAGAATACATTGAGGACGATGAAGAGCAGGTGGACATTGAAACTGTGGAAGAGCTCCCAGAAGAAATTAATGTTGCCCACGTGAAGACCACAGCTGCCCACATGCACTCTTCCAAACAGCCGTAAGTCTTATCTCTCTTGGGAGTGATATATGTGTGCACGCATACACGAGTGAAACTAGAAAAAAGCCTAAATATTTGTTTAAGAATTTTGGGCAGCTGACTTGCTTCTTTTATTCCTCTAGCTTTTTTATGATTAACAGATGAGGAACAGAGCTGAAATTCAAGAGTTAATTAACTTGCCTTGGTTATTGGAGGAGGAAGTGTATAAATGTGAATAACATATGCTTTTGGAGGCTGACGCACTGATATTACAATACTAACATTGCTAGTGTGTAGCTTTTTAACTTTGGGCAAGTCTTTAATCTCTCTGAATCTCAGGTCTTCTCCTCTAAGGAAAATACCTTCATCCCACCCCATTTGAGTGGTAAATGAGATAATATATGCAACTAGCATTATAATTGACACAAATAAACTACTCAATAAAGGCTAGTTCCTTTATCTTTTAAGAAGAAGGCACTACATTCTAAGCTTAAGTAGGAGATATATGTAGGTATCTCTTCATCCAATGAGATGAAAATACAGAGGGTGTGAGGACTTCTCAGAACAGTTTATTCCATTTCTCTTTTAATAAGCCTTAAATTGATTAGGGATTGGGGTGTGGAAGAGAGAAAGGAAGGAAGATATGAGCTGTTATTTTATGCTAGACGTTGTGCTCTGTTACCTCATTAACTGCCATGAATTAAGAAGTAAGTCTTCATTGGTATTGATACTAAGAAGTCTAAGGCATAGAAAGTAGGACTAGTAGTTTTCTTCACTCTAGACTATTTGCAGGCTATTTCAGTAGCCCTCTGGTTATGCCTGAAAGAATTATAAATCCCTTAAAAACTTAAGTAGACTTAAGTTCAATAGCATTGCTGGATATAAGTTCAGAGTACTAAAATTGAGTTCCTAAACAATAACAAACAAAAAAATGTAAACTAAAAAATACCATTTATATGCAATAGTAACAGAAAAAAGACTAGGGAATAAATCTAACAAAAAGTTGTGCAAGACTTCTATACAATTTTATTAAATGACATTGAGGAAGAATTCAGTAAGTGGAGAGACAGCAAGTTCATGGGTTGGAATAATAAAAGGCCAAGAATAACCACCATAAACAGCATAAACTGTAAAGGAACAGTTGTTAAAAAAAAGTTGTCAACACAATGAAAACAGTAAAAAGAAACTGAGACTAGAAAAAATTTTCAGTACATTAACTGACAAAGATTAGTATCAAGGATATTTAAAAATTATTACAAGTCAGAAGAAAAAGATCTAGTAAAAAAGTATGTAATGAGTATCAACATATAGTTCACAGAAGAGGAAACCTGTAAGGCCAATAAAGATGTGCAAAGACGTCCAAACTCACAGGTACTTAGGGAGTTGCAAATTAAATTACAGTGACTTTACCAATTCACGCCCATAAGAAGGCAAAAATTGAGATGTCTGATGGTACAGTTATTTGGATGTAGAGCAGAGGGAACGAATTCTCACTTAACTGCTGGTGGGAGTTAAATTATTAAGACCACTTTGGAGAGCAGTTTGACATCTACTGAAGTTGAAGATGTACATGCTTTTCTTCCATCTAGCAATTATGCTTCTAGGTATATAGCCTAGAAAAGCTCACATGTATGTTTAAGGAGTCATGTATGGAATTATCCATTGTAGTATTATCAGTGTGAAAATCTGGAAAACAATGTAAATAACTGCTAATGTTCTAAAGAAATAAGTTTTGTTAAATTCATACGATTGAATACTATATTGTAGTTAAAGGGATTGAACTAGAACTATATATATCAGCATATCCCAAATATACTGTTGAGTGAAACAAATCCATTTTGAAAGATACATACGGTATAATATATAATGTTTAAAATACTGAATAATGTTTTTTGTTTAGAGATGTACCATACATTAAAGATGTAAAGATGTACATACCGTGTAAAGATGTACACAGTATGGTGATGAATATTCAACTATGTGACAATATTGTGAGTTATTGATTATGTACCTAGAATGGAATGATCGTATGGTAAGAATGTTCGTATTTGTATGTTGTGTTTAAAAAAAAAAAAAAATGTACATGCTAAACTGCATTTGGGAGCATTTTACCTGAGAAGAAAGGAAGGCACTGTGATTCGGTAGGTGGCACATAGGATCTCATCTCTTTTTGAGATGCTGTATTTTTTTAAGCTGAGTGGTAGTAACCTATCTGTTTATTATATATTTATCTCTGCATTTTTGTATATCTAAAATATTTCATGATTGAAAAATGAAACTTGCACTTTCAGGGATCATTTAGATAAGCCCTCAGGAAAAGATCTATAAAATGTGTATTGTTGAATATAACGGCCATATAGCAGATTTTGAGGAAAAGTAGCTGCTTACATTTTAGACTGTTTGGGACAGTTTGATTTACTATAACTGTGAAATAAGTCTTAGATTATAGAATTTCAGTAAGACGTTGAAAATTACTGTTTTATCTAGGTGCCATCCCCATATCTCTGCAGAAGAGAAAGCTGCTGAAAAGATTCGAAAGGTATTTATATTTAATAGATAAGTACTTATTTAATAAAATTGATAATATTTGTCCCTAGGGTTAAAACATTAGGTATGATTTTTTCCCCCAGGATTATTTATACCAGTGGATTAAATATAATCAGCTCCCCCCTCCCCCATGAAATTATACTATTACTGCTTTTTTCCCCTATTATTTTTATCTCCTCAGATGATAAAATAATTTTGAGGAATTAAAATAGATATGGAGTTTATGAAAATAGATATGCTTATTTGAAAACTAATCTAGTAGTGTAATGATTTGATGTAAAACAAGCTGACATTCTTCCTTGTCTAGGCTCATGAGTTTCAATGACCTAAAAAATACTTTCTTTAATGATGGCTAGCAAATCAAGGAGCCATGGAATTATTAATCTTTCTTAATTCTCTTAAATTAATCTTTCTTAATTCTCTTAATATATTAGGTGTATGATATGATAGCACCTGTATTAATGCATATTGGATTTAACTTTAGAAAGGTAATGATTTACATAAGAGTTTGGGGATATGAATAGGCACAGTCTAAGAAATAAGGATAAGAAGCAAGGTTTTCTCTTCATCCTTACTAACACTGACAGTGAAAGAGAGTTTGGTTATTTAAAATGTTTTTCACTTGTTTTTTGTTCATTTTAATTTAAGAGAGAAATGAAGACATTGTGGGTTCGGTTGAGGTAGAGGGCAGTATTCAGTTCTTTGAAAAAACCTGCAGGATGATGTGTTTGCTTTGATCTCATTTTTGGGGGTCATATGATATATATTTGCATGGCTGTTATCATTTTGCATTTATCACTATATTTTATTTTTAAATTTATCTTTAAAATATTTTTCAGATATAACATCGATCTTCATCATAGCTTATTTACATAATCCATTGTTTGATGTGCCCTAATTATTGTATTCAAATTATATGCAGTATTTTGCTTTATTTTAATTTGGTAATAAATTTTCTATCTTGGTCCATTTTTATTTCCCTCATACCATCCTAATGCACTCTGTATTAATGCATATTGGATTTAACTTTAGAAAGGTAATGATTTACATAAGAGTTTGGGGATATGAATAGGCACAGTCTAAGAAATAAGGATAAGAAACATCAGTGGGGGGGATAAACAAAACAAACAGTATAAGACAGAAAATATGATTATTAACTCCTTTTTATGAGTAGTATATACAGTGTCATAATAGTGTAATCACTGTTAATGATTTTTAAAAAGCTTTTATAATCTGTAAATCAAATATGAAAGACCAAATTTCAGTCTTTACAAATGATAAATTGGGAGGTGAAAGAGGTGAGAAAAAATAAAGAGAAGGGTAAGGGTGCTGATGTCTTCATTTTATTTACAAAGTGGAAAGATAAGAAATACTGTCGATAGTAGCTGATAGGAGAAATTGAGATTTATAGTGCTTCAAGTTGCAAAGGAAATCAGTAGAACTAAAATTAATGATATAACCATATTAGGAAGAAGAGGTGGGGAGCAGTAAGAAGTGGTATAAGTTAGCTAAATCTTCTGTGTAGCAGAAAGTCAACACATAGCATCTGAAATGGAAAAGAATAAGCTCATATTACCATTTTTGATTTAGGATGTAGAATTAAAAACCAGCAAAGGCAAGCTAAAAAAATAATAAAGTGGTAATTTCTGACAATTCATGTACAGGTACAGGGTGCGGTTGCTTTTCTTTATAAACTCTTTATGTATTTCTATTTTAAAGTCCATGTGTATTTATATTGTCTTTAAAAATTTTTTTTAACAGTTAAATTTGATTTTTATTGAACATGACACAAAAATATGTACAAAGTTGGAGATTATTTTTTAATAAAAAAACCTACTTAATTTTTATATTTTAGTTCCTAATTCATTAATCCTTTTCTTTAGAACCAGAAACTTGATTTTTTTTATTTGGGGTTTTATGATGACATCATTGGATCTTGTACTTATCACTGTTATATTCAATACAGAATTCAGACATGATTCTTGACTAGGGAGCAGTGTTTACTATTACACAGTTTATAATAGAAAAGTTTATGAGTGCAGGTGTTTCCAAACATTGATAGAATTTTGAGGAATGGTTGGTTTACAGACTCTAAGGATATTCACACTTTGTATAGTTGAATGCCATCATTATTTAGTTATCAGTACTATATTAAACTTCAGTTTCATAAGTTACCCTGTAGCATATTCTGCACTGTCAATGTTAAGAAAGCAAAGTAAACAGTATTAGTTTTCTTCATAAGTTCGAAGTCAGAGAACCTCTTGCAGAACTTAGGCCCTCACATCCATTTCTGGATACCAACTGCAGTGTAGGAAAGTGGCCCAAATTATTTCTTGCCTGATAAACTTCTTAAACAACCAGATGCATGAAGAATACATAAATTAATTTATAAAATTGCAGTATCCAAACTGTTTCAAAGAGATGTATAGCCAGTCTAACACACACTGAGTCTTTGGGACACTATTAATTGAAGAAGTAAGGATTTTGTCCCTGAATAACATTAGCAAGTTGTTATTCTTCCTAAAAAAGGTTTCCAAGCACCACACCGGGACTGAGCCACCTGTGGGCAAAGGGTTAACAGATCATTTTTCCCTCTTGAGAATTTGACTTTCGGTAACCTAACAGAAACTGGAATTTAACTAGTATGTATTCTTTTAAAGAAATAACTTTAAAAATTGAAATAAAATAAATAAGAGAAAGACTTCCTGAAAAAATGCAGAGTTTGAGTTTTAAATGTTAAATAGAGTTATAGATGTTAAGAGTGGGAAGAATGAGTAATCTGGGTGGAAGTAATAGCCTGTGTAATGGCAGGGAGGTGTGGGGGCATCGTGTGTTTTGGAAATCTTTAGCAATTAAGAATGTTTGGAGAGAAAGTTACTTTTACGAGAAGTGGCAGTTGATCCTTTTCCAAATTATAAAGATTCTTTTAGTGTGTTTGTCCCATTTGCAATGGAGAAAGAAGGTGGGTAGATACGAAAAATGTTTAGAAGGCAATTTTTGTATGAACAGGCTCCATCAATTCCTCTAAAACTGAAGCCTGATTACTGGAGTGAAAAACTGCAGAAAGAAGCAGAAGCTTTTGCTTATTATCGCCGGACACACACTGCCAATGAGCGGCGGCGACGTGGTGAAATGAGGGATCTCTTTGAGAAATTGAAGATCACACTGGGATTACTTCATTCTTCCAAGGTCTCCAAAAGTCTCATTCTCACTCGGGTAAGTGTTATTTGTAAATGACAAACAAGTAAGAGCTTGATTAAGAAAACTATTCTCTTTTTTTTGCAAAATATTTGCAAAGTCCCCTTATGAGAACGGGGGGTGGGGGGGGATTCAACTTCCCCAAGTTGAATTCTTGATATTCTCACAAGCAGCGTGGACAGTCAAAGCTATAGGCTGAGCCCCCAGTTTTGGGGTTTGTTCTTGGGAAACTTAACCCCATAAAGAATAGGTCAAGGCTACTTAAAATTAGGCCTAAGAGTCACCCTGAAGAGAACCTCTTTTGTTGCTCAGATGTGGTCTCTTTCCAGCCAACACAACAAGCAATCTCACAACCCTCCCCCTGTCTACGTGGGACATGACTCCCAGGGGTGTGGACCTTCCTGTTCCTGGCAGTGTGGGACAGAAATCCTAGAATGAGCTGAGACAGCATCAAGGGATTGAGAAAACCTTCTCTACCTAAAGGGGGAAGAGTGAAATGAGACAAAGTGTCAATGGCTGAGAGATTCCAAACAGAGTCCAGAGGTTATCCTGGAGGTTATTCTTATGCATTAAGTAGATATCACCTTGTTGTTCAAGATGTAAGGGAGAGGCTGGAGGGAACTGCCTGAAAATGTAGAGCTGTGTTCCAGTAGCCATGTTTCTTGAAGATGATTGTATAATGATACAGCTGTCAAAATGTGCCTGTGTGATTGTGAAAACCTTGTGTCTGATGCTCCTTTTATCTACCTTGTCAACAGACAAGTAAAACATATGGAATAAAAATAAATAATAGGGGGAACAAATGTTAAAATAAATTTAGTTTGAAATGCTAGTGATCCATGAAAGTAAGGGGTAATGGGTATGGTATGTATAAATTTTTTTTCTATTTTCATTTTATTTCTTTTTCTGAATAGATGCAAATGTTCCAAGAAATGATCATGATGATGAACATACAACTATGTTGTGAATTACTGATTATATATGTAGAACAGAATGATCAAAGTAGGAATGTTTGCGTTTGTTTGGTGTTTTTTGGTATTTAAAAAAAATTTAAAAATTTAAAAAAAAAAAGAAAACTATTCTAGAGATACTTTAAGAAAAGGAATCCATTGCCATATGGAGGAGATTGAAATAGAGCTTCTTGTAGTTAATATTTGAATGTAGACTACTGAGTACCCAACAAATCCCTGAAGGGGAAAATCAGTATATTGAGTCACCGTAGCTTTATATTCAAAGTCTGGTTCTTAACTGTCAGAGCTATCCTTCCTTAAATAAAGTTGGGTGGTAGACTTTATTTACCATATTTTCCTTGCAGTGTTGTTCTTGTATCACTTAACAACAGTGTAAAGCACAAAATAATGAAAACTTTGCTTATATTATATTTGAATTTAATCAATGTTATTTTTAAAATGCTTAATAGCTGGCAGTTATTTTAAAAGAAAATTTGAAATATTCAAGCTAATTATCTAAGATAATTTCATATAAATTGCTTTTAAAATAAAAAATTGGAAGGCGGGCAACAGTGGCTCATTGACAGAGTTCTTGCCTGCCATGCCGGAGACCTGGGTTTGTTTCTGGTGCCTGCCCGTGTGAAAAAAGAAAATAATGAAATTATAAAAAAATTAAAATTGGAAGAGTACAAGGAAGCATTTATATCCCTCTTGGCCAAAGCTATTTGAATCAGATTTTACTTAGACTTTAGAGATAAATTTAAAAATTGATTGTTAAAATCTAAGAGTAGAAATGGTTTATATCTCTTTGTGATACTGGAGCACTGTTTACCATTCAGTGATGCTTTTTGGAAGTAACTTATGTTCCTTAGACATATGAGCCAGAAAATCTCCTGCAGCATAACAAAAATAATTTCTGGACCACCAAGAGTTGTTTTAAAAATGGCATTGTCAAATTCTCCAAATTATTAGAGTAACATTTTTTCATTAAATTGTGTGTAGGCCTTACCCGTTTTTAGGAAAGCATGAAGTGATTGACGTATTATTCTTTCTATTCTAGGCTTTCAGTGAAATTCAGGGACTAACAGATCAGGCAGACAAATTGATAGGACAGAAAAACCTCCTGACTCGAAAGCGAAATATTTTGATACGGAAAGTGTCATCTCTTTCAGGTGAGATGTGTAAATGATGTCTGATAAAGAGCAAACAAGAGCTTTCGTGAAGAGAAATCCTGAGTGATCTTTCAGTTACTACTTAGTTTAAGGCGTAGCTTTCAGAATTTACAGCAGAGTTGTCTTTTGAATGAAAAGGACATTTCTTTTGGAATGTAATCCATCTTCTATAATTTGGGGGAATGTAATTCAATCACCTGGTTTTCAGTGGACTCTTTCTCATTTTTTGAGACAGTGTAGAAAGTGATAATTTATTCCCTATCAAAATATAGGTAAGACAGAAGAAGTGGTCCTGAAGAAACTAGAGTATATTTATGCCAAACAACAAGCACTGGAGGCACAAAAAAGAAAAAAGAAGATGGCATCAGATGAGTTTGATGTGTCTCCCAGAATTAATGAACAGCAGGAAGGTCCTTCATCATCTGTAGATCTTGGACAGATGTTTATAAATAACAAGAGGGGGAAACCTTTGATTCTTTCGAGAAAAAGAGACCAAGCTACAGGTAGGAGGGACATTCCTTGTGTTTCTTAATGTAGATGAACATCATTTTAGTGGACTAAACATCTTCTCTTGGTGATAGCTTGTTTTAATTATAAGAATTAAAGATGACATGTACAAAAAGTAGGATAGTAACATTAGATTTGGGTTTTGGCATTACACACTCAAATAAATCCTAATAAATTACCAGTCATGGTAACATATTAAGATCAAACTTCTGATAGCAACACCTACAGTCATGTCTGAATATTTTCCTTTCAGTGTTTGTTTCAGTGAATAAATTTATTAAACTACTGTCTTTTCAGACTTTATATATCTACTTTTTAAAATCTATCTCCCTACATATATGTATTTCTGTATCTATACACACACACACATACACAGGCAGATATGTGATACCATAGGGAATTTTGTTCACAACGTTTTTTTGTGTGTCTTTTGTTTTGTTTTGTTTTGGGGGATGGGGGTGCATGGGCCGGGAATCGAACCCATGTCTCCTGCATGGCAGATACGAATTCTACCACTAAATTACCCATGTACCCCTGTACATCAACTCTTCATTTCCCTGTAGTTCTGGTTATGAGTTGAGAAAGTTTGGGTCCATCTGGGACAAATTGGGATTTTTTTTTTTTAATTTAATATTGTTGAATCAAGCTATATTTCCCATTGAATCATCTATTAATGAATTGCTTTCAAGAAACAGACTAGTTTTGAATTCTTGTTCTCTCCTGTCAATTCTGAGGTTATATCCTTAGAGAAAGGTATATTCTGTTTTACTGTTGATAGCCCAATATATGAACCAGGAAACCTGATTTATTATAACAAAGATAGAAGGTAGCGATGAAGAGTAACGCATGAGTAGTTCATTTGAACATTGCAGAATCAAATGTTGTTATTACTAAGAAGGGGTGTTAATGACCATTTAATCCAGTTACCTCATTTCATAGATGGGGAAGCTGATGTCTAGAAACTTGAAGTAATCTGTTAGAAGTGTATAGGAAAGTCCACTTAGGGGGTTAATTGTGTGTGCTTTCATTCCTCCACATCCTAACCCACTATCATGATCTAAATGTGTCTTCTGATTATTTGGAATAGCTGTGCAACATCTTGTATTGACTGAAACTATCAGAAGCGTTCCATTGAAAAAGTGGTTCCACAGCTTTGTTGCTCAATAAATAAGAAATTCCCTCCCTTAGGAGAATCAATGGATAGGTCACCATTGCTCAGTGGAAAGTGGTTTCTAAAGGAAATTCCAAAGTTGAGGTTCCCTAACTCAATTTGAATTTTATTATTTGCTTTTTAAGTAAGAGTGTGATTTTAGGTATGTCTGCTAGACTCCTGGGCTACACTAGCCTTAGTTGAAATTCTTTTATCCTTAACTAACTTCCCATCTTCCTTACAGAAAATACCTCCCCCTCTAACACTCCACACACTTCTGCCAACCTCGTGATGACTCCGCAAGGGCAATTGCTCACCTTAAAAGGTCCCCTATTCTCAGGACCAGTGGTAACTGTTTCTCCTGCTCTCTTAGAAGCAGATCTGAAGCCTCAAGTTGCTAGCAGTGCTGTGGCTCAATCAGGTATGTTATAAGTGTTATCTTATATGGATATTAAAAAAGAGTTGTCCCTGGTATCTTCCAGTGACAGAGAAAGCCTTTGAATGTGAACTGTAACAAAGAGCTGTTCTGTTACCATTTGTGTTGATGGGAGATAACCTTTTTAAAAAGCCATGTTTGGCGTGATCTATGGTAATGTTGGTCTCTCTTACCTGGGATTGGGAACTATTTTTGAACTGCAACTATTTCTGGGAATATATGTATGTATATAATACCACACATAAATAAAACCAAAATAAATATATAATTTATTTTCTAACTGGGAAGAGAATGGAAAAGATGTTGAAATGGAAGAAAGATTCTTAAAGAGACTTTGTCTTAGCTTTTGATATTGATAAATATTTATCAATTTTGGATTGTACTCGGAGATGTTGCACTCCTACACTACCATCCTAATTCATTTGGAGCACCACTCTTTTTTTAGGGTAGGGGATGAGGGGTGAAAAAGAAGTCTCATGTTGATGATTTAGGTTCCAGGCACATACATTTTTATTAAGATAAAGATATCCTTGCCAGTGTAAATCCAAGTTACTTTGTTGCCATTGTCAGCCTCTGCAGTTTCTCTAGCTGTTGCTAAACCCAATCTGGAGAATTGGTCCTTTGACTTACAGTGCTTCATTTTCCCCTCAGAGTAGTAGTCAATTGGGTAAACAGAATCAGGATGCAATTCTATATCAGGATAAAGAATTAATGAGGGGAGCATTTCTTAAAATGAATAAATGGAACTGTTACTAATATTGGAATATCCAAGACCCTTTTGGTTAGGTTTACTTTACTATTTTCTTGTTAAGATAGGTCCATAATTTGAAGAGTTTCTTGATAAAAGTAGACTGGTGAATTTTGACTGCAATTAGTCATTAGGTGTGACTGCGAGAGAGATGCTCATAACTGTAGATTAAAATGAGTTTTCTTTTCTTTCTTTTTTTTTTTTTCCAGAAAATGATGACTTATTTATGATGCCAAGAATTGTTAATGTGACATCATTGGCCACAGAGGGAGGTTTGGTAGATATAGGTGGTAGCAAATATCCTCATGAAGTTCCTGATGGCAAGCCACCTGATCACCTCAAAGACACCATCAGGAATGAAGATAACTCCTTTGAAGATTCGGGAAGAATCTCTTCCAGAGCCAATCATAGAGATGGCAGAGCAGCGTTGGGCCCAGCAAAGGTTTTTCTGGCAAATAAAGATTCTGGTTTTCCACAAATAGTTGATGTTTCCTGTATACAGGAAGCACAGGAATTCTTATCTAAAAAGATTTCTGGTGATATGAGAGGGATCCAGTATAAATGGAAAGAGAGTGTATCAAGAGGGGAAAGACTGAAGCCAAAGGAATCAACATTTCACAAATTAAAGATGAAAGATCTCAAGGACTCAAGCATAGAGATGGAACTGAGAAAGGTAGCATCAGCTATAGAAGAAGTAACACTGGATCCCAATGAACTGCTCACTAACATGGAAGATGAGGATGATACTGATGAGACACTGACTTCACTGCTTAGTGAGATTGCCTTTCTTAATCAACAGCTAAATGATGATTCTGTTGGTCTGGCTGAACTGCCCAGCCCTATGGGTACAGAGTTCCCAGGGGATGCTCGACAGGCTTTCATCAGTAAGCTTCCTCCTGGGAACAGAGCAGCTTTCCAGGTTGGCCACTTGGAAACTGGATTGAAAGAGCTGCCTGATGTGCAAGAGAGGAGTGACTCCATCAGTCCCCTTCTCTTGCATTTGGAAGAAGATGAACTTTCTGAAAATGAAAAACAACTTGCAGAGCCAGCTTCTGAGCCAGATGTTCTTAAGATTGTTATCGACTCTGAGATAAAGGACTCCCTCCTTTCCAACAGGAAAGCCAGTGTTGAAGGGAAGGGTACTTCTGGCCTCCCTGCAGAGCCTGAAAGTGTGTCCTCACCCCCTATCCTACATATGAAGACTGGCCTGGAGAACAGCAGCACAGATACTTTGTGGAGGCCAATGCCAAAGTTGGCACCTCTAGGTTTAAAAGTAGCTAATCTTTCCAGTGATACAGATGGTCAGAGTCTCAAGGTGATGCCTTGTTTGGCACCTGTAGCTTCCAAAATTGGGTCTGTTGGACACAAAACAAACTTAACAGGGAGTGACCAGGAGGGCCGAGAGAGCAAGGTGATGCCCACATTGGCACCTGTTGTAGCTAAATTGGGCAACTCTGGGGCTTCACCAAGTTCTACAAGGAAATGAACTTACTTGTCCTCTGGCAGAAACCAGGCTTTGAGGAGAAATTGAATCTCATCTCCTTTCTCTGCTGGCATTGTTTGTGTCATGGAACTATGATCCTTGACTTTGATGATGCAGTGGATAA
The DNA here is from genome assembly GCF_023851605.1 of Tamandua tetradactyla. Classification (NCBI taxonomy): domain Eukaryota; kingdom Metazoa; phylum Chordata; class Mammalia; order Pilosa; family Myrmecophagidae; genus Tamandua; species Tamandua tetradactyla. The sequence continues at coordinate 55,453,495 of NC_135340.1, forward strand.
TGATGGAGAAAGGGGATGAAATGCTGAACCTGGTATAAGAAATTACTACTATGAAATTCTGATCATGTTAAAATGTGTTACCTCACTTGTGGTGCTGGGTCTCCTCATTCTAAGAATTGATCCATTACTGAACATGAGGTGCCCGTTTTACGCAAGGAGTTGATGACAAGACTCTGGGTCCATAGGACAGTGATTCCCTAGTTCTTCCCTCCCAGAGAAAAAGCTGCTTGAGACTTTGAGGTTGCTATGGACTAAACTTTAGCTGATAACTGTAGGGCTGTTTAATCTGAAACCCAAGGAATGTGATGTGTTTGTGCAAAGAAATCCAGAAGAGTTTTTTGGTTGGTGTTTCAAGATTAGGGAGAGGTAGTATGGGTGCCTTGGAATACCAAAGTAAAGGACTTAGTGTCATTCAGCAAAATTTTCTCTTCTTTCATATCCCAAGTAGCTTCCATTCCCTTACCTTTTCAATCAAAATTACAAATTCAAGCCTTCTGGTAAAGTAGGGATGCTTTTTTAGTTTTATCATTACGCTAATTATTTTGAGATGTTAAAAAAAAAAAAAGCAGTTCTCTCTTACTGTCGTTGTGGTTGTTGAAAAGACCATTTCACAGTGCCAGGATTTCTACCTGGAATATTTATTTTGGAGGTAGGCACAGAAGGAGCCTCTCCTTTTCACAGATTACATCACTCAAGAGACAGCTAAAATGAAAAGCATTCCCTCCCAAACCAGAGACAGTGGCCAAATTAAAAGAAATTGTGGAGCTGGCTATTTCCTATATCAAACCAGCTTCCTGGTGCTTGAAGGTTTCACTCACTATTATGTGCACAGGATGTAAAGAAAAGAAAAGTCACAGTAGGCATTCTTTACCAGGGAAATAGGCAGTATTTGAATCACAAGATATATTTTTTATTATCTGCTACCATGGATTCAGTGTAGAGCTTTTTCACTCATTAGCTGTCAGGCTATGAAGTGCTGACAGCCTGTAAAGATATTTATATTTTTGTATAGTTGTTTTCATAGATTTCTCAAAGGCTGAAGTTTTCAACCTAGAAGATGAGATTTGTATTGAGTATAGAAATGATGTTTCCTATCTAGTTTGTAAATAATCATGGTGCACTTGAGGGGTCTCTTGGAAACTCCTGGGGGCAAGAATCACTATCTGCAAATGTATAGACTGGGATTTAACTGCTGCATTTTGCCTTTCTTAAATAACTATATTTTGGAATGTAACGCCTATTCTGTCTTCATTGACAGGATTTGCTTGTGTTGTGAAACACTAACACAAGAGCTTCCAGTGCCTGGGCTGTGCCTAGGCGATAACTACTTCTTCTGCATAACCCTGCCTTCTCTATCCCAAATCCTATTCAGCATATCTTCAGACCTAGGTTGTGAGACCAACTTTGGAATGGTTCTAGCCAGAGAATTATTACTTTCCATGGTTGGTTCCTTTTGTATTAATAATCAACAAACTGCAAAGAATGGAAAAACTGCTTCCGCCACAAATTCAATGGGAGCAAATTTCTTTTGGTTTTGTGCTACTGCCTTCTTAGACCTACTTGTTAGCACTTAACCTTCCCTCCTCTGAAAGTTACACAAGAACCTTGAAGTAGGCAAAGAGCACCCCTTAGCTTCTCATTAATCCTCACACTCCTCTTTACCAAGCAGATTTCATTCAATGCCTTAGTCAAGGAGTCCAGCATCTGCTTCCCCACTAATAATTGTCCTTGGAGGTTCCAGTACTTCAATCCAGGTATAGCAGTTTTCATTATTTCCTTGCTTGTCCCTTTCCCACATTTCCTCCTGACTTCTGAATACTCTTGTGGCTTTTGAAGGTCAACGAAGGAAGCAGGCAAGTGAGCAAACAATCCTCAGGAAAAGAAGGACTATTTTATTTTAGCTACTGAGTACTGCTCCCTTTTTAGAATAAAATAGATATGTAATAATCTCTTCTCAGCTGGAGGATATTTGATTCTGTTTATGAGGTGTATGAAGAAGGAAATGAGGGATTCCAGGTGTTCAGGGAAAGCTGCATTATAAGCTCCCAAGTTACGGTGTTCTCAAGACTGTTTAGGGAGTCATCAGGGACAATTTGAAGAGGACTCCATTTTCAGAACAATCCTGCAGTCTTTACAGAAATCTAAAATCTTCCCACAACTCTTACCTTTTAACTTTTGCCCCAGGAGAAACTGATCTATGAAAATTACATGTGTGATTATGAAAGATGTAGTTGAGTGAAAGGACTTAAGGAATCTGGAGGACAGTGACTCTCACCCTAACTCTGTAAGAAGCATGATCTCATTAGACCAATAATTCGCCTTTTTATACATCTGTAAATAAATGGAATGTTTTTAAGAATATAATTATGTCAGATTTAGCCTTTTCTTTTATATATTAAATATATATCTTTCTTTTTCTGCTTTTGAAAAGTGACTATTTTTTTAGAAACCTAAGAACAGGAGAAGTTTGATGACTGAAAGGCAGAATGTTTAAATCTGAAATAAATCAGTTATAATAATTAAAGCAGGACTTGGTGTTGGAAGGTTTGTGCTAAATTGGAACAGAGAATCCTAATGCCCTGAGGCAGATTTAAGAGAGGTGCCAGAGAAGTAGTTTCATCATAGGAATTCCTTTCTGTTCTCAAAGTTTTGGCTTGCCATTTGGGAAGGTTTTTGTTTTTCTAATCCATATAGCATGTTTTCTATGGAGACTCCAAAATTTTATACATCTTGATATCAAGTATGTCTCAATAAGTCTTTGTTCTATAGTGAACAAAGGCTTGCCTCATAGTACCAATGTGTGCAGGGCAATATACCTGTTACCCTGGGGAAAAACAGGGGACATGGTCACAATCTTAGTGCTAAGGGCAATAAGTTAGTTTCTTAAGGGAAGATCTAAGTTAACTAGCATCACAAATGACAGAGTTTTATTAAAGGAGTCCTTTATACATTGAGCTACTCTAATCTATTTAAGGCCACTAACAGATCAAGTTCAGTTATATGAACTTCTTGCAAATTTTTCACTTTGTATAATTTTAGAATAAATGCAGTAGTTTTTTTTTTTCCCCCAAAACTATGGATGAAGTAGCTGATACTAGGCCTTTCTGTACCAAGATTGAGAATGTTCTGAATATAGAAGAGAGGTGGACAATTCATATATTACTTTGGGCAAGTTTTAGTATTATAGATACATATTTTTTCTTACTCCACTGGTTGAGGTATTTGAAATGGAAGTGAGATGAGGTGAATTTGAGAGGTAAACAGAAGACATCTAAAAATTAGTGGTAACTCTCACCCCTCATTCCCAGAAGTTAAAAAACAAACACAAAAAGTGCACAGTACAGTACATTTTTAGGTACCTTTACAGAGAGTGATTGATAATCAAGAATCAATACATTTCTTGCCCAAAATTGTCCATTTTGAAGAAAGTGCTATAAAGGGCATCAATACTTCCATGTTATTGTTATTATCTCTAATGAGATTTTACATGGGCCTGAGTGGCTGGGTGCAAAGAAATTTTAAGCTGAGGTATTCAGAGTCACTGCCCTTTGGAAAAAAATTAGTCAAATAAGAATGCATATTTGAAGTTAAGTTAGAGGGAAATAATTGGATATATATATAACTTTTTAGTGGCATAACTAGTATATATTAAATATGAGTAAACTGCTCTACAAAGGCACATCAGTGTTGAAAAATGATGATGGAGGTGTGTGTGAGGAGTGGGAAGATGGAACCATGGGGTAAGTGGTGAATTTTGAGCTTTCAAATTTAAGCTCTACTAAATCCTTCTATTTTTGTAAACTCTGCTGTTAGAAGAGATTTTGTTAAATAGGAAAGCAGTCTTGGAAGCATTGTTTTGTGATCCATCGTGTTTCCAACTGCAAACATTGGGTTCAGTTGTCGCACAGTGCCTTGCATGTAAAGGTGCTCAGTAAATATTTGGATTGATGAGCAGATAATTACTCTAGCCTGCCAAGTTTTCCAGGATTTTATAACTGCACCTTGTTTGCATGTTAAGGATCAATTTTTAAATATGATCTAATGAGCATAATGCTAAATAGAAACTGTATACATCTATTCCCAGACATCTAGAACTTTAGAATGTGACAAACACCATGTATACATGTTTAGGACATGTACAAGCAGAATAAAAAGTGAAATAGCTTATGGATGCTGAAATACTTATGTCAAGGTCAATCGCATTTTGAAGGATGGAGTGGCAAGTACTTATTTGAGTGGAGAAAAGGAAATCCTTCTACTCACATTGGACCTGGGACTATATTTTCTGAGTAATCAATTCATGAAGCATGGACACAGCCAATTACCATGTTGGCACTTCAAAAGCTGCATGATACCTAGACAATAAAAATTGGACTGAACTTGTGAAGAATTAAGTGTGTGGTTTGGCCCTAGACTGGAAGTAACCAGATGCCAGACTTATGAAATCCCCTCATTACCCTGTTCTTAGTTGTTTTTCACCTAGATCATCAAGGAAGGCAGGAACTTGGATTTGGCTCAGCAGCTTCACCTCAGATGAGGATAATTTGGGGAACATTTTCTCAGAATAAATCAGGGTACCTTTGGCCAGGAAATAACTAATAGCATGTAAATCCATTTACCTGGTCATGCATGAGTAAGTGAGACACCTAGTAGGCACAAAAACGATTGAGAAAGGATTAATAAGACACATTTTTGTTTCATGTGCGAAACTGGTATATGCTGGGGTCTGCAGCACACAAAGACACAAGGTACCGCCATTCTTGAGCAGTGTTATGTTGGTTTCTGTGCCCATGGAGAATGGAAACTAGCAAGGAATTTCAGGACAAACTCCCTATTTCAAATTGTTGTAGACTCTTGTTTCTTCCTCCCAGATATCAGAAGTAATTTCTGAAATCTGATTTATATTTAATTACATTTGCAGTGCATGGTTGAAGGGAAGGAAGCCCCATGTCCGGTGACTCTTGCTAATTGGTCTTCTAGGAGATGATCCTGTTCTGTGTCAACCTGTGAGGTTTACGTACCTCGTTTTTAACACATTACAGTACGTATAAATACATGCCTGCTTGGCCACTTGGTTGTACAAAGCCGACTCCACACAGCTATGGGCTTAAGATCCCTCCCCCTCTTGACAGGTCATCTCTCCCGGGGATCCCAAGGATCTGGAGTGGGTGAGACAAGCACATCAGTGTTCTATTCTGGGACCTGGGTCTTTTGGCTTAGGCTACCCTTTTCGTAAAGCAGCTTGTTGAAGTAGCAACAAAGTGGAAAATCCTGGGGCTCTTAATGGCATAAACTGTTAGGCTGAGACACCTATGAGATATGAATACATAAAGGTGTCCCCTTACCCCCACCAATGAGCTAGAAAAACTACCATTAAATCTAGTGCCAGTTCACCATGTAACGGTTCTCGGAAAGAGATTTCACGAGGAAATTTTAACAGGAGCAAGGAAAAGATCCGGAGCCACAAAATCCTGGTTAACTGCGTGGGAGCGTGGTGGGACGTGGACGCTGAAGGAATCTTGAAACAAACCTATAGGCACGTTTACTTGAAGCCCCGCCCCTGCTCCATCATGCCCAGATTGCCCAATGCAAATCGCCGTAATTAGCCGTTTAAGCGGTTACTCGGAAGAGTCATTTCCATGTGGGTCGATGCACGAATTCCTACGCTAGCAGAAAGTATTGTGACCACTTTAAATCCTGACATTTGGGATTGGCAGTGAGAGCAGAGGCTACAACTATACCTCATTCTGAGGAGTTAGCCTCACCTCTGGTCCCTCGAGCCTATTAACTGCCCACGTTAGTACTTTGGGAACGTGATTACCGTCTTGGGACTCTGGGAAGTGCAAGTTTCCTACGGGGGACCAGATTTGATAATACCTTAAAAGGTGTGGTTCTCTTAATTCTGAAGCCATGTTATGATGACTTCCGTCTGAAAGCGGTACCCACGGTTACACTGTCCGGAATCCGTGGTTCTCGCGTCCCAAGTCTTCCATTCTATGCCCTTTCATTGGCTCCGCCCCCATAAACCTTGCGCGTCCAGTCTGGAGACGCCCTCCCGGATACAAGCGCTCCCCCTCGCCGTGGCTCCGCCTACCCAACCGGTAGCTTGGCCCAGGCAGTAGTTCGCGTTTTGAGCCGCTCGTGCCGCCATAGCTGCTGTTGGGGCTCCCGCAGCGGAGCTGAAATCGCTGAGCGCTATGCCTGAGGGCGCTGTGAGCCGGGAGGCCCTCGCGCCCGGGGTCTGGTGAGGCTGGGCCCGAGTGGGGGCGCTGATGAGTAGCAGGGGCTTCTGAGGGGGATGAAAGAGAAAGGTCCAGGTTCCGGGTGGAGGACCGAGAGCAAACTCCGGAGGGTCGGGGGAGGAGGAGGGAGGCTCCAGTGGCAAAAGGGGTTGCTGGGCCAGGGCGAGCTCTGCCGAGTTCCCCGTGGCTGCCAGCGCAGGTGCCTAGAATTCCTTACGGAACTCCTCAGTGGCCTCGGTAGCCTCCCACGGCACCGTAGTTGTCATGGAAACAGTTGGGAATTAACGGGGACCATATCAGTCAGAGCCCTGCTCGGGCCCGTCCCACCAGTTAAAAAGCCTCTGGCATGCATGGGCCTGGCATTTCTTCGTGGCTCAGGATTCCTCACCCACCCCGTTTTTACATGGGTCTACCCTCCCCACATTATAAGAAACCGCACCAGGCTTTGGAGCGGGGATGAGCTTGATATAGAGGAAAGAAGATGGTAATACCGAGAGGTAAGAGCTACAGACACAGTTAAGCAGAAGGTAAGACACCTACTCTGATGCTGAGGTGGCCTTTACCATCTCAGGTCATTGAGAGGTCGTATTGGAAGGCCCTGCGAAGTGGGAAGGCTGAGCTGCTGTTGAGACAGGTCCTAAGACTAGGCAAGGGACTGTCCCAAAGGGTTTCTCATCATGATGGCTGTGGAAGGGTCAACCATTACCAGCCGGATTAAGAACCTGTTGCGATCGCCATCCATCAAACTACGCAGGAGTAAGGCAGGAAACCGGCGAGAGGACCTCAGCTCCAAGGTGAGTCCTAGTACTGGGAGCCATTCCTTTTCAACCCTCCCCTCCCCTGCACCCTTTTCCTCTTTCACCTTCGTTTTCCATATAGGCGCTAAAGGATTAAATATGCCTCTCAAGTAGGCATTAAGTTTTAGGTTGGAGGAAAAGACTATGTTGAGACTCATTCGTGAGAACAGGTGAATAGGAGGAAGGCATACTGGATTCAGTCATGGCCTCCTACAAACTTTGTGCTTGGGGAAGCCGATTGATAATGCTATGACTTGGTTTCCTTTCTTGGAAAAGGAAGGATTCATACCCTGTTAAGGACTAAGTTGTAACTAATGCAAGCTGCAGGTGTGTCACAGCTGAGTTATGTAAGCGTTGTAGTAGTAGAAAGAAATATATTAAAACGCCTAGTCCAAGGAATTAACTTGTTAAATGCTCTTGGCTGGGGTCAAAATAATTCATGTGCCTAATTTTAAGAGGCCTAAATTGATTTAACTGGAGATTCTTGGCTTTTTAGGAATGGTATCATGCAAGTAGCCATATGTCTGCTAGCAAAAGTTTGCCATTGAACATTGCTTATTTTATTCACTCAATGACAAGAGCCAGTTCCTACCTGGCTAAGAAGTTCCTCAGAGGCCAAGTCCATTTCCATCTCTTCATTTGTCTGGGCTTTGGTCCTTATGATTTTTTTCAACTTTGTTTTTCAACTTTGGGAATTCCGAAGTGGACTAAATTTGTTTATTCCCTGAGGGAACCCAGGGCTTTGTTCCACAGGATCAGATTAGATTTATGTGTCTTATTAGCAGCCTGTAAACACAATAGCCTTGTGTGATAAAGGATTGCTACAGGGAGAGGCATTTGAGACAGCAGCATTTTATTGCCTTGCTTGTGTCTCTTCAGAGATGACTAAACCCCATAAGGAATGATTTAAAGTGCTAATGTTCAACATGACAAGGTTTTGGGAGGACTTAGATTCCTGTCCCTTAGCAGAACCTTAATTGGATTTGGTCAGAAGGTGAACAACTTTACTGTAATATTTCAGCAGAGATTGTACTGAATCAAAATTGGTCATAGGGTTCCATATTGGTAGATAGTGATCCTTCCAAGAACTCATTAATCCTTATTCATTATTTTAGTTTGCAAGAGCTACCAGAATATAATATACCAGAGATGGATTGGCTCCTAATAAGGAGATTTTATTTAGTTACAAGTTTACAGTTCCTCCAAGGAAAGGCAGCTTGCTTTTATCTGAATTTGTCTGTCACATGGGAAGGCACACAGCCATGTCAGCTGGCCTTCTCTCCTGGCTTCTGGAGTCCAGTGGCTTTCCCTGGGGTGTGTCCTTTGGGCATCTTCAAACATCTAGGTCTGAGCTGCTCTGAGCTCCCTGCGCTTCTGACCTCTCTTTTTTAAGCCTCCAGCTAATTAAATTGTCATTCATTGCTGAAGGCACTCCCCTTAACCATTCATAGATGGGCCATGTATGAATTTCACATGCTGATGATTTAAGTCCATAGCAACAGAACAACTGGGCAGCACCACCTGGCCAATTTAACACTTGAACCTAACTACTCATTTTAGAATGAGTCTGAAGTTTAGAAACTCTCTTATGTTTGCCTGTGTTGACTCTTTGTTGGTTTGAATCATTCTTAGTAATATAAACTCATATTTTTGGCTTGTAACTTGGCAATGACCAGTACTATTAGAGCAATCTTCCCAAATCTTGGCCTCTTTTGGTAGCCAAGAATGGTATAGGTAGTAGATTTGTATCGTGGAAGCTTAGTCTTCAAATAGTGTTAGTACTTATTGTAATTTTGGTCTGATATCAGGAAGGTACAGTTGCCATTTTTTTAGAACTTCCCATGTCATTTCTTGTTAATGTATTCAAACAATGCTTACTGAGTGTTTATCATGCCTGTAATTAGGGATGAATAAAGCATTGACCTTGCCATCAAAGAAAGAGCTTATGGCTAGTCAGACATGTAAAGAGATCATTACAATGTGGTATATGAAAAGTGTTGTTCTAGATGTATGCATACAGTGTTAATGAAAGCACAGAAGGGAACCTAAGTTAGCTAAGAGAAACTAGGAAAGACTTCACATAGGAAGGGATGCTTGAATTGTGAGCCCTAGGCAGAAGAAGAGTTAACCAGGAAATGAATGGGAAAAGGGACATCTTGGCATCATCATTAAAGATCCTCATTTCAAATAGGAATTCACTGCTTCAGACTGCTTTAAATGGCTTGATCTGCTCTATAGCTGTGCATGAAGAAAACATGGTACCAGACAGAGAGCTCAAGATTCATGGATAGCTAATTCTGAAATAACATTGAAAGACAATAGGACATATGCCCCTTGGTTGGGGGGTGGGGGTGGGGTGGCAAAGAAGGAAGTATCAGAGGGCCTTTATGGAGCTCTTACTTCTGACTACTCCACTACTTGGAATCAGTCTCTAATTGTTCTTTTATGTATGTCTTCATTTCTTAAGAACAGGAGTCATATTCTTTATTTCCTTTATGTCACACTTCTTAGTACAGTGTCAGGTATACAGTAAGTACTAAATGAATGTTTGCTGAAATAAAAGTTGAAGAAATAAAGATGTGTTAAATAGAGTGAATGTCCAAGTTCAGATGAATAGAAAATGATTAGGAGTTTGTAACCTCTTTAGAAGAGAAATCACAGCTAGTAATAATAAAATGATAGGAAAAAGTTGAGATGCAGCCCATTTAGGTGTGAAGGGCATAAGAGAGAAGAACTATACATACACAGAAAATAGTGCTCATTGAAAGACTTTTTAATTCAGGAGAGACCTAGATATGGTTAAAAGCCACAATGAAAGAGCCAGTAGAGATGGAGATTTAAATTACTACAGTGAGTAGATAAGAGCTGAGATTTTTGTTAAACTTTCTCAAAGGTGGGGGAGTCTCTGCAATGTAGAGGAATTGGAAAGGATGGGAATTCGAGGTCCTATTCCAGAACTTCCTAGGTCTGGATGGAGTATGACTCAAAGTTGGTTGTAAATATCCTTCAAGTAATAATCCATTTCTACCTCTCATCTCAGTTGTACTTAATTATTACAAGGTTGGATTTTCCTTAAGAAGTAAATGGGATGCTTTGGGTAGCTAACCCTCCCCCTCTCTTCTTAAAGTTTCTGAAAGATTTTTATGTGTAGGTTGTGGGGTTGTTTTTCTGATTTAACAATGGAGAGAAATGGACTGAAGCTGAACAAGCAAAATTTCGGTTAGGAATACAAACGGATTGCTTATGCTGGAGGGTTGTTAGACTTTGAAAACATGAGTGAAGGAGGTTTTGAAATCTGAATAGGTATAATTCCAATCTGGGCTGTATTTTATTCTGGAAACAGTGTGCGGAGTGACTTGCAACTTTCTTCTAGTTCTTAGTTTTTATGATTGGAAGTCTAATTCTTCTCCCTCTCCCTCCCTCTCTTGTTCTTTTTATCAATTTTTTTTCCCTATATAGTGGTCCTCTGAGCCTTTTAATATGTGGCTATAAGAAGAGTTTGTGTAGATGGGTTTCAAGGAGAGAAAAAATTGCAATAATCTAATTTCAGCTTTTGCTCAGTGTTTGAGCCTAGGTGTTATTATTGAGACCCTGAAATCTATGTGGTAGTGGGAAAACATTATCATTTTCAAAGCTTAATGGCTCTCAACTTGGAGAAGGAGGTAGGAGGGCAGTGATACATCAGGATACCTATGCAGCATTTTAAAAATACATCCCTGGGTCTATCGTTGCTGTATGGGATTCAAACCTCTGAGGGTAGAGTCTGGTGGTTGTACATACATTAAGTTCCACCATAAGCCCAGTGCTTTATATGATTACAGCTTAGATGCCAAGGCCCTGAAATATACTGACTTTATACCTAAGGCCTCATTGAAACTTCTTGGGAGTATGTAAAGTAAGCATTCTCTTCGTGAGTAGTTATTTTGTTTTTGGTTTTCTTTTTTGATTGATTGTTTTTTTTGACATGGGCAGGCTCCAGAAATCTTGGGAAGCAAGAACTTTGCCACTGAGCCACCGTTGCCCTCCTTGAGTAGTTTTTGTCTCTCCTGTGCCTTCTAGACTGATTGCTCATTAAACTGCTGTCAGATTTGAGAAAACTGCATTGTTGTAGGGTCAGATCTGAGGAGATAAGTGCCTTACTAAAGCAGATCAGCAGGAATTTCCTCTCTGGGCAGGAATAGGAAACTTTATGATAATATCCCTAATTCCAGGCATGTCTTTTATGTCACCACTCCACATCCCACTTCTCTTTGTACTCAAAATAACCAGTAGTTGTTTAGAGTTTAGTACATATTCTCTGGGCTCCCTATCTATAATAGATGACTGTATTAGATTATAAGATGCCAGAATGTGATATACCAGAAATGGGACAGCTTTTAAAAAAGAAATTTGTTACAAGTTTACAGTTCTAAGGAAGTGAAAATGTCCAAATTAAGGCACCAACAAGAAGTTACCTTCACTCAAGAAAGGCTGAGGGGTCCAGAACACCTCTGTTATTAGTTAGGAAGTCATGTGGCTGGCATCTGCTGGTCCCTTGCTCCTGGGCTCCATTGCTTTCAGCCTTTGTTCTGGTGAGGATTCCTCACTTTGCTTCTCCAGGGCTGGCTTTCATCTTTTGGCTTCCCTTGGCTCTCTCTGGGTTCTGACCTGCTTAAAATTTCTTAGTAACGTCTGCTGGGCTCCAAGTGTCTCCATTCATCCATGTCTCTGTTCTCCAAGTGTCAGCATTTTTGTCAGCTCTGCTCTGATGTTTCCATCGGCTGTCATTTCTGAGGTTTCTCCAAAATGTTTCCCTTTTAAGACTACAGTAAGCTAATCAAGACCCACCCTGAATGGACAGAGTCACATCTCCATCTAATCAAAGGCCACACCCACAATTGGGTTTCACATCTGTGAAGATAATTTAATAAAAAGTTTCCATCCTACAGTATTGAATCAGGATTAAAAGAAACAGCTGCCCCCACAAAATAGGATCGGGATTAAAACATGGTGTAAAATGATAATTGTTAGTGTTCTCATGGTTTTGTCTCTTTGATCTCCATTTCATTCCTTCTTCCGGTGCCTGCAGCTGCCACCTTGAGCCTTCAACATGATTCCCACCCCAGAGAGGATTCTTCTTTCGCTGTGCCCAGCATCGCTTCCTTTGCTGTCTAAAATAGCCCGCTCTCTTCAGGCTTTAGATTGTCTTGCAGAACCTTCCCTCATCCTAGTTGGCCTTGCTAGTTTCAGAATCTGATGACATTGTTGCTTTCCAACTTTCTTTTCTTTCTCTCAGTTTGCTGAATCGCTGGCTTGTTTCCTGCCACTATTTTGAATGTTTGGGGGGCCATTGATATTTCTCTGATTTCACGTTTCTCTTCCATTTGCCACCTGTGTGTTTTCATTTCTTGACTAATGAAAAACATAGGTAGTTGTGAGGTTTCTGCTTAACTTGCGTACGTATTTCCTCCCTCCCCACTGTGTCTAAGGTTGGGTTTATGGCTGTTATCACTCTCTTTGGAAAACAATCTAGGGCTTGAAATTTGGGGCTATGTTTATTCAACTCAGCTTCTCTGGAAACGTGATCTGTCCCACTGTTGTTCTTAGGATATCTGTTGGTTTTACTTCATGTTCAGACTGCAGTTGTTAAGGAAAAAAGCTAGAATGTTTTCAGTAGGATTTAATATGTATCACATTTCTATTGCTAGAAGGTCACCTCTCCACTGCGCTCCATTGTTTCATGCAGGACAAAGCCAGAATTTCTGTCATCTTCCTTTTTTCACAGCAGTTCTCAGTGGAGGTGTTGAATGAGAGCTGCCCACCTTCTTGGGTGTTTATTATAACATTTGTGGATTTGACCTAAACCTCTGTTACCTCTTAAAATTAAAAAGAGGGCAAGAAATACAAAGTATGAGGCAGTGTGGATCTTTAGAGTAGGTAGTTTTGAGTGTTCAGATTTTCCAAATCTTGCTGTTCTTCCTCCCATCAGTTATATTCGCAAGTTTTAATGGGTCACATGTTTTCCTCTGGTTTTGAGGGATACTTAGAGAATAATGAGTTCGCAGTATGGATATCTCCTTTTAGACTTTTAGACATAAATTTCCACCCCCTCAAGTTTATCAAGAGAATGTTTGGAATGTTTTTTTGTTGCTTTCTTTGTCCATAAAATAATCTTCTTCTTTTTTTAAAATCCAGAGTTCTAAGTTAACACACCTTATCTTGCCCCCTAAAACTGAAATGAGTCTAAAGTTGTTTCTGCTACCCTGCCTCTTTTTCATAGTTCAGATTTTTTACCCCCAGAGTCCCTTGTTTTTTATTGAATGTGTAAAAGTTGTCCTCATTTTACAAGCTCAAAAACAGACTAATACATGAGGATATACAATTGGCATATTTGTAAACTATACCCATCCAAAAACTCACTGTGGACACGATCTATAGTATATTCAACGTCTGCATATTTAATATTATATTCAACGTCTGCATATTTACCGGATTACTACTAACAAGTAAATACAAAATGAATTCCCACCATTTTAGTTCAGTGCATAATGTCGTATAGGTTCAAATACAGACAAATATTTTCAACCAAACCAAAAGTCTCCCAAGCACCAATTCATTATTTTATGCAAAAATACAGAAGACTAATTATAAGAGTTCCCATTCAGATTTGGTAACATGTTTCTATGTTAATGAAATTAGTTTAGACGTTTTTAGGAGTCTTCAGAATTTATATAATGTAACTCTGAAAGTGTGTGTGCTTTGCGATTCATTCAGTAAAACTTTATTTTAAAAAGAACATAAAAGTTCATTAATTAACTAGAAATCTGTATCTATTTCTTGCTTGTTAGGGTTCAGCCTCAATTCTTATTTCATAATATTAATCCCAAGAGTTACTGGGAAGTATTAAAATTATCTCACTGTTTATAAATAAAATCACTAGAAAGTCTAGACCAGTGGTTCCTTGCATCAGAATTATCTAGGGAGCTCTTTTTAAAAATACAGATTATGGCTGTAACAGTTTAGGACTTCAACTCATAACTGTTGAGTAAGAATGTCCCAGAGTCTTAAATTCCCCAGGTGATATAGCATAGTGAGGAATCCTCTGACCTGGAACAGTGGATCTCAATCCTTATAGTACTTTAATATCACTTGAGGAAACCTTTAAACAGCAAATAAGTAAAAAATAGATTTGACTCAGTTGATTTAGGGTGATGTCCAGGAACCAGCATTTTAAACAATCATTGCAGCTGGTCCACAAACCACTCTCAGAAACAACACACAGGCTTTATCAGGTTAAAAATGAGTACTTGAAGCAATTTAGGTGATATTGTCCAGGAAGCTCTAATGAATCCTGCCATGAGCAGTTTTATCAAGTGTTTGAGGGCAACATTTAGCCTTTTTAAGTAAATGTATTTATATTCTTAAATGAAAGAGCAAAGTCATGTGCATTGTGAGATCATTTTCATTCATTGAAGAAGGGAAAGTCTCTTTCAAACAAGGTATAAACCTTTAAACATACCGGGTTTTTAGCATTCAACTTAAGTCTAATGCTTTCTTAATCATTAGCCTATGTGATAGAGATAGTGATTCCAGCTTGCCAAAAATGTAATGTGGATTATAAAAGATACATATTCTTATCTTATAACTTTATAAATCCTGTACATTTCCAATGTAATAGAGATTGGAGACCCATTGAATATTAAATAATACTAAAACAGTGAATAATGTGCTTTGAATTTTCAACAGTGAAGCTTTGTATTTCCCTCACATAATAGGTTGCTACATATAACACTGGAGGAAGAAGTTCTAGAAAACACTAAAGGTATCATGCTGCCTTTTTTTATGAAGCTATTTATTAATTTCCTGCCATTCCTGTCATTATCTGTAAAATACATAGTTGATATAGATCATTCCACTTCATGACTTCTTAAAAAACTTAGAAAAAGAAACACATGTAAAGCCACGTAGCAAATCAGAGGATAGTCAGAACTAGCAAGTAGACCTTGAAGTAGGAAAGCTGAGTTCATCACCTTATCTCAGTGTGTCACAATTGTTACTAAGTATTATAAATATTTAAGCATTTATGATGAGTATGTGATAGCTCCACAAGCCCAGGCAAGCCTTAGGGATAGATATAATCTACTTTGAACATAGAAGCTATGTAAGAACCAAATAACAAGAAGAAAGATGAATTGTGGTTTTGGACTCCAGGAAGCTGATAAAGTTAGCAGAATCTGTCTGGCATCTTGCCCATTTATCCTATCTCTAAGATGCTGTTATTTCATGTGCACCCACTTTTCCTTCATGTTCTTCACAAAGGCTTATACCACCTCTATTCCAGTGGCACATGGATTAAACAATTGGAATTTCTTCTTAACCAGGCATTGAAAGGCAGTTACCAAAAACCAATGTTGTATTACCAGAAAGGCAAATCAACTCCTAAAATGAGAAACTGGAACTTTAAAATCTACACCTATTTAGAAGCTAAAAATTTTATACTAGTTTTTAACCATGTAGATTATAGGCTTTTATAACAATCAAACCATTTTCCAGTTTATAAATGATTCAAGGCCAAAATAATGAAATTTAAAATTAAGTAAAATGGAAGTTGAAAAAAAAGTACGTTTGAGTATCAAAACCAAGTAACATTTTGTCTGCTTAGAAAAAAGCCTTGTTGAATAGCTCAAATGAAAATACAGAGATCCAGCAATGCTGAGAAATGGATTTCAAACCAAATCCATTTGGTTTGAACCAAATATGAGGTTGGGAAAGGACATGCACAGAGTCAGCATTTCATAGCTGTGCTCGTTTGAAAGGATGTATGCCCTCTAGAAAAGCCATGTTTTAATCTAAATCCCATTTCATAAAGGCAGAATTATCCCTATTCAATACTGTATGTTTGAAACTGTAATCAAATCACCTCCCTGGACATGTGATTTAATCAGGAGTGGTTGTTAAACTGGATTAGGTGATGACATGTCTCCACCCATTTGGGTGGGTCTTGATAAGTTTCTGGAGTGCTATAAAATAGGAAACATTTTGGAGAATGAAGGAGATTCAGAGAGAGAAGAGACTGCTGCAGCACCACGAAGCAGAGTCCAGCGCTTTGGAGATGAAGAAGGAAAATGCTTTCCGGGGAGCTTCATGAAACAGGAAGCCAAGAGAAGAAGCTAGCAGATGACACCGTGTTTGCCATGTGTCCTTCCAGATGAGAGAGGAACCCTGACCTTGTTCGCCATGTGCCTTCTCACTTGAGAGAGAAACCCTGAACTTCATCAGCCTTCTTGAACCAAGGTATCTTTCCATGGATGCCTTAGATTGGACGTTTCTATAGACTTGTTTTAATTGGGACATTTTCTCAGCCTTGGAACTGCAAACTAGCGACTGATTAAATTCCTTTTTAAAAAGCCATTCTGTTTCTGATATATTGCATTCCGGCAGCTAGCAAACCAGAACAATATCTTTTAACTGGTTTGGAAGTTAATTGCTTTTCTCTTTCGATTTCTTTTTCTCATTGTTGCTCCCTTTCTAACTCTTTTTGCCTTTTCTGCTACATTTTAAGTGCCTCCCCCCCCCTTTTTTTTTTAGCTTTGATGTCTTTTCATGAAGCATCAGCATCTCTGTTCTTATATTCACGAATTTAGTATGGTAGTGTTTAGCTTCAGTAAATAATACATTAATATCCAACATAGAATGGCATTCTTTAAATTTTGAAATCTCTTGTTCCATTGTATCTAATAATACAACTTAGTTTTGTGTGAGTTCCTGGAGGGCTTGTCTTGATCTCTACAGATCTGGCTAATAGTGAGAAAGCAATCCTTCTGCCAGTTGCTCCGTGACTTTGTCATCTACACTCAAGTGCTCTATTAACCCTTTATCTGGAGCTGTATCACTTAAACCGGGAGTGTTTACCCAACCCCAGGCCATCTGGGGGCCCTGTGTGGACCCTTTCTGGGGGTGGCCCAGGGGCATTCTTGTCCTTCCTGCTGGGAACAAGGAAGGGGCAGGCTGCTAGACTGTCTGAAGCATAAAGGTAGCACTGAATCCATGGTTGAGATTTAAATTTACTTGAAGATCTTGGAACAATCCTTGAAACCCTATGGTTGAATTCTTCTTTCACTTGGTGAAATTTTCTTTTGGAGGAATCCTGAGAAGGGAGTTTCTTTGGTTCTTCTGGATTTAAACATTGCTCCCTGTTCAGACTGAGCTCACCACAATTTCAAATTCTCTTCACACCTCTCATTAGTCTTCAGGTCTGTGTTCCTAAAGGATTTTTTTCCACAAAAAAATCTTCCATTTTTCCACAAATTCAGCTGGCCCCATTAAAGGTGCTGGCAGTTATAAAACAAAACTTTTAAATATTATAAAACAAAACAGACATAGAAAAGTTCATGAAATATAAATTACTGTATTTTTGAATAATTATGAAACAGTCTCCCGTGTAACCATCACCCAAGTTAGGAGCTAGAACCCTGGAAGATGTTAGCAGTTTTTGAAGGATGTGATGCTGATGGTGCCATCGAGGTGACTAATAATGGAGATGAAGTTTGTTTTATACAACTGAGATGATTTTATTTTTAAAATTTAAAATACCCAAGGACTTGATCTTGACTTTTTTTTACTTATGTACTTTTCAACATTTGAATCTATGTCATTCAGCATTTTCAGGCAGTATGCTCCTGGAACTACCCTTTCCCAATTTAGATTGGGTTTGGGAATTGGCAGTGCTTCCTATCATCTTACTTCCTAGTAATAAGACTAGAATTAATAATAGTAGTGGTGGTGTTAGCTAACATTTATTGAACCTTTGCTATGTACCAGGCACTCTGCTAAGCACTTTACATATATTATCTCATTCAATTTTTACACATCCCGAAGAAGTACATATTATTGTTATTCTCATTTTGTAGATAAGGAAACTGATGCTAAGGGAGAGCAGGTGCGTAGTTGGTGGTCACACAGCTAGTAAGTGACTGAACACTTAGGCTGTTAATGTTAAACTCCAGAGCACACACCTGATTATTCTGTATTCCTTCCAGGGTATCTTCATGTACAAAGCATGGCACCAAGCACAAAGGTAGCCTAATATTGCTATAGCCAAGTGTCACATCCTGCATTCAGCCTGAAAAGGGGCAATTCTTTTTTAAAAAGTTTCCACAGCATTCTCCATAGAAGTCAATTTGATGAATTTATCAGATTGTTTATTTTAGAGCTTTCATTCATTAACCCCTTTCCCTCTGCATCCATGCTCCATTACCTACCCACAACTACAGATTTCCTAACTGTTATTCCCACTTCTTGCCCTCTAGTGCTATTAGAGACTGTGCAGCTTGTGATTCTGTGGGCACGTGCCCTGTTGATAGGGTGCAGCTGTGTGGTTCTGGGTGCACATAAACCACAAGCAGTTGCTTCTCTTTTAGGCTTGTGACAAGGTTAGGGGAGTGAAGTAGAATTGACAAATTCCTTGTTTTTGTGTGTGTGCGCATTATGGGGTGTAAAATGTTCTGCGCTTGGTTGCCTTGTGAATTGTGTGGCTCACATTCCTGAGTATTTGCTAGTGCTACTTCAGATCTCTCCTTTTTACTTCTGAGCTCTGCCAATTTTTCTCATTTCTGTATGGGCAGAGACATTGGGAGAGTAGCTGAGTCAGGATGACTGTTTTCCATGGGAAAAAAAAATGAGTTAAAATGCCCCATGCTAGGGCTGACCTGGATGATGAGAGTTGGGGTTCAGTGAACATAAAAGTGAGAAAAAATGAGACTAGTTGCTCACCTGACCCAATTTGGCTGTGTAGGCGCCAGGGTGGCTAAGTTACTTGAGCAAGTACCTTGCCCCAACTGATTTCAAATTTGCATTATTTTGATTTCACCTTTCAAATAGGCAACTATGATGACATTATAGGTGCAGAAGCATGGGATGTTAAGGTGTGCTTTCCTGCAGCTTAGCCCCTGATGTCCTGAGGACAGGAAGCCCCAAGGCAGGTGATAGAGGACAGCCTGTAGGCAGTTTGTGATCGTTTGGGAGGAGCTCAGAGCCTGCTCAGAGGCGTAACTGAAGCTACCTTGCAGCTCCTGCCTTGGAGAAGAAGAGCAACAGCCACTTGTCAAGATTAAACTTGCAACAAGCGGGTTGCTGGTCTGCCTGTGTTGCTTTGATGATTGTGGGTAAACTTCTGTTTGGGATAACACACCATGATTGTTTTCATATGTCATAATAACCTGCTGCTGACAGGTCCTTTCTGCTTATAATGTCCTTCCTTCCCCTGGCTGCTTTGATCTCCTGTGAGGCCCCCACAGTAGCTGTCACAACACAAGAATGGTTAGAAAACAGGACTTCACAGGCATTAATATGCAGATGAATGGAGATGGGGGGTAGGGATGGGAAATAAAAGGATGAAGGGCCAAGGTCTTGTTAAAATGCAAATTCAAATTTAGTAGTTCTGGGGTGGGCCCTGAGACTCTGCATTTCTACCATGCTCCCAAGTGATACCAGTGCTGCTCTTCCACAGACCATACTTTGAGTAGCCAGACTAGTGGGTGCATGTGTGTGTGTGAGTGCATGTGTTCTGGGATAGGGATGAGGGAACCTCTCATTTCCGAGGGAGTGAGTTTCTTTTTTATTTGTAAAATTGTGTTACTAATATTTTCCTTGCAGGGCTGATATGAGGATTAAATCAGCTTTATTAAATGTGAAAACACATTGCAAAATCCAAGTAACTGTATAACTATAAGGGATCACTAATATTATCAGGGTCTTTTGATTCTAGAATACCAGAGGATTTTCTTCTAATTTGTTGGCAAGATATTTTTTTGCCAAGTTTCCATTGTGAGAGGTTCTATCTTGCAGGCCCAGCCTTTTCTGTTCCAACATTTAATCATCCTCCCACTGTTGCTTTTGCTGTAACCTATTCTCATACCTTTTCCTTGCCAATATCCTTAACCTGTTATCAATAGTACCTCAATTACTAACCAAAGAAAAAGATATAGCAAATATTCTTTTTGACAGTAACCCTATTGTGTGATTTATTTCAGAGCTATGGATATGATTGGGGGGATTAAAAAGAAAAGTCAAACCAGTACACCTGGGAAAGTCTTAATTTTCCATATCTAATTAGAAACCACTGGAGTGATAGGTGTACTTTTAATAGCAGAAGCTTTTCCAGATAAAGAAATAAATTTTCTTCTTTTGGGACTCGTTCATTTATGTTGAGAAATAATTTAGGAAGTGAATTAGTCCACAACTTTCTTTCCAGACCAGGAATTTATAGGCAGAGTGAAAATGTGCTAATTTTGTAAATAGCTGTTTTAAGATTCTAATGTTATAAGCAGAGTGAAATATTCTATTTAAACAATTTTTGCTTTAAAAATGAAGATGTGGGAAATGCACTCATATCCTCATGCTGTTGGGTGAAAACATTCATTGATCTAGCCTTTTTAGAGGGCAATTTGGTAATATCCATTAAAAGAAAACTTTATATGTTCATACTGTTTAATCTAGCAGTTATGATTTGGGGATCTTATCCTATGCATACAGGTAGCCAAGAATAGGGGATTAGTGTGCATCTATAAAATGAAATACCTTGTACCTGCTAAAAAGAATGTGATAACACAGTATATCCTGATGTGGAAGTATATATAAGATATATAAAGTGAAAACAAATCGTACAACAGTTTTTTACATTAATGACATTATATTTTTTAAACATACATATAAATGCTAGCATTATGCATAGTAAAGAAAGTGAAGCTGCAAATACCAAACTGCTGTTAATATTAGTTGTCTCCAGGAAAGATAATGGATATATCTATATTATATATTGCTGTAATGTTTGAAATTTTTACAGTGAGCCTGTATTATTATTTATTTATTTATTTATTTTTACATGGGCAGGCACCGGGAATCGAACCCGGGTCTCCGGCATGGCAGGCGAGAACTCTGCCTGCTGAGCCACCGTGGCCTGCCCCTGTATTATTTTTGGAAGTAGAAAAAACAAAGATAAAAGTCTCTTCAGTTTAAAAATGTGTATTTCATATTTAAATCTAAATGTTTAAGTTTTAAAATCTGTATATTCATTTTATTGAAGCATGTTATATATGAAAAATGTTATTGAAAAATACATCATATAATAAGCTTGGATTTTTTTTTGTCTGTTTAGGACATGAAAATATTTTCTCACAAATCCGTGGTTAACTTGTTGAATTTAAAATGATTTATTTTCTAAATCTTCAAAGTATTTTTGATACTTTCTGAAGTATGTGTTTGCTAAAAAGATTTTTTTACACAAGCAGTGTAAAGAAGTATAAAGGAGAAAATAAGTCATCCACAATTCCAACACCTAGAGATTACACTGTAGATATTCCCATGCCTACATTTATTTCTGATTATAAAGAACATTTAAAAATCTTTTTAAACAATAATAATATCATTTTATTTGAAAAATAATCTGTGATCTTTTTGGACTTATTCTTTAATTCTAATTTAAGTGACATTCACAAAGCGCCATGCCATGCTTACCTGTATTAAAATTAAGAATAAGATTGTTTTGTTTATGATCCTTTGAGGCTTACGGACTTCAGGCCTCCCCCAGTCCTTCTGGAAAGACATTAAAATCCTGCTTCCTGCTCACACTTATAGGCTGGCCCTAATAGTTGGAAAGTTCTCTAGGAGGCTGATGAGCTTTCTAAGTAAATAAAATGAACCAAAGAGCATTATGAATATTTATAAAGTGTTAAATTGGATTCAATAAATATGTATTAAACACTGTGGCCTATGCTATAAGCGTTGCAGTGTATGAGACACAGCCTTTGCCCTCCAAGAGATTTTAGATTAGTAGGAGTGATAGCACAAACCCATAAATAACGTATGTACAAGGTACTGTTTAGTTCATACCATGTGGATGAATGCAAATTAAGCAGTGCTATAAGAAATTATTTCTGACCAGGGTAATCATGGCAAGAATCATAGGGGATGTGGCATTTGAGCCAGTACTTAAAGAAAGAATGGGATTTCATTGTGGGGCGGTAGAAGGGATGGGCATTCCAGGTAGTAGAATATGAGTTAGAGCCCAGAGGCTCCTTTTCAGAATATTGGTTAGTCTAAGACTGACATATACACATGGTTCATATAGGTGAGTAGTAGGAAATAGAGTAGGGCCCATTGAGAACTTGGAATGCTAGGCCAAGTTTATACTTTATTTAGTTGGCAGTGAAAAGAAATTGGAGGTTTTTGAGTGGAGGAGGGACATGATCTAAGCTGTGCTATGGAAAGATTATTCTGTTAGGTTGAGGGCGGGGAGGACAACTTCTGCAGTAAGGATTTTGATTAGAAAGCCATTCCCATATCCAGGAATTCGGTGCTAAAGGCCTAAGTGAGGATATTGACACTGGGAATGGAAAGGAAACACATGTGGAAGGAATCTTTCTCCTCAGGAAGAGTCTCATGCCACAAGGTGGCATGATTACAGGGCCTCTGAGAGTCCTCCCCACTCCTATTTTTGTCCCAGGACACACATTCACTTTGCATACTTAGTCAAGATATGGAACAGTTAGTATTCTTCCTGGTTACAAAATTGGAAACCTAGAGATTAAGAAAACTTCAAGCATGCAGAGTTGATGAATGAAGAAGAATTAGACCCATTTTGATGGATAGACTTTTAGCTCATAAAGATTTGCTATAGTTCTGGTCTTGATATAGTCAGGACTGACCTAAAAGAAATTTTCCACCATTCTGGTTGCTTAAATCAAGACATCCCCTATCCATTCCTTACTGAAAACTGTGGACGGGGAAGGGAATGTAAGAGTGCCTACTCCGTACCACACGCGGTGAGAATTATGTTAAAGCTACTCTTTGAACTTGGGCACATGGTAATGATTGTACTATAACTGAGCTCTTTAGCTAGAGTTCCCTCCTCATTCCGTCCCTTTCCCGTCTGATGCCATCCTTCTCTCTTCCTGTACATGAAATCAGATTCTACTGCTTCTGACACTGTAATTTCACCCTTGGAAAAGGGTGTCAGATGTCTACATTGACAGTGTAGGTAAGCTCTGTCCATGTGAATACTTTGGTAATAGGAAGGCCCTTCCTTCCTCTTATTCTGCCACCATCTTAGTAAAGAGAAGTTAGAACTCATTTTAAGACCTATTATTGGATGCCTGTACAAAGGCATAGCAACTTTCTTTGTGCTCTTTAAGAAACCAGAATTGTGGTGGTGTTGAAGAACCTGAACTTCCTCTTCAGGCTGTCATGGTTTCTGGAACCAGAAAGACCTAGGTCTGAATCGTGGGTCTTGCACTTACTACCTGCCTGACTTCATCTGTAAAATGAAGATAATAATAGTCCTTTGTAGAGTTGTCAAGAGTATTAAATGAGATAATCTGGGTAAAGTGGTTAACACAGATCTTAGCACAGAGCTACATTCAGTAAGTGGTAGCTGTTGTTGCTGTAGATCCGTTCTCTGCATCCAGTGGAAATAGGTACTCTTGTAAGACTACCTGGGACATTAGTTGTTTTCTTTTTCCTCCTCTTAGTCCCAGGAAAGGCTAAAATTTTGAAATAAAAGGGGGAAAAATACTTTTGTTTAATAGTTCCTAATCAAAGTAATCATTAAAGTCATGTGGAGAGCTTTAATATGCAGGTTCTTGAACCCTATTCCATAGCTTTTGATTCAGAATTTTGTGGAGGTAGGGAATTGCTATCCCCCCAAAATTTAGCCATATCGGTAGTTCTCTTGACAGGGCAGGTTTGAAAAACGTATTTCTAGCTTTCTTGTCTCTTGGGGCTTATGTCTAGGGTACCTCAAAGGTCACCTCTTCCCAAACAGTGGCAGACTTACATTTCTGAGAATCACTTTAGTCTGATTCTGAGCTCTAAACTGGGGAGCCTGGTTTTTCTGTCATGTTGTAAATTAGTTGTTTCTGAGAGCCTTCATGGTATAGAGAGTAAAACTGTAAATCAGCCATACTGGGTAGCATCCAAGAGCAGAGTAGAAGACCACTTCCGGAATGGCCATTTTGCCTTCCCTGCCTCTGATCAGATGCCACTTTGGATTCCGAAGAAACAGGAATAAGAGAGCTTGGTCATGGTCCATGCCTTCCCTTTTCCCCCATGTCCAGTTACCCACAGCCCACTGTTTTAAGATTTTGCACAAAGCCTTCAGGCCATGGGCTTCCTCTGTGGCTTTTATGTTAAGTGGCAATTCTCAGAATCTAGTGGAGAATCTGCTTTGTGAGATTAGAGTGTAACATGTGGGCAAAAGACAAACATAGTTATTCTTAACCTGCAGGAAGGGAGGGAAATACAGAGAGCTCTGCCTTGAACAGGTCTCTTACATGCTTGTTTTAGAAACAGCAAGCCCATGGTTTGGCTGGAATGACTTATAACTCAAGTATTTATAACTTGTATTGTGTGGGATTGAGAAGTAGGGGAAGGGAAAGGGGGGAAGAAAGGAGCTGGTGATGCTCATGGCAACAAAACAGACTGGTTTCCTCCCACTTGCTGGGGTTTCCTCACTGGTTTGAGGTTAGCCAAATCCTGTATGACCCCAGCGTTTTGTGACTTTGGCCTCAGCCAAATCCTGTATGACCCCAGCGTTTTGTGACTTTGGCCTCTTAGTACTACCTCAGGGGAGTAGCCAACTCCTATGCCATTGCAGACTCCCTTTAGTGGCCTGTGCTGGTTTGAAAGGAAGTATGCCCCCTAAGAAAAGCCATGTTTTGATATAAATCCCATTTCTTAAAGGTAGAATACTCCCTATTCAATACTGTATATTTGAAACTGTAATGAGATCATCTCCTAGGTGATGTGATTTAGTCAAGAATGGTTGTTTAACTGGATTAGGGGATGACATGTCTCCACCCATTTGAGTGGGTCTTGATTGGTTTATTGGAGTCCTATAAAAGAGGAAACATTTTGGAGATTCAGAGAGATTCAGAGAGAGCAGAGAATGCTGCAGCACCACGAAGCGGATAGTCCATTGGAGATGAAGAAGGAAAATGCCTCCCAGGGAGCTTCATGAAACCAGAAGCCAGGAGAGTAAGCTAGCAGATGACGCCGTATTCACCATGTGCTCTTCCAGCTGAGAGAGAGAAGCCCTGACTGTGTTCGCCATGTGCCTTCTCATTTGAGAGAGAAACCGTGAACTTCATTGGCCTTCTTGAACCAAGGTATCTTTCCCTGGATGCCTTTGATTGGACTTTTCAATAGACTTGTTTTAATTGGGACATTTTCTCGGCCTTAGAACTGTAAACTAGCAACTTATTAAATTCCTCTTTTAAAAAGCCATTCCATTTCTGGTATATTGCATTCTGGCAGCTAGCAAACTAGAACATGGCCCAACTACAAATCTGTAGGTCCAGGCAAGATGCTCTTCCCAAGCAGTCTCCTCCGACATTACTCCATAGATTGCCTCTTTCATTTGCCAGTTCCTTTCTCTTGCTCTGTGAACTGATCAGGTCTCTGGGCTAGAGAGAGAGACCAGAAAAACTTAGAAGGTTCTGCCTGTAGTTCCTGGTATACTCTGGAATTTAGGACGGCCTACCACCCTGTGGCTCTGAACTCTGGAAAAAACATCCCTTTTCTGGCCTCCTTCACTTTTAGCACTCACATCTGACTACCCCTTCCTTTTGGTGACTCCTTTCCATTGGTTTTCTGTTTCTCTTCCTCCCTTTCTGTTTTTATTTATTTTTTGCATGGGCAGGAATCAAACCTGGGTCTCCATCATGGCAGGTGAGAATTTTGCCTGCTGAGCCATAGTGGCCAGCCCTCTTCCTCCCTTTCTAACTTCCTGGCACCACTTCTTCTCCATATTCAAAAAATTATTATTTGCCAAGGTTCCGTCCTTAGTCTCTCTCTTTTCCTTCCTTTCCTTCCCTGCCTTCTTCTATCTCATTGTACTTCCAGTAGTGGTTTCCATCTCCTTGTGAATAGTTCTCAAATTCCTATTCCTGGTCCTGACCTTTCTCCCAAGCACTAATCCCATGTATATGTTTCTAAATTGAGTATTCTGTGGTTTCCCCTAAATACCCCTGAAGTACCTCAGATCCAACACATCTGAAACAGACATCATCACCTCCCTTCTTCCTTTGTCCAGACCCAGGTCCTTCTTTTGATGTCCCAATTTCTGTTCATGGCACCATCTTGTTCCCAATCTCTGAAATGAGTTCACAATTTGAGTCTTCTGTCGTTTACTTCCAGTGTTGTAGTGTTGGTCTTGTCAGTTCTATTTACTTCATGGCTTTTGACTCTAACATTTGTTTTTCACTTCCACTGTCTTCATGCTGGTCTAGAGCCTCATTACTTTTTGCCTGAACTATTGTAACCTCCTAATTAGGCTCCTTGCCTTTATGTATATCTTGTATACCTCATCACCAGATTCAGTTTTTTAAAGCACATTGTTGATTATGTCCCCTGCTTGAAATCCTTGGCTTCCCAAAGCCTACAACATTACTCCAAATCATTTAGTTCATGGCCCTCCATGATAGGGTCGCAGCCTACCTCTCCTGACTTACTCTCCTATACAGTCTCTTTCTCTCACCATTCCTTACCTGCTCTGTTATTTCCTGCTATAAAACTTCTGCATATGCAGTTTCTACTGAGAATATCTTCTGTCTGTTTTTGCACCTGTCAGAATCCTATCTACATTGCAAGGCCCTATCCAAACACCATCTCACCCTCCAAGAAACTTTTCTTTTTCTCCTTCCCTGATCCTAACAGAATACATCTTTCTTCCTTCTTTTTGTTTACTTGATTTCTCTCATCATATCCTTTATTGCTTTTTAGTTGTTATCTTTCCTAACAAATTTTAATTTTCTAGAGGGTAGAGCCTATTGTCTGTGTATTCATTTTAGGATTCCCCATAGCAGACCAGTGGCTTCTAACCTTTTTCTTTTTTTTAATGGTCATTTTAAATTCATTTACAAATAGACTTTATTTTTTAGAGCAGTTTTTGGTTTATGGAAAAATTAAACAGGAAGTACATGAGACTTCCCATGTACCCCCTTCCCACGCAAACACAGTTTCCCCAATTACTAATATCTTATATTAGTGTGGTACATTTATTACAATTGATGAACCAATGTTGATACACTGTAATTAACTTAAAAATTAAAATTAACCCTAACATAGTTTCTGTTAGGGTTCTTTCTTTTTTAATACAGTTCTGTGGGTTTTGACAAATGCTTAATGTCATGTATCCACCATTCAGTATCAGGGGAATATTTTGCCCTAAAACTGCTCTGTGTTCCATCTATTCATCCCTCTCTTCTCACACCCTGAACCCCTGCAAACCACTGATCTTTTAGTTGTTTCTGTAGTTTTGGCTTTTCCAGGATACCATGTATGAACTCATTTAGTATGTAGCCTTTCCAGATTGGCTTCTTTCACTTAGTAATATACCTCCATGTCTTTTTTGTGGCTTGATAGCTCATTTATTTTTGTCAGTGAGTAATATTGCATTGTATTGATGTACCACAATTTGTTTATCGATTCAACCTTTTTTGAGAACAAATTCACATCAAGAAATATATTTTACATTGTGACCTACTACACACACACGCACAAATGAAAGTTTCACCATCAGTACTTAGCCCTACTACATGCCATGAAGTGTATTTTCTGTTCGCTTTCATTTATTTTTCACTGAGTTGATTTCAAGACCCATTAATAGGTTACAGTCTTTCAAGTGGAAAACACTGTTCTAACTTGTATGAACGAGTAGTCTGTCTTTCACCTCTGAGCCACCTGTTTTTTCCACCCACTTTAATGAGAGCCAGAAGAGTACTTAAACACAACACTTGGTCTTATTCTTTTCTTCTCACTTGGAACTAGTCTATTATGAAGTTATCCCTTTATCTCATTCAAGTGAGGGCTGATTTTGCCTTCTTTTTTTTAGGAGCATATAATAGTACCTTGCCTAGTACATGTTGGCAGTGATGGGTATTCAAGCCCTCACATATACCTGTGGTAATTTTGCCTTCCAGCAGCCTTGCATAAGGGAAAGATGACACCCTCTTTCAGGTTGGTATAGGCTTTCCTCTATCTCATTCTCCATCTGCCAAAACAAAGGCTATTTCACAACTTGGGGATTCTCCCTGCTTTAAGGCTTCATTTTGGATTTTGAAGGAGATCACTGTAGAGTACAAAATCGGTGCTCTCTGCTTAGTTTTGAATTTTCACTTATACATGAAGTGATGTTCCTAGAAGTAAAGATGTTTGGATGACAGCTGCCTGTAACAGTTGTATCCTAAGTCACTAGCCATAAACAGTTCTCTAGGCTTCCATGTCTTTTGGACTCTTGCGTTGAAATTTGTGCCCTGAGGGTTTGGAGCTGAAGTTCCTGTCGGAGGTTGACTTTAGACCCCATTCCAGACTTTCAGGACAGCTGTTTTCTCATAACACCTCTTCCCTGCCTCAGTTTCATTAAATGATGCTTGGGGCCAGAGCACTCACACCGTGAGCTTGCTTCCTGACTTGAGAAGATGCTGTAGTATTCAGTAGAGGTTAAGCCATTGATTCTCCAAGAGTAGTCAGAGGACCCCTGCGATCCCTGAACCCTTTTAGGGAAGGGTTCTCTATTTTCCAACTGTATTTTCTTCATATACTTCAACTAGAATAACGTATTTTAACAGATTGAATGCAGATGCAGATATGAGAATCCAGCTGTCTTCTATTGAGCCAGTCATTAAAGAGATTTGCGTAAATGTAAAACAGTGACTTTTTTTGGTCATAATTTATAATATAGTAAATATCAATATATATATAACCTGCATAAACAAAAGCTCTTTGGGTCCTTGATAACTTCTAAGAGTATAAAGAGGTCCTGAGGCCAGCAAGCTTGAAAATCACTGGCCTAGGTCCTGCTGTGGTAACAAACAATCTCAAAGTGTCCATGGCTTAACCAATAGTTTATTTCTTGCTAATGCCGCACATTCACTTGGGTCAGCATAAGGGCTCTGTTTCTCACAGTTACCTGGGCACCCAGGCTGAGGGAGTCCTATCTTATTACCTGCTGCCATACTTAGTAATCAGGAAAAGGGATATCACATTAGTTATTGAAAGCTTCCACCAGGAAATAACATGCTGTGTTAGTTAGATTCAGTTGTCAACTTGGCCAGGTGAGCATACCTAATCTTGTTGCTGCGGACATAAGCCAACGGTACGTGAACCTCATCTGTTGCCAATTACATCTGCAGTCAGCTAGGAGGCGTGTCTGCTGCAATGAGTGACGTTTGACTTAATTGGCTGGTGCTTAAATGAGAGATTGCAAGGTAGCACAGCTAAGCAGCTCTGCATTCCTCATCTCAGCACTTGCAGCTCAGCCCAGGCCTTTGGAGATGCAGAAAGAAGTCACCCCGGGGAAAGTTGTTGGAACCCAGGGGCCTGGAGAGAAGACCAGCAGAGACCATCCTGTGCCTTCCACGTAAGAAAGAACCTCAGTGGAAAGTTAGCTGCCTTTCCTCTGAAGAACCAACAAAATAAATCCCCTTTTATTAAAAGCCAATCCATCTCTGGTGTGATGCATTCCGGCAGTTAGCAAACTAGAACACATGCCATATAAATGGCAGCCTTATAAGTACTTAAATGAGAAACCTAAATCAAATAAAAATACATATTGTTGAGTTCTTCATGCCCTTTCCCCGACATTTTTGAATCACTGAGTATCAGTGAAACAGCTTGAGAGAAGTCAGGGATGTGGATTACAGAAGGCTGTTGCTCATAAAGTACTGAACCCCAGCCACATCTTAGACTGGATTTTTTCTCTTATGTAACATTTATTGTACAATATTTAAGACATATCGTAAAGATATATGGAATGACAGAGTGAACTCTTGTGTATCTACCATCAGCTTAAGAAATAGAATGTTACCTGTACCATTAAGTTCCCTCTGTGTATGCCCTCAGCTGGTCGTGGGCTTTCTGTCACAACTGGTTTCAGATGCATTGTAGGGACAACTCTGTCTGCCTGATATACCCCAATTTTCAGAGGCTTACTCATGCCTGGTCTTTCGCTGCTCCTGAAGCCTCTGCTATTTGTTCATTAAATATTTATCAAGTGTCCATTATATGCCAGGCACTGTGTAAAGTGCTGGAGATAGATCAGTGAGTGACAGCCACTTAGATCCTGTCATTAAGGAGCTCACAGTCTGATGGGGAAGACATACAGTAAAAGTACATTGATAGAAATATAGTCAGTGTCACATCAATACCCAACTCTAAGTGCTATGAAGAAAAATAAAGCAGGACAAGTTGAATATGGAATGATGGCATTAAAGCTAGTCAGACAAGTCCTCTCGGAGGAAGAGACCTTTGAGCAAAGACTTGAGTGAACTGAAGGAGTGAGCTGTGTGAATGGCTGAAGGAGGAGCTTTTTAGCAGGAGGAATAGTATATGCAGAGGACTTGAGGCTACAACGTGCCTGAGGTGCTCAGATTAGCTGGGCTGGCTAGAGTAGAATGGGTGAGGAGGAGAGTGTAGGAAATAAGGTCAGAGAGATAGCCGGAGGTGAGAGATTTAGGGCGTTGTAAACCTGGGTAAAGTATTTGGATTTGAACTTGAGGGAAATGGGAAGGCATTGGAGGATTTTGAGCAGATTAATGACATAGTCTTATTTATACTGTAAAAGAATCACTCTGGCCTGCCATGATGAGAAAAGACAGTAGGGATCAAGGACTGAAGCAAGGAGACCAAGTTAGGAATCACAGCCAGAGTCCAAGTGAGAGATAGATGTGGCTTGAAATCAGTAGTATGCTGGTAAATGCTTACAGACTCCTCAAGGTATAAGGGGGGAGTGGGGGGTAGGGGAAGCCCTGATTTGTAGTTTTTGCCGATTTCCCTGGTGCAGATACTCTCACTGGGGCCATTTCAAGCTACCAGTGTGCTATCACTGACTATGGAGGTGGGGAAAGATATACACAATCAGCTCTCCTGAGCTGATGCAAACTGGCTCCAGCACACCGCTGCTTGAATTTAATATTTAGCCTATGGTGTGTTTGCGGGAGGTATCAAGGTTTGTTTCCGTTTCCTAGGGCAGGCAGAAGCGTTACAACCTTTTTGGAAAGAGAGAACGGGGAGAAGGTTATCAGAGGGAGAGAGAGTATTAGTTTATTAAAGTCCATATTCTTGGAGCCTTACAAAAGAAGCCTAGATGTTGGAGGCCTTGCAGGAACTCTGGAGTCTGAGATCTTTTGAAAATGGAGCTTAACCCAAAACCGCCCTGCAAACAGGAAGCTGGTTTGAGTTGAGAACATAAAATAAAAACCAGCTGATGCTCCTAAATGTTTTTCCCCCTGCTCCTCCCCCTCCACAGAACTAAAGGAAACTGCCTTTTCTTCCTTAGATAACTACTCAGAAAGCCAGGAAAAACCAAAAGCCATAAATCCTTTGAAAATTAGCCAAGCTCTGAGTCCAAGCAAACTCCTGCCCATGTGGTATTCGTAGCATGGAAATGTGTTCCATTGCCCAGAGTCCTATAGAGGAAAGGAACGAGGAACACACAAGTGCCATAGATCAGAGCTTGTCACTCAGGCCTGGCAGAAAAAGAAGGTTGTACCAGTGCTTCTCAAACTGGAGCTTTTAGTCCTTTTGTCGGTCATGAAATCAATATAGTAGGCCTTGACCAGAATTATTTTTTAATGAAATAGAATACAATAGAAAATAGAGTTTATCACATACAATAAGAATAAGTATTGTTTTGTGAAACTTTTCAGTTTCATACACCTATATATATGTATGCATATATATGTGTGTGTACATTTTTACATGTCTGGATCATGATATAAAATGTTATTTTACTATGGGTCATGGTCAAAAAAGTTTGATAAACCCTGGTCTCCATGCCTCTTTAAAAAGTCCAAGATAGTTTCAGAATGTATCCTCCTATCTAAATTCCTGTCAGAAGGAAGGGCAGCTGAATACCAACAGACTGGTCTGGTTCTTTAGTTAAGCTGAAACATAAGGGAAAGATCGATGCAAATTGGAACCCACAGGATTTTTCTGAAATTAAGTTAGCTTGAAGAGAATAGAAGTTGACCAGCTTTTTAGCTCCCTGCACTTGATTTGTATCCTTTCCCATCCACATGGTTAATGCTGACTTCTGGCTCCACACTCTTCTCTTCAGTAGGCATTTGGTACAGCAGGAATGTTCCCAAGTTCCCCTCCCACCAGGATAGTAAGGGCACAGTATCCAGGATGAGGGAGTGGTGACCTGAACTGAATATACATTTTTCCAGGATGATTTTGTACTCTACAGTCAGTCCGTGGTGCTCAGGCCTTTCAAAAGGTGACTGGGTCCCAGAGTGTCATTAAGCTAAGAAAATACAGGAGGAGGCATAAGTTAGGGCAAACTATCAATAATGTTTAGGGTGGGCTAAAGTTAATTTATCCCACAAGAAGAGTAGGAATTCAGATAGACCTAAGTGTAACTGACAAGTTTAATGCTTGCCAGGTGGCTATGGATTGGTTTGGTGTCCTTAACTGCTTCTATCCGTGAGTTAGAGCCAAGTTGGAATTCCTATCTATATCTTTGAGACGCACAAAAGACTCTTGGTAACCTTTCTGGGAATGGGTTTTAACCACAATGTCCTGGTAGACTTATTTTGGTTTTGAGCTACCACAGAGCATTTCTTTCCAACCTAATTCAAACTAAAACAGTCCTCAGATATTAAAATTTAAACTGGCGCTCTAGGAACACGTTGAATTCTCCAGATGGAGCAGTAAGAGAGGAGAGTCCTTAAACCATCCTAATTGGTTCTTGTATTAACCTTTAGAAACTGGTCTGAGCTAGGGGTAGACCACCTTTCCAATATATGAATATTCCTGAAGTGTTTCTAGTTCATCTTATCCTCCTAGGGCTTCCAAGACTCTCCCCAGAGCCAGAGTTTTCACAGAGTAACCCGAGATCATGGACATTCTGCATTCAGAAGCCCATCTCTCTGAGGAAGACCAAGTACATCCCCGAGGAGGGCCAGTGTTAGAGCAGCCTGGACATGGAATGACAGATGAGCTGTTCCATAGCAGAGAGTGAAGTAGAGTGACAAGCAGAAGGTTACAGGGCCAGATTCTCACATGGGCCCACCTAGCAGAAAGACCAGTGAACTAATTTGAGGTTAGTCCATTGTGGGTCCTGGTGACTGCAGGCAGTTCAGGATAGCAATAGTGGCAATGAGAGTATTGATGAATGCCTCAGTGTGGCCATGACCTCTCAGAATCTCTGAGTACTTTATTCTTGTTTACCTTCCATCTCTGTGGGAGTTGTGGCTTAATAGTTAGAGTACTCTGAGCATCTGTGCTTTGCAAAACACAGAATTAAGCCATGTTTCTGCCTCTTTGACTTCATAGTCTGTTTAAACTGGCAGATATTTGAACAAGTGGGTGTAGTCCTCTTATGTAAGGAAGAACTTGATGGAATATAAAGATCAGGGACATTGAGTTACCTAATTGATACCTAAGAATCTTCTGACTCTTGGTTGATTAGAGTAGCCATTCCCTTCATTCCTGCCAAAGCACAAAGATCAGTGACCTTCTAAGTTATACCCAAAAGAATTGAAAACAGGAACTTGAGCGGATACTTATACACTAGTGTTTGTAGCCACATTATTTACAGTGGCCAGAAGGTGGAAACAACCCAAGTGCTCATCAAAAGATGACTGGATAAACAAAATGTGATATATACATACAATTCCTTTTTATTTGCATAAAAAGGAATGAAGTTCTGATGCATGCTACAACATGGATGTACCTTGAAATCATTATGTTGAGTGAAATAAGCTAGAAACAAGATGACAAATATTATATGATCTCACTAATATGAAGTATCTAGAATAAGAAAATTCATAGAGACAGAAAGTAGATTGGAGGTTACCAGGGGCTGGGTGGGGGAAGGGAGAATGGGGAGTTATTACTTAATGGGTACAGGGTTTGTGTTTGGAGTCATGAAGGAGTCTTGGTAATTAGATGGTGGCGATGGTGGCACAGCATTGTGAATGCAGTTAATACCACTGAAGTGTACACTTAAAAGCGGTTAAAATAGGGAATTTTGTGTTATATATATATATTAGCACAATAAAGGAAGAAAGAAAAAAGATCACCAACCCAAAAGCCCAGTCTGTTTACCCAATGCTCTGTCTTATAAACAGTGCTTTCCTGGATTGGGGGAATGCTTGTTCCTCTATGGCCATGAACTGTGGTTTAAATCTAACTAGTGGATTTTCTTTCCCAATCTTTCCCAGACTGAGTCCTGCTAAAACAGGCTGAAACACTCTTGCTTTTCCCCATGTGATCAGGAGGCTATGGCCAGAACAGCACCTGGGGATGAAGATCGAGTATCAGGAAAATAGTGGGCACTACAGGATGGTCCCTGGTGCCTTCAGCACCTCCTTACTGTCCCTGTCTTCACTTTGTCTATAACTTTTCTCCTCTTTGTCTTACTTTAACAGGTGACCTTGGAGAAGGTGCTGGGAATAACAGTATCTGGAGGCAGAGGACTTGCCTGTGACCCCCGGTCAGGTTTAGTTGCCTACCCAGCTGGGTAAGTGTCTTAAAAGAGATCTTATTGCATGGGAGTTTACAGCCTTGATAAACCAGTTGGGGTGGGCAAGATTTTACTAATATTTTCTGGGCAATATACCCAGATTAATTTTTGGTCCCCATTTCTGTAAAGGAGATATAGGGCCAGGTAAAGGTTCTTTGTTGAGTATTGACCTTGTCGCCATCTGTCCTGCTTTTTGGCCATTCACGCGCATCCACCCACACTTATAGAGTCACACATTTTATTATGCACAGCTCCCAACACCATCTTCATAACTACTTTCTAGCCATTTCATTAACAATTTGATTATATATGTAGAATGGAATGATCATATGGTAAGAATGTTTGTATTTGCTTATGTTTAAAATATTAAAAAATTAATTTAAAAAAAGTAAAAAAAAAAAGATGTAATTAACATACCATACAATTCACCCACTTACAGATTACAATTCATTGGGTTTTAGAATATTCACAGGGTTGTGCAGGCATCACCACAATCAGTTTTAGAACATTTTCATTACCTCAAAGAAGCTACATACACATTCGCAATCATTCCCCGTTTCCCACCAAGTTCTCCAGCCCTGGCAACCACTAATTAACTTTCTGTCTTTATAGATTTGCCTATTCTGGACACTTGATATAGATGGAATTATATAATATGTGAACTTTTGTTACTGATTTCTTTAGTTTAGCATAATGTTTTCAAGCTATATATATATTGTAGCATATATCAGTAACGTATTCCTTTTTATTGCCAGTAGTATTCCATATATGGTTATACCACATTTTTATCAATTGATAGACATTTGAGTTGTTTCCATTTTTTGCCTGTAGTGCATAATGCTGCTGTGAACATTTATCTCCTCTAGTCAAAAGTAGAAGAAAAGGGCATTTGGGCTGGCATTTTTCCCTTGCTGCCTTTTTACTCCTCTGCTCCTACAAGTGAGAAATGCCCAACCATAGTTTCTGTAGACTTTTTTCAGAAGTGTTTCCTTTTGGAAACATGAGACTGCCCCTACTGCTTCTGGTTCTCTCTGTCAAGCTCTGTTCCTTGCTGATGGACACAGGGATATTAGATGAGAAGGGCTCTGCTTTACCTTTCTTAACCCAATCAGCAACTTGGGAGATGCCTAATGTTATTTTTTTGTACAATGAAATGATTTGCTTAGTTTTATCATCAGATCAAAAAGTTACCTTTATTAAGAGCTTAATCTGTACCAGGTACTGTGTTAAGCACTTTAAGTGAATTATCTTAATAATATTCAGAAGAATCCTTTGAGGTTGGTACTTCTACCATCCCCATGTTTTAGAGGAGGAAACTGAGATTTGAGGGCATAATCAACTTGCTTTGGGTCACACAGCTAGTAAGCGTCTGTACTGGGATTCTTAACGATGTTATGTGGAGGGGGAAGATGAGATATTCTACTTATTTTTAAAAGATGCTTTTCCTTGAAGCTTGTCTACCTGCCTTCATTGAGTAGAGCCCAATTTATGGGCAGCTCAGTATGTGCCAGGAAACAGACTTATCAGCCCCTGGGTTAGTCTCCCTCTTCAGTGGCCCTCTGGTGTTTGATGTCTGTGGGGGGCCTTCTGTTGGAGCTGTACTGCTATCTGGTGAGAGACTGAGCCAGCCTCATCTAGAAGCAAGCTGATGAATGACCTCCATAGCAAAATAACAGCCTGCCTCAGGGGAATTCCACTCATTCCAATTTCTGCCTGGGGAAGCCAGGTTCTTTCTTGTTGGAGGTGGGGCTGAGGTTAGATGTAGGATTAGCAGGAAAGGCCTGGAGTGCTGCTCCCTGCATGCTGAAGCCCTGTGTCTCTGCTCTGGGAAATGTGAAGCCCTGCTTCCCTCTTTCTTCTCCACAATCCCCTGCCCCCAGGCCTGGCGCCATGAAGGGTGTGTACCCATGTTTATTGGAGGATCCAGCCTGGCACTTGTGCCTAGGAGTTATCCTTGCTGGTAGTGTATGGAGATCTCCCTGCTGTAATCTCTAATGGGTGTTCCTGGTGAAGTTCAAGCGCCCTGGACCGTGCCCCTGATCTGTGCCCTGATCTTTTGATTTCCTAGAACTTCATGTTCTCTCTTTGCAGATGGCTCCTGGTATTTTAGTTTTTTCTTTGTGCTGGAGTCCCCCGATATGCCTCCAGGGTGTCTGGGGGCCACCAGAGTCTTGTGAGCTGAAGCAGGTTCTTTCCCTTCCTCCCTCCCTTTTCTATTTTGTGAACCTAACACCAGCCCTCCCCCACTCTCCATTTCTTGTTCCTATACTGTTTGTTGCTCTAGGAGCCAGCTCAGGTATCCTAGAAACAAGGAGAGAAACAAAGCTCAGAAAATTCTCCCAGAGGCCTGGAGGCAATATCAAACCAAAACAAAGTTTTTTGAAAGGAAATGAAACAGCACAGGGAATAGAAGGGTGTGTTTGTCAGACTGAGGTGAATTGAGCTCCCGGTTAAAAGTATGGCCTCTCTGGGCAGAGGTCCCTAAGTTTTAGTGGCCCCTGCATCTTATCTCTAGAGTTCTCCCTTTGGTGTGGTTTTCTTACTGGACAAAGGCCATGAATTCTTTGTCGGAGGAGCTCAACAACCAATTCCTGAGACACCAGAGTTTCAAAGAGAGAAAGTGTTTATACTAGGCCGTAGTAGGAGAGCAGATGACCTAGTGGCCCAATATCTGTCTCCCTGAACTGCAGTACCCAGAATACAGCAGCAAATAAGTCAAACAGGGCCCCTGCTTTTGTGATGTTTAGGTTCAATAAAGGGGAGCAGTCATTGAATTCCAAGTAGCTAGAGAGGACCACAAACAATGATGCTCTAGAAAATGTCCTAGACTCATTATCTCTTAGAATAATTAAAGCCTTAAAGTATTCCCTTTGGGAGTGAATCTTGAGGGCCAGATTGTAATTCCATACCTGGATAAGAACCCTAATAGGATAAGATCTAGTATCCAGCAAGTCCTGCATAGGATGTCATAGTTGGAGTTCCTATTGCAACTGCAAACTCCCTAATATAGCCCTTTCCTTATTTTTGGGTCCCTTTCAAGGAAACAACTAGGAATGCCATGCTAGGTATTTTGCACTTTACCTTCTTCAGTTCTCACAATCTTGTGATGTAGGTATTAATATTCCTGCTGAGGGATGATAATGAGGAAGCAGGTTCTAAGAAATTGTGGCACATGCCCAAGATTACACAGCATGTTAGCAGCCAAGTTTACCTGACCCCAGTGTTTTTGCTCTTTCTGCCACACTGCACATGAACATCACTGAGTCCTAAATACCTGAGGTAGGGGAGAGCTGTGGACCTGCCTGGGAGCCCAACTTCCCAGATTGGCACTCAGGACACTCCTGGGTCATCAGGGCATTAAGATCTTATAGCTAGTGACTTAACCTCAAGATTTATTCATTCATGCACAAGTATTTATTGAGTACCTATCTTCAAGGCCTAAACAAAACATAAAAATGCCATCTTCACAGAGCTGGCAATCTAGTGGGAGAATATAGATAGTAAACAAAAAGTAAATTGTATAGAATGTTACAAGGTTGATGTCAGCTGTGGAACAAGGGTAAACAATGAAAGGAAATAGGGAATGTGGGGTTGGGGAGTGGGGGGTGAGGTTGTAATGCTAAACGGGTAAATGACATTTGAGGAAGGCTTGAAGGACTTTGGGTGTGCCACTGGCCTGGGCCTAAGTCACCCTCTGATTTTTTTTCCCCCCACTTTTTTTATTGTATAGTATAACATAAGTACAAGCAAAGAAAGAAAAAAGCAGTAGTTTTCAAAGCACTCTTCAACAAGTAGTTTACAGGACAGATCTCAGAGTTTGTCATGGGCTACCGTACCATCATCTCAGATTTTTCTTTCTAGTTGCTCCAAAGCGTTGGAAGCTAGAAGGAATAAATATTTTTTTATCATCACAATTGACTTTTTTTTTCTTTTTTGTGAAAAATAATGTGTATACCAAGAAGCAATAAATTTCAAAGCGCAGCTCAACAATTAGTTGTAGAACAGATTTCAGAGTTTGGTATGAGTTTCAATTCCACAATTTTAGGGTTTTGCTTCTAGCTGCTCAAAGCTACTGGAAACTAAAAGAAAAATCAGTATAATGGATTCAGCAATCATACTCGTTGTTAAATCCTACTTTCTCTGTATAATGCCACCATCACCTTTGGTCTTTCTCCCACTCTTTAGGGGTATTTGGGCTATGCCCATTCTAACTTTTTCATGTTGGAAGGGGTTTTTCAATAATACGGGGAAAAGAGATAGAACTAGCTGATGTTCTGGAGAGGCTGGCTCCTCTAGGTTTCAGGACCTATCTGGTCCAGGGACCCATCTGGAGGTTGTAGGTTTCTGAAAAGTGACCCTAGTGCATAGAACCTTCGTAGAAGCTTATATAATACCCTAGGTGTTCTTTAGGAATGGCAGGAATAATTTTGGTTGAGATTTGGCAAGTTATGGTAGGTAACAATATCTAGCTGAAGAATGACCTCCAGGGTAGCCTCTCAACTCTATTTGAACTCTCTCAGCCACTAATACCTTATTTGTTAACACTTCTTTTCCCCCTTTTGGTCAGGATGACATTGTTTATCCCCACCCTCTGATTTTACCTGGTCTGAAAGAAGGAGCTCAAAGGTGCTGGATCTCTGGTTGAAACTTCTGGGTATTGCCCCCTTTTTGGTGTTGCTATAGTCATTGCTCACTCCAGGGTTCATTTGTCTCTGTTTTCTGGAGGATGAAGGATAGGAAGTGGATCCTGTGGGAATGCTGGATTCTTCATGAGGGCTGCATGCCTGAACCTGTCTGGGGAAAGGGGCTGTTGAGGGTTTGGCCCTTTGTGGGCAGTTGGCTCAGCACCTGGCATTAATGCTCCACAACCTCACTCCCCTGCATTGAGGCCATGAGACACTGAGGTTTTATAGTCCCCCTGTGAGTAAACAATCTCCCTGTATCCTTAGGTTCTGAGTTACTGGACTCAGCCAGTTGAACCAGCCTAGCCCTTAGGTTAAAGATTCAGCCAGCACTTCTTCCTGGGCGCATGTGAAGATGACTGCTTGTGGTGCAGGAAAGGGTCAAAGGACATGGAGGTAGAGGGTCAAAGATTGAGCCCCATCCACCTCTTCCTCACAGACTGCAGAGCTTGGTTAGAGGTCACCAAGAAGACTGAGGAATCTCCCACATCAGTGTTTCTGAGGTCTGTTCTCATGGAGGACCTCAACAAGCTGGGCAGAGAGGGTGCCTTTGACATGTTTGCTAAGTTCTGCCCTCTTGTGAACATCTGCATTATTGTTCCATTGAATGGAGCTGTGACCATGGATCAGTCTCTCTCTATCACTTTCTGTATTGGAACATTTTCAAATATGAGTAAGTAGGAGAAAAAATTTCAACTTAAGTGCTCACCTGTTTGTGTTTCCCTGCCTTGCCCAACTCTTCCATGCCATACTGAGAATTTCTCAGGATGTGCTGGGGTGGAGTGGGGTGCTAGAGAGGGGAAGGGATACCTCTTCTTCCTCTAACCAATCATCTTTCTATTTACATTGTATCTTTAAATACACACTCACACATCTGTCACTGCTCTCCCTCCTCCTTCCACCATGGCATTGAACTTCTTTTTCAAATGTTGGGTAAAGGGAAGGAGAAAACAGAAGATGTGGCCCACTAAGACTCAGAATTTGTGTGCAGTAACTTGGAAAGTAGTTTTTATTTTTTTCTCAAAAAATGCAGTTTTATTGAGATATATTCTCACACTATACAAACCATTCAAAGTATACAATCAGTGGTTTACAGTATTATCACATAGTTGTGCATATAAACCTTTGATCAATTTTAGAACATTTTCATTACTCCAGAAAAGAAAAAAAAAAAAAAGAAACACCCAGATCCTCCTATACCCCATATCCACCCTGATCATTGACCCATAGTATTGGTGTAGTAACAAATGTTGCTGTTCTTGAAAGAGTATTAAAATATTACTGTTAGCTATAGTTATAACTATAGTTATCGTTAGAAATAAGTACATTTCCCGTAAACCTCTCTATTATTAACTCCTTCTTATAGTGTCATACATTTGTTCTAGTTCATGAAAGAACTTTTTAATATTTGTAGAATTAATCATGGGCATTTTTCACCACAAGATTCACTGTGTTATGCATTATCATGTTTTAACCTCCAGTTTTCCTTCTTGTGACATACATGACTCTAAACTTCCCTTTTCCACCACATTCACACACCATTCAGCGCTATTATTCTCACAAAAATGTGTTGCCGTCACTCTGTCCATTTCCAAACGTTTAAGTTCAAGCTAGTTACCATTCTGCTCATATTGAACAACCGCTCATCATTCTTTAACCTCACTCCGTATTGGAAAGTGTTTTAAGCAGTCTAATGGTCTGTCCTTTTAAGGCCACACTGTTGCTTTGGGATGATGAGTTCAAGGAAAAATTCAAAAGCTTACCATAGAGTTTTCATCACCTACATTTTCTAGAATTGTTATCTGGCTGGATGGATTGATTATGCATCAGATTTATTCTAGTGGGCCTTTGCCATGATTCATATGCAAGTGATTAGAAAGCTAAGTAACCTATAATCACTCAGAAAAGAAGCCTTTTCTAGAGAGATGAGCCTGCAGAGGGATTCTTCAGCAAGTCTGTAAGAAAGCAAGAAAATTAAAAAAACAAATCAGCCACTGAAAACTGGGCTGTTCATGGTGGTGGTAGGCCTGGAGGGTATAATTTTTCACACTTGAATAAAGTACTAAAATCTAAATACATATCTAAGTCTGTGAACTTTGAAACTGCTATAATTTCCATGTGCGCTGTACTGATTTCCAAAAATTATTTTCCTAAATTCTCTTTTCCTCCAGGTGTTCCAGGCTCTTTCTCTCTTCACAGATGTTCCTGTCCTAGCACCCTATGTGTTTCATCAGTGTTTGTCCTCTGTTTCAAGTCTCTCCTCTTTGGCTTCAATTTTTTCTTCTCCCCCTTAGGAATCCTGATTCTGTTTTGCTTTAGTTGTGTGACCATGGGCAAATTACTTCACTGTTCTGGATGTGTTTCTCCATCCATAAAGTGGAATACTTATACCATTGTCACATGGTTATTATAAGAATTCTTGAAGATTATACATCTAAAGTGCTTAGCAAAGTGTATGGTACATTGCTCATGCTTGATAAATGGTAAATGGTAAATGCTGTTATTGGGATTGTGTGAATAATAGTGTGTTGGGTGCTAAAGGAAGTAGAAGTTCTCATATTTAAAGTTCAACAAAGCTCTATGTGGTATTTTTAAACTTAGCCAGGAGATGACACTTCCATTGTCTTTCCATGCCTGTGTACCACCAGTCTAGATGTTTGAGGTAATTTCTCCCTCAAACATTTTCCTCACCCCTTCTTTGTTACCTTCCATACTTATAATCTCCTAAGTGAATGAAGATGTAGATACTTACTTCCCCCAAGCTTAACCTAGCTCTCCTTTCCTGGCTCCTCCTTTTCAGAGGGGAAAAAAAAAGAAAAACCTCCTTTAAAGTTTTTATCATTGCCCAAGGTCCTGACAGACTACCTCCATCTTCCAAAAGAACCTGGTTTTATCCCTTCGTGCTTCATCCACCACTGCCAGGATCCCCCTTTTCGCTTTCTTTTAATGCCTCAGGAATAGTAATCTAAAACCTGCCATTTATTTGATTCTTTCTATGAGCCACAAAAAACCATTAATTTTTACAAAAGTCCTATGAGCTAGATCTGAGTGTCTTCATTTTTATAGATAAGGAAGACAGGCTTATGATTATCCAAGGTCACATAGTTGTATATGGCAGAACAAGGACTCAAACTCTGGTCTCTGACTCCAAAACCCAGAAAGTTCCGACTCCTCCACATTGCCTTGAGGATCCTCCACATTGCCCTGAGGACCCTGAGGTCCTCTGTTCCGCCTTCCATAGAAGACAGGTGCTCCAAGGGGCCAAGTGAGTGGACTAAGGGAGGCATTCATCTATTCACAAATGATCCTCAAACAACTGCAATGGGCCAGACTCTGCTAGGCAGAAGAGACAAAGTAGTGAGCCAAACCAGACCCAGTTCCCACCCTTCTGAAATGTGTAGTCTAGTGGGAGAGACAATAAAAAATAAATGTGAAATTGCAGTTGTGTAAGTATTACAGAAGATTGATACACTGTGCTATGAGAGCATGTACCAAAGCCATTTGACCTGAGGTCTGACAAGGACTAACAGTCAACTTATTCAACATCGTATTAAATGAAATAAGCCAGACATAGAGGGGACAGATAGTGTATGATTTCTATTATATGATATGCTTATCATAAACAAATTCATTAAGACAGAAAGTGGATTAGTGGTTATCAGAGGTGGCAGATGGGGGGAAATGGAGAGTTATTTTTTAAATGGTATGAATTTCTGTTTGGAATGATGAAAATATTCTGGAAATGATGAAAGTAACAATATTGTCAGTGAACTTAATTTCACAGTATACTTCATGTAAAAATGGCTAAAATGATTTTTATGTTATATATATTTTACTTTTTAAATTTTTTTTAAAGGAGTTAACTAGTGGAAAGAGGGCGGGAAGATGTTCTAGCAGGGGATATAACGTGTGCAAAGGCTTGGTAGTGGGAGGGAGCATGGAGTGAAAGAAGGTTGATGTGGCAGGAGTCCTGGGCAGGGTAAGGCC
Organism: Tamandua tetradactyla; assembly: GCF_023851605.1. Taxonomy (NCBI): domain Eukaryota; kingdom Metazoa; phylum Chordata; class Mammalia; order Pilosa; family Myrmecophagidae; genus Tamandua; species Tamandua tetradactyla. The sequence continues at coordinate 55,496,705 of NC_135340.1, forward strand.
AGAAAGTGGACAGGGGCCCACCATGTAGGGCCTTAATGGGCACTCAGAGTTTGGTCTTGGAAGCCCTGAGGGGTTATCAATGACAGGTGACATAATCAGATGCATATGTGTGTGATGTAAGAGCACTGGAACTAGAACACCTGTGTGAGTCCTGGCTCTGCTCTTTATGGATCTTTCTGAGCCTGGGTTTTCCTCATCTCAGAACTTTGAAAAATTGGACCAAGTGACTTTTTTTTTTTTAACTCTGGATTTTTTAAATTTAATTGTTTTGAATAAAATATTAAAATATTCCAACAAATATAAAGAGGCATCTTCCAGAGTTTCTTTTTTTTTTTAACTTTTTTCTTTTTTATGAAAAATGACATATGCAAAAAAGCAGTAAATTTCAAAGCACATCACAACAATTAGTTGTAGAACAGATTTCAGTTTGGTATGGGTTACAATTCTGCAATTATAGATTTTTACTTATAGCTGCTCTGAGATACTGGAGAGTAAAAGAAATATCAATACAATGATTCAGCAGCCATACTCATTTGTTAAACCTTACCTTCTCTGTATAACTCCACCGTCATCTTTGAGCTTTCTCCCACTCTTTAGGGGTATTTGGGCTATACCCATTCTAACTTTTTCATGTTGAAAGTGGCTGTCAATAATATAGGATAGGGGGATGGAACTAATTGATGTTCTGGAGTAGCTGGCCGCTCTGCATTTCAGGACTTATCTGGTCCAGGGACCCTTCTGGAGGCTGTAGGTTTCTGAAAAGTTACCCTAGTGTATGGGACCTTTGTAGAATCTTCTATCATGCCCTAGGTGTTCCTTAGGATTGGCAGGAATGATTTTGGTTGAGGTTTGGCAAGTTATGGTAGGTAGCAATGTCTAACTGAAGTTTGTGTAAGAAGTACCTCCAGGGTAGCCTCTTGACTCTATTTGAACTCTGGCAGCCACTGATACCTTGTTTATTATACTTCTTTTTCTCCTTTTGGTGAGGATGGCATTGTTAATCCCATGGTGTCAGGGCCAGACTTATCCATGGGAGTCATCTCCCCTGCCACCAGGGAGACTTTCACCCTGGATGTCATGTCCCACATAGGGGAAAGTGCAGTTAGTTTCATTTGCAGAGCTGGGCTTGAAGGGAGAGAGGCCATATCTGAGCAACAAAAGACGGACCAGGTGACTTTTAAAGTCATCTAGTACAGTGCATTAATTCCTTCTATCCTTCCTTCCAGCTCTAGGATTTTGTGGATCTGTTTTGGAGGAATTAGGCCTCTAATTCTTAAACTGCCCCTGACAGAAGCTAGTTAGATGTGGAGAGTGGGAAGAGGGAGAGGGCTAGGACACAGAGTTTCCAAAGTCATCTTTTTGGCTTTATATTTTTAAATCCTCCTGACTGAATATCTAGAAGGGAAAGCCAAAGGTTGAAAATTGATGAGAGAAAGGAAAAGGAAAGAAGAAAGGGGAACAAGGAAAGAGAAGGAAATGGTGAGAAGAGAAAGAAAGCAGTGAGGAAGGATTTGGAAGGGAGGTGTTTAGAAGAGAAAATGATGTTACCCAAGCTTTCCAAGGCTGTTGGTCAGCCTAGCAGTTCTGGAAGTGCTGGGTTCAGAGATCCCAGCATCCCAGAAGATAATTACCTGTGGAATTTCCATATTTGAGTGGATTTTTAAGCCTAAGATGTCTGTCAGCAAAAGATGCTGAGCACTCACTAGTACCATGTACCCTCCTCCACTTCAGGTTTCCAGCAAGAAGTGGTTCAGATATGGGGGCTGCAGTGGATTTCCATTAAAGAAGGTTGGATCTGGAAGAAAGAGCCTTCTGATCATTTTCTCTGTATCCACTTTCCTGATATACTGTGCTCCAGACTTGCTCTTGTCGGCTGGTTCCAAGAGCTAGTTAGAGTGCTAATAAAGAGGGGAAGTAGAAGGGCCATTGGGCCAGGGCCTGCTGACAGCCAAGGAGCCTAAGGGAGAACACTACCTGCCTATGGGCTCCCAGCTCCTGACTCATCCCCCCTGGCCTCCTCTCTGGCATTGCCTCTGGAAAGTCAGTTTGGGCTAATTCCGTCTAGCCTTGCCTCCTGGCTGGAGAGTGTTCCCCCACCCTTCTCTGTAAGGCAGGCAGAGTCCCTGATTGTCTCCTTCTGGCAGTCAGGAGGGCCCTTCTTAAATCTCTTGGGGCTAGGGCTTCTCAGAACAGTGTCCAGGAACTCCATGGCACTGAGGAGGCCACCCCAGGCCCTGAAGATGTCTCTATCTTCCCATCCCTTCCTCCTAAGTTCTTAGTCTCACTGAATCTCCCTGCAATTCTGGCCCTCTGCCATGGCTTCCCACCCCCTTCCTCATTCAACATGTGGAGGGCCAGTGCCTGCTAGGTACATACATGGATGTAAATGTGAAAGGCCTCACCTCTCCTTGGAAACAAATGCTTGCAACACGTGTGGCCCCATGCCTTTGCCCAAATCACTTTTTCTTCCCTCCCACACCCCTCCCTGCTACCCTTTTGGCCATGACCAGAGGCACTCACTGGTGCTTGAGGACCTGGGTGGGGAGAGACTTCCAGGAAGCCCTTTCACCCTCATGGGACTACAGAAATAGCATGTTGGCAGGAGGAAACAGCCAATTGCCTTCCATGGCAAGTGGAACTCCTCTGATCTTGCTCAACTCAGCTCCCTCTGCTGGGTGATGGGTATTTCTAGATGGCTTGGGAACTTCTGGGGAAGCCATGGTTTGATGCTAAGGCTGTCCTGTAACTCATCTCCCCAGGTGTGTGGTCGTGTTGTTCAATCCCCGGAAACACAAACAGCACCACATCCTCAACTGCTCCAGGTAAATGAGCCCTGGACCCTCAGGGAACACCACATTTTCTGGGAATTGTGAAACTGACACTGTGTGGGTTCTTTATGCCTCTAGGGACTGACTGGGACCTGGTTGGGCCGCAGGGCCAGACAGGGAAATGCAACATGTGCTATTTAAGTCTACTGGTCTTGCCTGTTGCCTCTGAACCTATCCCCATCTCTTGCAGGAAGACCATCACTGCCCTTGCCTTCTCCCCAGATGGCAAGTACCTGGTCACTGGAGAAGTGAGTGAGGAAAAGAGTCTGCTGTACTATGAAGAGTGTGGGTGGCTTGGCTTCAGCAGAGAGCTGCAATTCTAGGTCTATTTAGGGCTCTTGCCACTTTGGCTTCCTGAACAGATGCCAAATTCTGGGTTTTGTTATACCTTAAAATAGTAGTTCCTAAGTTTCATTGTGCATTAGAATCACAAGGAGGGCTTGTTAAGTGCACATTGCAGAACCCACCTCCAGTTTCTGATTCAGTAGGTCTGGGATAGGCCCTAAATTTTGCATTTCTAACAAGTTCCCAGATGAGTCTGATACTACTGGTTTGGGAATCACATTTTGAAAAATATGGCCTTAAAATATTCCTTATCCCTGGAGGACCTCTGCCGGACACAGGAGGAACACTTCTGCCTTCGCATAGTCTCTTAAAGGGAGGCAGGCATTAGGGAGCAGAAATAAGACATGAGTGGTTCCTGACCCTGGCTGCCAGTCAGAATCACTCAGTGAGCTTTGAACAAATGCAAATATAAATAACCCTACTAAGTGTTACTGTAGCAAAATCTGGAGCCATTTTCTTTCTGATAATCATTGTCCATAGATATTTATCATTTCCCTCTATATCTTTGTCCTCTGTGGCACCCTGCTTTTGACTGTTGCCTAGGGGTCATGAGAGAGATTGTATTCAGTAGCTAGGATGGAGAAGGTCCCCCTTTCTGAAAGCTAGGAGAGACTAGATGCCTCTGGCCCACACTTCTAGTTCTTTTTTCCCTGCAGAGTGGGCACATGCCTGCCGTGCGGGTCTGGGATGTGGCTGATCGCAGCCAGGTGGCAGAGCTGCAGGAGCATAAGTATGGTGTGGCTTGTGTGGCCTTCTCCCCCAGCACCAAGTACATTGTCTCCGTGGGCTACCAACATGACATGATCGTTAATGTCTGGGCTTGGAAGGTGAGTGGGCTGGGTGGAATGGCCTGGAAGCTTTATGGCATGCAAGAGCCAGTTGAGGAGCCAGGAAATTGCGGGACTGAACCCCTTTACTCCACCATGCTGATCTGGGCCTCATTCTAGAAAATGATCTGAATTAGGAAAGAACAACTATATAGCCCAAGTATGTTGGTAGAAGGAAATGAGTCTCTTCATCTCTTCTAGAAAGGGGTTCTCCTTCCAACTCCCCATCCTGCTTTTCCTCACCAGGAAATCCTGGAAATAAATGATTTCCAAATATAACTTCTTTCTGATTATCTTCCATATTCAGAGCCTCTTTCTTCTTAGCTCCAGTAATTAAGAGCCTTGATTCTTCCCTTGGCTTTCTCTCCAGAAAAACATTGTGGTAGCCTCCAACAAGGTGTCCAGTCGGGTGACAGCAGTGTCTTTCTCTGAGGACTGCAGCTATTTTGTCACTGCAGGCAACCGGCACATCAAATTCTGGTACCTTGATGACAGCAAGACCTCAAAGGTGAGGTATTGAGGCTGGAAGTAGCCACCAGGACCAGGGCCTGCTCAGCCCACCCCCTGGAAAGCCTTCTCTACTTGGGCCCCTCTCAACTTGCTCAGCAAGCACCCAGGCTGAGGAGATGTTATCTGGGCTAAGGAGTTAACTCACAGAGCAAGGGGCCTGATTTCCAGGGGCATCCTCGGGATAGGATAGTAGCAACACTGTGTGTCTCCATAGGTGAATGCCACTGTGCCCCTGCTGGGCCGCTCAGGGCTCCTAGGGGAGCTACGAAACAACCTCTTCACCGATGTGGCCTGTGGCCGAGGGAAGAAGGCAGACAGTACCTTCTGCATCACATCCTCAGGGCTGTTGTGCGAATTCAGTGATCGGCGACTTTTGGATAAATGGGTGGAGTTGAGAGTAAGTAATGGATTTGTCACTGCTGTCTTAGGGGTAGGGGCTGGCCATTTTTCAGCTCAGGGGAAAACTAGTACCCATGGCTTAGTACCAGGGGCTGGGCCCTTGTGCATGCAGTAGGAGACCCCAGGAGAAAAAATCTTGGGGGAGCTACAACTTGGCCAATTCTAGCCCATAGTGATCTGTGTAACTGCCTCTTCTCTGCTGTCTTTTTCCATCTCTTTCCCCTGCTTTCCTCTTCTGCTCAGAACACAGACAGCTTCACAGTAAGTGGTACCTAAATCTTCCTCTCTTTCTCATGCTGTTCCATTCTCTTTGCTGGCTTCCTATATTGTCCTCTTTGCCAAAACCTCTGGTGTCCAACTCCAACTGTACAAGGCTGTGGGTCATCTGGCCAGCTGCTGATGGAGGGAGGGACATCTCTAGAAGACATCTGAGGGGCCCAGGTCAGAGCTGCTGACCTACTTTTCTCTCGCCCCTGCCTAAGTCATTCTTTTTTCTTGGCAGGAGACTGTTGGTGAGGGGTTAGGGAGGAGGAGAGAAGACTGACTGGGTGTGTGGTCCTTATTAACCTGAGCCACTCTGCCCACAGACCACAGTGGCCCACTGCATCTCTGTGAGCCAAGACTACATCTTCTGTGGCTGTGCTGATGGCACCGTCCGCCTCTTCAACCCCTCTAACCTGCACTTCCTCAGCACCCTTCCCCGGCCCCATGCCCTGGGGACAGACATTGCCAGCGTCACTGAGGCCAGGTGAGCTTTGTGGGCCCCTGCCACCATTCAGAGCCCTACCTACTGCCCAGCCTTTCCTGGCTGTGCTTCAGGGAATAAGGTGAAGAATGTACTGATGCCCACCAGCCGGAGATTACCAAGAACACCCATGGTAGTCAAACAAATTTGGTTTTATCAGTACTTGTTGCAACGAAGGGGACTACATACCATGGGGAACTCTAGAGTGTCCCAGTAAATGGGTGTTAGGAGGAGCTTATTGCAGAATGCCGGCTTGCTTTAGGTGATTTTAGGAGTGGTTTGAGGAATTGAGGTTTTGCTCTGGATTGGATACTGTCAGGAAATGGGGACAATTCTATGATTATCTTAATTTTTATCTAAGAGATGGACAGAATGGTATGAGGATAAAGACTTACTGAGTAAAGAAGCAACAATCAATCATGTTAAACAGGAAAGGGTGATGTCTGGTCGTCTTTAGTGGTTTGTACAGTGGTCTTGTTTTATCTGTTCTCAGACATGATCATAGAGTAGTCTTGTTTTTGTTTTTCTCCATCATGGCCAGAGAGTTTACCTTGTCTGATGTTGGTGTTCTGTAAAATTGCTCATGTTCTAGGGAAAACATCATGGCCTAACAGCTAGTGCCAGGTCAGCTCCCTGTTGATAGCTGTCAGGGGCTGCTTTTTTCTTTGTAGTTTGGCTTTTCTTTTCATTTCCTTCAATCCCTTATTTCATCAGCTCCTCGCTCACCTGTTTGCCCTGTCTTCTCCCCTACAGTCGCCTCTTCTGTGGAGTAGCCAGTGCCAGGTATCCAGACACCATCGCTTTAACCTTTGATCCAACTAACCAGTGGCTATCTTGTGTATACAACGATCACAGCATTTATGTTTGGGATGTGAGAGACCCCAAGAAAGTAGGCAAGGTGTACTCAGCTCTGTATCATTCTTCCTGTGTCTGGAGTGTGGAGGTACGTGGACTGAACTGGCTTGAGACTCAGTGTATTTGCTGGGATTCCATTGTGAGGGTGGAATTTGAGGATCCCTAAATGAGGTGTTACATTTCTGCTGCCTCCCTGTTTCTCCAGCAACATCCTCTCTAGCTGCATGTCCTCATACAGGACCTGAGGATTGAGCTTGAAGTTCAGTGTTTACACATCTCAGGCGTCTTCCAATATGCTCCTGTCCATCCTTAGCTTTCACCTGTAAAATGATGTACTGATTCATCTGATTGCTTTGAGAATTAAATGAGATAATAGAAGTGGGAAGCACAGAAGAGTGCCTGGCACATAATATGTGTTTGGTTTATGTGATTTCTCTTAGTAATTTAATAAGAGTGTCTAACAGTATGGCTTGCTCACTCCGTGACAGCACTAAGCCACGTTTTGACCGACATTATCTCTTTAATCTCATTCCCTCTCATCTCCTCAGGAAGGTGAGGAACTAAGCAGACAAGGGACTGCTCCCTAACTGGAGATCTAACTCTGTTCCCTCTGCCTTTTCAGGTCTACCCTGAAGTAAAGGACAGTAACCAGGCCTGCCTACCTCCTAGTTCCTTTATCACCTGTTCCTCAGACAACACTATCCGCCTCTGGAACACAGAGAGCTCTGGGGTACATGGCTCCACCCTGCACCGGAACATACTCAGCAATGTGAGCACTGAGACCTTACATCCTCCATTCTACACTTAGTAGCCCCATCCCCACAAGCCTTCACATCTCGTTCTTAGGAACTGTGTCCTCAGATTTTCCAGTTCTTATTTGGTCTCTATGAACCAAGGGCTAACTCCTGTCCAGCATTCCTCTTTCCTAAGCTGTACTGTGTTGGACTTGCCTTATCCACCTCTTGTCCTGGCTTTGTTCTATTAGGACCTCATTAAGATCATCTATGTGGACGGGAACACACAGGCCCTGTTGGACACTGAGCTGCCTGGAGGAGACAAAGCTGATGGGTCCCTGATGGATCCCCGTGTAGGCATCCGCTCTGTGTGTATCAGTCCCAATGGACAGCATCTAGCCTCAGGGGACCGTATGGGCACACTCAGGTAATGCCAGGCCTGGAGTGGGTACTGACTGCCTCCATTGGTACAGGCTGGGAGAGTTCGATCCCAGAAGACAGAACTTGAGGAGGTTTGGTGCAGAAAGGTTGGGGAACAAGTTATTTATTATCTCCAAGGGAAAGATGATAACTTGACAATAAGGAAACCCAACAGAGACCACCTTAACCAAGTAATCAAGGTTAGCATCCCCTAACAATGTCATAAACCCCGTAATATAATGCACTAAGAAGGAAATAATATTTTTTGTGCTTATTCTTGCCAAAAACACATAAACTCAGTCCAGTCATGAGGAAACATCACCCAAGCTCAAGTTGAGGTACACACAGCAAAGTAAACTGACTAGAAATTTTCAAAAGTGTCACAGTTGTAAAAGATAAGGAAAGACTAAAGAACAAATACAGACTTGGGAGACTAAGGAGAAATAAAAACTAAATGCATTATGGGCTCCAGATAGGATCTTGTACTAGAAAAATGACATTAGTGGAAGGACTGGTGAAATTTACCTAAGATCTTTATTTTAGTTAATGGTATTATACCAATGTTAGATTTCTGGTTCTGTTAATTTTAGTATGATTGTGTAAGATGTTAATTAATATTAGGGGAAACTGGGTGAGAGAAACTACTCTTTTTGCAACTTTTCTTAAAGTCTAAACATTCAAAATAAAAAGTAAAAAAAAGGTTGGGGTAGATATAGAAGAGAAAGAGAGATGGGCCCCTTCTGCAGCTTGGCCATGACCTCTTTCCTCCTCTCCTCCTCTTTGCAGGGTACATGAATTGCAATCCCTGAGTGAGATGCTGAAAGTGGAGGCCCATGACTCCGAGATTCTGTGCCTGGAGTACTCTAAGCCAGACACAGGTAATGAGGACACCTGGTTCCTGGATTGGACCCAGATGGCACAGGGCTCCTCCAGTACTGCCAGCATCACTTAAATCTATTCTGGCTCTTGGACATGGGATTGATAATCTTTTTAATCATTTAGTATCTTTACAAGTTTAGAGGAGAACTGAATCTCCGAGGCTCTCTCCCTGTTCTTTGGTTCACTTGGCATAGGGATATAGGGCTCGGTTCCTGTGGGGTTCTTTGCTGGCCCCACAAAGGGGCCTGCTTTGGGCACTCGTGGGCTGATGGAATGTCTCCAATCCCAGGTCTGAAGCTTCTCGCATCAGCAAGCCGAGATCGGCTGATCCATGTGCTGGATGCTGGGCGGGAGTATAGCCTGCAGCAGACGCTGGATGAGCACTCATCAGCTATCACTGCTGTCAAGTTTGCAGGTAGGGACAGGGCAATTGAGACATAGCCTGCTGCCTTCCAACAACACTCCCCGCCGCCAATCCTTCTGCCACCTGCTTCCCACCTCTGTAAGAAGGGTCTGCCAGGAATGGGGGAGTATTAGCAGCTGGGAAAGCCTGGGGCTGGATGGGGAAGACAAGTAGAATGTAGACTCTCAGCCCAGGGGACCCTGAGCTGAACAGGTTGGGCTGAGGATAGGGAGAGAGGAAAGCCTCTGTTTGAAAGGAAGCATCCTGATTTAAATGGTTGTGCCAGCCATGTAGAGTAGCTCAACAAGGGAAAGTATGAAGGGAAGGCAGAGGAAAGGCTGGTCCCCATATGGTGAGAGCAGTGGGAACAGCGCCATTCCCCTTCCTCCATAGCCAGCGATGGGCAAGTCCGCATGATCAGCTGTGGAGCAGACAAGAGCATCTACTTCCGCACTGCACAGAAGGTGAGAATACAGAGCTGACCTGGATGGGGCAAGGGCTGAGTGGAGCTGGTCTCTACCAGTTCTGGTGCCTGAGGTTATAGGAGAGGAAGGGAGGTTAAAGCAGGGTTTTTTGGACCTGGTGAGAATTTGGGCCTGCCCACTTGTTCGTTCCACTCCTACAGTCTGGAGATGGAGTACAGTTTACGCGGACACACCACGTGGTACGGAAGACAACCCTGTATGACATGGATGTGGAGCCCAGCTGGAAGTACACAGCCATTGGCTGCCAAGATCGGAATATTCGGTGGGCATCCCCTTGTCAGACTGACTGAGTATGCCCCAGGGGATCAGCAATATGCTGCCAAGTCCTCATATCTCTCTTGAGCTTCCAGCTTGAGTACTTTGCCTCACCTAGGAGAAGTTAGGGGGGTAGCTCCCAAAGAAATGGGGCTAGGAGTAAAGGCTGGAGTTTCTGCTACCCAAGTATACTTGATCCTCACCTCTTTCTTATGTGAATGAGAGTGTGTTTCTTTATAGGATCTTTAACATTAGCAGTGGGAAGCAGAAGAAACTGTTTAAAGGGTCACAGGGTGAGGATGGCACCCTTATCAAGGTAAGGGCTCAGCGGGGTAGACATTAGGCCAGGGAATTGGGGGACAGAGGTTTCTAGGTGGAGAGGGACTGGTGTTTCCTGTCCTCTTCCAGTTGTGTATCCCACTCCTCAGGTGCAGACAGACCCCTCAGGGATCTACATTGCTACCAGCTGTTCCGATAAGAACCTCTCCATTTTTGACTTTTTCTCAGGCGAGTGTGTAGCCACCATGTTTGGCCACTCAGGTGAGTGTATCCCCAATACTCTATTCCTAGAATTGTATACTTGCTTCTCATTGTTTCTTGGGACCCAGCAGAGTTGCCTTCCCTGTCCCCCAGTCCCCATCTCAACTTCTGGGATTGACTGTGTTGGGAATTCAGGACATGTCATGGGCCATATTCTTTGTTCTTTACAGAGATTGTCACTGGCATGAAATTTAGTAATGACTGCAAACATCTCATCTCTGTGTCAGGAGACAGGTGAGCAGAACCCAGCTTCCCTGGGAGATAGATTCTTCCCAATAAACCCTGCTCTCTTCACTCTCTTCATATCAGGGGCCTTGTGATGTCTCTGAGAAGTGGGGCTGAATAGGAATATTTTTTGGCTGGACCTGACCTGGCAGTGGAGGGTGATTCTAATCTCCTTGGCAGCCCATGGAGAAGGGAAACTGATGGTGTTGCCATTCCCAGAATCCCACCCTAGCTCTCCCTGATCCATCTCTGTGGCTCTGTCCCAGCTGCATATTTGTGTGGCGCCTGAGCTCTGAGATGACCATCAGCATGAGGCAGCGTCTGGCTGAGTTGCGCCAGCATCAGCGAGGGGGCAAGCAACGAGGACCATCCTCTCCCCAGAGGGCTTCTGGACCCAACCGGTGAGAACAGAATATGGGCAAGTGGTAGGTGGAGGTAAAAATCACTCACTGAGATCTTCTACCCCATCCTCTGTGCTCTGGATCTACCCTTCAGTGACTGTGCAAATCCCAAGACCTTGTTTCTTACTTTAAAGTCCATGACATTGGCCTTGGCCCCCAGTGAGGCTCCTCTCCCCATGACTTTCCTTGTCTTGGCCTCAGGCACAAAACTCCATCAGTGCTGTCTGCTGGACTAGCTCTCTCATCAGACAGTGACAAGGAGGGAGAAGATGAGGGCACAGAAGAAGAAGAACTTCCAGCTCTGCCCATTCTTGCCCAGGGTACCAAGAAAGAGCCAGGTCTGTGGAACTGTGGTATGGGGCAGAAGGGTATCAGTTGTTATAGTGACTAGATATGCCCTTTCTGGGACTGTGGAGTGTGAGGAGTATGAGCTGAGAAAAGAGGAACATTACTGTGGTGACATAGCATAGGGGCTGATGAGGGGCCAGGGCTCCCAGAGTCGTGGGCAGGAGATATCCCCTCTGACTGCCTGTTTCTGTCCAGCCTCGGTCCCCAGTCCAGCCCTGTCCCGAAGCCTGTCCCACTGGGAGATGAGTCGGGTGAGTCATCATCATTAAAATATCCTCCAAGGTGGATTTCCATGTGTCCAAGGAAGGGCCTTGTTGGGGGAGTTAAAACAGCTGGGCTGTCCCAGGTTAAGGTGAGGGAAGCTCAGGTATTTCTTTCTCGTAGTCACCTCTAGGACTAGTCACCACTAGAGAAAGTAGTCCACTTATTCCAGGCATTGAAGGTCTGGAAATAAATGTGATCAGACAGGTTGAAGTGGGGAGTAGAAGAGGGATGTCTGAGCCAAATGGTTAGACTGAAGTTGAGAAAAATCGAAGCATCAGTGAACAAAAATCTGGAGAAACTGAAGTTCTGAAGACCTCAGGTTAAAAAACAAGCTCAGAACTTGCAGGACAGTGAGAGGGAAAATGCTGTAAAAGGGCCAGTAACTGAGGGGCTACTTCAGAGTAGCCAGAAGGGGATAAAGGCATTTTAAGTAAGCCCTGAGGCAACCCAGCTCTCACTTCTCCTATATCAGGAGTTCAGCCACCAGCACCTTCCACTGTTAACAGCAGTTTCAGGGGATAGTGGTGGTTTGTATCTTTGATTCATTCTGGCCTAGCCAGGCCAGGGATCTCAAGGCTGGGCTATTGGTTTGTCCTTGGTGCTTTGAAGGGATTTTGGGGCCCCATTGAGGCCGTCCTCTCTGAGTAGGAGACTTTTAGGGATTCCTATCTCTGAGATGCCCATGATACCAGGTGAAAGCTGAGACTACAAATTCCTCTTAGATGACATAGAATGAAGTTAAGAGCATCAACTCTGGAGCCAGACTACTTGAATTGTAATCTGTGGGCCACTTACTGTGTGTGGGGCTTGGAAAAGTTGCTTAAATTCTCTGTGATTCAGTTTTCTCATCTGCGAAAAGGGAGATAATAATAGTACCTCGTTTGAAAGATTGTTGTAAGGATTAAATGAACTAATACGTGTGGAAGGCTTAGAATAGTGTCTGGCACTAAGTAAGTAATATGTGATATGGTGTGGTTTGTTATCGTCTCTCCTCCCTTGCCCCTCTTCCCCAAACCAGGCACAGGAGACAGTGGAGTTCTTAGACCCAGCTCCTGCAATCAACCAAGGATCCAGAAGAAGGGGTCGCTGGGCTCAGCCAGGCGCAGAGCTGAGTGTTCGCTCCATGCTGGATCTGCGGCAGCTGGAGACACTGGCCCCAAGCTCTCGGGTCCCCAGCCAGGACCAACTGGCCATGACCCCTTCTGGTCCAGGGAAGCATGGTCAGCAGGCCTCTGATGCTAGCCAGGTGAGTAAACTTTCTCTCAGTTTCCTAGAGAACTCCAAGGAGACTTAGGTAGCCTATGCCAGTTGCTGAGGCCTGAGCGCTAGTTTAACCATATGTATACACCCATGTCCCTTGTGGTACATGGGTAACCTCAGCTGCAGAGCTAGGGTGGTGCTGGCTAGGTTCTATGGTATGGTGATTAGGGTGAGCAAGGAAGGGAGCTAGGGTGGAGAGGCAAAGGTAGCTTTTGCCCTGGCTGGGTTCCCTGGAGGACTCTTGGTGTGAGGTAGTGGTTGGAGGTTGTCAGCCTAGGGTGCTAATATAATTCTCCCAGAAATACAAGAACACCAGCTGGAGCCCAGCTTGGCTTCTTGGCATCTGTCCTCAGAGTTGGGATATTCAGCTTCCCTCAGAATTGGTTCACATCAAACCCTTGCCCTCCTCCACCTCTTCTCCATGGTCCTTGTCTCATGTCAGCAAATCCAGTTACGTCCCTTGTTTGTTCCCAGAATGAAAAACCTCCTCGACCTCAGGCTTCTCAACCCTGTTCCTGCCCCCATATTATCCGATTGTTGTCTCAAGAGGAAGGGGTCTTTACCCAAGATCTGGAGCCTGCTCCCACAGAAGATGGTATTGTCTACCCGGAGCCGAGTGACAGCCCTATCCTGGATACCAGGCAAGGGTCCTGCCCTAGCCAGACCTCATGGGGCTTGCAGCTCCTAGTTTTCCCTTCCCTCTGAGTGTTTGCTGTTCTTCTCTCTTTACTCTCCATAGACTTTGTGGGGAGGGCTGGCCTCCAGGGTACTCAGAGCTTACCTTCTACTTCATCCCTAGTCTTGCTCACAGGTGGAGGAGAAAGAAGGCAGGAATCCATGCAGCTGTGGCTCACCTCTTTTTACTGCTTTTTCTTTCCTCTGCTGCCTGGCCTTGTTAGCAGTGAGTTCCAGGTACAGGCCCCAGCCCGAGGGACCCTGGGAAGAGTGTATCCAGGCAGCAGGGGCTCAGAGAAGCACAGCCCTGACAGTGCCTGCTCTGTGGATTACAGCAGCAGCCGTCTTTCCAGCCCTGAGCACCCCAATGAAGGTGAGGCTTCAGCCCTGAGGGAGGAGTCAGGACCACATAGACCATGTACTGAGGTAGGGGAGGAGGTTCTGGTGACAGGTGGGTGCAGCACCATGCTTGTCTCTCTTACCCGCCACATTCCAGACTCTGAGAGCACGGAGCCCCTGAGTGTGGATGGCATCTCCTCAGACCTTGAAGAGCCAGCTGAGGGTGATGAGGAAGAGGAGGAAGAGGAGGGAGGCACTGGCTCCTATGGGCTGCAGGAAGGCAGCCCCCATACCCCGGACCAGGAGCAGTTTCTAAAGCAGCACTTTGAGACTCTAGCCAATGGGGCTGTTCCAGGTGTGGTCAGAGAACTGGCATCTGGTCACTCAGTCTGCCTTTTTATCTTCCTTGCATAGCTGAGAGGGAGGGTCCATGATTGGGCCATGCCCTGGACTTTCCTTCTAGGGGAGGCAGAATCTGGCATAAGGGCTTGGCCTTTGATTCATCTCATGATTTCTGTCATCCTGGCAGGGTGCCAGGTCCTGTTGCCGGAGAGGACAGAGTCTCAGAGCATCTCTTCACGATTCCTATTGCAAGTGCAAACCCCCCCACTCAGGTACAGAGACTTCCCACAGCAGCTCCAGCTCTCCCACAGGAGCTCTGGCTCTCCTGCCCTCCCAGTACTCCCAAAAGGGCCGTTCCTGCCTGAAGGGCAGCATGCAACCCTGTTCTCTCAAGGTTCTGTCTTCCCATGCCCAAGGGTATTTTAGCACTTCTGATTTTGGACTTAACCAGCCTAGCCCCAACCCTGACTGGCCTGTCCTTCTCTTCAACACCTCTCTGGTGGTTTGAAAGCTTCTCACCATCTTCTCACCATCAGGAGCACTGAGCCTTCTGTGGGCTTTCTTCTACATTTCACCCCTATAGGGAACCATCCCCATCCTCCTCAAGCCTGGCTCTGAAGTTGAGACCAGTCCAGATGCCACAGGCATCTAGTGAGCAGCTCAGAGGTAATGGTGCTACTCTCCTGGGAGTACCCCCAGAGGTGGAACTGTCCTCTGGCAATCCCAGTCCCCAGCAGGGTGTCCCTGTGCTGTTGCCACGACGCCGTCTGAATCCGGACAGCAGCTGGACAACTGAGAGAGCAGCCACAGCTGGCCCCTCAAGTGGACTCCAGAAAGCCCAATCTGTGCACAGTCTGGTGCCACAGGGTGAGGAGCCTGGTGAACTCAGCTCTGGGTTGAGAGGAGCATGGGAGCCTGACATGCCACTGTGCTTACCACCGGGTGTCCCTTAGTGGGTGTGTTCAGGAAACACAGCTTCCAGGGATTGAGCCTTAGTGCCTGGAGTACCTTCTTCACCGCCTGACCTGTGTTTATCTGTGTCTTCTCTGCAGATGAGGCCCTTCAACCGGCCCCATTCCTCTCACGAGAGCTTGAGACCCAAGAGGGCCTGGGCTTCCTGCCTCAGGGTGATGGCCATCTGTCTCGGCCCCACTCCTACCAGAACCCCACCACCAGTTCCATAGCCAAGATATGCCGGAGCATCTCTGTTGGGGAGAACCTAGGCCTGGCAGCTGAACTACAAGCCCCTGCCCCCATCCGCCTCTCACCACTCAGCAAGCTGGCCCTGCCCAGCCGGGCTCATTTTGTCCTGGATATCCCCAAACCACTACCTGACCGTCCTACCTTGGTCACATTCTCACCTGTAACTAAGGGCCGGACTCCTTGTGAGGCAGAACAGCCTAGCTCCCCAGCAGGCCTGGGAAAAGCTCACAACACATCTGAGAGAAGGGCCTGTTTGGGGGAGGGTACCATGCCCAAGTCTAGGACAGACTGTCAGGCTCAGCCTGGGCCCAATAGCTCCTGTACCCAGCACCTGCCAGTCAGCAGCCTCCTCCGAGGCCCTGAGAACTTGCAGTCCCAATTCCTTGAGAAGACTCCCAGGCCCATGGAATGTTCCAGGCCAGGGGCAGCCCTGAGTCAGAACTCAGGTGTGCACAACTCCCCAGCTCTCATCTTCTGTTCTGTCCTTTCTCTCCTGTCACTGTTGGCCACTCTCTGCCTCTGTTCCATTTCTGTATGTCCAGCTTCTGGCGTTTTTCATCCTGTCTGCTCCTGTCTTGCTCCATAAATCACCTCTGATGGTGAGACACTCCTGCCAACCTCCACGATCTCCCCATCACCCACTTAGCCCTTCAGTCCCTTTTGGATCACGGGGCTGGGGCTGGACCTCTCCTTCAGACTTTGTTTTTTATGTGGCATTGAAGAGGGTGTAGGGAGGGAAGGAGGCAAGAGAAAAGGATTGGGGGCAAGTGGAGAGGGTACAGTGCTGGGGGTGTGAGGCCTCTCCTCCTCTGAGCTGCCCCTGGGTGGGGACAACTGAAAGGACAGCATACCAGCCTCACTGTACTGAATCCATCCCTTCCAGAACTGGTGGCAAACCTGGAGCAGTGTGAGCAGGTGGTAGCAGAGCTCCAGGGCAGTGTACGCCAGGCTGTGCGACTCTACCATTTAGTGAGTATTGGGCACCCATCATCAGGAAGATAAAGATAAATGTGCGTGGCACTAGGTGTACTCTAGTTCAGAGTGTCTCTACGTGTGTCATCTCAGAGTATGTCAGCGGCACTCTGGTAGTAACATAACTACGTACCCAGAACAACAATGCTAAAGTTCTCCCACTGACAGAGTGGAATAACCAAGAATATCCTGGGCAAAGTAGATGAGTGAATTAGAGTCCAGACCAGATCTATTGAATCTATCGGTCATTTCTGGCTGGGAGCTACAGATTTCCTTAGATAGGAGGGTTACACTGGGAAACCACATGTCCTGGTTTGCTCAGGATAATCCTAGTTTATGCGTCTTGTCCCAGTGTAATTATCAATATCACTTCTTTTCATTTTCAAAATTTTTTTGGTTACCCTAGACATAGGGGGACAGTCCAACAGGCCCAGGTCTTGAAAGTGGAGTCTGTTTGTGTTGTAAGGAACTGCAAACATGATGTAGATGGGGTCCATAAATCTGAAGGAATCCTCATTTGGGGTCACCCTGAGATTCTTCTTCCATCATGTATGCCTTGTACCAGGGGCATTTCTGGTCTTACTTGCTGAACTTGGAGTGTGGCACTCCTAGCCATACCCAGCTGAACATGCAGCCTCTTCTTCTGGGGCCCCTCCCTTTTATATACCCTCTATTCTTTTTTCAGTCCCTCCATTCTTCCTCCAGCTATACCCTCCATTCTTTTGACAGTCCCTCCATTCTTCCTCAAACTCACTTCTGGATCCTCTTGCAGGTGGCTGGCTGTAAGACGCCCTCAGCAGAGCAAAGGCGCATCACTCAGCTTCTCAGAGACACCTTCTCCTCAGTGCGGCAGGAGCTAGATGCCCTGGCTGGGACAGTACTCTCCAGCCCTGCTGGGAGCCCTGGCACTGTGGGAGCTGAGCAGACACAGGCCCTGCTAGAACAGTACTCAGAGCTGCTGCTTCGAGCTGTGGAGCGGCGCATGGAAGGCAGACTCTGAGTTCCAGAAGCATATCCCAAGTGAATGCTCCCCCTATTTCAAACTGTAGCCCCACTTCCACTCCCAAAACCTGCAAGGATGCTTAGAATGGATAGCAGGTATCAGTAATCAGAGGGAAAGCAGTTTTCCCAGTGGTTCCTCATGGGGCTCCTGTATTTATTAATTTATTTCCCTGACTGTTGCCTCATTTCCTTGGAACTCCTGCCTCCACAACCCCTCCAGTATGCTCATGGCAGGGGTAGGTCTTGAGTCTGTCATTTTGGTGCTGTGAGGGGTTGGAAGGCAGCCTGCCCCACATGAGAAAACTGGGAAGAGCTGATCCGCTCTTCTTTGAAGCCATTTGAAATTACTGCAGGGATCAGCTCCCTGGGGTGGAGCATACACAGGGTATTTTGTGAGGTATAGGTGATAGGTGATATGCTATTCAGTGCCCTTCAGATAATGGGTGAGGGTGGGGCTGGGGGTTCACCTCTACCTCCATTCCCCTCCCAAGCCAGCTGCACGCCCCTGGCTGCCAGAGCAGGGATTATCCATTTTCCCCTATCCCTGGCAGTTTGGAAGGGCAGAATCTCCTGGCCTTCAAAGGTATCCCCAGCCATTAGGAAGCTTGAGTTGGCATTAGGGCCTGAGCCCCCACATTCTACTCCTATTGCCCCTCTAAGGGCATCGTCTCTATCCCTGTGCACCCCCTCTCCCTTTCTGTCATGGCCAGAGCCTGGGAGCCAGCTGTGGGACATTGCTGCAGGACAGTAAAGCCCTCTGCTGGGCAAACATGAAGTCCCAGCCTCCTTTCCTCTGCCCTTTGGTCTTCCTCATCTTCCTTGTTACCACTGGGCTGCTGGAGCCCAGAGGTCGTGTCACCTTCTGTCAGAAGGTTGTGTTGGAATTTCCCTCATGGTTTACAGGGTCCCAGCCTACTTTCTACAGCACTTGGCCGCAAATGAAATTTTCTCACAAGTACAAACAGAGTTTAGAGTTCATTACTAGAGTACTTGGCTGGCTGCTTGTGTGCCTGGTTTCCTCTTATGTCCTTCCCCAGCTTCACTGTCCTGGCTTTTGCAGAATTCAACAGAGTATGGAAAGGAATGGAACACATGAAACCCAATTTCCAGATTATAGCTGCTATGAGATTCCTGTAGTTCTGGGTTAAAGGAGTCTCTCCAAAGGCAGGGCTGGGCCACCCAGGGGACCTCTGGATGCTGTAGGTTGAGGGGAGGGAGGTACATGGAACTGCAGCCAGGGCCAAGAGACACACTGGAAAGGTGGCAGGTGGGACAAGTAAGTGGCAAAGGTGAGGAGATAGATTAGAATTAGAAGGGATAGTTTGAGGGGATAAGGGAGGGAGATGGGGCACAGTAGGCAGGTAGAATGGGACCAAATAATGTGAGGCAGTTGTTGCAGCAGTTGGGGTGAAGGATGTGTGTCTCTGGGCCCTGTTGCTTTTCTGCCCCAAGTAGTCAGGGCAGCTTTACCACAGTGTCAGGTACAGAAGCCCATTTGCCAAGTTGAACTGGCCTTTGGGACATGCTGGCTGCATGGGCAGAGGCTTATAAAGAAATAGGATTCAGAAGGGTTCCCAACTCTTGTTTGCATCATCAGCCCAAGTGCACTTGAAGAGATCAAAGCCTGTTGCACCCCACCCTTCTCTACTATCACCATCTGCAAGGCCAAAGTGCAAGGAAATTCTGGCCCCAACTCTGCAGCTACCTTTCTCAGGCTTAGAAATCCACTCAACTCCATCCCCTGCCACAGCCCACTCCGCATAGGGCTCAGTCAGACCTGAACTCCTGGGCAACTTATCTTCAGCCTGCCAGAACCTCCCTAGGAGGGAGCTACACTCCCAAGGCTTGTGAGAAGGGCGCTGCCGTTTCCCTACCTTCCTGCCTAGTGTGGGGGATCTTAGGGGCCGGTACCGGGGCCCTGTTCCCTTCTGCATGTCTGAGGCCACCGGCAACTGCCGCCCCCTTTCAGATTTGTCCCGTCCCAATTTTCAAAGCCCTTTATTTATAACTTTTATACTTCATCCAGGCCGTGGCGCTCCTTTCCTCCCCGGGCCGTACGTGGTCGGGCCTGTTTTTAACGTGTTCGTTTGTATTGATGTATAAACTCATCAATAAACTCAATTATTTGTTATATTTGGGGTGACAGTGAATGGCGGAGGCAAAAGAAAGCCGTTCTCTTTATGTGAATTCGGTTGCGGGATCCAGCATGCACTCCGAAGAGTTAAGGGGGCGGGACTTGGTAATGGGGTTGGGACTGGGAGGGCTGGGGGTGGGGAGATCGGAATCTGGGGGTGGAGCCTTGGGAGAGGCGGGCCCTCAGCGAGGGGAGGGCTGGGAATCGGACCGCGGCGAAAACAGAGTCATGGCGGAGGTGGTTTTGGACGCTGTGCGGCGGGAGTTACGAGAATTCCCGGCCTCTGCAAGGGGTGAGTCGGTTCTCAGAAGCATGGGCGTCTTCGCATAGGCAGCGGAGCACCCTCAGGACGTGGGAGGAGCCTTGGCCTTCCTGGAAATGTAGTCCAGGGAGTCGGGTGTGCCCTGGCTGGTCCTTCCTGGAACGCTGACACCGCGGCGCATCTGCCTCATTCCTGTTCTCAAGGAGCTCAGAACCACGTGCAAATGATTAATTGCTGGCCCCACTCTGATAATTTTTCTGTCGCAACCCAGGGGATGGGTCCTCAGCTCTTCTCCTGTGTCGGCCACCCTTGTGGCTCCCTATTCACTTTATTCCCAAGGCCAGATCCTGTCTTGACCTTGCTTCTATCCTGTGTTTCCCCATCAGCACCGCACTGAGTAGTCTGCTGTTGCCCTTCCTGACCTTTCCTGTTGTATAAGTTTTTTTCTTAATATCAAACATACGTATGTTGTGGTCTGAACCCTGCTGGATGGAAACTGCCTCCTTTGCTCAGAACAGACTCCTATGAGCAGTGCTCTGGGCAGTGCAGCGCTTCGGCCGAATGGGACGCAGCTGTGCCGGTGATCCACCAATCTTGCACTGATTATTTTTCCTTCTTTGTTTCCTTTCTCTGTCTCTCTTTTTTCTTCTTCCATACTATTTCTATTTCTAAATGCGGTCTTAACCACTGAATATCAATACAGAAACATACCATTTAAAAAGAACTAGCATATAATATAAAAAAGGTTAAGATTCCCTCCCATCTCAGACTCCCAGTTTGCATCCTTACAGAAATATCCTGTTTATGCTCATGTACATACGTGATTGTGTATCACAAATAACAGCATGCTGAACACCTTCTTCTAAACTATGTGTCTTAATCATTCCATATGATTCCATATCCGTATCTATCTTTTTCCCACCTGTGTACCGGGGCTGTAATCTACTTAATCAGCCTACTATTGATAGTCATTTAGGTTATTCCCAATCTATTTGCAGTATTCTGAGTGTTTATTTAACAGATACTTATTAAGCACCTTTATGTGCCAGACTCTGTCCAGTGTATTTGGAATATGTCACTGAACAGAACAATCTCTGCCTTTGTGTAACTAACATTCTAAGTGAGGAAACAGTTAATCGCAGGTACACTAAACGAGTAAATTGTATAGTAGGTTAGAAGATGCTATGTGCTAGGAAAAAAAAAAGTAAAGCAGAATGAGGGGACTCCGATTATGGAGGTGAGGTAAGGGGCTGACTACCAATTTAAATAAGATGATCAGGTTACACTTCATTGAGAAGGTGACATCTGAGCAAACTGGAAGGAGGGAAGGGAGTGACCTGCACAGACGTCTGAGGAATGGCATTCCAGGTACAGGGCACAGCCTAGGCACACATCCTAAGGTGACTGTACACCTGGTGTGTTCAGCGAGTGTGGCTGGAGTGGTTTATGTGCATGTGTATTTTGTTGAATAAATTCCTAGCAGAGGAATTATTGGGTCACAGGGATTATTTTGGATCTCTTCTGAATTCTCTCACTTTGAGCCAAGGAGAAAAAAGTGGCCATTCTCAAAAGGAAACCTGTTAAATAGGTAGAAAATAAAAATGAACTAAAAGCAGAAAATGCAAAGTATATAAAAGTGGCATATATTTTAAAAATCCCAATGAGAATGAGGAGATTTGCTGAGCCCCAAATCACCTTCTCTGAAGGTGTGACTGAAGGAATGGGCTGCTATAACTGGAATGACCTTTTCTCAGTTTCTTCCTTCTGCATTCCTCTGTGTCCTTGGCAGTTTCCATCTTGCCTTTTGCCAAAGAAGAAAAGCTCTCTCCATTTCAGTTTCCCCAGGGTCTTCCCAGTCAGTTCCAGTTTCTTATCTAAAGACATGTTCAATTTCCAACTGATTGCAAAGATGATAGGCTTCCCTTAGGAGACATGGTGTGTGTGGGGGGGCAGACTTGAGCATGACCTCAGAGATACAGGTGAGAACAGAGGCCACACGCAGCAGGATGTAGAGAACACTGAAGTTATGCCTTGAGGATAAAAATAAAGCCAAGCACTGCACCCTTTATGAAGGCCAGGGTAAGGGCCTTCCAGTCTGAGTGAGCAGGAAGAACAAATTGTGGTGCTTCCTAAGAAGAGAGTGTGTGGAAAGGGGCAGGCACAAGGCAGAAGGAAACAAGACTGGAAAAGTACGTAGGGCCTGATTAGGGAGCACTTTGCATGCATGCCAGGGCAGACTTTATTCTGTGGGTAGTAGTGGTAAGCCATCAAAGACTTTTTTAATAGGGGTGTGGCAGGAGGAGATTATAGTTTAGGAAAATCCCTGGGACTCAAGTGATAGGTGCTTTGAGAGGGAAGGGAATTAAGCAAGGAATTGAGTTAGGTCTCTGCGGTAATTAGCCAGGCAGGAAGTATTGAAGACTTTCATTCATTCATCTAGCAAATATTTACTGAGCACAAGTGTGTGCTAGATTCTATTCTAGGAGGTCCTGGGATTATATCAGTGAACAGGACAAGCACACCTGCCCTCATGGAGTTTACATTCTAGCTAGGGAGACAGGCCAGTGAGCTATGTAAATAAGTAAAATATATAGCATGTGAGATAGTGATCAATATTAGCAGAAAAACAAAGTTAAGAAGAGGTACAGGGGTGTTGGGGGACAGTTTACAATTTAAAAAAAAGAGTAGCCAGTGAAGAATGCCTCATCGAGGTGACATGAAGTGAAGACCCAAAATGTAGCTTGAAGGTAGAGCAGTAATATAAGGGTAGAATCAATGGGACTTAGAGGTAACCAAGAGGATGACAGGAGTGAGAGAGAAAGAAGAGTCAAAAAGAAAGATTTGTATTAAGGGTGATACAGGCCCACTGCAGATGTCTGCACAGGTGGCACACTGCACTGTGCTGTTCAGGAAGACCAAAAACAAAGCTCAGCCCTTAAATTTCCTCCAGTAATTTCTCCTGGTAGTCTGTCTCCCCCATTAGGCAGTAAGCTTCTGGGTGATGAGTAGATCATTCTTTGCTATCTCCGCATAGGCCAAGCCAAATGCTGAGCATGTTCCAGGTGCCCACTAAATCTGTGCTGGTAGAGGGCACTTACCAGAGCCTCACCCCACCCAGGCCTCAGTCTTGGGACCTTGGCTCTGCTCATTCTGGAGCTCCCAGCATTGCTTCAGAGACTGCCTTTCCTAATGGGTGATTGGAGGTTGGCCATTCCAGGGTGGGGAGGCTAAGGGTCTGCTGTGCATGGCTCAGGCCTGCCCCACAGATGATTACGGGCTGACAGCAGCCCCTGGCTCTGTGGACTCTTATGGTCCATTCTTGTGTATTTGTGTGTGCTTCATGCTTTTTTCCTTAAATTTCCCCTCTTTTTCTTCTATTCCTGGTTGCCCAGGCTTCTTTGATCACCAGTGAACATTGACCCATGACTCAGTGTAACCTGTCCAGGGAGGGCATCTTTTTTTTTATTGACAAAACAACATACAAACACAAACATTTTTAACATACAAACATTCCATACATGGTGTACAATCAATGGCTTACAATATCATCACATAGTTGTATATTCATCACCATAATCATTTTTTAGAATATTTGCATCACTCCAGAAAAAGAAATTGAGAAAAAAGAAAAAACTAATACATACCATACCCCTTACCCCTCCCTCTCACTGACCACTAATACTTCCATCTACCCAATGTATTTTAACCTTTGTTCTCCCTATTTGTTCAATTTTTTTAATTCATATTTTTTACTCATCTGTCCATACCCTACCTAGATAAAGGGAACATCAGACACAAGGTTTTCACAATCACACAACATTGTAAACGTTATATCTTTATACAATCATCTTCGAGAAACATGGCTACTGGAGAACAGCTCTACAGTTTCAGGTACTTTAGCCACTCAAATACACTCTAAACTGAAAAAGGATAGCTATGTAATATGTAAGAATAATCTCTAGGATAAACTCTCGACTCTATTTGAAATCTCTCTGCCACTGACACTTTATTTTGTCTCATTTCTCTCTTCCCCTTTTCGGTCAGGAAGGTTTCTTAATCCCTTGATGCTGAGTCCCAGCTCATTCTAAGTTTTCTGTCGCACATTGCCAGGGAGGTTTACACCCCTGGGAATCATGTCCCACGTGGAGAGGGGGAGGGCAGTGAGTTCACTTGCCATGTTGGCTGAGAGAGAGAGATCACATCTGAGCACCAAAAGAGGCTCTCTGGGGGTGACTCTTGGGCCTAATTTTAAGTAGGCTTAGCCTATCCTTCGTGGGGATAAGTTTTGTAGGAACAGACCCCAAGATCGAGGGCTCAGCCTATTGATTTGGTTGTTCCCATTGCTTGCGAGAATATCAGGAATTCTCCAAATGGAGAAGTTGAATTTTCCCCCTTTCTCCCCATTCCCCCAAGGGAACTTTGCAAATACTTCTTTATTCACTGTTCAAATCACTCTGGGATTTATCGGGGCATCACACTAACTTGGACAAACCTACAAAACCTACAAAAATCTCATGGCCTATTCAAGGATCCATGTATTTATGGCATTCAATTAAACTGTCCATATAAGTTAAATTAGGAAGCACACTAGTCAAAATATAAATTTCATACCAAATAAACATTTCTCGCTTTAGTCTCACCCAGAAGTTGAAGTTTTAAAATATGAATGACCATCTATTTTCAACACCCTGCAATACTGACATTCCTTTGTTCTTCCTCATGCAACAACAGTTTTTAGTTTGTACATTTAGTCACTATCATTGTACACTCTAGGCATTCCTAGATTGTATCATCTCAGTCTTTATCGTCTATCTTTCCTTCTGGTTTCATGTGTGCTCCCAGCTCTCCTCCCTCTATCGTTCTCACATTCAACTTCATTCAGTGTACTAATGTTATTGTATTACAGTTAGGTAGTATCGTGCTGTCCATTTCTGAATTTTTACAATCAGTCCTCTTGTACAATCTGTATCCCTTCAGCTCCAATTATCCAATATCTACCCTATTTCTATTTCCTGATGGTCTCTGTTCTTGGCTGAAATTCTTCCAGTTCATTCATTAATGTTAGTTCATATTAGTGAGACCATAGTATTTGTCCTTTTGTTTGTGGCCTATTTCACTCAGCATAATGTCCTCAAGATCCATCCATGTTGTTATATGCTTTATGACTTTATCCTGTATTACAGCTATGTAATATTCCATTGTATGTATATCCCACAGCTTGTTTAGCCACTCTTCTGTTGATGGACATTTGGGCTGTTTCCATCTCTTGGCAATTATAAATAATGCTACTATAAACATTGGTGTGCTAATGTTCATTTGTGTCCTTGCCCTCATGTCCTCTGAATAGATAGATACCTAGCAATGGGATTGCCAGATCATATTTCAATTCTAAATTTAGCTTCCTGAGGAACCACCAAACTGCCTTCCACAGCAGTTGTACCATTTGACATTCCCACCAACAGTGGGTAATTGTGCCACGTCCTCTTCAGCACTTGTCATTTCTCTTTTTTTGATAATGGCCATTCTGGTGGGTGTGAGATGATATCTCATTGTGGTTTTGTTTTTTTTTAATTAAAGAAAAAAAAGAAATTAACACAACATTTAGAAATCATTCCATTCTACATATGCAATCAGTAATTCTTAACATCATCACATAGATGCATTCTCATTGTGGTTTTGATTTGCGTTTCCCTAATAGCCAGGGAGATTGAGCATCTTTTCATGTGCCTTTTAGCCATTTGTATTTCCTCTTCTGAGAAGCATCTGTTTATGTCTTTTGCCCATTTTGTAATTGGATTGTTTGTCTTTTTGTTGTTGAATTGAATATTCGCTTTATATATTCTGGATACTAGACCCTTATCTGATATATCATTCCTAAATATTGCCATTGAGTAGGCTGCCTTTTTTCTTTATTGACAAAGTTCTTTGATGCACAAAAGTGTTTAATTTTGAGGAGTTCCCATGTATCTATTTCTTTCTTCAGTACTCCCACTTTGGGTGTAAGATCTAGGAAACTGCCTCCTATTACAAGTTTTATAGAATATTTCTCTATATTTTCTTCTAAAAGTTTTATTGTCTTAGGTCTAATGTTTAGGTCTTTGATCCACTTTGAGTTAATTTTTTTTATAAGGTATGAGATATGAATATTCTTTTGCATATGGATATCCAGTTTTCCAAGCTCCGTTTATTGAAGAGACTGTTCTGTCAGGGAGGACATCCTGTATGCAGGTAGCTTGCTGCAGGAACTGGATCCTGAGGCTTCAACCTCTCGTTCTCCTTTCTCTTAGAGCTCAGCATCCCTCTTGCTGTACCCTACCTGGATGAGCCCCCGACTCCACTCCACTTTTGCCGGAACTGGGTCTGTCCTAATAGGCCCTGCATCATCCGCAATGCCCTGCAGCACTGGCCTGCTCTCCAGAAGTGGTCCCTCCCCTATCTCAGGTGGGAGCTGGCCTGGGCTGGGAGGTGGGTGCTGGTGGGTGCTGGGCCACAACCCACACTTGTGGCTGAGTTTCCATTCATCCAGAGCCACAGTGGGCTCCACGGAGGTGAGTGTGGCTGTGACTCCAGATGGTTACGCTGATGCTGTGCGAGGGGACCGCTTTGTGATGCCTGCCGAGCGCCGCCTGCCCCTGAGCTGTGTGCTGGATGTGCTGGAGGGCCGGGCCCAGCACCCAGGAGTCCTCTATGTGCAGAAGCAGTGCTCCAACCTGCCCACCGAGTTGCCCCAGCTGCTACCGGATCTGGAGTCTCATGTGCCCTGGGCCTCCGAGGCGCTGGGTAAGTGGAGGCAGGGGCAGGTCTCTGGAAGGGGGCAGAGCGGGGGTCAGCCCTAGTTGCTTCTCCTCTCCATTAGAGATGACTAGGCCCACACACTTGGCCCCACAGGGCCAGATGCTGCTCATTGGGCACTCAGGGACCCCAGGCTTTGACAATAATAGATGAACTTCTGAAGCTGGCTGCCTTTCCTTCTGTTTCAGGAGAAGGAAGGGCCTCTTCTCCATGTTCTCCCAACCTCTGCCTCTTTTCCATGGGCTCCCTTCACTTCCTGCCTGGTTATTTGCCCTGGCATCATCGTAGGGATATCTGACATCCTTTCCTAACTTGTTCTCTTCCCTCTGACCCACAGGAAAGATGCCTGATGCTGTGAACTTCTGGCTGGGGGAGGCAGCTGCAGTGACATCTTGTAGGTGTCAGGGAAATACAAAGATGGGAAGGGAGTGGGGGGGAAGGAGGGAAAGTGAGGCCAAAGGAGGAAGACGAGGTCAAGGGTAGAAAGCTGGGCAGGATGGAAGGTGGGCTGACTGTTCTCCATGATTGTTTCTGGAATTCTGGTACCACAAAGGATCTCTCCAAATAGCTGAGGTGGGGGTGAGCTTGGGGGCAGACTGCAGTGTTTCTCTAGATGCCTAGAAATTCTCTGAAGGGCAGCTAGGTCAGGAGGTGAACTTAGGAGTGCCCTGATCACTCAGATTCACCTCTTGGTGGAGAAGAGCCTAGAGCTTGGGGTGGGTGAAGACCCTTGCAGGCAGAGACCCCAGATGCCCACCTGACTCCTTGGCAGCTCCGTGAGCCTGCTTTCACCCTTCATGTGCTCTTCTTTTATGACATAAGCTGTCTTTGAGTACAAGCTCTGGGTGGTTGACTTGGCCCCACCTGTGCTCCTGCCCCTCATAACCCTGCCTGCTGGGCCTTCTTTGTTGGCAGTGCATAAGGACCACTATGAGAACCTCTACTGTGTTGTATTGGGAGAGAAACACTTCCTGTTACATCCGCCCAGCGACCGGCCCTTCATCCCTTATGGTAGGGGACATGGCCTGCAGGAGCTGGGGAAGGAGCAGGTGACCCCGGATAGAGGGAGGGCAGTGAGAGCCCTGGGCAGGCTGGTGCCCGAGGCCTGGGGTGCAGACACAACGTCTCCACTTCACTAAAATACCAGACCTTCTTGCCCCTACAGCTCTAAGGATGAGTGGGAGTGGCTGGGGGTGGAGGCGAAGGGACTGGCAGGTGCCAGGCTGCTGGAGGGGCCGACACCCTTCTTCCCCTGGCTTCAGAGCTGTACATACCAGCCACCTACCAGCTCACCGAGGAGGGCACCTTTAAGGTGGTGGATGAAGAGGCCATGGAGAAGGTGACTGTCTTGTTGCTGGGCCCCAGGAAGAGGGAGGACCCAATATCTCAGGGATGGGGGAAAGGCAAGAGTTTGGGCTCTGAGGGACAGGGCGAAAGATCTGGGATGGTGGCACCTTGCTCTGAAAAAAATCCCCCAAATCTGGGGCTTTCAAGGGCTGAACAGAGTGTGGCCTGTAGGGTTTACCTTTGGAAAGGCCAGAGCTAGAGGGCCTGGGGGCCTATTCCCTGGCATCCACTGTGTCCCCAGGTGCCCTGGATCCCACTGGACCCCTTGGCGCCAGATCTGGCCCGGTACCCCAGATACAGTCAGGCCCAGGCCCTTCGCTGCACTGTGCAGGCTGGTGAGATGCTCTACCTGCCGGCCCTGTGGTTCCACCACGTCCAGCAATCCCATGGCTGCGTTGCCGGTGAGGAGATGCGCCCAGAGGCAGCCCTGCCAAGGCGCAGTGGGACATCTGGGGGTGGGTGGGATGGGAAGACTGTAAGTTAGATGAGGGAGCCTCGTGCTCATGTGTCTGTTCTCCCTGCAGTGAACTTCTGGTACGACATGGAGTACGACCTCAAGTACAGTTACTTCCAGCTGCTAGACTCCCTCACGAAGGCCTCAGGCCTCGACTAAGGATCCTTGGTGAACATTGCTCGGGACCACTTGGGAAAGAGGTTGCGTCCCTCTGGGGCCAGGTCAATTCTAGAGACACCCTGGAGTTTTAGCACCTGCTGCCTGCTGGCCCGAGGTCCAGCTCAGGAGAATCTTGGGATGCAGCGGTCGGGAGGACCGGAAAGTGCCAGGCAGGTGTGGGTGGGAGTTCCCAGGGAGTTGCCCTGCAGGTAAGGCAGCAACCTGTCATAGAGGTGGAATGGGGCTTCAGGCCCAGCATTGCCGCCCACCAGCCTGTGACCTTGGGGAAGTTGCCTCATCTCAGAACATGGCTGTCCTCATCTGTAAAACGGAGATAGTAGTGGCTCCTGCCTCACAGGGCCGTTGTGGGGGTTGAAGGTGAGATCTGTACTGTGCCAGTGGCACAGAGGAAGCGTTCAATAAACAGCAGCTGTGACTCACGTGTTGTGCATTTGCCTTCCAAGGTCTGGTGAGGGGCTGAAGTTTCCGGCAAACATTACAGGGTGGCCCTAATTGGGGGTGAGGGCTGGGTGCAGGCCTGGGCCTGAGGAGCTGCAGCCCAGATTCCTCTGTCCTTGATGCCCACTGTAGCACCTCACTGGGCAGGGGTGGGCAGGCTAGCGTTGGTCTGTCTTGTAACTCTCCAGCCTGGCCTGATTGGCTCCGGGCTTTGCTCCTGCTTTGTTTACTTTTCTTGCTCAGCTCCATGGTCCCCTGGGGGTAATTCCCTGTGTCAGTGAGAACAAGGAGGGGAGGGGCAGAAGCCCCTGGCCCTCCCTCCCCATACCTTCCCTGCCCCACAGCCCACACTGCCCCGGGGGGCTGTTCCCTGCTTCCCAATCCCCCTTCCCCTCTGGACCCCAGGGTGGAAAGAACTCAGGATGGATCCCTAGCCTGGGGACCCTACCTCTTCCCTGGCTACTGCTCACTGCCTGGGCCCCAGGCTGGCTGTCAGCCCACTCTACACCTGGAGAAGACACAGCTCCAGCCCCTCCTGGGAGACAGACACCTGCCGAGCCTGCCGCCCAGTGCCCAGCACCCAGCTCCGATGACGGAGGCCACGCGTCCCTGGCTTTGAAGGACAGTTTTATATAACAGCCGCGCCCCTGCCAGGTGCTGCAGGGCCCCAGGGTGCTCCTCTCAGGCTGGCCCAGCACCTCAGTCAGGACTGGGAATTCCTGTCCCACTAGCATCCCAAGGTTGCGAAAGACCCCATAGATGGGGGGCTTGGCCCTTCTTTCTTGCTGTTCCAGGAGCCCACTCCTGCTTTCAGACTCAGTGGCCCCTGAAGCCCCCACCTTCCATTTGCCTTTTCTTCTTCACCCAAATTCTTCTGGGAAACCCCCTCCTCTAAGGAAGGGCTAGGAGATCGGGCTGGGTGGGGAGGCCCGATGGCTGGTAGAGAGTGGGTTGTCCACACAGCTGGCAGGCCAGTGGTATCGAGCCCGCATACTAGGGTGGCAGTGGCTCTAGTATAGGTTTAAGATGCCTCATTTCCTGGGTGAGTGGCTGGTTCAAGAGTGGGTGTGAGGCCTGGGTGGAGCGGTTGAGGTAGGTAGGAGGGACCAGGGAGGAGTTCTAGGCAGCTGGGACACCCCGGCTCTAGATTAAAGATCTGACAGTCCTCAGTCCTGTGGCTACTGCCCTGTCCTTCCTTGCTCCAAGAACGCGTCTCCATGGCTCTGGTAAGGCCCGGCAGGGCACTGGGCCCTCTCTGATTCTGGATCCCTACCCGGGCCCTAGCTAACGCAGGTTGGGCAGGTGTCTATCTCTCAGGAGGGGCTGGAGCTGTGTCTTCTCCAGGTGTAGAGTGGGCTGATAGTCAACCTTGGGTCCAGGCAGTGAGCAGCAGCCAGGGAAGAAGCAGCATTCCAGGGCTGGGGTCCATCCTGAGTTCTTTCTGTTCCCAGGCGCTGTGGATTTGGGCCTGGGGAACTCAGAGGCTCCCGGCTGCCTTTCTGGGGCCCCAAAGGGAAGTGGCCACTCCGGTGCACCCTCTGACTCAGTTGCTTGGCATGTGGGGGCCCGGGGCTGACAGTGATGGGTGAGCTTCCTCAGCTCTCCCTGTGATCAGGGAACTCCCTGGACTCCATCCATCAGAGGTCTTCCCGAGGTGGGGCTGAAGGCCAAAGGGAGGACCAGTTGGCACAGGCTTCCCTGCCCTGGCATACTTGGCAGGGCCAACATTCCCAGAACCACGGGAGTGGGTTTGGATGGAGCTTCCCAGGAACCTCTTTAGCCTCACCTCGCAGAACCTGGTGGAACTAGAACTTGATAACCTGTGGCCAGTCTGAGCTGATAACTTTTGTTCCAATCCTAGCAGAGAGCCTGTGCCCTGGCCAGGGATGGGCAGGATGGGAAGCAGCTCACCCCAGGTCCAAGAGCAGGCCGGGCCCTGGCATGCCTCTTTCTCTCCCTGCCTAGCTTCACAAGACCAGGCTCAGAGCTGCTTAGCAAGGGTATGAAGGATGTGGGGTGGGGAAAGTGTGCTGAACCCTGAGATGGAAGCAGGTTTGTATGGTGGTTGAGAGAACAACTCTGGACCTAGTCCACCTGGGTTCCAGTCCTGCCTCTGGACCCTGGGCAAGGTACTAAACCATTCTGTTCCTCAGTTTCCTTGTGGGTTTGATCATGATAAATAGTTCCCAAGGCATAGGGTTGTTGTGATGATTAGATGAGCTGATATATGTAAAGCTTTGGGGGCAGAATAGGGCATAGAATGTTATGTAAGGATTGGCTGTGGTTAATATGGAGATAACAGTATCTCCTCCTTGATTCTATGGTTGGGTTCAGGGTTAGACCTTGCGGATTTGCCCCAGCCTCTTTTTGGCTCCTGTTGCCTTTGGCCCCATCAGCCTACAGCAAGGGTTTTCCCTTCATCTCCTGTGCAGGCAAAAGTGCCTGGGACCTGTCTTCTCACCATTCGCATCCTGCAGGCCCATGGCCTGCCCTCCAAGGACCTAGGTGAGTGCATGCTTCCCCCAGCCCTGTGTCTGGGCCGGGAGGGGAGACCAGTACTGCAGCTGCACTCTGAGTGGGGGCAGGGGCAAGGGGAGGAGATGTGAGTAGGGCTGGGCCAACAGAGGAGTAGAGAAAGGAAGATACTGAGGGGTGATACTGGGTGGAAGTGGAGGCTGGGGTTCTTGGACTTCCCCTTCTGCCTTCTGACCCATCCCCATTCTGCATGGGTCTCTAGGTCTCCCAGGGCTCCTGTGATGGATGGAAGTGGACTTTGGGAGGCTGAGGTTGGGAGGGCCTCTTGGCCAGCACTTGGGCCACTGTTCTTTCCCGCAGTGACCCCCTCGGACTGTTATGTGACTCTGTGGCTGCCCACGGCCTCCAGCCACAGGTTCCAGACACGCACCATCAGGAACTGCAGGAGCCCCGTCTGGAATCAGAGCTTTCACTTCCGAATCCACAGGCAGCTCAAGGTGGGCTCGGCCACTGGTTGCCACCTGTCCCCCTTCTTTTCCTGTTCCTGCCTTCTCACCTTACCACCCCATCCCTCCTTCCCGCGGCCCTCTCATTCTGTTCTCCTTCCAGAATGTGGTGGAACTGAAAGTTTTTGACCAGGACCTGTTGACCAAAGATGACCCTGTGTTGTCAGTGTTGTTTGACGCAGGGACCCTGCGGGACGGGGAGTTCCGGCGGGAGAGCTTCTCGCTGAGCCCGCAGGCAAGGTCGCATTTGGGCAGGAGGGCGTGGGGGCCTGTGGGGATTGGACATCTTGCAGCCTGAATCCTGGGAAAGGGAGAAGCTTTGAGGGATAGCTAAGGAGATGCCCCTCTTCTCCTGGGAGTGGCCCAGGCTCCCCTGGCATTCAGAGGCCTTTGGCTCCCAGAGCTGCCCTCCATCAAAGAGCAGTTCCACCTCTGTCCTTGGCCCCTGAGCCAGGGGGCAGTTTTCTTGCAGTAGACCAGCAATGCGGGCAGAGCGGCCTGCAGGTGGGCAGCGGCCCTTCCCGCCCTTTCCCTTCTGCTGAAGCGCAGCACCGCCAGCTGCACCTGGGTCGGGACCCAGCCGTGTGCGCACATCCAAGCGCGCACACTCACACACACGCCTCTTCTGCCCCCTTCTAACTTGTTTCTTTTTCCAGAGTGAGGAGTGGCTGGAAGTTGAATTTCGGCTACAGAGTCTGTGAGTCCGGGGCTTCTGGGGAAATTCCCGGGAGAGGGTGCTTCCTCTTAGGCAGCATAGAGGCCCCGGTGCCAGAGCTGGCCCTCTCCCCCGGGAAACATCCGTGGTGGGGGAGGCGCTCAGGACTCTTTGGGGGCTGAGAACCTGGACTCCTGCTAAGGGTCCCCCGGGGACTCTTCCCAGGACAGACTGTGCTGAGCGGCTCGTCAGCAACGGCATCCTGGTGGTGAGTCTAGGACTGTGCTCTGGGGGTGGCCGGGTGGGGGTGGGGCTCACTGGGGGGAACCCTGGGATTTCAGTCCTTCAAGGGGATGCAGTCTCAAGCAAATGTCACGGTCAGGGCGGTGAAGTGCTGAGGAGTTGGAGCCAGGGCGTCTAGAGGGCAGGGTTCTTGGATAGAGGCAGAGCTGGTGTGTGAGGGTCTCTCTTGATAACTCAGGCCCGGGAGCTCTCCTGCTTGCATGTGCAACTGAACAAGGAGGGAGACCAGCAGGGTGAGTCCTTCCCACCCCCTGCGACAGTCCCCAGCCCTCAGCACCTGCCTTCCCCTTTTCTGAGCTGCCCACTCAGGAGGGAGCCATGTAATACCTGCCTTCAGTCCCCAAAGGCAGGAGGAGGGGCTGGGGAGTGAGCCCATCCTGGGACTCCCTGGGATCTGAGCTTTCTCCTTTAGTCTTTCGCAGAGGGAATGAGGTGGAGGCACCATCTCATTTCAGCAGGGGCCGGGGTGCCTTCCAGGGCAAGATGAAGGTCCCTGTAAGTAGGGATCCCATTCCGAGCCTCTCTGCCTGGCTTCCTGTCTCCAGGGTCAGAGGGCAGAGTTCAGCTTGTGATTCCTGGGTCCTGGGAAGGTCCGCAGGAGACCTCCGTGGGCACTGGCTCCTTCTGCTTCCACTGCCCAGCCTGCTGGGAGCAAGAGCTGAGTATTCATCTGCAGGTAGTACCTCGTTCCCAAGAGTGGTCCCCCAGAAGCTCTCACCCCTCCTTCGCTCAGCATCTCCTCCTGGCTGTCCCTCTGCTCACTGTCTGAGCCCCTCTTTACCAGCAACGGCCAGGCACCCTGGGAAGAGTGTGGGGGGTCCATGTCTGCCTCCTTTGGTTCCTTTGTATCTCCTCTGGTACTCCCTGGGGAGTGGGTTGGGTCCTTGTCAGGAGAGGAAGGGTAGAGATTCTTAGGTCTACCTCCATGTCTCCTTGCAGGATGCCCCCCAAGAGCAACTGAAGGTACCACTCAGGGCTTTGCCCTCTGGTCAACTGGTGAGGCTGGTCTTCCCAACATCCCAGGTACTGGCCCCCAGAGGTCACTGGGTGCCTGGGCTGGGCTGGACATCAGACCCCAGGCCTTGAAATGACATGCCTGCTCCTGTGGCCAGGCCGTGGACCTAGGGAGAGGTGTTTGAGAGCTCAGGGGCCTAAGGGAGCATGGGGACCCCATGAGGGTGCGGCCAGGGTGGGATGAGAGAAATGGAGTTGGGCTGCAGGTGGCCAGCCTTTGTGAGTGGAACATGCATGTTTTTCAGGAGCCCCTGATGGAGGTGGAGCTGAAGAAAGAAGAAGGGTGAGAGGCTGGGCTGGGGGATGCAAAAGGCCTTGTGAGAGGCAGCAGGATGGGGAGAAGAAGCTGGGCAGGGGCAGCTGCCAGTCAGGCTCTTGCCTGGAGGAGCGACTCGCCTTACAGCTGCCACAGATCCCCTCTGAAGCTGCTCAGGGTTTGCTCCCAGGAGGGGGCTAGGCGTACTAGAGGGGGTCTGTAGCATGGTGGGGTGCCCTTCATCACCTCTTGATTTGTGCTTCTGCTTTAGTCAGAGAAGTGTGTGCCTAGCCAGGAGGCACTTGACAAATGTTTGTCTGGAAAAACAGGTGGGGAAAAGAGTTTGGTGGTTCTGGAGATGTTAACCAATAGAATTGCCATAGGACCTGCAGTCCTCCTTCTAGGTATATACCCAAAAATCTGGAAACAGGGACTTGAACAGATTCTTGTACATCAATGTGCTTAGCTGCATTATTCACACTAGCCAAAAGGCAGAACTGGCCCAACTGTCCAGTGACAGATGAAAGGACAAACAAAATGTGGTATATGCTTAAAATTCAGCTGTAAAAATGGACGAAGCTCTGATATATGAAATAAGTCATACGCAAAAGGACAGATATTGTATTATTCTAATTACATGAAATATCCAAAATGGGTCTGTTCTAGTTTGCTAGCTGCTGGAATGTAATGGAATGGCTTTTAAAAAGGGGAATTTAATAAGTTGCAAGTTAACAGTTTTCAGGCTGTGGCGATATCCCAATTAAAGCAAGTCTGTAGAAATGTCCAATCAAAGGCATCCAGGGAAAGATACCTTGGTTCAAGAAGGCTGATGAAGTTCAGGGTTTCTCTCTCAAGTGAGAAGGCACATGGCGAACATAGTCAGGGCTTCTCTCTCAGCTGGAAGGGCACATGGCGAACACGGTGTCATCTGCTAGCTTCCTTTCCAGCTTCCTGAGAGGCGTTTTCTTTCTTCATCTCCAAAAGTCACTGGCTGGTGGACTCTCTGCTTTGTGGTTCTGTGGTATTCTTTGTTGTGGTTTTCTTGTGGCTCTGTTGTTCTCTCTTCTCTCTGAATCTCTCCTTTCTCCAAAATGTTTCCTTTTTTATAGGATTTCAGTAAAGTAATCAAGACCCACCTGGAATGGGTGGAGACATAAACTGTTAATCCAGTTTAACAACCATTCTTGTGTGATTGAGTTGCATCTCCAGGGAGATGATCTAATTAAAGTTTCCAACATACAATACTGAATAGGGATTAGAAGAAACAGCTGCCTTTCAAAATGGGATTAGGATTAAAACATGGCTTTTCTAGGGTACATACACCCTTTCAAACCAGCACATGGTCGTATCTGTAGAGACAGAAGGTAGAATGGAGGTTACCAGGGGCAGGGAAGAGGGAAGGTGGGAGGTGGGAATTATTCCTTAATGGGCACTGGGTTTCTGCTCAGGATGAAGTAAAGTTTCTGGAAGTAGTGGTGATAGTTACTGTCACTGAATTAGCCTCTTAAAATGTTTAAAATGGTAGATTTTAAGTTATGCATATTTTACTACAATTTAAAAAAAAGCAGGTGGAAAGGGGAAGAGTGTATGATGGTTTGGGGCATGGAGAGAGCAGGAAACCAAGAGAAGAAGGGAGCCTGCCCTTTTGTGGAAGCTGTTGTGGATGGACCTTAAATAGCCCTCATGAAATAAGAGTGGTCACCCACCCTGGCCTTCCATGTGTTTGGGAGAGTAGCTTCTCCCTGAAATGAGGTGGGAATTCCAGATTTAAAGGAAGATGTTTGTGTGCCCCCCTATCCCCACATTCCCCTTTGGCTGAGGAAGAGAAGCTGAGACTGGGTGGTGAGATCTACCAGCCCAGTCTTGCCCCAGGGGTCGATCTGCTCCCAGGACCCTGGATCTGGCCTTCTTTTGTCCCCGAGATTCCCTGTCCTGTGAGTTTGCTTCGCCCTGTCCCCCTAGGGTGTTCTTTAGGGGTCTGGGAGCGTCTTCTCCCCCTCGCACTCCACAGGCTTTAAACTCCAGAGTCTCCTGACAGGAGTGGGAGAGGATTGAGAAGTGGAGAGGAGAGAGGCTCCTCTCTTTGGATGGAGGGCAGGCCTAACTTCCCTCTCTCTGATGGGGCTGGGCGTTGCCTCACAGTCCCTTCTTTCCCACCCAGGCCAAGGGAGCTGGCTGTGCGGCTGGGCTGTGGGCCCTGCCCTGAGGAGCAGGCCTTCCTGAGCAGGAGGAGGCAGGTGGTGGCCCAGGCTCTGAAGCAGGTCTTGCAGCTGGAAGGAGACCTACGGGAGGATGAGGTCAGGGGCCTGTGCTGGGCGGGTGGGGGGCCTCCGGCTTGCTTGGGCCCAGCGCCCAGTGCTGATTCCTGGGACTGGGTGGGCCTCGATCAGCTCTGTCAGCAGACCAGAGCCAAGCAGGGCTTATATCTGCTCTTGTCTGCCGCCCACACCCTGCTTCCCTCATCACTAGAGGTGGAAAAGAGATTGATACCTGCAGAGCATTGCATGAAGCCTCTGAAGCTCCCAGAAGGGAGTTTCTCCCTGGGGTAGCTTTCCTTTTCTTTGTTTTAAGCCTGGACCTTGGAAGGGAGGAGGGATGGCCATATGGGGAATGTTTAAGGTGGCCCCAGGGTTTCAAAACTATGATCACCAGACTTCTCAGGGCCTGTGGACAAGGCGGTGCATGGAACTCGTCTGGCTCATTCTTCCCAGAGTCCTTAAAACCAGAGGAGCCTGACCCTCATGAGGCTATTTCTAACTAGACCCCCTGCAGCAGGCCTGACTCAGAACAGGTCCCAAGGGCCAAGATCAGACCTTGGCCTACCTCATTTTGGGGTGAGCTGAAGGGCGCTTGACCAGTTGCAATCTCTTCCCACGGCTTGGCCTCCCCCCCACCACCCTGCTAAGGACAGGGCTCTCTTCCAGATCCCAGTGGTGGCTGTAATGGCCACGGGTGGTGGGATCCGGGCAATGACAGCCCTGTACGGGCAGCTGGCTGGCCTGAGGGACCTGGGCCTCTTGGACTGCATCTCGTACATCACGG
This sequence comes from Tamandua tetradactyla, assembly GCF_023851605.1. Lineage (NCBI taxonomy): Eukaryota > Metazoa > Chordata > Mammalia > Pilosa > Myrmecophagidae > Tamandua > Tamandua tetradactyla. Next base: position 55,533,819 of record NC_135340.1, read on the forward strand.
GGGCTTCGGGCTCTACCTGGTGAGCTGGTGACAGGTTGAATGCAGAAGCCTGGGGGTGGCTGGTTGGGTCCTGGGGAGGAGGCTCCAGCTGGTCAAGCTCTCTTAGGTCCCATCAGCCTTTCTGACCAAATCGAAGGGGCTGAGAGAATGCACGTGCCAGGGAGAAACGTGCACAGGGGACCCTCGGGGGCTTACTGTCTCTGATGGAGAGTTGGCCTTAGCCCTCGCCCTGATTTCTTGGCAAGGTGCCTCCCAGGCTGCTGTCCTGGAACAGGACATTCCCTGGCTTCGGGGATGTGGGGTTTGGATGGGGTCCTTGAGTGACAGCTGCCTTTGCCCAGGGCCTTGTCCAACCTCTATGAGGACCCAGACTGGTCTCAGAAGGACCTGGAGGGACCTACCGAGTTGCTGAAGAGCCAGGTGACTAAAAGCAAGCTGGGCGTGCTGGCCCCCAGGCAGCTGAGGCGATACCGGCAGGAGCTGGCCGAGCGAGCCCAGCTGGGCCACCCTTCCTGCTTCACCAACCTGTGGGCGCTCATCAACGAGGCGCTGCTGCACGATGAGGTATGGGGCCGGGGCAGCCTGGGCAGGGGGACAGCTAAAGCCACAACAAAGGCAGGAGATGGCGAGCAGCTGTGGACGGCAGAGCGTGGGAAAGCCTCCAGGTACCAGGAAGCTGTGGGTTTAGGTTCCAAACCATCTTCCCCTCAGCCTCATGACTACAAACTCTCAGATCAGCGGGAGGCCCTGTGTCGCGGCCAGAACCCTCTGCCTATCTATTGTGCCCTCAACACCAAAGGGCGGAACCTGACCACCTTCGAATTTGGGGGTGAGTATCCCGGGACCCGAGACCTGTGCTCTCTCTGTTTGTGGGGACAGCGGGCAGGAAGTAGTGGTTTTACTCTGGGGCCTTTGGGCAGGAGGGGGTTTTTCATACCTCCCACTCCTCCTTCTGAGCCAGGTCCCAGGGTTTTGAGACTGTCATCCTACCCATCACCCAGATCCTTGGGAAAGGGGCAAGGGCCCCAGGCCCCATGACTTAAGTCCCAGCAAGAAGGCCTCGTTACCAGGCCACCCTGGAGTGGAGCCTGTGGGTGCATGGGTGCCCAAGGGGCCCCAGGGCTGAGGCACGGCCTTCTCACAGAGTGGTGCGAGTTCTCCCCCTACGAGGTCGGTTTCCCCAAGTACGGGGCCTTCATCCCTTCCGAGCTCTTCGGCTCCGAGTTCTTCATGGGGCGGCTGATGAGGCGGCTCCCCGAGTCCCGCATCTGCTTCCTCGAAGGTGAGGGGATCTGGGAAGTTGGAGAAGCTGGGGCATCGGTGGGGAGAATGGGCCTGGGGGAGGGGGCGGGCCCTCAACTCAGCCGGCTCAGTCACTGCGAGAGGCTTCCTGCTCCAGAATGGGCGGTGGGGAAGGGGTAGGATGTGAGGGGGTGGGGGTGGGGAGTGGGACTCTCTTCCCCTCATGTTTACTCTCAGGTATCTGGAGCAACCTGTATGCAACCAACCTCCAGGACAGCTTATACTGGGCCTCAGAGCCCAGTGAGTTCTGGGACCGCTGGGCTCAGGATCAGGCCAGCTTGGGTAGGTGCTTGGGCTCCACCTCCAGCAGATTGGGGCTCTGTTTGGGGGTTGGTGAGGGACTGCAGTCTGACCTTTGGGGGTCTCAACTCTCCCTCCACCCCAGGGTCACTGACCACAGAAGTTGGGGTCAAGATCCAAGGGTCCCCATTTCCTCAAGGCTGCTTCCCCCACTCTCTTGGCTGTGCAGACAAAGAGCAGGTTCCCCTTCTGAAGATAGAAGAAGCACCCACGGCAGCTGGCAGGATAGCTGAGTTTTTCACTGACCTTCTGACGTGGCGCCCACTTGCCCAGGCCACCCACAATTTCTTGTATGGCCTCCAATTCCACAAAGACTATTTCTGGCATCCTCACTTCTCTACCTGGAAAGGTATTCACTTTTCACCCCTTGGTCCCAGCTCCCCCAAATCTTTCCATGACCCCCTGAACCTTGGGTCTCTGGTCCAGGCAGCCCCGGTCTCCACTCAGTTTCCATTGCCGCCCCGCACCCCCCTTTGGCACCAGACCCTTTCAGCTCAGTCCCTTGGGCTGCCTGAAGCCAGAGCTCCTTTTCTCAGGCCTCTTCCTCCTCCCTAAGTTGGGGATACAGGGTCCACCTTCAGGGCTGCAGTCAGAGGAGGTGCTGCTTCAACAGGAGCCAGCAGGAGCCAAAGGCCAGTGCTTTCCACCAGCATCAGTGAATCACCATCAGGCCAGAGGAGCCTCTGCTCTCAGCATCGATGATAATTGCCACCCCTACCCCCCAAACTTTTCTAGCCACCAAACTGGACGGCCTTCCCAACCAGCTGACGCCTGCAGAACCTCACCTCTGCCTGCTGGATGTTGGCTACTTTATCAACACCAGCTGCCCACCCCTCCTGCGGCCCACACGGGACGTGGACCTCATCTTGTCGTTGGATTACAACCTTCATGGGGCCTTTCAGGTTGGGCGGGCGGGAGCTGTGGCCCGCCTCTTACGCTGGGACCTGGGGTGTCGGGCAAGCCTGGAAGGTGGGAGGTGACAGGCCTGGCCTGTCTTCAGTTGGACTAACATCCTGGTTCCTGCTCCCTTGGGGACTCCGCCTTGGAAGTCCAGAATCCAGTTCAGCTTTAGAAAAACTCTCAGTGATTCCCTTAGGAGCTGTGACTGTGATGCCATGTGAATATGACACTGTGGATTTTATCAAATTTCCCACCGGGTCATGTATTCTGTTCTAGGAAGCTGCGGTGATGGAGAAGTTGCCTTTCATATGTATTTTGTATTTGTTTTCCCTTGGCGGTATCTGCACCCCTGTATGGATGTATATTTCTGGGATCCCCCTCCTTGAAATAGTGATTGGGAGGTGGCTGCTTCCCAATTTCAGAACTGGAGGGTTATTTGCAGCCCAGCTCAGCCAAGCTCCAGGGGAGATGCAACCAGAGGACTGTCAGATTCAGAGCATCTGCTCTGGCTTTGTCTGTGAGGTCCAATTACCAGGCTTTGATTTGGCATTCAGGAAGTCCTGTGTGGCCTTTAAGGAATCTCCACGTCCCTCGGCCCAGGTGGCCGTCTGTGTCTCTGACACAGCTTCTGCCGCCCTCTGCAGCAGCTGCAGCTCCTGGGCCAATTCTGCCGGGAGCAGGCGATCCCGTTCCCGCCCATCTCGCCCACTCCGGAGGAGCAGCTCCGGCCCGGCGAGTGCCACCGGTTTGCGGACCCCGACCGCCCCGAGGCGCCTGTCGTGCTGCATTTCCCTCTGGTCAACGACTCCTTCCAGGAGTACTCGGCCCCTGGTGCGCCCCTTCCCAGCCCCTCCCCATACACCCCCTCCCTCCGCATGCCCCTCCGCTGCCCGCCCCACGCCTGCCCTGGGTGCACTTTCCCTCTCTGCCGAGGCCACACTCTCTCCCCAGGGGTCCGGCGCACACCCGAGGAGAAGGAGGCTGGGACGGTGAACCTGTCTTCATCCGACTCTCCCTACCACTACACGAAGTTGACCTACAGCCCGGAGGACACGGACAAGCTGCTCCGCCTGGCGCGCTACAACATCTGCAACAGCCGGGAGTGGCTGCTGGAGGCGCTGCGGGAGGCCGTGCAGCGGAGACGGCAGCACAGGGCGCGCGGGCCCGAGTGAGCCCGCCCCCGGCCTCGGCCTGCCCCACCCCGGACTCTTCCTGGCTCGCTCCAGGTCTGCTCTGCAGCTGGGGCTGCAACCTACTGTCACTACCAAGCGCTCCGGGGCCTCTGGGGCTTGGGTGATCCGGTCATGTCCAGGCATGAGATGCTGCATGAGGGGTTAGCCCAGGAGCACGCCCAGATGGGGGCCTGAAGCCACCAGCAGCCCCAGCACTGAGGCCAGTCTGAGCACCAAAGCCCAGGCAGTTGGCAGGCTGGGCCCCTCCCTCCTTCAGCAGGCCAGGAGGGGGGCGGAGCCATAGGTGCTGCTGGGCGCTGGGTCTCCATGGAGTGGGCCAGAGCTGGCTCCTTCTTGAAGCAGGGGATGACTTAAGGTCCAAAGGTTCTGGGGCGGCCCAGGAGAGCAGAAAGGGGTGGGAGGTAAATGTGGGTGGAGTCCAGAGCTCTATTGACCATATTTGTGGAAGTATTCAAGCTCTGTAACCTGTATTTGTTCTCCTTTCCTTGCTATCTTGAGTAGTTGTACACAGTGAAATAGAGCACTTTATACATTACAGAGACTCAGACAAATGTGAAGCCTTCTCTGTGCATATCTGTCCTGCTGCTTAGAAAGGCAGGCCATTCCAGGGTCTTGGGTGCATGCGGCAAGACTAGCTTAAAAATAAAACAACAGAGTGTTTCCCAGGTACCTTAACGAGCTGGCTGGGCAGCATGGGTGTCCCCCGAGGAGCAGAGCTCTCATGTCCATTGTGCCCTGCGCTTGGTGCCTTTCCTGGTAGGGGGGGTGACTGTTAGAGGAGGCCGGCTCAGCCTGGAGGTCTCTGTTGCCATAACCCTGGCCCGTCTCAGATGAGCAGACTTGCCCGCAATGGCAGCCAACATACCTGTCCTCTTCACCCCGGTAGGGACCGCGGGCTGAGGCCGAGGACTAGGTCACAGGGCTGCTTCCAGCCAGACCTGCGGCCGGATGAGCCAAAGAAAGCGCCCAGCACTGTTTTAATTTTCTGACTGCTAAATCAAATAACATGCCATGGGTTGGCTTCAACAGTGGGAATTTATTGGTTCATGGTTTTGAGACTTGGAGAAGTACAAAGTCAAGGTGTCACAAGGTGATGCTTTCTCCCAGAAGACTGACCTGCTGGGGCTGGCAGTCCTTGACGCTTCTCTTTTCTGTCACACAGTGGTGCCCTTAGTGGTCTCTGCTGGCTTCCCTGGGTCCCATTGGCTTCCGGCTCCTTCCTGTGACTTTTTCTGTCTCACTTTCACTCTGCTTATAAAGGACTCCAGTAATCCCCATTAAAGCCCAACCAGGCTCATCTGAGCCACACCTTAACTGAAGTAACATCTGGAAGAGATTTTATATACAGCAGGTCCCCACAGGGATGGGATAAGTCTAAGAACATGTTTTTCTGGGACACACAATTTCAACCCCCACAGCACCAACGGCATCATTCCAGCTCACAGCCAGGTGTCTGTTCTAGAAGCTGGTCCTGGGTGCCTGGCCTGGCTTTGGGCAGAGCCTGGGTCTGAGCACTGCGGGAAGGATGCCCAAAGACCTGAAGCTGAGTCTTGCTGTCGTTCCCTACGGGGTGTCCTTGCTTGTACCCCTGAGATTTGGTGCCACCTCGGGGTTCACTTCAGGGCCTGATCCTGTCTGGAGAACAGGGAGACAGGAATTTAGGGCCCCGATGCCCCAGAATCTTCTCCAGGCACAGGCGCCCCAGCTGCTGGCCTTCCCTGGAACACCCACCTTCTAGCACGAAGCAGGGAGCAGGTACTGGAGTGGACAGGCAGCGGCAAGAGTGACCACGGTTGGGTGGGGTGGGGGAAATGGGAAACAACTGCCTTGATTCTGATGGCCCAACTCACTCTATCTGCCCACCCTGGCGAGCAGCTCTCAGGCTCTACCCTGGGCCCGTGGCAGAGACACAGAGCGTAGGTGGGTACCTGTCCCAGATGCCACGGCCATGGCTGCCTGCCCCGTTACGGGATCAGTGCCCTTCAGGCACAGGCTATGTGTGCGTGAGTGTGAGAGAGATCCAGGCTCATCTGTGGGCCACAGGGGAAGGCTTTGCTATACGTTTGCCATCTTCAACCCCTGCCCTGCCTTCACTCAACCCCGAGTGTCTCCTCTAGTGAAGAGCCCAGATACCCACTGGGGGCCTGGGAGGGAGATGGCGGTGAGGGGGCTGAGCATCTACATGGGGCCAGCTCCTCCAGGGAGAGGCAGACGTAGCTAAATATGAACCACTTGTTCCCAGACTTTAACCCATGTTTTCCCACCTTCCCACGCCCCCGCCCCTGGTCAGTCATGCCATATCTGCAGTCCGTGGGTGTCCCGACTCCTGAGCTTCTCTACAACAGTAAGGCTCCCTTTCCCCTTGGGTCTTTGGACTGCAGGAGCAGCTCCCGGCAGACAGCAGGGCTACAAGTAAGGGGTGGGGAGGGGTCCGGCTGTCCTGCATACTGATGGCTTCAAGAGGGAAGATGCGAGGGGAGAATAAAATGTGAGGAACGCATGGGCCCCAGGCAGGCAAATGCAGCCAAGCTTTCTAGCAACATGCAGAGGGAACCTGGGTGCCCCTTACCCTGGGTCTGGCAAGACTGCAAAAGGCACTGGGAGCCTCATGTGGTTTTCTCTGCAGGACCAGCCATGTGAGGAAACTGGCAGCGCTGCGAGCGTCTGTTTGTGCACACGCCCATCTCCTCCAGTGGGGCAGGTGGGGCAGGCAGGGCTGTGGTGGCTTGAGCCCCTGGGCTGGGACAGTGGTCCAATCTGGGGAGGGGGAGTGCAGTCACAGCAGAGAGTGAGCAGGTTTGCACCCAAAGGAGATAAAACTCTGTTTCCCAGGGGTGACTCACGGTCTCAAACATGGGGATTGCCCCCCACCCAGCAGAGTGGGTCCCGGGACCTGGGATTTGAGAGGGCAGCATCCATTCCAGCCACTGAAGCTCAAGAACCCCCACCCCTACCCAGGTGTCCTACCTGGGCAGAGTTGCCTTTCTGGGCAGCCTCTCAGCAGTACTCTCACAGGGGAAGCCCAGCAGTCCAGATTCCTGTTGTGGGCTCAGACTCTGGGCTGCAAAGCAAGGGAAGATCCACTGTCAGCCCTGCCCAGAAGCTGGACTGTCTGCAGGCACCTGACCCCCTCCTGTTTCCGGAGACCCAGCACGGCTCTGGGTCCATGTACATCGAAACTTCCGCGCGTGGCGGGCACATGCGGGCTGAGGATAGGGGGAGTTTTCCCCAACGCATTTTGCCAGGTGTGTCCTGGAGAAGATGGGGAATGCTGATGAAACTCAAGATCCCTTTGGGATTCTGGAAGGACAGAGTCTCAGAGAAAGCCCAGGGTGTCCGAGATGGAGAGGATCAGAGCCAGGAGCCCAGAGAGACTTAAAAGGGGGGGTGGGGGGCAGGACTCATGGCTGGCCCCAGTAGCCTCAGAACATTCCCTAATATAGTCATGACAATGAAGAGAGAAAGTGATCAAAGGGGAATGCTTTTTTCGTTCCTCCTGATGGCAGAAGCAGGCTTGGCCACTGTCTGCAAGACACCCTTAAGGAGGTGCTATTCAGAGTTGTCTGAGGATTAGAAATTTAGAGAAGGAACCCCCACGATCAGACAGAGCATGGCTGGGAAGTCTCAGAGGATCAGAATCCTCGAGGATCCTGGATGAAAGGACTCAAGGAGTCTCAGGCTCCAAAGAGGGAGGAACAGGACCTAGGTTTGGCAGCCAAGGAGTTGAGACTGGCTCTGCCTCTGTTGTTAATTAGCTGTGTGACCTGGGACATGTTGCTTAACATCTCTGAGCCCCATGTAAGTTCCTTGATTGAGAAAAGACAATAATTCCACTTACCTCTCAGATGTATAAAGATACCACCTGTGACATGCATACGGAGAAGGCAGAAAACCCTAAGCGGCACTTAGGAGCTTGGGGCCCAGTTCTTTCCCAGGTGCCCACCTGTTTCGCTGCTCGGGGCTCGCAGCCATGCCACAGACTGCCCTTCAGTTGGTGCTGCAAAGAGGTTCTCTGCTCCACTGCTCAGCCTGGCACCAAGACATGATAGGTCAAGTTCTGCCCCTGCAGGGTTCCCTGCCTCCAGGCCTCCTCAGGGGGTTGCCCGAGTCAGTGTGTCCCAGCGGCCAGTGTCTTTTTACCCCACGTGGCTGCACCTTAAGGAGAAAGTGTGTTTCCTGCCACGGAGGTCCCCTGGCTTCTCACGCTGGACTCCTGCCAGGTCAAGGGTGGCTGTGAAAGTCACTTTCTAAGGAGAGATGAGGGGCAGGGGTCACCAAGGCCATATCAGCTTTTCCCTGAGGACCCCTTCCTGGCCCTTTGCCTCGTCTCCACCCTCGGGCCCTGCCCAGGCTGCAGGGTACCTCGGCGGCCACCCTCTCATCTGGGGGCAGGCTTAGGGAGCTCCCTGGGAAGGCCCCGGGGTGGCTCTCCTGGGAGCGAGAGCTGGGCTGTGGGGAGAAAGCAGAGAGGACGCCGCAGCCAGGCCCTTGTCAAAGCCTGTCTGTGTGTCTCCAGAGGCTCCAGGAAAATGACTGGAGTGGACCAAGGTCCCCGTGGGGGAAACCAAGGGGAGGAGGAGGGAGAGGAGGGGGCAGGGGATCCCGGGTGGGGGCAGAAGCTGGGCAGTGGCCCCAAGGAGCCAAACTGTCCAAGAGCAGTGCGGAGTCTACCTGCAGTGCACCAGCCCCAGGTGCCAGGCCTCCAGCGGGTTTGCGAAGGGAGCTGCCTGGAGAAGGAGCCCCCTGGCACTTACCTGCCTCCCCCCAGGGAAGGGCTGCTGTTTATGCTCCAAAATCCCCTCTGCTGGGGAGGCACCCTTTACAACCTGAAAATGCCAGATGGGGCCCCAGGAAATGTCAGGACCAGCACAGAGGACGGAGCCACTTTGGGGGTGGGCTGGGCCCCCCACTTCTTTGTTCTGATGACCCTCAGTTCCTCTGCCACAGGGGCTGTTTGTGGGGCACAGGCCTTTCTGCCAAGGTTGCGGCCCCACTGGGCTCCCGCTGCCTGCACCCCTCCAGGGACAGGGCCCCGATGGGGACGCCCGGCCGTGGGTCGCTCGTCTCAGCCACTGAGCTCCCGGCCCCCTGTGTCTTGAGGGCCTCCCCTGGAGGGTGTCAATTTGCTGTCCCTCCTGCCAGCTCTCCCAGGTTTCAGACCCTCAGCCTTCAACTGCTGTGGCAGCTTCTGCTCCATCTTGGGGAGGGGGAAGGTGACAGACTGGCCACTACCTCGGGGCCTGCTTATTTACTGGGTGTGGGGTTTCTTTTCGGGGTCTTGTAGACGTCAAGGAATTAGACGGCGGTGATGGCTGCACATCATTGTGAAAGTACTAAAAGCCACTGGGTTGCACACTTTAAAATGGTTAAAATGGTACATTTTGTGATACAAGAGTTTCACTTTAATGGAAAAAGTAAAGTAAGAAAAACACATAAAATCCCTCCCACTCTGTTTCCGGAGAGTGCCCTTGCCTCCTCATTGTTCTCATCTGGGAAGGAAGAATGGGGTTTTCCCAGTGGGCAAGCTCTGGGGAGGACCGGGAGGGGCCCGGGGGGCTGGGAGGACCCCAACTCCCAGGCTGAGACCAGGAACCAGTCCCACTGCCCGGCCTCAGGTCCCTATCGCTGGCCCAGCCTCTACCTCACCTCTGTCACCCTCTGAAGTTGGTGAAACTTGTCTTCCTGGGCCGCCAGCAGCTTCTCTAAGTCCTGGTGCCTGAGGAGCAGCAACTCTACATCGGAAATCGAGTGCTGGGGAGAAGCAAGCCCAGGTGAGGCCCAGTTCCCAGGGTGCGGAGCGCCTCCCCCTCACTCTCCGCAGGCTGGCCTGGGTGGCCAGTGGGCTGGAGGAGCGGCAGGGCCCACCCCATGGCCGTAGCTGCTGGGTCCGCTCACCCCACAGTGGGGGTCCAGCAGGAGGCCCTCCCGGGAGGCCAGCCACGCCTCAGCCTGCGCCAGCCCCTGCTGCAGCTTCTGCAGGCCCCAGCTCTCCTCACAGCACTCCCGACGCAGGGCCCAGGCCTTCTGGAGCTCCTGCAGCAGTCCTTCCAGCTCCTGCAAATGCTCTGTGACCTGCCGGGGAGGTGGGTGCTGTGGGTGGGATGCTAGGGGCGTGCAGGGAAGACCCCAGCCTGCCCGCCCGCCCTTCCCCCTTCTCTGGCTCTTTCTCCGCATTTCGTCTCTTCCTTTCCTGGTTTCCTGGCCTGGAGGAATCGGGCTCCATCCCCAGCTCAAACAGGCCCACCCTCTGCGCTTGCACCTCTGGGGACATGAAGTGGCCACTGTCCACCAGCTGCTGCCCCTCCCGCCGCACGTCTCGGGCCTGAAGGCGCAGCTCCTCAATTTCTCGCCCCAGCTCTTCAAGCTGCCCAAGGAGCTGCTCGGCTCCTGCCACGTCCTTGGCCAGAGCGTCCGAGGACACCAGCGCCTGCCTCTCCCGTGCCCATGCTCTGAGGATGGGGTGGGAGTGGACAGGGAAGGGAAGCCGTGTCAGGACTGGCAGGGACAGGGCCTGGGCTGAGCAGACAGAGCGAGAGGAGCAGGCGATCCCCCCACCGCAGGGCAGAGCGGAACCCACAGCCGAGGCAGGACATCACCTACAGCAGCTGCCCACAGCGCCGGAGGAAGGCGTGGCCCCGGGCAGCCTGCTCCAGCTGCTGGCCCCGCTGCTGGGCCTTCTCCTTCAGGGCGGCCCAGGCCCCCTGCACCTCGACCAGCTGCTTGGCCAGGCCCTCCTGAGCTGCGGGGTACAGCCAGCCCAGGCGGTGGGCCTCGCCCCGCAGCCGAGCGGCCTCCTTCTCCACAGCCACCAGCTCCCTCTGCAATGAGAACCCAAGGTCAGGCCCCACTGCCCCGACCCGACGCAGGCAAGCGCTCAGGGCGCCCTGGCCCTCTGTGGAGCTCATGCTGTTCTCCCAGGCCCCTCTACTCTGTCCCACAACCTGGGCCCTGAGGGGAGGGGATCTGGGTTTCTGGGGTGCAGGCTGAGGTACCCAGTCCCTGGGGTGGGAGGACCCAAGGCTCGGGGGAAGGGGCATGTGCCCCACCTCCAGGCGCCTGTGCTGTTGCTGCAGCGTCCGCACAGACAGCAGGTCGTGGCCTCCGCGTCCCTCCACGGTCAGGGCCACCTTCTCCTGCACCCAGCCCCGCAGCGCAGCTGCCGCCTGCTCGAAGCCGTGGACCTCGCGGGCCGCCGCCAGGTTCTGGAGGGGAGGGAGGGCCAGCTCCGGGCTGAGCTCTGCTCCCTGGCCCCCCTTTCTCCCTGCAGGCCGGCCCCCGAGGCGCCTTCTTTTTTAAGGCAAGGAGGACTTTTGGGGCATGGTGACTTTTACAACCCAGGTACAGAACACGCTGGGAGGGGCAGCTGAGCTGGTCAACAGAGGTGGGTGCTGTGGGTGGCATGGGAGGGCCCCGGGGGCCATTCAGTGAGGAGAGGGTCTGCAGCGCCCGGGAGACAGGCAGGGAGTGAGGCGGCGCCTTCCGGGCTGCCAGGGGCTCGGCCAGCCGGGCTGCTGACATCGAAACCACCAGCTGCGGCTGAGGGCTGGGGGCCGAGACCATGGAAGAGAACCGAAGGCTGATCTCCCTGCATTTACAGGGCAAGAGCGAGCGAGGCGAGTGGGGTAGAAGGGAGCCCCTCACGCCGCAATGGCGAGATCGAGCTGAGTTACACGTGTGTGGTGTGCAAGCAGAGCCCACGGCGGTGCCTCAGCAAATCTGAAGTCTGGTTTAGGGAGGGTTTAGAGGGACTCAGAAGCTGGGCAGATACGGCTTTTTGTTTCTTCTTGTTTTGTGCTGTCTGTACCAAAAAGGAAGGCAAATCGGCAGAGAGGGCCAGGAGTGGGCTGGGTGGGGGCGGCGGCGAAGGCCCCAATGTGCTTGGTGCTGGGAGATGGAGGCAGCTGCCCCCACGCACTCACCCGCGCCCTCACTCTCGTGCACACCCCCCCCACACACACGTACCGCTCACAGATACATGCACCACACACCCACACACCATGTGGAAACACACTCATTGTCACCTGCGTGTACCACCACACACATTCACACGTGTGCACATACCACACATACACAGGTGCGCACACACATATCACAAACGCTTGCTCATGCTGTCACACACACCCACTCACATGTACACACACCTATGCACTTACACACACACACACACACACACACACAGTGGTGGTGAGTCCGCTCGCCCTGGCCCAGGCATCAGGCACAGCCTCAGCCCCTCGGCTGCTCCTGGCCCGGCCAGGGACACCTACCTCTGTGCGGGCCTTTACTGCCCTGTCCAGCCTCTCCCAAGCAGCCTCGATGTGGCTCTTCTGGGCTTGAATCTGGGGAAAGTGCCCGGGAGCTCTGTGCTCCAGAGAGCCGGCCAGCTCCCTCAGCGCCTGCAGCCTGACCTGGCCCAGGCTCTGGACTTCCTTCCTAAAAGCCTCAAACTCCTCTTCCAGCGCCTGTGCGGAGTGGGGCCAGGCAGGGTCACTCTGGAGGTCCGGCAGCTCTCGGAGCTCACGAAGGCCTTGGCGGCATCTGGGAGCTCCGACGCTCCCCAGCCCTGCTTCTCAGCCCACAGGGGCCCAGAGACCCCCCACTTTCCCTCTGCTCACTCCCCGGCGTCCTGCCCACCCCAGAGCGCACACCTTCCTTGCCTCTGCGCCCCCTCAATGCACGCTCCCTGTAGGTTTGCCCGTGAGCCACTCACCTTGGTGGCTTCCAGGTCCTGCCCATAGTCCTGGGACTCGGCGGTGGCCGCCTTGCCGGCCAGCCAGGACCGGAGAAGCAGGGCCTCCTGCTCCAGGCCGTGCAGCTGCAGTTGCTCCCGCAGGCCTCGCGCCCGGCCCTCCGCGCCGCGCAGCAGCCCCGCGTGGGCCTCCCTCACCACCCGCACCTGGGCCAGCACCTTGGGGCTGAGGCAGGAGAGAGTCAGCCTGGAGAGGGGCCCTGTCCTCTCTCCTCTCTGTGCCAGTCCCAGCGCCTGTAGGGAGTGTCCTGCCCCTGCCCCTGCCCCTGTCCAGCTGGGCATGGTGCTGACCCACCTTTCTGGGTTCTGCCTGCCCTCCAGGAGCGCAGCCCGCTCCTGCAGCCTCTCTAGGCGGGGTTGGAACCCCTCCAGGTCCCTCCTGGTGGCCTCCAGCTGCCGCAGGAGGGTCCGCGTGGCCTCCATGCTCCGGCCCAGGTCCTCACTGTCTAGGATGCAGCCCCGACCTGCCAGCCAGGACTCGGCCTCCAGGAGCTGCGGCAACAGCAGATCTGGCTACCCTGGGCCACACGCCTCCCCTCCCCAGACAGGGACCCCGGCCTAGGCTGTGCCGCCTCAAGATTAGAGCACTGTGTTCTCCACCTAGGGCTGCACCTTAGGGTCACCTGGAAAGCTTTTAAACCACCCGGGGGCGGGCCACGGTGGCGCAGTGGCAGTGCTCCTGCCTGCCATGCCAGAGACCTGGGGTCCATTCCTGGGGCCTGCCCATACAAAAAACAAACAAACAAACAAACTACCTGGGCCCACCCCTGAGGGTTCAAATTTGGGTCTAGAATACGGCCTGAGCATCAGTAATTTTTTAAAGGTTCCAGGTGATTTCAATGTAAAGCGCAGGTTGAGAACCACCGGTTTTGAAGAAACAGTGGAATGAAGCAGAGCAAATAAAAAACCAAGCCAGTGGCGCTTTTGCTGGGAAACGTGCAGAAGGAAGACCTGGCGGTAGGAGCCCATTTACTGAGGAGGCAACAGAGACACACAGAGAGCCAGGAGCCCCCGGGGGGTGCCCTCCAGGCTGCACACACTTGGGGTGTGCGTGGGCCCCAGATCCCCGGCCCTGTGCTCTCCAGGCCGCCCCCTCACCTCAGTCAGAAACTGCTGGGCCTCTAGTGCCTGCTGCAGCCGCCGCCTCCTCCGCGCCGCCTCCGCCTGCAGGTGGCCCACGGCGCTCTCCAGGCCCCGCACGCGTGCGGCCACCTCGCGGGCGGCAAAGTGCCCGGCCCGCACCAGCGCATGGCCCGCACCCACCACCGCCTGGGTCAGGGTCTCGCGGCTGCTTATCTCGCTCTCCAAGTTCTGCGGAGCAAGGGCAAGGCAGGCCCGGGGCGCTGCTGGGCATTCCTCAAGGGACCCCCGTTGTTCAGCCTGAAGGGTGGACCCCAAAGGCCTACCTCCCGAAGCCCCCCAAGGCCAGGAGCGCCCAGTGGGGCCGCGGTGCCATTTTCTGGGCCCACTGGAGTCTCGGCGCTCTGAGGGCAGACCCCACCCCTCCCGCTCCTGGGGGTGCCGCCACCTGGTGCTTCTCCTGCAGGTGCCACATAGCGTCCAGACTCTGGCCGAGGTCCTGGGCTGAGGCCAGGGGCAGCTTCTCCTGCACCCAGGCCATCTCTTCGTCGACGTCCCTGAAGAACTGGTGGAGGAGGCGGCGGGCCTCCAGGGCTGCCCTGCGCTCCTGCAGCGGCTCCCGCAGGCTCTCGAAACTGCGGCAGTGAAGGCGGGGACAGAAGAGGTGGGAACCCTTAGGAGTAGGGCTGGACGGGGACATGGAGCTCACCCCCTCTGTGCCCCTTGTGGGATGCGGAGGAGAAGCCCTGAGAGGGCATGAGATGGGCCCGGGGGTGGGTGTCCCTCTAGGAAGGCAGGGAGCAAGGGGGCGAGGAGGCCCTGCGCCAAGGCCGGGGCTCGGGCGGCTCTACCTCTGCAGCAGCCACCGGGCCTGCTCTTCCAGGTCTTTGGCAAGGCAGGGGCCTTCCTTGGCAAAGGCCTGGGCCTGGTCCAGCAGGGCCCGTGCGCGCCTGGCCTGCCCTTCCACGGCTGCCTCCAGCTCTCCCTGTGCCCCCAGGAGCTCGGCCACCCTGGGCACATCCTGCTCCCCGAGGGCGGCTCGCAGCTCAGCCTCCACGGGCTCCAGGCAGCTCTCCAGCTCCTCCAGGCTCCGCTGGAGACGCAGGGCCTGGAGTGGAACGTGAGGTGGGCGCTCTGCAGGGAGGCCTGGCACCCCACCCAGCCTGCTTGGGAGCCCGCATGCACAGCCGCACCTCACAGGCCTCCTGCAGCTTGGCCGCCTTCCCCTGGCATTTGGCCTGCAACTGGTCCCAGAGCTCTCCCAGCTCCTGCAGCCGCTCCCGGACGGTCTCTGAGGCCAGGAGGCTACCCTGCAGCAGCCTCTGCCCCTCCTGCAGCCACAACATGGGCACACACTTCACGGACTCAGAACTGCTGGTCTTAGGTGCCTTTGTGTTAGCTTAAACCACCAGCCCTGTGGCCACAGTCTCTGGGTGCTAGCTGTGTGATCTTTGGCAATCTCCTTAACCTCTCTGAGCCTCATTGTCCTTATTCATTAAATGGGGGACAATAATGGATTATTCTGCTTAAATGAGAGAAAACAAAATACCTAGCAGGGCCCTTTATACCAGAGGGAAGCCACCCTGGGCTTAGGGCCTGCCCTTTAAATGTCAGAGAGAACATTTTCAAGGTGCTGTGCTTTGACTCCTTTACCCACAGGCCTGCTGGTCTTGCCTCACTGTAACTCGAACGTCTCTCAAGATAGTTTTTAAAACCATCATGTCAGAAGCTTATCTTTAAAAGTGACTGAAAAGGCATTGTCTTTGGAGATCGCCTCCAGGGGAAACAACTGCTTCTCACTGCAGTCTCTGCTTAGCCTGGTGCACGGCACACAGAGAGCACCCAGTGAACGCTGGCCATGCATCGCTGGGGTTCAGTCCACTGCAGGACTGCCCTGGGCCCCATGTGGCCTCACCGTCTGCAGCCCCTGCTGTAGCTGCGCGATGGAGTCCAGCTCCGCCTGGAGATTCTGCTGCTTCTGCTGCTGTGCCTGCAGCGTGGCCAGGTCCCGCCAGCCCTCGTCCGGGGCCACCATGGTCTTCTCCCTCAGCCACGTGGCTGCCTGGGTGGATGGGAAGGACCAGGCTCTGCTGCCTGCCTGGGGCCCTCCCCCTTGCCCCCAACGGAAGGGTGGCCTCTCCCTGGGGCCACTCCTCCCACCCAGACCACCTCCTCTTCCCAAGTGAGGGGAACCTCATAGGAATCCTGCAGGAAAGTCTGCAGTGGCCGGAGCTCCTCCAGCTGGTGACGGTTGGTCCCTGCTAGTTCCAGGAGCGCCTTTTTCCTGCAGAAGGAGGGTCTCCTGGGCTCTCAGGTCCGCCTCCACCCAGGACCTGGAGCTGCTAGGTGTGGGAGCGTGCAAGCATGCCCTCCCCCTGACCCCGAGCCTGGGACTGCCTCTGAAACAGAGGTGTGCTCCATCTCTCCTCTTTATTAATGTTTAAACGGCTCTTTTGATCATGCATTGATATTAGAAAGAAATTTTTGAGCAGGCATCTCCCTGAAATACATATTTTGATGTTAAATACACGAATGCACAAAAATAGTAATTAGAAATGAGATCTATAAAATCAATAGGAATATTTTTCTAATAAACAAACAAAAATAAATCTCATATTTAAATTCATTTTCTCCCCACCCCATGCTGCCCCACTGTGGGCCACGCACGCCTCACCCTGTCACCCTCTCCCCCTCCTCCACTGATGTGTGTATGAACCTTCCTCTCCCCTTCTGGGGCCGCCATAAAGCATGAGCGTGGAGAGGGCTGGGGGAGATGCTTGATGGCAATGGAGACTCCCTCCCAGAGGGCGGCGGGAGCCTGGGTCAGGTGGGGACCCCGGGTGGCGCTGTGCTGGGTTGGGCTGGTTGGAAGCCACTGAAGACGACTGGGAGACAGCGTGGTGGTGACAGAGGCAAGCAAACCTTTGCCACTTGTCAATTCAAGGACCTCTGTGGGTGACCCAGGTGGGCCCACCTGCAATGCACCAGCACGGGAGCCAGAAACATATGGGTGCTGCTGGGGGTGTGTCCGGGAAGGACAGAGACCCCTGCCAGCCTGGGCTCCAGCATTTGGCCAATTCTGCCTTTATCTAAAAGTTTGAGTTGCTGGACAAGGCGTCCAAACCTGATGAGTGTTTTTTTAATTGTAAAATATATACACAAAGCAAGGAAAGAAATAAAAAGCAATGATTTTCTAAGTACACTTCAACAAGCAGTTACAGAGTTTGTCAAGGGCTACCATTCCACTAGCTCAGATTTTTTTCTCCTAGCTGCTCCTAAACACTGGGGGCTAGAAGGAATGTTAATATAGTGATTGAGCAGCCCTTCTCGTCTGCTAAATCCCATTTTCTGTTACACCTCCACCTCCTCCTTTAATCCTTCACCCAATCTATAGGAATCTTTGGGCAATGTTCCTTCTGACTTTTTCATGTTGAGAAGGGGTGTCCACACTAAAGGATAAGGGGATGAAATTAATTGATAATCCTGGAGAGGCTGGAGCCTGAGTTTCAGGATTGATCTGACCTAGGAACCCTCTGGGAATTAGAGGTTCCAGGAAGGCAAACCCAGTGCCTGAAACCTCCACAGAGTCTCAGTTTGAGCCTGAGGTGTTCTTAAGAGTCAACAGGAGTGGTGATGATTGGGGTCCGATGAGCTTTTATACAGAAAGAAGATGAGCCTCGGTAGCTCATAAACCGGTCGGAGGAAATGCATCCGTGGCTGACCGTCGGCTACACCAGGAGGAGAAAGCAGGCTCTGCGCATGTGCGCCCCATGGGGCAGGCCCTCACGCCTTCAGTGCGGATGTGAGACTCGACGAGGATAGGACGTTGCCCAAAGCTTGGCCATTGGTGGGCAGTACGGGACCCACCGACCCTGGAGGGCCATGCCACCTCCCACTTCATTATACGTTTTTCTCTCTTCATTTCCTAGTGAAAGTTTCTTTTGCAAAACTCCAACCCCCCTCATCAGCTGAATGCAGAAGGAAGTGGGGTCTCCTGTGCATTGTCTGAGGTCCATGACCACGGCCCACGGCAGGGCCGGGAGTGGCGGGGGCTTCTGGCCCATGGACCCCAGTCCTCAGAGAAGGCGGGTGAGCCTGGAGCCGAGGGGTGGGGGAAGGCAGGAAAGGGAGGCCCGGGATGCCCGATGCCCACGCCAGCGCACCCACAGCCCCCTTCACCCCAGAGCCACGAGGTACCTCAGGAGCACGGCCTGGCACCTGCCCAGGGCGCTCTGGGCCTCGGGGTGTCCGGCCAGGTGCAGGCTGCGGGCCGCGGCCTCCAGAGCGCTGATGGTCACTGCCTGCGCCTCCAGGCCCTGTTCGAGCATCTTGTGCTTCCACAGAAGGGTCTCCACGTCCGCAGAGGGGTCCTGGCAGGGGCGGGAAGCCTGACGCTGTCCACGGTGCTGCCCCCTCCTCCCCCAGCCTATGGCTTTTCCACCCACAGTCATCCTCAAACACTCATCCACATGGCCGTCACTCTGCCCACGGAGCCCCCCCCCCCCCCCCGCCTCAGGTCCTAGTTCTCCAGCCTGCGCCTGGCTGTAGGGCACTGACCCTCAACCAGGAGTGGTACTGGGCATAGGGGACACGTATAGGAATTTCCAGGGCAGAGGGAGTTTTTTACACGCCCTCTCTGAACTCCCAGTAAGGCCACATCTGCATGGGGCAGTTTAGCCCCTAACTACTCTCTGAGGTCTCCCATGAATTAGGCTTGTCTGCCAAAGGGGCTGGAGCAGTGGTGGGGAAACAAACCTCTGGGAGCATGGAAGTGAGGAGGGCAGAGGTGAGAAACACGGTGGAAGGAGAGAGTGGGTTCCAGGGCCACACCCTCGTCCTCTAAGCCCCTATGGCCCTCCCCTTGGAGCACCAGGCACACAACAAATGCTCAGTGCCCATTTGGTAACTGACTAATGGAAAAGTGAAGGGTGGAGGAGAAGCCAGAAGAAGGGTGGCCCCTTTGGCCTGGGGAGCTCAGGCAGCACTGGATGGTTTACTCCCTAGCACAGCTTTTGTGAATCCTTCCCCAGTCTTGCCTGGGCATGAGCCTCCAGATCCTCGCTGGCCAGGGAGGCTTCCTTGTCACAGAGCCAACTTTCAATCCTCTCCACAGAGCTCAGAAAGAGCTGTTGAGAAAGGAGAAGGCAAGCGAAAGTCTGCGGTGATCCTTTCCATGGCCCAGGTTGGGGAACCAGGGGCCTAGCTTGACAGAACGGCGCACAGCAGGCAGGCCTTGCTCTGGGTGAGCCGAAGGTGAGGGGAGGGTGTGGAGAAGGCCCTGGCACAGCCGCCTCTCTGGCTTCGGACTTCCCCAGGAGCAGCGGGGCAGGCCCAGACGGGTGGGAGGGGCGGCCAGAGGCTGAAGCATGGCTTATGTTTACCTGTAGTTCCAGGGCTTGCTGCAGCTGTCCCTCGCGCTCCTGCCAGGCCCCTTCCAGGCTGTCCAGCTCCTGTTCTAAATCAGCCAGGGTCTGGCGGATGTTGGGGGTGGACGGGTGCAAAGCTGCGAGCAGCTGCTGCCCAGTGCTTCGGGCCAGGCAGATACTGTCTATTCGGGAGTCCAGCTCGGCCTGTAACAAGACGGGGCTCAGTTCCTCAGAGGCTGAGGCCCAGGGGGAAGGACGAGCTGAGGGAGTGGAACGGAAGAGGAGAGGCAGGGGCAGGAGCTGGAGACAGGAATCAAGAGCAGGTTAGGGGCAGGAGCGAGGGGTGGGCAGACAGGAGGCCCGCGGCTCACCTTGCACTGCTGGTGCTCCTCTGCCATCCGGCGGGCCTCCGCGGGGCTGCGGGGGGTGCTGCCCACGTCCATCTCAGCCCGCAGCCCCCTGGCCCAGACCACGAGCTCCTGCAGCATTGCCTGGAGCTTCTGAGCTTGGTGCGAGGCACCCAGCAACTCCCTCCTGCCCACAGGGTTCAGCAGCCAGTCCCACCAGCGCCTCCTCTCCTGTCCCTTAAACCCACAGCCCCGGAAGGAGCCGCGGGCTGGGGCAGGGAGTGAGGCCCGGTGACAGTACGTGCAGTTATTTGAAGGGTGGAGAAAGAATCTCAGGGGAGAGCATAGGGGCCAAGGGGAAGTGCCGGGACTGAGATGCTGGGAAAGATGGGTGAGGGAGGGCAGTGAGGGAACGAAGCCCAAGGGGGCCGTACCACTTCTGGGCCCTGCTCCGGAGCTGCCGCCAGCCGTCCATCACCTCCCGCTGCCTGCGGCGGAGGCCGTGCGCCGCCCCGGGCCTTCTCTGGCAGAGGCGGCTCACCTCGGGCTCTAGGTGCTGTGGGGGAAGGGCAGAGGCTGGGGCCGGAGCCAGGCTGGGCTGGGGGGCACCCCCCGCCCCGGGCATGTGGGCGACCAGGCGGGTGGACCTGGCTGGCTCTCAAAGTCCCAAAGCCCCCTCCTCGTCATGCCTGCCGGGGGTCCGCCCCGCACCCCCACCTCCACCCGGGCCTGGATGAGACCCAGTCCCTGCTCCAACTCCGCGTGTCTCCGCAGGAGCCGCTCCACGCTGTCCAGGTCCTCCCCGTGGCCGAGGGTCTGGATCAGGGCGTCCTGGGGAGGAAGGGGGGTGTCACAGCTGCACGGTCGCAGGCGGGCCACCCGGGCCCGTTGACGCATCTGTGCAGGGCCAGCTGCGGGGTTTCTGTGTGCACCGCAAACACCCTGCTCAATTCCTGCCCCTAACGGGGAGGTCAGCCGTCCTTCTGTGGGAGGGAGTGGGCTCGGCCCCGAGCACAGCGCCCCCTTTATGTGGAAGAGGAGCGTGCCCGGGTGAGCCGGCAGGCTCGGAGCTTCCTCTGCGGAGACCACCCCACACGTGTGTGACGCTTCCTTGTATGCGGTCGCGTGTGAGTCTCAGGGCTTTGAGGGTGCTCAGCGTTACAGGGAGGAGCGAGGGCAGCCAGGCCCGGGCCGGGCGGCGTGGGGACAGGGACCGTGCGGGAGTGAGAGCAGGGCCCCATCTGCTGCGCACGCTCCTCAGACGGTCCGGAGCTCCTTAACTTCGGCCTCTGGCGACTTCCCGCTGGCATTCCCTGTGGGTGCCGACACACCCTGGGGGACTCCTGCAGGTTCTGGCCTTGCTTGGGGCTGGAAGGAGGCAGATGGGGTGCGTTCCGGCTTCTGTTTCCGTGGTGCATCTCAGGGAGCTGGAGCAGGTGGGCCAGACTCCAAGCTTGCAGCACCGGCTTTGATGGTCCAGGGCAGATCCCAAGGGAGGGATGCCCTGGTGGGCCCCCCGGATGGGACCTACATCTGCGAACCCCAGACCGAGGAGGGGAGGCAGACGAGGGGCGAGACACCCAGGGCTCTTGGGGGGGGTGCCCCCTCGGCCTGACTGTGCTTTGCTCGCAGCGTACGCTGGGACCCCCTTCTGCCCCCTACCTTCTCCACAATCCTCTCGGTGACCCCATCCAGCTCTCGGGATAACGTGTGTATCTCCAGGGCCCCATCAAGTTGCCGCTGGTACTGGAGCAGGTTTCCATGGAAACGGCTCCACCTGGTAGAGGGGGTGTGTGTGGGCAAAGTTGGGTCTCGATGGCGCTCCAGCCCCTCCTCCCAGCCCCACTGCTTTCCCCAGCCCGGGACTGGCCTGTCGGTGAGCTGGTTTCGCCGCTGGCAGATGACCTTGACCTCCTCAGGGTCCCGGCTCTTGAGCTGCAGTGACAGGTCGTGGATGCTCCTGACGTGGGCTTCAACCACGGTGCCCTGGGGGGAGGCGCAGGGTGAGGGCATGGTCCCTGCCCCTGCAGAGCCCCTTCCTTGCACCGTGGTTGGCAAGTGCAGGGTCCGCCTGGTGCAAGAGAGAGTGCGGTGCAGCATGCCTGGGGGATGGGAGGCGGCGGCCGCCTCTGCCGTGGCTGGGGCCCGAGGCCACCCTTTCCCAGATGCGGTGCCCACAGCCCCCGGAAGTCACCCTTAAAGGCCAGAAAATGTGCAACCCAGGTCGGGTGCCAGGCGGGAGACGGAGGCTGGGCTTGCACAGGAGCTTTGATAGTGAAAACACAGCTTCTTGGAAGAAGAAAGGCAAAGTGAGAGGTGGAACAAAGTGGGGAGCTCTGGTCCCCTGGGGGTTGGGGGTCCTGGCCCTGAGGACCTGCCTGGGCTGTGGCTGCTCTGACACTGGGGGCAGGGGGCACAGGTACATGGGGAGGAGTCCCCAGCAAGCGGGACTACACCTAGTAAAGCCACCTTGCATTTGTAGAGCATGTTTCCAGTTTCCAAAGCACTTCCCTATGAAAGGTGTCTTATGACGAAGCAGGGAAGGGTCTTTCTCTCCTGGTAGATGCCTGAGCCCAGCTCAGAGAATTAACACTTAATTCGTGGCAGTGCCATGGTTCGCACCAGCTCCCCTACATCTAGGACTCATCTACCCCTCACCCCACTCAGCATCTGTGGAATCCCACCATTTACAATGGATATCTTAGATCTTAGCCCTACACCCCTTTCAAAAATTCCATAGTCATATCAGGGGATGAGGTGGACATATTTGGTCTCTAACACCTGATTGTGAATCTTTTTTGTCAAGTTCTTTCCTCTACACCACATAAAACAAACAGATGCTGTGTGTGTGCGTGTGTGTGTGTGTGTGTGTGTGTGTGTGTTGGGGATGGGGAGATGCTGAAATAGTCACACTGAAGGAAAGTTTTGAGCAGATGCTGCTTATTGATGAGTCACTATATTCCATGCACATGCGCTTTCTTAAATAAAAGCTTTCTATTTTGAAATAATGACAGACACAGGAAATTGCAAAAGTAGTACAGAGAGGTCTCATGCACCCTTCACTCTGCTCCCCCAGCAGTAATGTCTTACATAACTAGAGTACAACGTCTCACCAGGAAATTAAAGACTTTACTCAGATTTCCTCAGTTTTTCTGCGTACCCATCACTGCATAAGTGTGCCGAGTCCAGTTCTGTGCAATTTCACCACATTACATCACCACCACACACAGGCTATCTTACCTACGAAGGAGGCATTATCCCATTTTAAAGATGAAGAAAAGAAGGCTCGGCAGAGCCTGCCTAAGCGTGTGCAAGTAGTAAGTGCAGAGTCAATTCCTGAGCCCCCACGTGGCTCCAGAGCCTCTATTTCCTTCCCTGCCCCTAGCTGTACTTCCCATGGTGACCTCTCCCCGGGCAGGCCAGGCCCTCTTACCCCCGCCGAGGCTCCGAGGAACTGGCGGAGGCGCCCGCTGAGCTGCAGGCAGTGCTCCAGGTCCCGACCCAGGTCACCGACGTGCAGTGTCACCTCCTGCGGAGGCCGAGGGCCAGGGAAGGGTAAGGTTAGGGTGAGGCGGGGTGGGACGCTGAGCACAGGCCCCAGATGCACTCGGCGCCTGGCACCAGCTGCTGGGGCAGTGTCGGGGCAGGGGGAGGATTTGGGGGTGGGGGCTGGGGGCTGGGCCTCCTGTCAGAGAGCCAGGGAACTGCAGGCCTGGGGCTCCCCATCGGCCCATCTCTCAGTTCCCCCCACCCGCTGCCCAGCTGGGCCTCCACCTTCTCTTGGATCCAGGCCTCTGCAAGGTCCGCTCTCTGCAGGAAGTCCAGGACGTCCCGCTTGTCCTCCAGGTCCCGGCCCCGCATGGCCACTGCCTGCCTCAGCCCGTCCCAGTGCTCTTGCAGCGCCCTCAGCCTCTGGGAGACGGCGCCCGCCTGGGGGGGACTCTGTGCCAAGAGCACCTCTCCCTGCTGCGGAGAGAGGGGGCATCAGGAGACCCTGCCTGGTGCACTTCTTCCTGCTTTTCCAACGTCACAGACTCCCCCTACCCCCCGGCCATCCTGGAGACCACACTCTGGGGCGCAGGGTGGAGGGCCCGGCTGTTACCTTGGACACAGAGGTTATGACTTCCTCGTGGGCCCGGACTTCAGCCTCAAAGGCCTGGTGCTTCCGCAGGTGCTTCCGCGCATCTTTCAGGTCCCCAGAAGGGACAGGCGCTTCCAGCTGCTGGGCCCGCTCCTGGATCCAGTCCTCGGCCTGGGGCAGGGGCGGGGACACGAGTCCCAGTTGCCTCCCCCACAGCGCAACCTGCCAGTTCGTCCTCCGCCCTGCCTGTCCTAATGCTGGGCAGTCCCTGGCACCTGAGAACCAGGGGCTCCGTCCCAGGAAGACATGCCCAGACCCAGCTGGCCTGTAGCTGCAGGAGGTGACTGGGAGGAGCTTTGGGGGGGGGGTCTCACCTTGGTCCTGTAGCCCGCCCCTCTGCCTCCCTGTGCCTCGGCCCTGCTGGAGCTCAGGAAATGGGGGTGGGGGTGGGGGGTCTCCACACACAGGGTCTTTGAATCTTAAGCATTCTGGGCTCCAGCTCCAGCTGGGCCTCTGGAAGGCCATTTAACTGTCCAGATGCCCATGTCCTCATCACAGGGTTGCGATGAGGCCCGAGGGAGCTCTCATTGTGGGGGGCTCCGGGTGGGGGTGGTCCCTCTGACCTGGGCCACAGCCCTGGTGAAGCTGGCGCTCAGCAGAGAGGTTTGGAGGGCGTGTCCCCGGCTCCCCGCCAGTTCCTTGACTCGAGCCCGGTGTGCCAGCACCGTGTCCAGCGCGTCCTGTGCCCTGGGGCCCTGGAACGTCTTCGCCTGCTCACGCAGCGCCGCCTCCTGGGGGGGGTGGGGGGATGGGGCACAGCCTACTGTTCTCCTGCCCCAGGGTGGCTGCAGCCAGACCACACTGCTCCCCTGTGGCCATGTGACACAGACAGAGCCAAATGCCCCCTATGATGCCTGCAGTGTGACCCGCCCAATCCTGGGCGTGTTGGAGCCGCAGGTGTAATTCCGCCCAGGCCGCCCCAGGCAGACAGCCCCGGCCCCACCACGCGGCGCCTGCACGGCCTCTGGGAACACGCCAAGTGCCCGCTCTTCCCATTCAGGACTCTCCAAAGTCCCTGGACGTCCCCCAACCCCACCCCAACCATAACCCGGGCTCCCTGAGCCCATTACCTTCTCATCCTGGGCGGTCAGCACCTTCCGGAGGGCCTCGTGCCTGCGCATCACCGGCTCCACTTCTTCCTCTGAGCTCCCTGGGACACCGGTTTGCAGGGACACCTGGCAGGCCAGGCAAAGGCCAGCAAGGGTGGTTGGGAGATGCCCAGTGGCTCCGGCAGGATTCCAGGGAGCAGACAGTCATCAAGGATGGCCAGCATCTCTGTCCCCAGGCATCTGTGCTGAGGGAGGGCCCCTGGGCTCTCTGGGGTGAAGGGAGGGACCTTGGGGTGGGGCGGGGCCATGGAAGTACCTGGCCGGAGGGGGGAAGTCACGAGAGGAGTGGGAACCCAGGCTGGAGGGCTAGAAATACCTCAACCTCTGCACAAAGTGGGGTGCATGATCAACCTCTGCTCACCTTCATGGGGGCTCAGTCTGGGGTGGGGGCAGGGGTGGCACTGGTGGAGGCTCAGGTCCCCCCAGCACTCTACTCTGGCCAACAGGGAGGATAAGTCAAGAGCCTCTGAACTCCATATCAGAGAAAAAGCCAAAGCCCAGGAAGCAAGGGAGAGTGGAGGAGAGGGAATGCTGGGATGTGAGAGTGTGCGCAGGGAGAGGGGACCTGCCTCCTGGGCCACGAGGATCTTGTCGAGGCGGCTACACTCTCTGAGGAAGAACTGCTCCCGGTGCAAGGCCTGCAGCCTCTCGTGCTTCTGCTCCCAGACCTGGAACACCTGCTCCCGTGCATCCTGCAGGGCTCGCAGCCTTTCCTGGACCTGAGGACGGGCACAGGGGAGTCTAGACTGGGAGAGTGGCGTGGACTCCCAGGTAAGCCTCTGAGAAGAGGCCGGCATGGCATCTGAGGCAGGGCCCGAGGTGGTCAGGCACAGGCTAGACCAGGCAGGCTGGGGACACACTGGAAAATGGGGCCCACCTCCTTGGTGGCAGCCCCCGCAGCCAGAAGTGCCTCCTGGCCCAGCTGGGTGGCCCGTTGGTACCGCTCGTCTTGGACCTTCAGCTCTGCCCGAAGCTGTTGGTGGATGCTGAGCTTTAGGGAGCTGCCGCCCAGGTCCTGGGAGCTCTCCTCCAACTGCAGTTCTTGCTGCACACCGGCTGCCCAAGAGGTATAGTCCCACACCTGGATCCAGTGGGCAGGGAATGGAAGGAGAGAGCAGGGTGAGGGCTGGGGTGGGCACAGCAGAGACCAGACACATAGGAAAAATTTCAGTCCACCTGGATCCACTCACACATCAGTGCTGCCCCAACTTGTCCCAGGCCAGAGCCTCCTGCGAGGCTCCAGGGGCCCTTTGTCACCTGATTCCTTTGTTCTCATTCAACCTAATCTCCCCGGGCCCATGCAGCCTCCACGCGGGCCAGACCAGCCTCCCTCCTTTGATGAGCCTTGTCACCACCCTGTGCTCTTGCTGCCTCCTCTTCTGCTCAGTTGCCTTCCACTTCTGCAACCCTCACCCTTTCTTCAAGGGCCAAGGCCTTTTTGCTTCATAAAGCCCTTCATGGCTTCTTGCTGTCTCACTGCTCTCCTCATCCTCTCAATGCCTAGTTTAACACTCACAGACTATTTCTTGTTGAGCCGTGTAGAATCAGAACATTAGAGCTGGAGGGGCTTTGCATTCTTGTTCAAACATCTTACAGCATAGATGAAAAAGGTTAAACAGCGTGTGTGTGAAAGAGTCTTACAAACTCTAAGTACTCAACAAATGCAGGGTAACAAACTAGAATTAAGGGCTTGTTCCAGCCCATACTGCTAGGAAATATCAGAACTGAGTACCTGAATTCAACCTTTTTGCAGTATCACAATTTGGGCCATCTGGTCTACCAGGCACCAGGACGTGGGGACTTCCGGGACAGCCCACAGTCAGGACTTACTGGTCCAACCTGACTCTGTGAGGCATTAGGCCGAGCACCTCAGCTAGATAAGCTCCCTGAGGGCAACTGCATCTTACATAGCTTCTATATTGCCCTCTTCTCTCCACCCTTGCTCCTAGCAGAGAGCTGAACACAGATGTTAAATAGACACTGGCTGATCTAGAAGATCTGGAAGGAGCATCTGGGTCTCCAGTGAGGGACTAATTCCCCAGTTCCAGCTGGGTCCCTAGCTGGCTGCCCCGTCCCTCACCTGGACAGGTGCTGACCCAGCTGCCACGCCCCATGTGGCCAGCCCCGACCAGCCCCACGGACATCCAGGTGGGCTCATGCTCTTCCACCTCTGTTCACACTTGTTTCCTCCTAAATTGGAAGGACTCCTCAGCATGCTACAACATCCGTCCCCTCACACACACACTCGCATTTGGACACAAACACACACATGCACTCACTCACATAAACTGTCTGTGGGGAGGGAAGCCTCACCGCTGCGTGGAAGCTGGCCAGGAGCTGCGCCCGCTCCAGCTGGGCTCGACGCTGCCCCACGCGCAGCTGCAGGGCCCCCCACGCCCGCTCCACCTCCTGCTGCCCTCTCTGCACTGCCTCAGCCTGCGGCCCTGGACGGAGCTTCTGCACGCTGCTTCCCGTCTTCAACAACTCCTGAACCTGGGGCAGGGACAGTGAAGGGAGAGTCACGTCTTCCTGGAGACTCAGACGTGTGCTTTGGCCTGGGGGAGTGTGAGCCTGATGGGGCCTGCAGGGTCCCCAGCTGGAGAGGTAGGTGCGCCCAGTTCACCTGCTGCTCGATGCCCGTGAGTTCACGCTCCAGTCCCTCGTGTGTCCTCAGCTGGGCCTCCACCCCACCCAGGTCCCGGGCCACGTCTTCAGGGAGGCTCGTGGCTTTCTCCTGATGAGGACAGGAGATGGCCGAAGGGCTCAGGAGTGGAGGGTGGGGCACTGAGCCTCCCCCAACCTCATCGGGGCTTGTACCTGGATCTGGGTGAGGGCTTCCGACAGGTCTCTCCGAGCGCTGAGGATGATCTCAGCATCGCGGAGGAGGCGGCCTCGGGCCTGGGTCAGCTCCCACAGCTCCGACCAGGCGCTCCTGCTCCCCCCGCGTTGGAAGACCAGCAGGAGGTCAACTGCTGGATCAGCTTCTCTTCTCCCCCCACCCCCCTTACTATAGAGACTCAGCTCTCCTTCTCTCTAATATCCTGATATCTTGTGCTTTTGACTCTCAACCTTCAGTTAGATCATAAATACTCCAACAGCAGACATTTCCTCCTTTCCTCGTTCACTAAGCCCTCTCTCCCTAATTATGCCAGGCCAGGTTTTGCTCTAGGTGTTCTAAACAAGTCTTGACCTTGCCTCAACACTCATGGGCTGGGATGAATTCAAACCAGTAGATGGGCAGCTAGGAACACGGTGTGGCAAGGGCTGTGGAGAGCAAGCACAGGCGCTGTAGGAAGCGCATAAGAGGGGCCCTGACCCCCCAGTCCAGGCAGTCTCTCCTCAGAGCTCCTCTTGCAAATCCTGGAAGCCAGTGGCTTGGAAAAGTGCCCCAAAGAGAAATCCCCTCCTGAGCAGGGTTCTCTGAACTGTAAACCCAGCCTCGCCTCCCTTTGCCACCTACAGCCTGCCCCCGCCAAACTCAGGCCCCTGGCCTGGCCCACTGGGCACTCACTGTAGATCCTGCTGCCTCTGATGGACCTTGGGGGCAGAGCTGTGCCCACGTCCCAGCAGCCTCTCTGCCAGCTGCTGGCAGGTGGCCACTCGCTGGCCGCCCATCTCCACTTGGTGCCGGAACTTCATAAATTTGGTCCCGAGATGCTGAGGAGGAGAGAGGAGTGAGTGACGGGGTGGCCTCCAGCTGGCCAGGTACTAAGTAGGCTTGGAAGCAGGGAGCTGCAGAGACTGACTGGGCACCGCGGGGTTGGATGGCCGCAGCACTGGCTCACCTCACTTGCAAGTGGGAAATAGAAGGAAGCCCAAGGCTTGTCCCCTGCCAGGGCTTGTGACTCCCAACTGTCCCTTTCTCCTTTGTCCAGCCAGGGCCAGCCCCTGCTACCCTCCAGGGTTCCCACCCCACACCATTCTGCCTTGGTGCCTCCTCTTTGCTGCAGTCCCCTTCTCACCAAGACGTGTTCATAGTCCACTCCAAGGCTCTCTCCTCCTCTGGCCACCTGTTTTTGACTAGCCAGCCAGCTCTGCAGGTCGTTGGCCTCCCTCATGAACTCGTGCAGTTTCAGGGTCCCCTCCAGTTCCCGGTCCCTGTGACGACAGACCATGAGTCCCCAGAAGTTAGTTGCCCATGCCCCTGGGGACAGACAGCTCAGCCAGAGGGAGTGACCTGAAGGATGAGGTTACTCATGGTTGCTGCTCAAGGTGGCAGCTCTGGATCCAGGGAGGTGTAGACATAGGAAGGTCAGTATGGGGACCTGGGGAGGGGTGTGGGTGTGGGAAAGGGACAGGTGACTGGGTCCTGGGGGGAGTCTGAGTCTTGTATGGTGGGCCCTCATTGTAGAGTTTATGGAAACAAGTGTGCAACATGCAGCAAGGACTCTTTTCGTTTCTGATGCATCTCTATGGGTCTGGGGTCATGGCTACTTTCCAACTCAGGTGCACGGTATAGGGAATAGTTAATGCTGCCCAGTCCTGCTGTACCCATTGATGAGAAGGGTGGCAGTGCCCCTCACCGTGTGGCTGCCAATTCCTGTAGTGCCCGCAGCTGTGCCTGCAGCCTCTCCTGCACCACACCTGGCTGCTCAAGGGCCTCGAGGCCAGTGAGGGTTTGGGCCCTCTGGCCAAGCTCTTCCATGAAGCTCCAATAACGAGCCAGTTCCTGCTGCAGGGCCTGTGAACACACCAGGATCCATGCCAGGCTCAGAATGGGTGACGGACATCCATCCACACACCCACCCACCCATCCACCCATCCATCCACCCATCCACCCATCCGCCCATCCACCCATCCATCCATCCAACCACCCATCCATCCACCTACCCACCCATCCATCCATCTACCCATCCATCCATCCATCCCTCTATCCATTCATCCACCCATCCACCCACCCATCCATCCATCCGTCCATCCATCCATCCATCCACCCACCCACTCACCCACCCATCATCCATCTACCCAATACTGATGAGCACTTACTGCTCAACAAAACAGAAGCTCTGGTCTGTGTCCTCAGAGGACTCATATTTAACAGGGAAAGGTAAATGTTGGGTAATCTGGGCCAAAGAAGGGAGGCACAGGAGGCATTATTCTGGACTCCAACAAACTTGGGGAGACAATTACTTGCTCGGTAAATTAAACTGGGGGGAAAGCAGCAGCCATGCCTGTGCACTTTAGGAATAATGCCCTGAGGCCTTAGATGTGGGATGTGCTGAAGCACTGACCACCAGGTCCATGCACACAAAAAAAGCCCAGATAAGAGGACACCTCAGTGAAAACAGGAGTCAGGACTGTTGTGTGGTCCAGGCTTTGTGTGGGTCTGAGGGTTAAATTCACGAACGAGGAGGGTGAGTTCCAGCCCTCCCTTCCATTAATCAGGGGATGCTTGTGGGAGGAGGTAGGTTCAGGAAAGACATCTGCTTAACTTACAGGATGATATGCAAAGCCTGGACAGGAAGAAATCTGTGGAAGACATGGAGAAGGCTACAGAAGGTAACCCCAAGTGGGTAGAACAGCGTAGGAGTAGGAGGAGAGGAAGCAAGAAGAGAAGATAGAGAAATCCCAAGACCACAGGGATGGGTGAGAATAGTAGAGACTGAAGCAGGGAGAGAATAGCCTTAGATCACAGTGTCCAGGCTGCCTTTGAAGAAGGGGGTCACTGAGGGCAAGGAGGGGGAGGCTGCAGGATTTGGGTGGAGGGGTGGGGATAGGGCTGGAAGACAGAGCAGGGCTCTGTGCCTCCAAAGAGGATGATGTGGGTGACAGAGCTTTTCTCATCGTCCCTCATCATCTGTCTGGGCAGGGTGGGGGTGCTCAGGGTATGGTACCTGGTGCTTCTGAATGAGCCTGTGGGTGGCTGCCTCATCTCTGCCGTGGTCCCGGCTGCTCACCAGAGGCCACTTCTCCTCCACCCAGCCCTCCAGCTCTGACACATCTATAAAATACTGCCAAGAATGGTCTTGACTTACCTGAATGATCTCGGTTGGGACCTCCTGTCATACGCTGGGGGCCTCATGTCCCTGCTCACCAGCAGCCAGCTCAAAGGGAATTCTGTGCCCGTACAGGGACCAGCTAGCTCCCGGCCTATTGTTCTTACCACTGACCCATCTCCCCATCTGCTGCTGTCACCCACTTCTCTGAGAGGCCCCCAGGCCCTGTGCCCACAGAGCCTGCCCTGACTTTTGCCACTTCCCCTGGCCTGTGCTCTCGGCATCCTACCTGCTGCAAAGCCAGAGCCTGCTCCAGGCACTGGGCCCCGGCCTCGCACGCCTGCTCCAGCTCAGCCCAGCGGTCCTCCAGCTCCTGGCACTGCTCCATGATGTGCTGGGCCTGGGGGTGCCCAGAGGCTACCAAGTTCTGGCCGGAACCCAGCACCCGCTGCACCTGTCCCTGGTGGACTTTCACCTCAGCCTGGAGCTCCTGCCATAGTCCAGGGCGAGGGGCTTCAGCCTCTGGATATTCTCAGCCACGGGTGCCGAGGGCAGAGCCATAGCAAATCCCCAGGGGATTTTGAAAAGCTGGGGGTGGTGACTCTTTTTTTTTTTGGCGGAGGGGTGCATGGGTCAGGAATCAAACTCAGGTCTTCTGCATGGCAGGCGCGCATTCTACCACTAAACCACCCACCGGGGCTGGGGGTGCTTAGAGGCAGAGAGTCTCCAAAGCCTGGGACCCTGGGAGAAAGGGCGAGTCGTTACCTTGTGCTTGTGGCGGAGCCTCTGGGCACCGTCCGAACCCTTGGCATGGTAGGGGGAGCTGGCATTGGGCATATGCTCAGCCACCCACGTGAGCTCCATTTTGCTCAACTGATCAAACTGCAACCACTGGTCAGAGGCCTGCAGCTGCTGGCGCCGGGCGGCCAGAAGCCCCTGCAGAGACTCACACCTGGGAAGATGGGGAAGAGAAGGGGGGAGCCTGAGAGGAGGGTGAGGACGAAGCCCTTGGCCTGCTCCTTGGGGACCCAGGGGGAGAAGGGAGGAGAACGGGAGGAAGTGCCTCATCTGCCGGGGAGGAGACATCTGCCAGGGAGGAGACAGCTGCCGGAGGTCCCAAGCTCAACCTCCTCTCCCGGGGGACTCTCCTGACTTCGGAGGGAGGGGCGCCCGGCATAGGGTACCCACCCCAGGAACGGCTCCATGTGCGAAGGAAGGTGGTTTAAACAACCTCAGTTCCCGCAGAAGCCACCTTCCTGCCCCCACCCCCACCCCGGGGAAAACTGCCCTCAGGTTCAGTAGGGAAGTGACACACGGCAGGGCAGAGAGGGGCAGACAGGCCACAGGGGGCACCTTTGGAGGCATTTCTGGATCTCTTCCAGGACGGTCTGGGAATTGGCCCCCTGGCGGGCCTGGTTGCCGAGGGCGGCCACCTCACGGGCCAGTGCCTGTCTCTTGCCCTCCAGTTGGCAGAGCTGTGCCTGCAGCTCCCGGCTTGAGCGCAGGTCCTGCCCCATTTCGGTACCTTGCAGGCTCCCCTCTAGATGCTCCATCTTCTCCTTGGCACCCTGGGAGGGATGCAGGAGGCTGTGCTGTTCTTCCCATACACAGGACAGCAGGGGTCCCTTCTAGGGCTCTGCCTGCCCCTGGCTGGAGGCCACAGTATCCGAGATTGCAGCACTGTGAGCACGCCCGATTCACCAGGGACCTCAGGGGACCTCTGCCTCACCGGGGTCAAGCCCCAACCAGCAGGGCCCAAACCTTCTCCCGGAGTCTCTGAACACCCCGTCCCCCCACCGCTGTCTGCTTGTGCTTCTTCAATCCCAGGGGAACTCAACTTGTGCTGCCTATGTACTAGACACAGAGAAAATCCGGTAACTTCCTGAAGGTCAGGTTCAACCTGCTGCAGGCTGGACCTTCAAGCGCTGCCTCACCTTCCCCTTCCTGCCTGCTCAGCCTCAGTCTCCCTCCTATGCCCCGTGTCCCTTGTCCGGCTCACCTGCAGCAGCTCCAGGAGTCGCTCCTGCTGTCTAGCCTGCCGCAGCTTGTCCCCATGCTCTGCCACCCGGTGGTTCAATTCTTCCCACTTGTCACTCAGGCTCTGTAGCGTGGCCTGCACGTCCCCCTGGGCAGGGGACCCAGCGCTTAGCAGCTCTCTCCCAACCTGGAGTGGAGACAAAAGCCCAGGGAGTTTGGCGGGATGCTGGGAGCACAAGCGGCCACAGCAGGCTGGACCCAGGGGGCAGAGACAGGGGGTGGCTGGCCACAAGCCACATGCCACAGGGTGCCTGGGCTCGAGCCGCTTGTGTGGCCCCAGTTCTGCGGGCAGAGGCTGCAGGCTCTCCTCTGACTCCCAATAAGGAAGGCAGGGTGAGCGGGCAGTCAGGCTGACGGCTGGGAAGGCTTTGATTTGGTGGAGGCGGAAGGCTCTGGAACTCGCTCGGGAGAGGTGAGGGGAAAGGGATGACAGCAGCTTTCCGGGCTGGTTCATGTGCCAAGGCAAAGCGGGGCCCGGTGAGGGAAGGAGGCAGCTGCGGGGTCCTAACGTCATAGTAACTGAGGTTGTTTCTCCCACGAAAACACGCAGAGCAGCTGGAAATCATCCAGCGTCCCCCACCTGCTGCAGGTGCTCCACGTGTCCCCGGGTGGCCAGCAGCTCGCGCTCTGCTGCTTCCTGCCACCTAAGATTCCGCAGGGTGCTGCTGGGCCCTCGGCGGGGGCCACCTGCCACCAACAGCCCCTTCTCCTCCATCCACAGCATCAACTCCTCCATGTCCCGCCTCCACTCCTGCCCGAGAACCAGGAGAGAGGAGAGGGGTCTCACCAGCCAGGGGGTGAGGGCCGGTTTAAGGACCGCTAGGGAGAAGCGTTTCCGAGATCCCCAAGGGCAAAAGAGGGCCCAGGGTCAATCCTGGGGTCCCAGAGAGGTCAGGCCTGAGGCTCGGGCTCCCCTAATGGGGAAGGGGAAACTGAGGAGATGGGGAAGGGAGAAGGTGGCCTTGTAGAAGGTGGGGGCCCACAGCCCCCTGTGTAGAGAGGTGAGGAGCGCCTGGCTATGCCTCCATTGCTCCTGTGCAGGCAGGGCCAGGTCTGTGCAAACAGGCTCACGCTCCGGAGGCCCAGCTCTGAGCGCCTCTAGCTGCTGAACAAATAACTGGGTGAGCGCAGGTCTGCAGCTGCTGCCGTGACCCAGCGAGAGGCTGGAAGCGCACCCGCCGCCTGGGGAAGGGGGTATCTGCAGGAGGGAGAGTGCGCGGCGGGTACTCAAGAGCCTGGACTTGTCCCACCTTATCTCTGAGACTGCTGCTGGCCGCGGGCCTCAGTTGCCCTCATCTGCAAAAACGGGGGCCATGATACCTGCCTCTAGACGTGGTGTAAGGAGCAAAGGTCTAACATACAAAAAGCGCTTTGTAAACGGTGAAGCGGTCCATACGAGCTCCCTGTGGTCAGAGCCGCCATGGACGCTGAGGCATCGCTCTGGCCCTCTGGGCCGGGCCCCTCACCTGGAGCTGGAGGGAAGCCAGCAGCTGCCTCCTCCTCTGCTCGCTTCTCCCCCGGACCCTGGTCCACTGTGCCTGGACACGCCGCAGCTGCTCCCTGACCCTGGGGGTAGGTGTGGTTGGGGGAGTGGCTGGGGGAGGGCCCTCTCCTGTCCCAAGGCCCACCCCAAATGTCGGGCCCACCCCAGCCGAGGCTGTACCCCTTTGCCCCTCCTCCCCTCAACTGTCCTCCCGGGGCAGCGAGACTCCCACCGACCTCAGGGCAACAGTCTGTGCAGACTGAGAAGGAAAGGGAGGCCAAGGCTGTGGGATGCGGTTCAGACTCACTGGTACGCTGCAGGGTGTCGGCTCTGAGCCAGCCCCTCGCCCTGCACCTGCAGAGCCTCTACCTGGGGACCCAGGATGTCCAGGCGCCGCTCACACTCCCGATGCCGCTTCAGCAGGCTCTGCGCCTCCCCTACGTCCTCCTGGGGGAGCACAGACCTTGGGTCACGCCCCGGCAGGACCGGGGCCTGTGCCATCTTGCTCACCTCCAGCCCTGGGGCCTCCTGCCCAGCCTGGCTCCCAGGCCCAAGCAGCTGGGGTCCCTCCAGTGGTGGAGAAGCAGTGCCCGTCTCCACATTCCCAGCTCCATACCCCAAGACTGTCCCAATGCAGGAAGGCCTCGTGGCTGGCACAGGCCGTGGTGAAAGCATCCACTTCGCAGCCAAACCGCTGCAGCTCCAGGGCCTCCTGCAGCCGCTGCTGTCGCTGCTCCCAGGCCACCTTCAGCTCTCGGCCTTGCTGGCCCAGGACCCTCAGAAGACAGGCCACCTCCTGGGAGTCCGGGGGATCTGAGGCTGTCAGGTGCTGGCCCTGAGCCTCCAGCTGCTGCAGCCTGCCCAGGACAAGAGGCAGAGGGTCAGACCCCATCCAGCAACTCTTGCCACCCCTCTCCCCTCCTGCGTCCTCATTCAGCGATCTCAGGGCTCTGATTGAGAGGGTCGCCGGCAGGAATGGTGTGAGGCTGGGTTGTTATATGGGACAGCAGTGCCCCAGTTCACTGAGACACTGAATGTCACAGGCCCAGCCTGGTGCTTAGGACTTAGGAGGTGCCCAGTAGTCGCCCTGCTCCCTGCCTTGTCATACCCCTTGCTCCAGATGGCCGGCCTGTAAATGTGGACTGCTGATGGCCAGCGCCAGACAAGCGGACAAGGCTGGGCAGCACAACTCAACAGATGAAAAACGGCTCAAACCACATGCCTGGCTGCAGGGCCCTTGCTAGCTCACAGGGGGTTTTAGTGATAGGAAAAAGGCACCCCTTTCTGCTGAGTGCAGGTTGCAGGCACCTAGCTTGGGAACAGGTCACACCTTTGTGTGAATTAGAACAAGGCTCCATTCCCTCCTAAGTGTTGAACTGATGCAGCCCTGAACCGGGAAGTGGAGTCTGGCAAGCAAAGGAGGGGCTGGATCTCAGTGCCCACTTGACCACTGATACGTGTGGCCTGCCAGGAGGAGGGGCGCTGCCCCTGAGTTGTGTATCTTAATCCGATGGGTGATGATGGACCATTTGACTCCAGAGGCCAGGAGGGTCTGGGTTATCTAGAAGAGCCTGGGAGGCTGGGCTGCCCTGAAAAAGCAATCTCTCTGGCTGCCCTGGGTCAGGCATGGCTGGGCCTGGAATGGATAAAACCTTGCAGGCAGCTCAGACTGTGCCCTGGTTCCCTCCCTGACGTGTGCAGATACGCTGACCCAGTTTTCCTTGTAAACCTGCCTCAAGCGTCATGCCATACACCAGCCTGGGCCATCTCCCTAGTGGCACGCTGCTTCCTGCCCCTCCCTCTCTGGGCAGGATCCCCGCAGGCCTCGGCCAGACCGACGTGCACCCATCCGCCCTCCTGTCCTGTCCTGACCTCTCCTGCCGCAAGTGGATCTCCTCCAGCAGGTCTTGGTGTTTCGCCAGCAGCTGCTGGGCTGAGGCCACATCCACCATCTCCTCCTCACTGTGCAGCTGAGCCTGGACGACCCCTGCCCACAGCAGCAGCTGCCGGCTCTCCTGCAGAAAGCTCTGCCGGGCCCGAGCCTCGGCCTGGGCCCGGGCCTGCTGGGCTGCCTGCCCCTGCACTCGCTTCAGCAGCCCTTGCAGTATCTCTACCTCCTCTTGCAAGGGCTGGCTCTCTGTGGGGCATGACTCCCGGACCCTGAAAGACAGGGCCCACTGCAAGCTCAGCGCCCTGCCCTGGGCTCCAGGCCGCAGGCATATATCCTCTACCCCGGCCCCCGGTGGCCCCTTGTTTGTCCAGGGGAAAGTGGTGGTGACTCTGAACTTCCACCTCACCCTTGACCTGGAGGCAGCAAGAGCACGTGGCTGTTCCTTTACACCTGGGCATTTTCTCAGGCTGAGCATTTTCCCCTCTTCTTTGCTCCAGTCCTTCCGACAGCACATCCTGCCCATCCCACTCTCTGTCCCTTCCTCATTCTGTGCCCGGGCTCAGGGCCCCTCAGTCCGCACCGCCTCCCGGTGCACCGTCACCGCACCCAGCTTGGCCCGTACTCTGTGGCCACGCTTTGGAGGTGGTGGACCGTCTGCTCCAGCCCTGGGAGCGTCTGCTGGGCCAGCTGCAGGATGCGGCGACTGCCTTCTGAGCTCCCCGGCTCCAGGCCCTCCAGCCTCGGAATCAGGTCCCGCAGCTGGGCCTGAGCGGATCCACACTCCTGCAGAAAACTGCTCACATGTGCGATACGTGCCAGTTGGTTTTCCTTGTCCTTCTTCAGGGCCTCCAGCTGCTTCCACCTGGGCGAAAGGACACAGGGCAAGTGTCCCTTACAGGAAGGCCTTCTCTTCCAAACTTGGCCAGAAGCCAGCCATGCCCAGGCCCTCTCCTCCTTGTCTCTGACAAGCCCAGTCCCTGCACCTGGCATCTCAGGCTGGGGGGATAGGTAAGCCGCCCTCAGGCCACCCAGTGCCGCACCCACCCTGCCCCATCGCCCTTCCCTCTCTCCTCGTTCTCACCTCCGGCTCAGTTCTTCCTGTAGTTGCTGGATTTTTGTGGCATCCCCAGGACATCTCTGCCTCAGTTGTTCGGCGGAGCTGCTGACCTCCGCCCAGCGGCCCTTTCCCACAGCCAGGGCAGCAAGGAAGTTCTGGGGAAAAGAGGACCGGGTCTCCGAGGGGGCATTTTCTTTTCCCACACCCCCCTCAAGACTATACGTGACCTCCGACAAGCTCTCTGCTAGAGATGTTCAAGCTGCCTCCTTCTGGAGGGGCGGGGCTGGGTGGGCCTCAGAATTCAAGGACACTGCCCTCGGTGCCCTCTCCCAGGCAGGACCGCGGGCCTCAGGGGGAACCGAGGCACAGGAGCGGATGGCAGAGAGGCAGGCGCCAGGAGAGGTGGAGAAGGACAGGCATACGGAGGGGGGCAGGTCAAGTGTCCAAGCTACCCGCCCCCCAGCCCCCAGCCCCCGGCTCGGAGGGGCTGTACCTCATATTTGAGTTGTGCGGCCACCAAGCTGCCGGCCTGGGGCTGCAGCATTTGGAAAAGCACGGCCTGGTCCTCCAGCCAGGACTGCAGCTCCGCACAGGCGGTGGAGAAGGTGAAAAGGGCCACTGCTTCCTCCAACTGGGCCCTGCGGAGCTGAGGAGAGGGGCCCGGAGGCAGGGTAAGGGCCGGCGCGGCCCTTCTGTGGGGCCCTCGGAGCAGGGCGAGGGGCTGTTCCACCCACCCGGCTGCTGAGTCCAGGGCAGGAGGCCCCTGCCCCCCCCCCCCCTTGTCTGCTCTCTGCTTCTCCATATTCAAGTCCAGCTTAAGAGTTCTTTCCTCAGAGGCACTGCCACCTGTCTACTTGGGGTCCCCTCTCATGCGCTCCCATCTCACCTGCATCCCCCTAGGGGACTCAAGTGACATCTCTGCCATGGCGGACGCTCCCTGAGGGCAGGGAGTGTGGCCAGCCACTGCGCTGTCCCCCGGGCTCCTGGCATGGGGTCTAGCAAAGAGTAGGTGCTCAATGAACGCTTCTCCAGCAAGCGGCCTCACCTCTGCCAGGGCCAGCAGGCTCTCGGAGTCCTGCCTCAACCTCTCCTGTGTCCGCAGTATGGTGTCGGGGTCCAAGTCGGGGTCAGCCTCGAGCGGCAGGGCACTTTCCTGGGTGCCCCAGGGGCCAGAGCTGTGGGAAGCTTTCCAGCAGGCCTGGGAGCCCTGGTCCTTCGGTCCTTCCCCGGGGGGGCTCAGGGTGGAAACCACCTGTGCTGACAGAGGGCAGCGTGTCCAGGGGCTCCCAGCAGCCCGGACAGTAGGAGCCTTGGCAGGGTGGGGCCAGTCGTACCTGGGGCACCTCGGCCGGCAAGCCCCCTGGGTCCTTCAGCTCCTGGGTGCCGAGGCCCGTCTGGTACACCGGTTCCAGGGCCTTCCCTGAGAGGCTGGTGCAGGGCAACCCTGTGGGAGCACAGGGTCCAGGGGCAGCTCAGGTCCCACTTCCTTCCCCACCCAGCAGCTCACCAGTGGGGGTGGAAGCGTAACCAAGAGTTGAGAACAAATAATTAGAAGGACTGAATCATTATGTAGATTCTTTTCTTACTTTCTCATATATTTTTAAATGGCCAAAGGGAAATGCCTGAGGTTGCTGAACTGCCGCCCTGTTCAGTAATGACTCTATAAATATATAGCCTTTATCTCGTGATTGCAAAAACCTCACGACTGGCCTCACCTATACCCCCTCATTCTCTTTTACAACTTTAGAATCTTATGATCACAAAGCTAGCCCCTAATGCTTACTAATGAAGGAGCCTGAGTCAGGCCAGAACTGATTCTCCCCAATTCCTAAAGTATCTTACTAGACAGAGCTGGCATGTAATCAGTCTGTGCACGCTCAATAATTAGAGCATCTCTGTCTTCATCATCTCGAGCCATTGTGCTCTTCTTTTGATAGTAGAAAGCTATCAGTGATACTACACTGGGAGACAGATTTGGGGCCAACAGGCTATTTGATCTCCTGCTTTGTGCTTAGCAATAAACTCCTTCTCTCTTTGAAACCCCGGTGTCTCAGGAACTGGTTAATTGAGCGCGTCGGACGGAGAACCCTCTGCTTTTGGTCGGTACCTTGTCACTTAGTGCTCCCCTGTGCCTGGCCCTCCCATCTCAGGACCATAAGGCTCACAAACTGGAGAAACTGGCACACTAGCCAAGACTGTGCATAGATAAGCAGAACGTGCATTGTACAAAATAAATTCTACAGGTGTCTAGGGGAAAAAAAAGGCCAGAAAAGTCTGGGACAGTTGGGAAAGCTTCCAAGGACGAGGCAGGGCTTCGACGGGCCTTGCCAGAGGAGAATTACAGGGAAGGACGGTGGGCACGGGGACAGATGGGCTGGGGAGAGCACAGGCTGGGGCTCCCCACTGCGGGTGGGCAAGTACCTGCGCCCCCTCTCCCTGTGCCCTGGGCAAGGATCAGACATCAACGTCAACCCAGGCTGCCCAGGGTTGGGGAGAGGGGACTGAAGAAGAGGAAACGGCACAGAAAGAGACTAGAAAGGGGAAAAAAAACCAAAAAGAAGTATGACATGGGACAAAGAAGACTCAAAGCATCTCAGCTCATCCCAGCGTGTCCTCTGTCCTCCCTAGCGGGCCCGTCTACCTTTGCCCAGCACCAAGCACCTCTGTGTTCTGAACCCAAACTGAACCTCCCCTTGTTTCCTTCATTTCTTGGATGCCCTAGAGAGCCACACAGATTAAATCCAGTCCTTTTGCTCAGGACAGCTTGTTAAGGCTCCCATGTGGAGTGTTGACAAGTTCCCAAGGACATCCTGGAGCTGCAGCCCCTGTGTCCTCCCTACAGAGCGGGGTGACAGGGCCTCTCAGGAGCCCGCCCGGCTCGCATACCTCTGTAGCTGAAGAGCACCTGCACGTGGGAGCCTGGGGGCTGGTGGCCCGGGGCTGCCAGGGTTTGGGTTCCGTGCTGGGGTCTCCCAGTTATGTCCCCATCAACCCTGTTCCAGCTTTCTGGGAGCTCCCCCTGCAGGAAAATGGAAGGTTTTGCTCAGTTGCCAAAGTGGCCCCTACCCCCAGGTGAGGAGGTCCCTGTCCCGCCCCCAACCCAACATCATCGGGCAAAGCAAGGGCCTGAGAACGGCAGGGGCCAGGCTTAACCGCTCCAGCACGGGCAGCACCAGCTGGACAGAACAGGAAGCGAAAGAAGGGTGAGACACCTCCCATTCACTCATTTAAATCATCAATTCAAACAGGAACACCCATGGAACGTGAAGGAGACAGTATCACAGTCCTATCATAAAAGGATTATGTGTTTATGTAACATAAGAGCTAGGAATGAAGCATCATAGACTCTCCGTGTAGGATGGGGTAGAAACAATCCTGGATGAGGAGCGGGGAGTCTGCCCAGCGGGCATAACCACATGTCCCTGGGCAGGAATTGGGCTTCTCTGAGCCATGACTCACGTGAAGTAAGGAGGACACCAGACAATTGCTAACATACTGTGGATCCATTTTCAAAAGCCATTAATTATGGAGTCCAGGGAATATGTACAAAAGACAAGGGAGAGATGGATTTAGGCTGTTAGACTATAGACCTTCCTGGTAGGGAGGGAATGTGAGGTGCCACAGAGCTGGACAAGGACCCTGTGCTCCAGGCTCCGGTCAGCTACTGACCACTGTGCCAGGCCACCTCCTCCAGGCCACACTGGAGGGTGGATGGGACGCGGCTGGGCAGAAAGGAGGGGCCAGGAATGCGGAGGAGAGGTTCCCCAGCAGACAGAAGCTGGTGTGGCGAACAGGGATTCTTCCCCTTGGGGAAGGGAAGAGGAGCCCAAGGTGGTGAGGGTCTGAGGGCCGTCTTTTACACCCCTGAGTTAAATGACTTGTCAAAAGGGGGACCACAAGGAGCCGGGCTGCATAGTCAGGACCCCACGTGCGTTTTTAAAAACTGGAGGAGGGGTTTCAGAAAGCAGCCTGGTAGGGTGATAGACCACCCCACCCCACCCCCAGACCCTCAACAGCCAAGTCAGAAGAGGGAGCCAAACCTTTCAGAACAATGGAGCAGAAACGGGGCTTAGGGGTGAATGGGTCGTTCTGGGACAGGGGACATTTCTGGAGGAACCTGATTGATATTTCGAAACTGTGTTGGGCCAAATGAGTCAAGCCAAGCTGTCCTTGTGATGACCTCAGTACGAGTGGGCAGACCTGTCCTACTAATTGTGCGCTGGGGCAGCAGGTGAGAAGCTGCTGAGGGACACACCCAAGCCCCGAGTAAAGCCACGGCCTCACTGTCAGGGGCCACAAACACCTTCGC
Source organism: Tamandua tetradactyla (assembly GCF_023851605.1). Lineage (NCBI taxonomy): Eukaryota > Metazoa > Chordata > Mammalia > Pilosa > Myrmecophagidae > Tamandua > Tamandua tetradactyla. The sequence goes on from NC_135340.1 coordinate 55,575,016, forward strand.
ATTTTCACCCTCATGTGGCCTGCTGGGAACAAACAGGCGGGGTGCAGCGCGAGGACCTAACTGGAAACATTTGGTCTCACGGGAGGCCCGTGTGTCAGGGTCCCTTCGGGGTCCCTGCGCGGCCCCTCCCTGTGTCCCCCGCGTGCCGGATCCCCGCATGCACCGTGAGCGACGCCCGGGCCGCGGCCGCCCGCGCCTGTTCCTCCAGCCACCGCACCTCGGCCGCGAAGGCGCGCACGGTGCGCTCCAGCCTCAGGTGGCGTCGCAGCAGGACCTCGGCGGCAGCCTGGTCCTGCCCGCAGGAAGCGCTCTCCAGCAGGGGCCGCTGCTCGCGCAGCCACGAGGCCGCATCCGCCGCGTCGACAAAGTACTGCGGGAAGAGGTGCCAGGCGGGAAGGGGTGCCAAGCTGAGCGCGGGCCCGACCCCGCACTCCGGATTCTGCCTGGCCGGCCCCGCGCACGTGCCCCGGTACCTGTTTGATCGTCAGCGCGGCTTGAAGCCGCGCGCCCAGCCCCGCCATCCGGGCCCGGAGCAGCCGCCACGCGCCCTGCAGGGCCTCGGCCCGCTCCCCGGGATCCGGCTGCATCCGCGGCCCTCGGGCGCCGAGCTCGCGCCCCCTCCGCACGAGATGCGAGCAGACGGCGTGGTGGCGGCGGATCTCGGCTTCCAGGGCCTAGCGGAGGATAGGCGGGGAGTTGAGGGAGGGAAAGGCAGTGGGTAGGCGGCGGGGGTCCCAGGTGGGGCGGGCAGGTCCAGAGGGTAGCAGGCACCTTGTGTTTCTGCAGGGAGGCTGAGAGCTGGCTGCGGTCCCGGGCGAGGGCCGCATTCTCCACCAGCTGCCTGTGCTCCCTCAAGCAGGATTCCTCCTCTTCACAGTTACTCAGGAACTCTGCACGCTGCAAGGCCTGCTCCAGGAGCGCCCGCCTGAGGAGCAGGAGGGGCCACCGTGGGGCTTGGGGAGCTTGGGGAGCTTGGGGTGTGGGGAGAGGGTTCCTGGCCAGTGGACAGACACTTCGTCTTAGACAGGATTTTCCTTTTCTCTGGATGACTCAAGAATGATCATCTGGGGGGTTGAGGGTAAGTGTGGAGAAGATGCCAGCACTGCAGTATTTTAAACCTGGGGCAGGAGATTATTTGGGTGACAGAAAAGTTCTGGACATGGTAGAGAAGTTGGGGCGGGATCTTACCGGGCCCTGATAAGAGACACGAGGCTCTGGTGGAGCTGGGTCAGCCCCTGGGTCTTGGCTTGCAGCCCCTCCACACTGGTGCCCTCCAGGGAATCCAGCTCTGCCGTCTGATGGGCAAGATGGCTCACATGGGCCCCCTGGGCGGAGACCTGTGCCTCCAACAGGTCATGCCTCTGCAGCAGCTCCACTATCTCTGCCAACTGCTGTCCACAGGCCGTGGAGCTGGCCAGCACCTGGCAGAGATGAGTGGTCACTGCAGTCACCAAGGGTGCTGGGTGCCCTTGAGTGCCAGTCCTCGGGCAGTTCCCACACCCTGCCATGTTCCTCCCAGGACCTGCTGGTCGTGGGCCCACCTGGAGCTCCTGGAGCTGGTCGGAGGCAGCCTCGACCTCCTGCAGCAGACTCAGCGCAGCCTGCCGGCCAGCCGTCTGCTTCCTCTGCCCTCGGAGACACTGCAGGAGCCGCTCCCAGCGCTGGTTGATCTCCATTTGCCTGGAGGACGTGGGAACAAGGGTGGTTTCCAGCAGGCTGGGGCAGGAAAGCTATCGGAGTGATGGCAGCCAGTGGGGGAGCTTGGCTGCCCTGGAGGAACCTGAGCTCCCTGGCTAAGGGCATTTGGGGCAGTGTGTCCTGTCATTGGACACAGGCAGAGAAGCCAGACGGAGGCTCTTGGGTCTTCAGAGCCTCCCTGTCCTTTGTAGTCTCCACCTTAGTTCACAACTCCATCCTTCCGGGTGCCCAGACGAAAGCTTCAGTTCCTCGCTTTTTCACCCACTGCTCCAGACACTCTCCCCATCACCTCCACACTACTGTTTCCCTCGGCCGACGCCGGCCTCTGGCTATTTTTCCAAATGTGCCAGGCATGCACCCATGTTGGGATGCTGTAATTGCCCTTCCCTGTGCCTAGACTAGTCCTTCCCCCATGTCTACCTGGCCACCCCCTCACTTCTTTGTGGTCTTTACTCAAAAATCAGCTTTCCAGTGAAACTCTCCTTTAGCCACCCGATCAAGCATTTTACCTGCCCCTCCTCGCCAGGACACCTCATATCTCCCTATCCTGCTTTAATTTTTTCTCTTTTTTTTGGTATAGGAAGTCTCCAAGGAATCAAACCTGGGTCTCCGGCACGGCAGACTCCTTTAATCTTTAATTGCTATCTCACACACTATATTTTCCTTGTCTGTTTTCCTTAGTAGTATGTAAGCTCCACGAGGAAAGGGTTTTTTGTTTGTTTGTTTGTTTACCCTTTCATGGCTAAATCCTCAGCACCTAAAACAGTGCTTGGGACAGAGTGTATACTCAATGTGCAATGAACGAGTTAATGAGAGGCTACCTCCAAAAGACAATGCTTTAACAAAGGGATGCATTTCAGATAGTGGAATTTCAGGCATCACTGGGAGACAGACGGATCTTTTTAAAGGGAGCCCCTGAACCCATAAATCACCCCTTTCCTCTGAGGCCGGGAATGAGCAGGTGTAAGGATACGGATGTGGCAGGAAAGCCTTGGCTTGTTGTGAGGTCGACTCACGAGCCCAGGACTCACCTGCGAGCCACATCTGCCCAGCCGTGGTACTGCTCCTGCCGGAGGATGGCTGCGATCTCGGCCAGGGCCTGGAAGCGCCCCTCCTGGGGCAGGATGCCAGCCTCCAGCATGCCCAGCCTCTGGGAAGCTGCCTGTACCGTGGCCAGGCTGGCCGGCAGGGCTCCAGCCTGGCCCAGCACATGCTCGGTGTCGGTCAGGAAGCTCTCCCGGAGTGCCGCCTTGCGCTGGAAGCGCCTGGCCAGGGTTTCCAGCCGTTCCAGCTGCAGCAGCCGCTGCTGCAGGGCCTGGCTCTGTGCAGCCTCTGCCCGCTCCAGCCCCAACCAGTGCTGGGACAGCTCTGCAGGGCTCAAGCCCTCGGGAGGCAGGAAGGGCCTGCGGTTCTGAGCTCGGAGGGCTGTCTGTAGTCGGAAGAGTAGGGCCTCCGTGGCCCCTCGCTGCTGCAGCCGCGGTGGCTTCTCCTGGGTGCGGAAGGAGGCAAAGGCTGCCAGTAGCGGGCGCATGGCAGGTAGTGAGTCTGGGAAGTCGCGGGCCTCCAGCTGCACCCGCCACTCTGCAATCCAGCGTAGCAGGTCGGCCACCAGCTGCTTGTACTGGGTCTGCAGCTCCTCTGTCTCCTGCACCTGAAGCAGGATCTAGCAGAGGGCATGGGAAGGGGTGAGGGTGACACCTCGAGCAGGCCCTGGGATGGAGGCACTGCCCTTTTGGATGCTGAGTGCCAGCCACATTTGTGCAAGATGGACTGTAGCTCTTCCACTCAGCCGAGGGTGCACCAACATGGGGGTTAACCCCTGGCCTCCAGAGAAGAAGGTCTAACTGCAGTGCACGCTCAGACACCTCTTGCTATTTCTGGGGAAGAGACTTCCTGCCTTCTTCCATCTTCTTTTACCCCATTTGGCCTCATCTCTGGGGGTTGAGGCCCCTCAGACTGCCACTCTTGTTCTGGGCCTTCTCTCCCTTCCCCTGAGGCCCCCACGCCCCTCAACAAGCTCAGAGCCCTTGACCTGCATCACCCCCCACCCCCCACCCCCCACCCCCAAGCTCATCTGAGACATCAACCCTGAGAACAGCCCTCCTGGGCCTCAGGCTCTGCCGTCCTGTCCAGAGAGTAAGAAAGGCCCCCAGGACGTGGACTTGGCGTACCCCCCACCCAGCAGAGCCTCTACTGGCCCGTCCCGGCAGACTCCCGGTTCTCCCAGTCCCAAGTCTTCTACAGCCTTTTCATCCCATAGGAGCTCAGCAGTCCCCGGGGAGACGGGGAGGGGCACCGCACGCCTGGCTTCCGGCCACCGAGCTGGGCACCTTACTTATGCTTCTTTGGGCGCCCACAACGGGCTTCTGTCACCCGGGGCTGAGGACAGGCTGGAGGGCAGACGCAGGCTGCCATGCCAGGTCTGTGTGCCTCCTGCGCCTGTGCTCCCGCCACCTCGCCTTGATGTCCCAGGCCCTCCATCCCTCCCCGTCTCACCGACCTTTGTGAGTCTCTTCTGGACGGTCTGCCCCTGGCGGAGGCGGGAGAAGAGGTGGTAGTAGAGTGAGACGTAGGTCATGATGGAGCGCTCGTCGGGCTGCGGGGCCGCCACGTCCTCGGGGTCCAGCAGCTGAGCGATGCCCAGCTCCTGCTCGGCCACGTGGAAAGCCAAGGCGAGGTTGTGCAGCGGGCGCTCGGGGCGCAGGGAGCTGTAGTCAATCAGGTCTGGCCTGGGCAGCGAGCGAGCACGGAGGGCTCTTCACCAGGAGAACCGCTTTGGTCTAAGCTGACTTTTCCTATCGGCCATTTACGCTTACTGTGAATGAGCCTTATCAGCCTTCCCTGGACAGTTACCCAAGACGTGGCTGAAGGAGCAGGGCTCAGCTAGAGGGAGGGTTGATTTGGCTCAGGTGGGTTGGGGAGAGAGCCTCCAAAAGGGCCAGACACTTGGCAGGGAGGGGGTATGAGTAGGGTCTAGGGGCACAGAAAGGAGAGAGGCAGGCGTCGAGGGTAAACTTGGCCAATCCCATGGCATTCCTGGGGGTGGGGTTGGGGGTGGTGGTGAGCAGTAATCAGGGACCCGGGAGCCAGCCCTCTCCACCTCTTGCCCTCCTCCACTCTGGCCTTGCCTTCTTTCCTGGCCCAGGGAGAAGGGTCAGGCTGAGAACACAGACCCCTAAGGGACCCTGATCCCTGGAGGAGCTGACTCAGACGGTGGAGCCTTGTGGAAAACAGGCTGAGGCCTGCCTTGGGCCAGGCCAGGGCCGGGGGGGTGCTGGGTGCCGCCGGCTCCACACACCTGTGCGCATGGATGAGGGCACTGAAGCCCAGCCCGTCGCTCCAGCTGCGGGAGAAGTCAGTGACGCACACGCTGGCATAGCCAGCTGTCTTCCGCTGGCACCACATCAGCAGAGCTTCCTTGGCAGACAGCAGGGTGGCACTGGCCCCAAACTCCTCCTGGCAGGACCGGGGAGTGGGGTGAGTAAGTGGGGGCAGGGCAGGAGGCGTGGGGGCCTGCAGGCTGTGGGGCGGCAGGCAGGGTGGCCTCCTGCCCCCGCCCCACCTGGAGCCCCAGTGCTGATTCTCTTCTCTTCAGAGCATCTGATTCCGCCAGGTTCCATCCACAATGGGACAGGGATTGGAGGTGAAAGAGAAAGCCTGCCCTTCCCAAGAAGCAGGACATCTGAAAACTATCACCCCGGAGCAGCTGACTTTGCAGTTGTAACGGTGACAGCGGTCACAACAGCTCCCATTTGTGGAGTGCTTCCGGGGGCCTCCCGAGTTGACAAGCTTGCTGCCATCATCACCATCACAGCAGGATTTCTGGAATCCTGCGCGGTGCCCGCTACGTGATGACTTTCAACCCCTTGCAACCCCATGAAGTCGGCACCGTCATGATTTATACTCCACAGGGAACAGGAGGTTCAGTAAGAGACTTGGAGGCTGCCTGGGGTCCCCCAGCAGATAAGGGGGCCCAGAAATGTCAGATAAAGAGTGGCCGGGCCATGTTTCTTGAAGATAACTGTATGATGATATGGCTGTTGCAGTGTGACTGTGTGGTTGTGAGAGCCTTGTGTCTGATGCTCCTTTTGTCTGCCTTATCAATGGACAAGTAAAACATTTGGATTAAAAATAAATAAATAATAGGGGGAACAAATGTTAAACTAAATTTAGTAGATTGAAATGCTGGTGATCAGTGAAGGGGAGGGGTACGGGGTATGGTATGTATGAACTTTTTTCTGTCTTCTTTTTATTGCGTCTTCTGAATTGATGCAGATGTCCTAAGAAATGATCATGATGATGAATATACAACTATGTGATGATACTGTGAATTACTGATTATATAACGAGAATGGAGTGATCATACGATAAGAATGTTTGTGTTTGTGTGTGGTTATGTATCATAAATAAAAAATAAATAAATTTAAAAAGAGAAGGGAGGGGTAAAGGGTATGGTATGTATGAATTTTTTTCTGTTGTCTTTTTATTTCTTTTTCTGAATTGCAAATGTTCTAAGAAATGATCGTGATGAGGAATATGCAACTATGTGATGATATTGTGAATTACTGATTATATATGTCGAATGGAATGATCATATGTTAAGAATGTTTGTGTTTCTTTGTTGTTATATTTAAAAAAAATTTTTTTAATTAATGAAAAAAATTAAAAAAAAAAAAAAAAAAGAGTGGCCAGTGCCCGCTCACTGTGCTCTCTGCCTCACGTGGCTGCTTCAGGCCCAGGGAAGGGAATCCTCCATATCTGGTTCCGGCTTCCTCTCCTCAGTGTTTCGCTTGTTGATGATTTCCCTTATTCTGCCACTCATGGTTCCCATCTGCCTTGTCCTCACCTCCTTCCACTCCCTTCTCTCTCCTCCTCCGTCCTCCCGTCTCCTACTTCTTTCCATCAGCCTTCCACTCCTGCTCCCTTTCTTCTTTCAGTGGTTCCCATCCCCTCTTCCCCTCACCCCCCAGAGCCCACCTCTCCTTTTCCCTTCTCCACTTTCCTCTCACTTTCTCCTCCTCTCTGATTCCCCGCCCCTGCCCGCTCCAGTTCCTATTTTTCAACTCCAAATGTCAAACCAGAGCAGATGCATTTCCCTCCCCACTCTTGGCACCGGTGCTTGGGTAGGAAGGCTGTGTGGGCTGAGCACAGGGAGAGGGAGATGGGCCTCTGGGCTTGGGAGCCGTGCTCTGCCACTGCTGGGGGGAGATTCCAGGCCTGAGCACGTGGGGGGACTGGGTGTGATGGGGAGCCTGCCTGGGATGGCTGTGCACAAGGAGAGCCAGCAGGGAGAGCGGGGTCGGGCTGTGGGACGGGCCGCAGGGCCGCCTGCACCTGGCTCAGAAGGTGGGGTGGGGTGGGGTGCTGGTGGAGAGCTTAACTGTCTGAGCGGGCTTTAGGTCAGTTAGAAACTCCGCCATCCGTTCATTCAGTAAGCGTTTAGGACACCTTCTGCATGCCAGGCTCCAAGAATGCAGACAAAGCTCTTGCGGTCGCGGAACTCACTGTGACAGGGCCTCCCCGACTTGAGTAAATGTGTGCTTCTTTTCATTAGGGTTTCTTCTCTTTCCCTGTCAGCTTTCCTAACCCACTGCTGTCAAGTCTTACGTATTGTTTTGGAAACCTCAAAACTATAAAATTGATAATAATAAAGTCTTTATATCTCTTTTCTATGCATTTATGGGGGAAGCGAAAGGTAGACAGCAGGGAGGAGGAGGCCACGGAGGAAGTTCTGTCTCTTTGGCCTGTAGGGTCCAGTCTGGGGATTTTGTGAGCCTCCAAGGACTTGGATTCTCTCTACAGCAATTAATTTCCCTAACAGCACATTAAGGAGGAATAAAAGTTGCAAGGTTTCAATGCCAAGCAGGGGACAACACATCATTGGAGGTGACAGGCAGCTGCTAGGCAGCCACCTCGACCCCTCCTTAGTGAGTGACCCCTCCCACGCCTGGCCCGAAGCCCATAATTCTAGGGCTCCCTTCAGCAAATTGCAGGATCGCTGACATCCTGCATTCTTCACCAGTGGCTGAAGAGTATTTATTTTGTGGATACCAAGAATCTGCTTTGGGTATAATAGTTGGGTGGAACTGCTCTGTGCCCAGAGCAGTCTCCAGCTGGGTTGGCTGGGGTGGGTAATTGGGGACTGGGGGCTAGACGTACCCTGTCCAAGGCAATGTGGGAAATCTGGAAACGCAGAATGATAACCCAGATGAGTCCCAGGATGAGTGTCTGGTCTCCGTCCACGATGTTCTCTGGCCCGATCAGGGGTATTGGCACCTGTGGGCACAGTTGGTTGGGCCGGAGAGGACTCAGAGCCCCCAAAAGCCTGGGGGCCAGTCGCTGGATGGAGGGTCCTAGAACCCATCCTGCCCCAGCCAGGAGGCCCCCAAGGGAGATGCAAGCAGGGGCACAAGGACAGGAAGGCAAATGCTTTCTGAGTGGCTGGGTCTTTAGCTCCAAGTCCACTTAGGTGAAGCCCCAACCTGGTGAACTGGGCTGGAGCACTGGAGAGGGAGGACTCCCTGTATGTGGGCTACAGGTAACCCTGGCTGAGGTCAGTGGTTCAGCTACAGGGGAGGAAATGAGGAGGTTTTGACAGTTAATGGTTGAGCTGAACAGACAGCAGGAACTGTCTGCCTGCACCTCCCAGGGTGACTCGGAATCTCCAGGGGGTGGTTGGGCCCCAGGGCTCATGTGGAATCTCAGCCCTCTCCCTCAGTGTTCCATTTCTAAAAGAGCCCATTAAAAAGTCAGATTCCCAAGCTCTTCCCAATCAGACTCCCTTGGGCTAGGGCCCAGGAATCTGCATTTTAACCATCACCCCAGGTGATTCTTTCATACACTAAAGTTGAGAAACTGCTACCCTAGATCCTGCACTCGGACAAGGAGGAAGGGGGGAAGGGTCAGAATGACCCAAAGACCTTACAACTACCTACGAAGCCCCCCATGAGGTGGCTCCCATTGCCCTTGGTTTCATTTTTTACTCTCCTCTTGAATCACATGGATCCTCGTGCCACGGGATTCTTGTAGTTTCTTGAGACTCAAAGCATGGTCCTGCCTCAGGAATCTCTAAAGGATTCCACCTTGTGCTCTTTTCGCTCCTCCCAATTGTACAGCTCACTAGAGCCAACTGCGCATCTCTTCCCAACATCACCCTTAGTGATGGCAAGTCGGTAGCTTGAACTTGACCGTGGTGGGTTGCTTACAACACAGAAGTCAGCAAGCATGAGAAAGGGCTTTGCGTTTAACAACCCCCAAGAGCCAGTTGTTAAACACTTACCAGCACAACCACTGATCTGGATTCAATTAAACTTTCTCCCCCTGAAGTTGCAGCTCCTTGGAGTCAGGACCTAGGTTTTCCTTTTTGCATTCCCCAGAGGCTGGCACCGAGTGCATGCCATGCTCTGCTACTTATTGATTGTGTATTTGGGGACGACTCCCTTGGCCTTTCTGGGATCTCAGTTGTCTCGTACGTACAATGGAGACAAGGATGTCACCTGCACAGGGCTACATGTCTGAGTGAGGTGCTGTATATCAAAGCTCAAGGGGAGCCCTTTTAACGATGGCCACAGGCTCACATAAGTGCCCCCCAAATTCCTGGAGGGAAGATGGCTGGCTCCCAGGGGTCTCATTCCAGGGACATTCTCTTGGATGGCAGCTTTATGCTTTGGCAAAGACATCATGTTCCCGAGAACTGTGGATGTCCCCTTCCCTTTGCTCTGGATTCTTCCCTCCCTTGCTTCCCTCCAGCCAACAGGGGCCCAGGGGCTGTGTGTGACCTCCCTCCCAGGTCGGAGGTAATGGGCTCACATCCTCAGGTTCAGCCCAGCCAGCCCCACTCTGTGGACTCACGGCGTCCGGGACAGCCAGGTATGGATGGCCCAGAACCCGAGTCCAGGAGCCCCCAGTCTTCTCGATTCTTAGTTTTCAATACAAACGACACCTGCACACACCCCTGTCCCCCCACCCCGATATTGGCCACATGGAGCCCTCCACGTCCCTGGTGCCTCAGCTTCCTTGGGTCTGTCCCTTTCTTACAGGTGACTCTGGCCCCTCCTGCTCGTGGAGGCCCCTCTCCTTGCCATCTGGTCCGGCTTCTCTGAGGCGGACCCCGCAGCCTTCCCTCCTCTGCCTGGCTCAGAGTCTGGGGCTCTTCCCTTGTTTCCTACACTCTGCCTGCCTCCCCGAGCCCCCCGTCCAGAGCTCTGCTGGCCAGTTCTCCCATGCATCTTGCCTGGGAAATAATTCTGGGCATATGTTCCCTCAATTAAGAGAACACTAGCATTCTTTCAGCTTTAAAATCCTGCAATTCTCTCCTTACGGACCAAAGAATATTCAGTCCCAGTGGGGAAGATGCTCTCCCTGCTTCAGCCAGTGGGTGCACTCCAAGTTCGGAGCAGCATGCGGCGAGGGGCCCTGCTCCCAGTACCTCCACCTCCCATCTGCTCTTCCGTTATTCAGGCCCCGGATCCTCGGCTCTCCCTGCAGCCCAGCCCAGGAAGGCGGGTCCAGCTGTCAGCCTGCCCCCCAGCCCTGCCTGGCCCCACAGCCGTCTCCCTGGCGCCCACCTTGGCCCTGAGGAAGGCCAGAGCCCGGCTGTTGTTCTCCAGGAAGTGCACGCGCAGGCGGCCCCGGCTGGGGGCGGGCAGGGCCTCCCCTGAGATGAGCTCCAGCAGCCGCAGTAGGTGGGTGCCATCGCCCAGCTCCTTGCACAGGTTCTGGATTTTCACGCCCACCTGAGGAGCAGGTGGGGGAAGGTCCAGGGACAGCTCAGCCTCCCCTGTCTGCCCCATCCCAGGACCCAGCAGCTGCCTCGGGGGAAGCCGCCCCCCGGGGAGCTGGGCTGAAGGCAGGGGCAGGCTGGGGGGTGCTCCTGCCTGTCCTCACCCGGCCGCGCTGGAAGATGTTGTTGATCCAGTTGGTGAAGGTTTTCTCCTGCATCCGCACGTGCCGGGCCTGCAGCTTGCGAATGTGGCCCATCTCGTAGGCAGAGTCCATGGCGGGCCCTGACCCTGGACAGCGGTCCCGTGGGTGACGCAGCCGGGCCTCCTGCTACAGGCGCCTGGGGGCCCCGAGATGCCGCCAGGGTCGCAGGGCTGACCCGTCACCAGGCTGCAGCCTGGGGGGAGCCTCCTAAGCCTGGAGGTTTGAGCAGCTGGAGACAGGGAGGAGAGTAGATGCTGAAGACATCCAGAGCCCCGTGGCCAGAGGTCCCCCCCGGACCACGGCAACCGGCGGCTTAGGTTGAGTAGGGCCGGGGAAGGAAAACGGGAGACGGCTCACCTGGGGGATGTCCCAGTTCTGGGGACAGGCTCGGCTGCAGTGACAGAGATGGCAGAGAACAGGGGCTGTGCTGGAAGGAAAAGGGACAGGAGGAGAGGCTGAGGCTGGAGCTGGGCCCTCGCCACGGCCATCCCCTTGAGCTGGCGTGCCAGGGGTGGCTGCATACAGCTGGCATTGTCCTCCCACCTGCCTCGGGGCGGGGCCCAGACTGCGAGGGGGTGGCCAAAGAATGCTCTGGGCCCACTCGAGGATCTCCTGCTTTGTCAGCCCCAACCCCCACCCCCAGGTGGGGCTCCTGGGCTCACAGGATGCATAGGCCTGTGGGCTGGTCTCACGTGGGCTTGGGTGGAAGCACCCTGGGCATGCTGCAGTCTGGGTAGAAGGCAGAGGAGGGCAGGCCAGCCAGGGTTTGGGTGGAAGCCAGGGTCCCTTTCCAACTGGAACTATGCTTCAGCGCCCCTGAGGGGCCTCCTTGGGGGACCCCAAAGGGGCAGGGATGGGACGGGGTGCTCATCTGTCCCTGCACAGCACCGCCAGATGGGAGGGAAGCATCAGACCCTGGGCTGGGTGGAGACTGGGCTTTCCTTCCCTTGGGAAGGGGTTGCCCGAGCTGCAAAGGCTGTGAGATGACAGAGTCTCCTCTAAAACCAGGGAGACAGTGTTAACTCTTTGGGGCTTGTGGTGAACACCCAGCACTTGTGCCCCCCACCCACCCACCCATGGTGCTGGTTGCGGACTAGGGCACAGAGGTAGGGCATACATGGGGAGTGGGAGGCTCCTCTCCCTCACTCCCTGAGCAATCAGGGGCTGCATGCCACAGGGAAAGTGGGTTCTACTTCAGACATGACTGGCCCAACTCAGGGTAATGGTTCCCGCATTGGGGGCGTGTCTGTAGTGTATCCACCCTGCAGCCCCAGAGACTGCAAGAGAAGATACTGTGGCCACCGCTCAGGGGTTGCCCCTGGCGGCCAAGGCCCAGTGAAGAAAGCAGCTGCAGCAGCTTGCCCTGGGAGCTGGGCCTGAGCCACGTCCCACCTACAGCCCCTAGGCCCGTGGTTGGGAGTGAGCGGGATGCTGAGAGGTTGGTGCTCCTGGGGTGGGAGGACAGCACCCCAGCATGTGAGAGGGGCTTCCTTCCCCTTTCTCTCCCTGAGGGATCCCTCCTGCCACTGGTTGGCTTCTAGGTGCTTAGGATGGGTCCTAACTCCTTCCTCATTAGCAGTCACCCAAGGCTCCACGACCATCCCTCCCAGCGGCTCTGCAGTCCTCCCTCCCAGTCCTTCTACTCCTCCGGCCCCTGCAGGCCCTTCTTGCCCTTCCCGTAACTGGCCACCCTGCCTTCACAGTGGCCTTCACATGGCCAGGTGACTCACATGCTAAAAGCGCAACTCTGCTCACACCTCTGAAGACTCCCCACTGCCAGCTGAGGGAGATCCAGACTCTTGAGACCCTTGTTCAAAGCCCTTCAGTTATCCCAACCGGCCCTTTTCCCCCTTCTCACTCCAAGGTGATCCCGTGGTCTCTTCTCCATTTCCTGGAAGGACCAGAGCTCTCTTGCCCCATGTCTGGGCTTCGGCTATCCTTGAACACAGAATGTCCTTTCCTAGTCCCACCACCCACATTCCACACATCCTATCAGCTCCAGTGAAAACCCACCACTTCTAGGAAGTCTCCTCCCCACCCCCCTCACTCCTGCGATGACTCATCTTGTTTCTCCTCCTACTATGACCCCTGGCCCAGGGCATCCTGTGTGATGCTTCGAGCACTGGAGGACAGGATGGAGCCCCACAGACCTGCAGGACACTTTGCACATAGATCCCGACAGTGGTTGTGGTCCTTGAATTTGTTGAGTGGGGCCAGGGGCCTGCTTTTCTTCCCTCCTAGTGCAACTGCGGCTAAAGCTGCTGTGTAGGCTGCAAACAAGGGCTAGCTCCTCTCTGGCAGTGACCGACCACAGCCCCTGGTGAAATGAGAACCCTTGTTGGTCAGTACATAATTTTGGATTATTTGTGTTTAAGTAACAGACATCTTAACTCAAATTGACTTATATATACCTTAATACTAATATAAAGCAACAGTATTGGGCCACCTAACTGTAGTCGTAGGGCTTTAGGTCAGGTTTGATCCAGCCGTTCAAGTGATGTCATCAAGGGCCTGAAGGGCCTGGATCTTCTTGCTTTTTCCAATGCTTTCTTCGTCGTCATGCTCCCCAGGTTGGCTGCTGCCAGCCTAAGCTCCCTCCCCTACCCACCACACCCCCACTCCTTTCAGTGACATTTACACTGTTGCACCATAGGCTTGTTTCTATACATTGCATGGCTTGGACAAGAATGAGAGAGCATCTCTCCCAAGAGTTGCAACCTAAGCCCTGGGTCTCCTGGCCCTCACAGGCTTGAATTGGGCCCCAAGTCCATTCCTAAACCAATTTCTGTATCCAGGGACATGAAATACTCTAAGTGGCCAAGGCTAATCAGAACCCACCCTAGAAACAGTGGATGGGTCTGTGTAGGTTTTAAAGTAGTATGTACCCCAGAAAAGCTATGTTTTAATTCTGATCCAATTTTGTTGTGGGCAGCTGTTTCTTTTAATCCTGATTCCACATGGTAGGGTGGAACTTTTGATTAGATTATCTCCATGGAGATGTGACACACCCTCTTGTGGGTGTGAACTTTTGAATAGATGGAGATGTGACTCCACCCATTCCAGGTGTGTCTGGATTAGTTCACTGGAGTCCTTTAAAAGAGGAAACATTTTGGAGAATGCTCAGAACAGAGACACAGATATTTGAAGATGCTTGGAGCCCAACAGACATCGCCACAGCACCTTCCCATGAGATGTTAAACAGGCCAGAACCTGGAGAGAACCAAGGGAAGCCAAGAGATAAAAGCCAGCCCCAGAGAAGCAAAATGAGGAACCTCCACATGGACAGAGGCTGAAAGCAATGGAGCCCAGGAGCAAGGGACCAGCAGATGTCAGCCGCATGACTTCCCAGCTGACAGAGGTGTTCCGGATGGCATTAGCCTTCCTTGAGTGAAGGGAACCTCTTGTTGGTGCATTGGTTTGGACATTTTCTTGGTTCTGGAACTGTAAACTTGTAACTTATTAAATTCTGTTTTTAAAAGCCATTCTTATTTCTGATATATTGCATTCCAGCAGCTTAGCAAACTAATACAGGGTCTATCCCACCCAAACCTCATGGTTGAGATGAAGGAAGTGCTCTGCAAAGGAAATTCCAGGTCTGGATCACCAAAAAGGAAGATGGTCGATAGGTGCCAGATGTCTATTATGGGCAGTCCCTGCCTGTGAGTTGGCAAGCATTGGTCCATGTGCCACCTCAAGCACATGGTCCTGCCTCCTCGCTGGAGAAAGGCCATCCAACCCTGAATGGCAGGCTCACGTCTCCTTCAAGGGTGCTCAGTGATGTCGGAGGCAGGGCTGGCCCAGAGCCTGTGACTGACACCAGCTCCCTGTCCCAGCCTCAAGGCTTCCACCCCGGGTCTCCTCAGTCTTGGCTTCCAGCCACCGTCTGGGTCTGAGCCTTCAGTTCCCACACATGACTTCCGCTGTCCGTGCTCCTAACTCCTTTTCTGCCCCTGTCTGATTGAACTGCTTTCCTTCTGAAGAAGCCCCATTTGCGGGGGTCTCTCCCATCCATGGGGGACACAAGAAGAGTTGGGGGTCATGGGGAAGGGTGGAGAAGAGGCACAACCCTCTTCAACTCTGCCTTATTTCCAAATGGATCCCGTGTTACTTCTGAGGCAGCTGTATACATTCACTTGAAAAGCAGATGCCAATGAGAGAAAGGTAGTTTGTTTTCCAGAAGTTTATTGATCAGTAGACTTTTTTGTTTGACATTTCTAAAGATTACCAAAAAATTTTTAAAAAATAGAAGCATAGTGTATTAGCTGCATGGGTTAATTGGCATGTCACCTTAGAGGCTGAAAGTTAGGCCCATGTTTACTGAATAAACTTAATGATTATCTGTCCTAAGAATGTTGCTCTTCTGTCGCATACCTTGGGGACAATGGTGAAATGCTTTATCTTCAGGTCTCCTCTGGACATTATGAAAAAGTGTAACCGTGCAACGTGGAAGGGTCCAGTCAGTCCCCACTGAAGCGACACCCTGCTCTAGGTAGTGGGTTCGTCAAGACACTCCCAATATAGCCCAGAAGTGGCTGCAGCAGCACCATGGAAAGGGCTGCGGCCAGGGACGGTGGCCAGGGCTCTGTAGAGGCCTCCCCTGGGGCCTGATGAAGTGCAGAGGACATTTTGCATGTCATGAAATGCTCTCCAGACCCATGACATACAGTCAGAACTCACCTCCTCAAGGCCCACGGGCCTGTGGGCGGAACCACGGCCCCAATCCAAAGATGCTACAGCAGACAAGTGTTAAAAAAGAGAATTGAATCCAGCCCTGGAGAAATGACAGCCCGACCCCTACTCGCTTCCCCAGACCAAGTGTGTGGTGAGCTTAGAATTTTGAGACAAAAAAGAATTGACAGACGATGTGGGGCTGGGTAATGAGGCAGAGTGTAGGCAAGGCTGGAGTGAGAGGCTCCTTCAGGACACCGGGCCGGGAGGGCCTCCTCAGCAGGCTTACCGCTTGGAAGATGACTTTGGGAGGAGCAGGCCGAAGTCTTCATTCTGCACCCCTAAACTCAACACTGCAGAGGTGTGTTTGTGTCATGTGATACCAGATACCGGGCTGAAAATTGGGCTTCAAGATTCTTAGATGTCTTTTGTGGAATCATAGGGTGCACCCAGGTTGTTTTATAGCTCTAGAGTTTGCTTACTTCCACCTTCCCTCCCTCCCTGAACTTCTTTGAAAATTGGGGTGTCCTGTGGAAAGGGTGATAGTTGGAGTGAACAGGTCCTAGAGGGCTGCTGCCCCCAATCCTGCTGTGTGGAGGGGCTGGGAAAACTGGGGTTTTGACCCAGACTCAAGGAACCATCCCTACAGTTTTCTAGTGTTTTCCTTTCCAATCATTTTTTCATGACAAATGACTTAACGTTGTGAGGTGATAATGAGAAAAACAAACACGTGGTTTCCATTTTCTTGTTTCAAGGACACAGGTCCCTGCAAGGAAAAGATTCAGTGGCTCAGTGTCTCTCTAGCCTGAGTTACTGAGCTGAGGGCGAGGAGGTAGAGAAGTTTCTTTCCACATAGACATCAGAAACCTTAGCCTGCTGCCTCCCTCGAAATCAGTTTTCCTATATAGGTCTCTACATAGACAAAACGTGGTCATATTCACGTATCTACACATCAACAACTTTTAAAACCATACTCATGTGACATATACATGTGTATATATTTATGCTATATATGACAATTGAGCAGAGTTAAAGGAACAAAATCAATCTGAATGGAAAGTCAGTGAACCTTGGCTTCTCTAAACTTTTGGACAGACGAACTCCCTTTTTTTCTTCTTCTCTGTTTTTCCTTTGTGGACTATCCTGGGCTTACACAATTGTCCTTAGACAATCACAGAACTACCCTGTTACGGTACTGGAGTTATAAAGGCTTCTTTTCTGTGTGCCTAACTTGAAAATATTCACTACAGTTAAAAACCATAATATGTATTTAATTCTTTTAAAACTGAATTATGGAGGTGAGTTAGAGAGTGTGAGGGCTGGGATTCTGAATAAATCCTTCCTCCAAATAAATATTTTCTCTTAAATCAGCAGTTCTGACCCTGCTGTTGCGAGAGGCAGGTGACAGGAAAAAGTACATGGTTTTTGGAGGGGTCACATGGGATGGTTCTGCTTTTCCTCATTTCCTGGGCCGGCAGGGCCCCTGGCTGTGTAGGCACCACTATTTTCTGCCTGTCTCTTGCATAAATAACAATGAAAAGCACGTACATTGGGCGGGCCACAGTGGCTCAGCAGGCAAGAATGCTTGCCTGCCATGCCAGAGGACCCGGGTTCGATTCCCGGTGCCTGCCCATGTTAAAAAAAAAAAGAAAAAAGCACATACATCACCACTGAGCTGGTGCCCCAGTGCAGGGATGCTGGTGGGGAGAACTGAGCACCTCCACCTGACACGTGCGTTTGAGTGAATGGACTAGAAAGGTCCTGGGGACAGAAGACTTAGGAGCCAAAGGAAGGACAAGTGCTCGATCCTGCCCGGGGATGGCCACTTGTGATACAAACCACGCAGCCTTTTAAAGAAAAGGTTCTATGTGAAAAATTCCAACCTGCTCTGTATAATAAAGTCTTTCATTCCATAAGGAGAAAAAACAAAAAACAAAACAAAAAAAAAAAACCTATAAAAGTAGACTAATAAAAATGTCCATTTTTATAAAAATAGTTTCTAACTCTAGTAGATGGCCCTCTTCTTCCTCATGGCCCAGGGCAGGGCTGGTTTCTCCTTCACTTTCGTGTGCACAGGGCTACGACAAGGCAGACAAAAAACAGTGAAATGTTTTTTTGCTCAGTTTAAATTCTGCCTTCAACCAGAATGTAATGGTAATTAGTTAAAATGTTTTTGCTGAATTTAAATTCTGCCTTGGGCATTGGACAGTTGAGGACACACTAAGAGGGCAGAGGGGAACCGCTTCTCTTACTTTGAGAGTCTTAGGAGTGATAAATAGACTTTGTTGCAGATACTGGTGAGACCAATGAGAAAAGCTCATTTCAGACTTCCACATGACTGGAAATGTGCACTAGAAACCTTGCCAGGGTTAATAAAGGTTGTGAATTCCAAATTTCTAACTAAATTGTAGCTTTATCTGGGAAGGCCCTGGGAGAGAGGCCCGGGCGGGCTGGTCAGTGGGGCTGGGGGTCTCCCGCCAGCCTGGCCGGCTGTTCAGCTTGAGCCTGCGGCAGGGACGGGCCTGCGGGTGCCTCAGCTCTCGGGTGCCACTCTTGTCTTTGGTAAGGCAGTTTGGAGACAGCACAAGCTCTCTTCACTCTATTTTTTTTTTCCCCCACTCTTTTTATGGCCGGAAACAAAATAAATCTCCTCCTTTCTTTCTCCTGCTGTTCTCTGGAGGACAGGCAGGTGCTGCAGAAGTTGTTCTTGATGCTCGACAGCCCAAGGGAAGCCCAGAAGACTCAGCTGCTCCGGAAGTGACACCCTCCCTCCACCCCCCACCCCCAGCTCACTCCCTGGGGTTCCTGGGATTCCATAAAGCCCATCTCCACACACCGATGCTTTTCCAGGCTCCTGAGTACTCTTTGGACAACTTCCTTTCCTTCTCAATCCTTCACTTTCCTTATCTCTCCCCACACCCCAATATTTTAATAGAAACTCAGGGAATTTTAGAGGTGAAAGGACCTCAGAGATCATCTAGCATCCAGGGTCTGACCTCCCCATTCTGCAGATGGGGAAACTGAGGCACAGAGAGGGCAATACATTGCCCAAGGTCACTCGGTGAGTTAGTGGCAGAGCAGGCCACAGGTCCGAGCCCCCCAATTCCCACCCCACACAGCCCACCCCCTTCTGTGGCCCACGCCTCAGTCCGCTTTTGGCAGAGACTTCCTGTGGGAGGGCGGCACGAGGTGGGGGGGCAGGCTGCCGGGCAGCTCGTAGCCCGCGAGCTTGATCTTGATGAGGTGCTTGGCCAGCGCGAACTCCTCCTCGTCCAGCATGCCGTCGCAGTCGCAGTCGGCCAGCTTCCAGATCTTACCCAGGACGCTGTTGGGCAGCTTGGAGGTCACCATCTCCTTCTTGGCGTTGACGCCCGATATCTTGCCGTTGATGGGGGACAGGGTGTAGAAGAGCTCGTCGTAGACGGGCTTGTCTTTGGCCACGACCCACTCCTCCTCGTCAGCGCCCTCCCCGGCGCCCTCCCCGTAGCCCTGGTTGAAGGGGCCCTCGGCGGTGCCATCGAAGGCGCCGCCCTGCACGAGCTGCGTGGGCGCGCTTATCTCCTCCTGGCTGATGAGGCTCATCAGCGCGGCGATCTTGCTGCTCAGCATGGCGTCCACCGCCTCGATCAGCTTGGGCTTCAGCGAGTGGAATTTGGAGAAGTCGTAGTTCTCCAGCTGCTCCTGCAAAACGGTAAACCACAGGCTCGGTTACGCTTTCTTGGGGGAGGGGGGAAGCCAGAGCAGGCGCGAATCCCCTCTCCAAGCAGATGCCACACGCCCTGGACTGTTCCAAAAACCTTCCCTCTGCTGGGTCCTGCGCTGGAACTCACCAGAAACAGGAGTGGTTTTGGAACAAGAAGCAAGTTGTATGGGACGCAACGTGATTTTTTTTCTATGGTAACTGATCTCAGCTGGAGGCCGAGTGAGTGACAGCTACTCTCTGGGACTCTGAGACAGGCCTCCTTCATCCTGCCTTTTCTTCAGTGCTCCAGAGAATTAGAATTTTATCTTTTTAAATGATTTTTTTTTTTTTAGAGCAAGTAGATAAGAAATTTATTAAGTACACATGCAGAGAAAGAATCATGGGGTACTCTTGCCAGTAAAGAAAGATGGAGGGCCTGGGGCAGTAAGCAGTGTGGGGCCATTTGCTTTTTTTTTTTTTTAAGTGATTTTACTATATACTTCTGTTGCTCGTCACCAACATCCATGGAATAAGCGAGAGCAGGGATTAATAACCCTGTTGTCAGGGAGCCCCACAGGGTGAGCTGGCAGAACCGAGACTAAGGCCCCAGCTCGCTCCTCTCTGGCTAGGGTTCTCTGTGCTGTAGTATGAAGCTGTGCCACAGGGACCATACTTGGTAAAACATTTATTTACAGCCTTTGTTTTTGGCTCAGTCAGAAAAATGTAGCTTGGGGTACCTGCTCACTGGCTCTAACAATTAATTATCACGCATTATCAAGACGTGGTGCCTACTACATACTGTTAAGAATAAGCCCAGGCGGCTCCCCAGCAGGCACCCTGCAGGAACAGCCCACAAAGGCCTGGCCTGGCCAGGAGCACGGGCCACTGGAATCTTGCAGATGGACAGTGCTCATCAGTATCTCATCAGTTGTTATTTCAAAGACATACCAACAAGTGACTGTTAAAACCGGCAAGGGGGAGGGGCAGGAGAGTGGAGGGTGAGTGTATAAGTCCAGCCAATGAGGCTGAGTATTAGCACTAGGCAGGCTGGGATGGGGTCTCAGCTCCAGCTCCCAGGAGAAGTGGCCTGTGAGCAGAAAGAGCAGGAGCACAGGCTCCGGGGAGGGCCCAGGGAGACATGGCAACCACCCAGACAGGGTGGCATCAGCCGCACGATGCTAGAGTGCCTAGGGAAACAATCCTTCCAACGTGGCTTGTTTGTTGATTCATTTACTCATCCAACTATCCATGCATTCATCCCTCCACCTACCCACTCCTTCCTTCCTCCCTCCCTCCCTCTCTTTTACCCACCCATCCCTCCATCCAACACTGACAGGCCATCTGCTGCGTGCCAGACCTTGTTCTGGAAACTGGGGACAGGGATATGAGAAGCCACTCTTCCTGCCCTCAAGCAGCCTAGGTTGTAATGGAGGAAGGATTCTCCAGTTTTTCAATCCCTGCCTACTTTCAAAGAGGACTTGACTTAGCTCACAGTGAAAAAGAGGATAACATGAAATACAAGAAAGTCATTAGATGAGGAAAAGCTAAGTAATTAAAAAGGAGAGGAAGGGAAGTATTACTTCAGATGACTGAGGCTGAGGAAAGCTACTACCCAAGAGCACAGATGAGCGCTGAGCTCCCGGCTGCCCGGGCTGGGGTCCCTAGGGGCTCGCACAGCCCTCCCTGTGTGAGGGGAGGGGGCATCCCGTCATTCTGAGAAGTCACTCGCCCTGGCCCTGCACTGGGAGAGCTGCTCAGGGCCCTCCGTGCGGGCCTCAAGGACCTGGTGAGCACTGTCTGCATCAGCAGATTCCCCAAACAAAGGCAGGAGGGTTCTGGATATGCAGTTTGAACATGGACTCTCCTATGGAGTTCTGCTGTAAGGACAGTTCTCGAGAAGCTGGAGAGGGTCCGTCCCGTGTGCAGCATCATGGAGTGTTGTCTGATGCAGCGATGAGGCAGGGAGGCTCTCAAGGAAAAGGGGCTAATGCACTCATCAGACCTGCTTGTTTCGGACAGACATAATATGACTAGCAGTTAGGAAAATTTAAAACTTCATTTTCATAAATATCATACTTTTATTGTAAAAGATTAAGGAGAAAATAGGTACACAAAAAGAAAAAATTTTAAACCACCCATAATCCCATCATCCAGCAGGAACTCCTGCTAACATTTTTGGATAGACATTTCCATCCTTTTAAATAAATACACACATACATACTTTAACTGAAATAAGACTACACTGTTCAGAAACCTGGGTTTCTAAAATATATCACCTCTTTTCATGAGATTAATTTTTCTATAACTTTATTCTTGTCATAACATAATATTAAACTGTTTGACTGGGTTTTATTCATTTTCCCTGTTCCCTGAGGTTGGAAATTTAGGTTGTTTCCAATGGAGAATCAAAACCGTGGTCTTCAGAGTATACTGGCAGGGCAAAAATTCTACGTTGCTATTCGGAAGTGGAGCCATGAGTGCTAGATGAGAAAGGGTTTGGAGCTGAAAGCTGAACAGCCTGACAGATGCCTAGAGAGGGGCTTCCAAAACTCGTCTCGAAGAGCCAGCTCTGGGCTGCTGCACTACACCATGCTCAGCTTTGAGCCGCAGGTGGTGCAGACCTGGTTTCTAAATGCATCCCTGTTCTGTGCCTTCCGTCCACACTAACAGATCAGTCACCAGCAACTGTCACCCCGGCATCAGCATCAAACAACGCTTTGGACTCCTCCTGCCAATGTCTTGGTCAGCCAAGCAGACTGAAAAGAGCAAGCCAAGCAAAGAGGAGAGAAAGGGATCCTACACAAAAATCCCTGTGCTTCCGTGGTAAACAAGTCTGGGTTTCCCCGCGTGCATGAACACCTACCCTCCTCCCCCATGGACGGGCCAAAGCTCTAACACACAGAGCCCCAGTGTTTGGCCAAGTGGACAAGTGACAGCGATGTCCACCCAAACTTTCCACCTACAGGGACATGGATTCCGAAAGCAAACTTCTGGTAAACTGGCAAGGGGGAGTGGCCATGTATTTGCAGAGGTGGACATGAGGCAGCAGCAGCCATTCCTGCCCCAGGGGGCACACAGGAAATGGAGCCCATGCTCTCAGCCTTGCCGCACCCCTCACAGGCCTGACCAGGAAGCGTGGGTAGCAGCTAAACCCTGGCCATCCCTGCCCTCAACCAGGGTGGGTCCAAAGCAGGAATCTCTTTCTTGGAATGAGTGCACACTGGGAAACTTAAAGACTTACCCATCAACAATTTTATCTACCAACAATTTTATCCAGCAAAACTATAATGTCTAGTGCTGGGGGTTGAATCACGTCCCCCACAAAAGGCATGTTCAGGTCCCAACCCCTGGTCCTGTGGTTCTGAATCTATGTATAAACAGGACCTTTGAATATGCTATTAGTTAAGGTGTTATACTGACAGGGGCCTTAATCAAGTATGCACGAAGTCCTTATAAGTAAAGGAAATTGGACATGAAGAAGAAAAGTCACAGGAGCAGCCAGAAGATAGAATTAAATGAAATCTGGAAGAGAAAGGAGAAGACGCCACCAGGTATACTGTCATATGATGGAAAAGCCAAGGAACACCAAAAATTGCCAGCTAGCAAGAAGATATTGACCCAGGGAGATACTAAGCCTCTGAAACCTTGAACCATTAAATTCCTTTTGTTGAGCCAACTCATTGTATGTTATATTTTAGCAGATGGTAGATTAATATACCCTATATCCTGGAATTGCTCCCTCTCAAGAGGCAAAGGCCCCAGCCCAGTGGCCAGCTGGTCTCTCTGTTGCCCACTCACTCTCAATATTCACCAGAAGCAGTTTTCAAATTAACCAAGACTCCTCAAGAAATGCGGATGGCTCTGCTGCCCTCTGATGTTGAAATGCTGCAGACTCAGCAGCTGCGGGACCAAATTCTCCTTTGAGTAGGAGAACAACTAGTCAGAAGTACGGGCTGTGTTTGTAGTGCTCTCCTCATGCTGCAGATACGTGTGATGAAAGGGGCTCCCTCCCAAAGGGTAGAGGGTAGACCAGGTTACAGGGCCTCTCCCAACACCGGGCAAAAGCCTTCAAAACACATGTTCAACTCATGGCTACGCCTTCCTCCCTGGCTTTACCCCAGAGTCACCACCAACTAGTTTGGGAAAGGAGGCATATGGCCGTTACTGGTGAGCTCTCTGCATGACCAAAGTATGCCAAGGCCATGACAGAGTCACCTCTAAGCTCATGCCCCTTGCCACTGCCCAGACAGTCAACAGGAGGTTGAACACCTGTATTGCAGAGGATGACAGACTCACAACAGACACAGGGATGAGAGAGGCCTGAACTGAGAACCACACACAACCCATCTAGAGCTTTCCAGGTGACAGCAAACTAGCCTGCTGTGGTAGGGGACAGTGAGCCAGGCCTATCTCGTTCCCTGGGGACTCTCTGGAGGGACTGGGGTGGTGTGGTGAGGGCCAGGCTGGCCTCTCAAGACAAATTCTGGACAGAAGGGACCTTCTTCCAACGTCCAGAGTTTGCTACAAGCCCTGTGGAACTTAGGGCTGGGTCAGGGCCTGAGAAACTCACTACCCTAGACCCTGCTATGATATGAACATACAGCAACCTGTTCATTCATTCAACACATTTATTAAGCACCTGCTGTGTCCCAGATACTGAGGATATGGAAGTAAACAGGACAGTAAATAGCAGCATCCATTGTTAATTCATTGCACACTGTACAACGCTCAAGCTGCAACAAGGAGCGTGTGTTCCAACAGCAGCTTTGCTGTCAAAAGCTTCACTGCCAGCGAAAGTTGCAGTGGCTAAGACTGTAAGTGGCACGCAAGCTCCTCAAGAGCAAAGAAATTTACTTTTGCCCATTTTGCTCATTGATTAATTCCAGGGGTCCACAGTGCCTGGTCATAGCCGGCCTAATCAATAGTTCTCGACTGAATGAATAAATGGACACCAGTAAGAGGGGTGCCTGTAAGATGGGACTCCTCACACCCAGGCCAAGACGCGTAGGTGTTCGCTGAGGGTGCCCAGGGACCTGCATGGGTCTGACTCGCGGGAGGCTCTCAGCGGAGGTTTGGGCCCTTCCTGTCTCCTCCAGTTAAATAGGCCTTGGCCACTCCTGAGAGCTGAGGTGAAAGGGCACTATGGCTTCTTCTCTTACCCCAGGGGCTGCCCCTCTGACCCAGCTCTGCGAGGCCACTGTCCTCTGGCCTGGCCAGGCCAAGGTCACCTCTGTCTTGAGCAGCTGCGGCCGCAGAGAGTCGGGGACCGGCAGGGGAGGCTGTGCCTGGAAGGCGAGCAGCAGCCCCTGACAGGCTCGGTGGTGCCTCAGGGCCTTGGGGTCAGTATCTTCTTGTGTGGGGGACACGGGTTACTTCATTAAGTTAATGAGCCGAAAGCATCCCCTCTAGGCCACAGCATGCAGTGTGCATTTCTTTATAACTTGCATTTAAGTCAAGACACTAATTTTCCTTCAAAAATATGAGAAGGATGCAAGGAAACAGTTGTCCTCAAGTTTGGCCATGGGGTACAGGGCATTCCCCAAGGGTGTGAAGGGGGGAGCCTGCTACAGGGCGGCTGCCCTAATGGGGCCCAGCAGCCCTCAGATTAGCCATCCCTGTGGCCAGGAAAAAACCAATTCATCCTGAGTACAGGGGCACCTATTTCATTTCTGGAAGAGAAAAGAACTTCTGTATTTATTCTTTGAGCCAGCTACACCACATGTCCCAGAGCACATACCCTGAGCCCAGGCCTAAGGGACCGTCATGAAAACAGTGAGAACTGCCCCTGTCACCATGGGTGCATACATCTAAACCTAGCATCTACAGTTTACATCTACAATTAACTTAACTCAGGTTCAAAGCCTTCCTTCCCTCCACCCAAAACCCACGAGGCAGGCAGGGAAAGCACAGCCCCAACCTCCTGGCTGCATGTGCTCTCAGGTTTCAAACTGCTCTCCCACTTCAGTGCTGCCATCTCTGGGGCTCAGGGCAGAAGCCGGGAAGCGGGGGTCTCCAGGCCACAGCCAGGATACAGGTGTGCTTTGTTTGGGTGAGGCAGTATTTTTTTAAAAATTTGAGCCAAATTTGAAATCCAGGTGATTTTGCATACACATTCAAATTTCCAATTGTTCTCCTGAACAATCCAGGCCAGTCTTCTCCCAGGGCATGGGCCCATCTGGGCTGGGCAGGGCTTCCCCAATGAAGGGGGAGCGGACATGTAATCTCCAACCTTCTCCCTCCCAGTGGGCCCCACCTCCACCCTGACAAGTTCTTGTTGCATTTGCAAGGATCTGTTTTCCTCCTCGTAGAGCCCTATTTTTCGGAGCCCACATTTTAACTGAATATAGGAAAACAACGGTGACCAGAGAGAGAACATTTTTTTCTCTCTCCGGCCCTGCTCCACACATTCCCCTTATCTGCCGGTGGCTGCAGGCATCTGAGTTTGCGTCACCTGTTTTGCAGAAAGGGCTGTGTGGCACTGGACAGGAAGGCGTCAGTCTGGCTCTGGGAGGAAGCTTAGGATGACACAGTCAGCAACGACATATTCATCTGACACCACTGCAGGGGGCTGGGCACTGAAGCCAGATGGCTGAACCGTTTTAGGCGCAGCTGGGATTGGGCAGACACATCTCCAAGGGCCAAGAAATGAGGCCAAAGGCTGCCAAGACCAACCTCTCTGCAAGCATTGTCAGCAAGCTCAGGATGAAACGTGGCCACGCCCACAGAGCCCACGGCCTCACACTGAGCTCTGCAGTCTGTGACAGCAGTGCTGCCTGAAAACATGACCCTGCCAGGCAGGGCAGAGCTCAAGGCCACTGAGGTGACCTTCAAGGTCACTCCCAGCTCAGATGCTCTTAGTCCTTGGTTCTGGGGTTCCGAAAAACAGCTGTCACCTCGTGGTCAAAACAACCTCCTTGAATAGTCTAAGAGGACTGCTCATCTGATTATTTTAGTGTGAGCTTAATTTACTGTTTGCTAGGTGTTCCCTTTTGTTTAAAAGTTATGGAAGGCAGATAATTTTAATTTTATTCACAGGAGCATATTCCATTGATCCCGATTAGGAAGGTGAATTCATTCCATTCCCCTCCATCCTAGAGCAGGAAACACTGCGGTTCCCCAGCAACCGGCTGGATAACATGGCATCGTCATTCCTCTACAAGGAGGAAAACGTCCCACCCCATGGCACTGCAATGAGTCCCCAGTACCTGCATGGCCTTGACCTCGGGGAAGTCTCCTGCAGAAATCTGGTATTCTCGCTGAAGCTGAATGTAGATTTCTGGTAACCTGCTGATAAGCTCTCTCTTCTTGTTTTCCTTTCCAAACATGCTTGGCATCTCCTTCTTCAGGTAACTGATGATGTAGGCATGCACCTGAAGGGATACATGTCAGGTGAGGATGTGCCGTTTTGATTGAGAAAAGGAATAAACAAGACTGTATTTTATATGCATGATAACATAACAGGCAACCTCACAGAAACATGGTCCTAAGTCTGCCGAAAATCTTCAATGAGGAGTCTCTGCCCCAAACATCTACTGCAGTTCTCAATGAGAACTATTATTTAGCAATCTGAATTCTAACTGAGCACAAATGAAACCCAGCTATGCTACAGGCAGAGATTCTAACTGTTAATGTCAGATAATAACTAGTTGGTTAGAAGCTTCTTTAGAGCTGCTGGTGAGAGAAGGGGTCTGTCAATTGGAAAAGTTAAAACCCCTGCTCTAAAGCACAGCTCTTGTATCTAAAGTCTTCGCTTTAATGCAGAGAGCTGAGAGAGGTGACATAAAAGGACTGAAGGCCGCAGCTGTGCTTCTCTGTGCTCACAGTGGAACCAGTGTCGGCTGAATGACCTGGCAGGGGATGCAATCCTGAGACGTGACTGAGCCCTAAGCAGAAGTGGCAGCAAACAGCCCCACCAAGAAGGGAAGGGTGTGAGGCACAGAAACCAATGACGGATCCCTCAGCACATGAGAAGCGAGGCCCATGGGTGCCGGCTGTACATCAGAACTGTTTCTAGTGCCGCCTCCAACCCTAAGGCAGGTTTGAGATTTTGAGTTACTGAGACTTTTACTGAGGCATCTTTCTGAACCGTGCCACATTTTTGGGGGGCTCTAGGGATGCTCTTTGGGAAAGACGTGGTTGACAGAAGAGATTGCAAAGGAGGAGAATGGACCCAAGAAAGGTCTTTGGGAGCGGCAGTGGGACGGGAGGGGTTCAAAACGATACGCAATCACATGGCTGATAATGTGGCTTTACAGCTGGTGGTACAATGCTGTGCATTTAAGGGTGGGGAAGATGCCCTCTGATCTTCCCTGTCACGCTCCCTCCTCCGCGTTCTTCCTGAATTTTGTTTCTCTGACTTAAGAGGACACCAAACGATCCAATTCAATCCACAATAGCAAAAGAACCACATTTATGATTTAAAAAAGTAAAAGTCTTGTGGTTGTTATATAATGCCAACCTGGATAATTTTTCCCCTTACTTTTTCTTTTTTTAAAATCTCTGATGTAAAGCAAATTATCTTACACATTGTGTTCAGTTGAAATAAAAGTGAATGTTGATACCTGTCCCTTCCCTCCTGGCCCCAATCTATCTCTATACTGTGACTGGTCTCCCCTTCACTTTCCTTCCTGCGTGATACCAGGAAGAAACTGCAGTTTGGTCTGAGGTCCTGGGCTGGGGGCACATCTCTACAATGCCCAGCTCCTCTAGTCTCAGAAGTCCCATCTAGCCCTCAAGATAAAACCATCTATGACAGTGCACATTTTGTTCTAAGACACTGGAAGTTTTTTTTTTTTTTTTATAATTTTTTTTATTAATAAAAAAAAAGAAAAGAAATTAACACAACATTTAGAAATCATTCCATTCTACACATGCATTCAGTAATTCTTAGTATCATCACATAGATGTATGATCATCATTTCTTAGTACATTTGCATCGATTTAGGAAAAGAACTAGCAAAACAGCAGAAAAAGATATAGAATGTTAATATAGAGAAGAGAATTAAAATAATAATACTAATAAAAAATATACATATATATAAAAAAAGGAAGAAGAAAAAAACAAAAACAAAAGATACAAACAAACAAACAAAAAAAAAACTCTATTTCAGGTGCAGCTTCATTCAGTGTTCCAACATAGTTACATTACACTTAGGTATTATTGTGCTGTCCATTTTTGAGTTTTTGTATCTAGTCCTGTTGCACAGTCTGTATCCGTTCAGCTCCAATTACCCATTATCTTACCCTGTTTCTAACTCCTGCTGGTCTCTGTTACCAATGATATATTCCAAGCTGATTCTCGAATGTCGGTTCACATCAGTGGGACCATACAGTATTGTCCTTTAGTTTTGGGCTAGACTCACTCAACATAATGTTCTCTAGGTCCATCCATGTTATTACATGCTTCATAAGTTTAGTCTGTCTTAAAGCTGCATAATATTCCATCGTAGGTATACGCCACAGTTTGTTTAGCCACTCGTCTGTTGATGGACATTTTGGCTGTTTCCATCTCTTTGCAATTGTAGATAATGCTGCTATAAACACTGGTGTGCAAATGTCCGTCTGTGTTTTTGCCCTTAAGTCCTTTGAGTAGATACCTAGCAGTGGTATTGCTGGGTCGTAATCCATTCTGCCAGTCTATATCTTTTGACTGGGAAATTCAGTCCATTAACTTTTAGTGTTATTACTGTTTGGATAATCTTTTCCTCTACCATTTTGGCTTTTGTATTATATATATCATATCTGATTTTCCTTCTTTCTACACTTTACTCCATACCTCTCTCTTCTGTCTTTTCGTATCTGACTCTAGTGCTCCCTTTAGTATTTCTTGCAGAGCTGGTCTCTTGGTCACAAATTCTCTCAGTGACTTTTTGTCTATAAATGTTTTAATTTCTCCTTCATTTTTGAAGGACAATTTTGCTGGATATAGAAGTCTTGGTTGGCAGTTTTTCTCTTTTAGTAATTTAAATATATCATCCCACTGTCTTCTAGCTTCCATGGTTTCTGCTGAGAAATCTACACATAGTCTTATTGGGTTTCCCTTGTATGTGACAGATTGTTTTTCTCTTGCTGCTTTCAAGATCCTCTCTTTCTCTTTGACCTCTGACATTCTAACTAGTAAGTGTCTTGGAGAACGCCTATTTGGGTCTATTCTCTTTGGGGTGCGCTGCACTTCTTGGATCTGTAAATTTAGGTCTTTCATAAGAGTCGGGAAATTTTCAGTGATAATTTCTTCCATTAGTTTTTCTCCTCCTTTTCCCTTCTCTTCTCCTTCTGGGACACCCACAACACGAATATTTGTGTGCTTCATATTGTCATTCAGTTCCCTGATCCCCTGCTCAAGTTTTTCCATTCTTTTCCCTATAGTTTCTGTTTCTTTTTGGAATTCAGATGTTCCATCCTCCAGGTCACTAATTGTAGCTTCTGTCTCTTTAGATCCCACCATTGTAGGTATCCATTGTTTTTTCCATTTTTTCTTCTTTGTCCTTCACTCCCATAAGTTCTGTGATTTGTTTTTTCAGATTTTCTATTTCTTCTTTTTGTTCAGCCCATGTCTTCTTCATGTCCTCCCTCAATTTATTGATTTGGTTTTTGAGAGTTTTTCCATTTCTGTTCGTATATTCAGCATTAGTTGTCTCAGCTCCTGTATCTCATTTGAACTATTGGTTTGTTCCTTTAACTGGGCCATATCTTCAATTTTCTGAGCGTCATCCATTATTTTCTGCTGGAGTCTGGGCATTTGATCAGATTTCCCTGGGTGTGGGACCCGGCTGGTTGAAAGGTTTTTCTGTGAAATCTCTGGGCTCTGTTTTTCTTTTCCTGCCCAGTAGGTGGCGCTCGTGGCGCTCGTCTGTCTGCGGGTCCCACCAGTAAAAGATGCTGTGGCTCCTTTAACTTGCCAATCCGAATCTCGCAGTTGGCCCGGGAAACCGCGTGTGGAGGGGAGGTCCCCGGCCACTGCGGCTTGGGGGAGTGCTGGTCCAAATTGCCCAGCTGGCCCAAGACGCCAAGCGTGGCGGGAGGGCCCCGCTATCCAACGTTCCCAGTCAGACCGGGGAGCCACGTGCGTGGAGAGGACCCCAGTCGCCAGCCGCCCCGGCCGGGAAAACGCACGCCCCTCGGGTATCTCACCGCAGCAGATTCTCCCTGCCCGTTCAGCCGTTCCAGAATGGGGTACGCTGTCTTTTTGGTCTCTGTCGTGGCTCCGGGAGCTGTTTCGTATTGTTTCTGTTTCTTTAGTTGCTGTTCTGGAGGAGGAAATAAGACCCGCGTGTCTTACTAAGCCGCCATCTTCTCCGGAAGTCACACTGGAAGTTTTTAAGTTCACAAAGGATACTATCAGACTTCTGGTAGAAAGACGATGCTGGCAGCAGCAGGGAGTGCAGATGGGGCAGGTAAGGTGTCCTTGGTGCTGCTGCTGTTGCTCGGGAGAAGATGGAATCTAAAGCACAGTGAAAGCCACACGACGTAGAGGAGTGGAGTGAAGTAAGTGTGTGTGAAGAAGGGGACTTGCAGGATTCATGGACAAATGGACTCCAGGAGAAGGTGTGGGTTGTACTGGCTAACCCCAGGTCCTAGGGCACACAGCCAGGTGCACAGGGAAGCCAATAACTAAGAGAGGGAGGACATGAGGAGGGCAAGGATCCAGGGATGGGAGAGAGTACAAGCTTAATTATGGATGTGTAGAATGTGAGGTGTCTGAGGGACACCTAGAAGGAGCTGGCCATGGGTGGCTGGAATGAAAGTCCAATAGGTCCAGACCTCCAGATGACCTAGATGATGGCCTTGAGAGCTAGAGTAGAGGTGGTGGCCAGAGCCACAGGAGCGGATGAGACCATCCAGGGAGTATGAGCAGAGAAGACCCCACTTAAGGGCCAGGTGAGGGCAGAGACACCAGAATGTGACAGGCACGGACTGAGGGATGGATCAGGAAAACGGACATCCCACCTGGCCTTGAAGAATCAGCAGGACGCGTGGGTAAGGGTAGGGATACGAGACTCCAGGTAGAGAGAAGAGCTTGGATCAAGGTGCGGAAGTAGTAAACTGAGGGACATGTTTAAGGCAGCATCGTGTGTCTGCGGCGCAGGTTTAGAAGGTGGGAACGGTGGGTTGTGCAGAGACTTGGTTCAGCAGGTGGGAGGAGCCCATGGAAGACTTTGCTAACCAAAGATCTGGATGATGATTGTTCTGGAAGCCCAGAGAGGCCAGAATGAAGCCAGAGCTCCCTATTTTCCACATGGCCTGGGGATGCTTGGCTGGGGGCAGGGTGGGGACAGGGTGGGGCTGTGCAGAGGCTTTCTCTCAGGACAGTTTTAAAATACATCTTCAAGAACGGCGCCTGTGTGGGAAATGAGGGATA
Source organism: Tamandua tetradactyla (assembly GCF_023851605.1). Classification (NCBI taxonomy): domain Eukaryota; kingdom Metazoa; phylum Chordata; class Mammalia; order Pilosa; family Myrmecophagidae; genus Tamandua; species Tamandua tetradactyla. Next base: position 55,606,347 of record NC_135340.1, read on the forward strand.
CAGGACGGGCCTGGGCAGGAAAAACTTAGTACTGGTGATTAACCAGGAGACTGAAGAGGAAGTTTGGTCACCAGAGATGGGGCTGACGCCTGGGAGCACCAGGAAATGGAACTGGAGGCTGATGGAAATGCCTGATCTACAGGGAATCTATGCCCAGCAAATAACAAGAAAGGAATTCCCATAACCTCCCTGTGGACAGTTCATACCCGGAAGTGTCTACAGGCAGCACTAGAGCCGTTTCTGCACAGGGCCAGCTGCTAGGGACCGGGCTGGACTTTTGGGAGAGAACAGGCAGGTACATGGAGGGGAGCCCCAGAAACACTGATCGCCCTGGTGGGTGGGGAAGGAGAGATCAGCAGCCCGAAGGGGTAGTGGGTCCCCCGGAGGGCTGTGTTTGCACTGTGTCCCACTCTTTCCTAACATTTTCACTCTGCTACTGATTTCCAATTTTAGGACACTAAGAAATGTTCCTTACAAAGTTCTCTTTGTCTATTTTGAACACTATGGAATAATTTAGAAGTCAAGTGAATAACTAAAACAAGAAAGGATGAAAAACAGAGCTGTGATTACAAGAAGAAAATGACTATGCAGCTATGGAAAATCCTATTAAAGAAAACAGACTTACACCGTAATCTTGTGGAAAGAATGGAAATTAAATAAAGGAGGTGAGCAGATACCTTCCACAGCTCAGTGGAGGGCCTGAGTCATAGGCATAGCAAAAAACACTTTGCTAAGATTTAAACACTAAAATAAGTGCATAAATACAAAAGCTGACCTGCTTAGACCAGACAGTATGAACCTCCCCATCTATATAAAGGTCATTTAAACAGAGAAACAAATACAAGCCCACATCATGCTGCCTGGGGCTGTGGCTAAGAGCATTGATCTGGAGATAGGATTCTAACTTTTTCTGTCACTGTAGTGTTTATATACTTATTTTTAAAGTTACTTATTTATAAACTTGTTTATATACTTATCTTTTTTTTACTAATTAAAAAAATTAACTAACAAATTTAGAAATCATTCTATATACTTATTTTTAATGTTATAAAAATTAAAGTAGTTATAAGATTCTTTGAGATAACCAGAGAAACCCAACATTTGAGAATCCTTCATTTAGAATTATGTGCTTTAACTGCATTCCTGAGGACACGATGAGTCAAAGGGGTCAGAGCAACGATTACTTTGCCTTGGAAAGGGCGTGTTTGGCTTCGTTTGGGTGGGGCTGGGGGAGGGCCCTGTGAATTGCCAAAGGACGTGGAGATGCTGGCAGCTTAATCAGGATGCTCCAGCTGCTCACCAGCTGTTCTTACATCATCTCCTTGGCCTTAGTTTCCTGGACCGGGCCTGTGGGCACCTCTCCCCTCTGCGCACAGGCCTGTTCTGCTCTGGAGGTGGCCCCAACGGAACTGCAGGCCTGGGGCAGCTGCCCGGCCCCTGTAGGGCTCCTTCACCACCTACCAGGCCTGGCAACGCTGAGCTGCCGAGTCCCTGCTGAGGGAAGGCTCAGTCCTTGCTCATCAGTTTGGCTGAGTACCCACCCAGCCCCCAGATCCCCAAGGAACGGCACCTTAGCTTGTGAACAGTCTGGTGGCCAGGGGCCTGCTTCACCTGGACTGAACTGCAGCTGATGCACCCCGGCCACAGCTCTCCACCCACGGACTGGCACCTGACCCTCCTCTTAGACCTTGTGGTGTTTACTGGCTGATGACCGATGGGCCGCCCTTGGGCACTAGGCCACCAATGCCCTCACAAACCTTGTGGGCAGATCTCACTCCAAGCCTCAACTCCCTCCTTCCTCCACCTGCCTGCTGTTACCTGAGTCATGACCTTCAGGTGACCGGCTCATGCCACAGGCTGCTCTCAGACTCAACCTCCACTTCTAGGCAATTCCACTGGTCTGCTTTGTGAAGATCTGATGTGCTCCAAGACCAGCCTCCGCCAGCCTTCCTGGGGCACCCAAGCCCAGGGTCTGATTCTACGCATGGATCTGCCTTTAAGAAGCTGACCAAGTTATAAGGCAAATGATTATTCGCAGAATCACGGTGAATTGAATCTGAAAGGGATCCCACAGATCGAATTTAACTCCTGCTTCCAATATAGCTTACTTGAGGTCACACAGCTCATTAGGAGATGCAGAGCTAGCACTAACGTTCAATGACCTCTCTCCTGTCGTTATAGCACTAATTGTTTTCTATAGGTAAAAATCTATAGGCTATTGAAAATCTGAAATTCAAAATGAACTGTGTCCTACAGGACAACAGTTTGGAAAACTTGGATTTGAAGTTTGATTCTGATTGTTCCTAATTTACTGGGCAGCTTAGGAAAAGTCATTTACTGTCCTTCACTTCCACCCCCCCCCCCCCCCCACACACACACAAAGTATATATTATGGCCCACAAACATCATGAACACTAAATAGGTATGTGAGTATAAAGACGCTAATCTTCTGGCAAGGACAGTGCCCTCTAATTTTCTACGGGCGACTGATAAACAGATGGGACAGCGTGGACGGCTGAGATCCCTCGTCAGCTTCAAAAGCTCACTTCCACCAACGATGTCTCGCCAAACAAACGCTGACTGAGGGCCGGGCCTGGTGATGGTCCTGGTGAAAAGAGGTGGAAACCCTCTGAGACCTTTTGTTCTTTATAATAAAAGAAAACTAGCAGAGAGGGGACAAGGAAAGAGAAGACAGAGGAAAAAGAGGAGAAGAAACGGGAGTGTTAGAAGAACAGGTCAGACCCTGTTACTCCTGCCTACTTGCCGAGAGGCTCTGGACGAGGCACTGAATTCCCCATTTCAGCTTTCTCATCCTCCAATTTGCAGTGCAACATTTATTTTACGGGGTTGATATTATGAGAGTCGAGGGAGAGCATGCACTTGAGAGCTCTCTGTCCGCTGGGAGGAGGTATGTCAATATTCCTTGTTACTGACTTCGTTGTCGACTTACAAATAATTGGGCAAAAGGACAACAGCAGGCTGGCTCATGACGGCAGAGAAGGCTTAGTTATAACTCTATATTTGAAAAGTAATATGAATATGGGTCCCGAATAGTAATTCATGAGTGAATGATAGCTACCTCTGAGGGTTTTTTTTTTCGTATGCTGTATGGTGGGGTCATATTTCATTATTTTTCCATGAGAGTATCCTGTATTGCAGCACTGTTGTTGACTTTTTATTATTTGTTTGTTTTTTGGGGAAGTGCATGGGCCTGGAATCGAACCCAGGTCTCCACATGGCAGGGGAGAATTCTACCACTGAACTATCCTTGCACTCCCTCCTCTGAGGATGGATGAATTTATCTTGTTCAATTCATCCTTTCCTCTGTATAAAATTGGAAAAGGCTGACTTCATACAATGGATATGACTGGGAGTGAATTAAATGGATCAAAGTGACAGTTTTTCTCTGGATAGATAACTCACTGAGCGGAAGGGGATTTCCTCTCTGTTTTTAACTGTATATGAGTTTATATATAGTTCACATATACACTCTGACACTTATCTCATTCATTGTGCCCCATGACGTGTTTATGTATATGTTCAAGACTCAGAAGCAGTAAGGAGTCATCCTGGCTCTATCCATGGTGGACCTGGACAGCAGCCCCAGCCAGCGAGTGGTGAAAGCTGCCAGTGCCTGTGGGCAGTAAGAATGGACTTATTCATGGAATTTGGATTTTGGGGGTTAGTCTGGGGAAAGTGAGGCTGGCAAACCATGGTGTATACTGTACAACACTCATCTGTGAACTTACAACCCACTGGAGAACTGCTTCTTTGTAGGGCAGCTGGAGACTTGCATACACTATTTAAAAACAGGGATCAGCACATTTTAAAAGTGGGTTTATGATGATACAAAACAATTGAGTTAATATCCTAGAGGCCCTAAAGAGGAAGCTGTGGGGTAGAAAGAGTGCAGGTGGTTCCCACATGAGCAGGGGTTTGTTTTTCTGTATAGATCAAGACAGCACCCAGGGCACATGATTCTGAACAGTCTTAAGGGAACTTGAGGGGTCCCCAGTCATTTGAGGTCAGCCTGCAAAGATCCAGGTTTCCATATATGGGCTCCAGCACCCGCCACCTGCCAGGACAGCAAGGGGCTGGTGACCCAACTATATTTAAATGCCCATGTCAGACGAGGCATTAAAGTCATAATCATCACCCACCACAGAATGACTGGTTAATTTCAAAATGTCTAATTTCTCCACAGAAGAAATGTGACAGTACAAACAATCAGGGAAGAGCCCGTCTCCGCACATTATGCATGACTAAGGAGAAAATGCTTTGAAGACAAAACTAAATTCCACAGAATTGTAGTGAACCCTGAAAATCACTGTCCTTTCCTTTTCTTTCTCATCTTCAGTTGTTCCTCAAATTTTCATCATTTTTTGTTGCACAAAAAATCCGTCATTTTTTGTTTAGCAAAGATTTCCAAATGGGCAGGAACTTCTCCTGTTCTTGGACAATATGCTTATAAGGGTGGGGTCTGATAGTGAATGTGCCTCACTTTCTACTTTGGTTCATTTAGAACACAAAACACTACTATTTGGGATTTATATGAACCTAATTTCTTTAATTTGGCTATACTAATTATAGCCAAATAAAATGAAATTCTATTTTCCAAACCCTCTCTTGGGCTTTCCCCAAATAGCTTATTCTAAAAACTCACAAAATGAGCCTTGACTGCTGTCGTGGGTTGTGTGAACAGCCCTCAAGGAAGCACATCTACTGATAGCATAAAAAGTGATCTTTGAGGTTAACCAAACACCAGTTCTAGAGATTTCCTGTTCTTTGAAATAGAACTGTAAAAAAAAGATATAAATAGAAAAAGCAGAGAAATAATGAAAATTGAAGTGACTGTTGATAAGATTATCTATTTTTCATTACTATTAAAGTGCCGTCTTGGACGGACCATGGTGGCTTAGTAGGCAGAGTTCTCGCCTGCCATGCTGGAGACCCGGGTTCAATTCCTGGTGCCTGCCCATGTGAAAAATAAAGAAGAGGGCGGGCCGCGGTGGCTCAGCGGGCAAAGTGCTTGCCTGCTATGCCGGAGGACCTCGGTTCGATTCCCGGCCCCAGCCCATGTAACAAACAAACAAAATACAATAAAACAAGAAAATGTTTAAAGATGTTTCCCTTTCTTCCTCCCTTCCTTCCTTCCATCCTTCCTTCCTTCTCTCTGTCTTTCCTTCCCTTAAAAAAAAAAAAAAAAAAAAAAAATAAAGAAGAAAAAATATAAAATGCCATCTTTGTGATACTCCGCGTTTGATTACTACCAGGACACTGATGCATACTGCTTTATTTCATCGATTCTGCTGAACTACTGGTGTGTTATATATAGACACGCTCTACAACCCAACTCAGACACAGGTACACTGTGGGTGACACCTGAAGAATTATTTTTTGTATGCTTTCAAAATGTCAGCTTGATGAATCACCAAACTCTGCAGAGTTTCTGAGGATGGAGAGCTTTACAGAATAAACGAATAAAGAGAATGGCAGATTAATGGAGAAAGGAAGGGTCTACACACGGAGCTCTCACAGATGCTGTACACTGTGGGTTTGAGGGGTCCTGTGAATTCTTTCTGGACTGAGGAGCCAGACCAACCGGGGTTTGAATCTATATTCAGCAACTTTCAGGCTGTGAAGCCTTGGGTAAGATACCTCACCTTTCTGAGCTTCAGTTCCTTCCTTGTGAAGTTAGGATCACAATGCCAAACCCTCTGTAGTCATTGACAGGATCCAACAAAGTCGCACATGTAAGGCAAACTGTGCAGCTTCACAAACACCGCAAACTCTCAATGGGGCTGACTTGCTTGAGGACAGCTGGGTCAGGAGATTTAAAATGAATACACCAAAATAAAAGAGCATTTTTATGAAATATAAACACCCCAAAGAGAAGAACTCAAGTGACCCCTTGTCCATTTAAGCAAACCCAAGTTCACCAGCGGAACACGAAGTCACAGATGGTGTAAAAGGAATGTCATCAGTTTGTGGCTAAGGCTGCAGTGCTGAGCTCTGCTTCTTGTGTGCGTGAGGCTGTTTCCTGCCCTCCCTCCTCAGCATGGAACTGCCCTTGGGTACAGGGCACCCAGAAGTGCAGGGTGGAAACATCCGCACTTCAAACATTTTCACTTAGGAGAAGGAACAAGCCAGATACTATTCTTAGGAAGGAAAAGAATCTAAGTTTTCTTCCTATAAGTAAGCTCAGCAAGTTTGACCGCCTCCCTCCGCCCCCGCCCCCCCACGTCTACACAAGGGTTTTCATTCTTTGTGGTATCAGAACACAGAGCAGTATTCTGTGCCTCCCCAAACCTAGGTCACGCTGGCTCCTTCAAGGATGGCAGGGGAGTTCCATGGTGCTTGGCACTTTCAGTGAGTTCTCTGCTCCTTATTTATTTATATGACTGAATACTGCAGTTTCTTGAATCACTGGGCCTTAAGCAATGATGATTAAAAATGCCCACAGATATTTAAAAATAGTTCAAACAATTTTGATATCTGCAAAGACTATGACAATTAAGTTTATAAAATAGGGTTGGGTATTGTGTACCCTGATGGTTAAGTTCAGCTGGACCAGTTGGAGAAGACAAATGCCACAGGCCGAGGGGGTCACTGAGTGGGCCAGGACAGACTTCCTGCATCAAACATTGGGCCCAACACAGGCATGAGGGAAAAATCACCTTAGGAGAGGCTGAGAATAAGTGGGTTCACAAAAAGCAACAAACCAGTGGGCACAACTGGCTTTGCAGAACTGGAACAAGAGTAGCTTATGGTTTTGGAAAGGAAGTAGTGACCATGAGGAAGAAAGGGTAAAGAATGGTGACTTACAGAAGCACTGTGCAACTGCAAATCAGCTGAGAGATCTGGGAGGAACGCACGGGACACTCCGGGACACAAGCAAAGAGGAAACCGGTAGATCGGGGTGCTACATATGGGGCAGTGGCAGCCAAGGGGGGGGTGCTTCTTTTGGCAAAGGAGATGTGCTGCTGTGTGAGCACCTTGGCATGGAGATAGAGGCTGCTGAGGAGAACCAAAAGAAGATGCTGGAACGCTTGCCCTTTGTTCGGCTGTCACCCTCGTGGAGCCTCCCTGCACACTCACCCCGACCAGGTGGGGTCAGCCACCCCCTGCCCAGTCCACACCTCAGAGGGCGCACACTTTACCATTCTGTAACGAGGGGTCTTGGCCTTGTCCTCACCAGGCTGGACTCCCCAGCCCTGGCCCAGGGGGACTGAGTAAATGTGGATCGAACAAAGCAAAGTAGTAGTGGGCTCCGGAAGGCTGACTTGCTGGGTCCTAAGGCCAGATGAGAGACAACCTTCTGTGGAGCAAGGGGAGTGCGGGCAGGGACATGGATGCTGACAACAGCACGCTGCGACCTTACTTTCGACCAAAGTGCCAAAGGGTCTGGAGTCACAGGCCTGGGGCCTGTTTCCACTGAAGTGAGGGGCCCATAGCAGAAGACGAGAGCAGGGAGGCCTGCTTTTTAGTGCTGGCTTTGTTACTCATGGATTAGTGACCCTGGGGAAGTCACTTCTATCCTGTCCTTGTAAAATCAGGGAGCCAGGATAGACTTTGGTTCCCAAACCTGGCTGGTCATCAGAATCACATACCCACACACACACATGCACATGCATTTATATAAATGGATGCACACGTGTACACACATGCACACACATGCATATACATGCACGCACATATAATACACCTGTATCAGAAGCCTCGGGGCAGAGCCTGGGAATTTATGTAAGTTAAAGCAAGGTCTGAGCTTTACTAGGACTAGATACACTCTGGGGGCACTTCTATTAGAGGAAGATGATTTCTTGAAATGTACACACCATTTTTAAAGAGCCAATTTTTTCCCATGGAGGAGTCATATGTTTCTCTCTCTTCAGAAGACACAAGAGAACTGATTGTACTAACTGAGGGTAGTTAGCAGACACACACCTGGGGTGCTGGAAGGCTCTATTACAAGGTGGGGAGCCAGGAGGCAGGGGTGCATGTTCACAGGCCACAACCCAGAACGGGGACAAACACATGCAGTGGGTTAGGCTGAGCCAGACTTCCTCCTGGGGCTCCTCCACACCCAGGGGTGACCTCTGGGTCCACAACCCAGGCACAGGGTGATTGATTAGTGGGGGCCTCTCAGTGCCCAGGAGGGCACGCCCCCCCCCATGCTATCTCTCAGCTCCTGTGGGCTACACTGCCAACCTCTCAATAAGCATAAATAGTGTCTATGGATTGAGTGCATCAATCCCTTCCTGTAAGTCCTGTCCCACTGAATCCTCACAAGCACCCAGGAAGGACTCTGAGTAGCTCCATTTTACAGATTTAGTAAACAGGTTCTGGAAAGGTTAGGTCATTTGCCCTAGACCATAGAGCTAGGAGCCAGAGCTTAAAAGGACTACCTCACCTTGAGGTTATACTCTTAACCTACTATGCGTTCCACTCCTTCTAGAACGGAGCTGGGCCCCCAGATGCCCTCCCCTTGGAGAGGAGAGAAAGGGCGCATTCCCAGCCCAAGGCTGCCCCCAGGGAGCCTCCTGGCTTACCTTGGCCAGTCTGGCTCGCTTGATGAGGTCGTTGAGTTTGCGCACTGCTGCCTTCTGTGGAAGGCTCTGGATGTCTCTGAAGAGGTCCTGGGCCTCGGCCTCGAAGAGCCTGCGGTTGTCAGTGTTCTGCAGGGGCTGTGCCCAGAAGGAGCCAATGTAGACACGCAGCACCTCGGGCGTGTTGATGACCTTGCCCAGGGACCACATGAGGGCCCCGTAGACGCGCATCAGCTGCTGTGTGTCCACCTGGTCCGCCTTGTTCAGCACCACGCGGATCTTGTCGTCCTGGCCCCGGAAGGCCTTGATGGCCTCCGAGAACTCATCCGAGATGTCCAGTTTGTGAGCATCGAAGAGCAGGATGATCCTGTCGACCCGCTCAGCAAACCACTGCAGGACCTGGCAGAAGTCGTACCCTGAGGAGAGAGGAGGCTGTCAGGACGGCCTCGGCCGTTCATCACGTGAGCTCCAAAAGTGCCTCATTCTCCAGCAGCTGCCAGGGAGGGGGCCACCAAGCTGAGATGGTGAAGGCCTCCTGACCTGTAGACCATTGCAAGTGGAGCCCCTGGGCCGGACACCCCCAGTAAATACTGGGATCCTGGGAGCTCTTCCATGGGAATAAATAGTGGGGGAAAGGAGCTTATGGCCACCTTGATTGAGCACTACTTACTTCCTTATCTAAAATTTTGTTTCATCTTCATGAGTCTCTTATTTTACCTGGCACTGTGCTTCTGATCAATAGCAAAATTGACCATGGCTCATTAAGCCACTTAAGAGGTCTCACTTCTGCCAAAGCCTCACTTTTCTGAAGGTACCAGAGATGCAAAAAGGAAGAAATCCTGGAGGCCATCTGGAATCCCATGGGGTATCCAGTAAATAAAAAGAAAGGGGAGTTACCTTCTCTTAACCCAAGTTTTTAGGGTGTTACGGAGGTCACTGGTTGGCCTGGCCAAAGTTGCGGCCAATATTTATCCTTGGGACTATTTATATCTTAAGTATGTTATAAATACTTTTAAAAATTATGTATCACAGCCAATCTGTGAAATGGTTTCTTGCCAATTTCTTTTTTAAAATGGCCAGGCCCACAACAAAATTGTTTAGTTGCTTTGGCCATGTACCAACACTCTAGAACTCAAGCAGCTAAATAAACACTCCTGTTGGCTTGTGGTTAGGACTTTGAGGTCTTTTCCCAGGGAGACAAATAATTCCCACCAAAAGCAAACAAGAGGAGGCTGATCCCACAAAGTTTATTTCTAATCTCAGTCTGCTTAGTTGCAGAACTGGTGTCTTAATCCAATCTAACCTAGAGCCCAAATGAGAAGCCACCTTTCTTGACTGCTGTTCTAGTGCTCTTCCTCTCCCTTTCAATTATAAAAACATTTATAAAAGTACGGTAAAAATGCTGATGTGCCCAACACATAACTTAAACAGATTTTGCCATTCTGCCATGTTTGCCTCAGAAGTTTAAAAAATTGTCTAGCTTATTTATATAATAATATGCGAGAGAACAAACTAGATCTTTGCATGTCAACATGGATAAATCTCAAAAAAATATTGAGTAAAAATCAGTTTCAGAAGGATTATGTATAGTATAACGTTTATGTAAAATATTAAAATGCAAAACAATGTTCCACAGTCCACGGATACACACCACAGCAAAAAAACAAAATCTTAAAATCAATTTTAAGATATGGTGGGCTCCAGGGATGGAGGGAGTGTGGGATCTCAGGTCGAGAAGGATCTATCAGGTGAAAGTAAAGGGGCAGAGGGACTAAAGTGCCTGTGAATTTGAAGAAGAGATGCAAGGGGAGTAGCTGAACAAGCACATGGGATTTGGATTTTTTTTTTTTTTAAAGAAAACATTCAGAAAACCCGAAGGCCCCTGGATAGCCCTCTTGACACGTTGCTCATGGACCCCCAGGTCCCGCTTTTCACTCCTCTACAGTCTCACTGCGGTGCACCCTTTCTCCCTGCAGGTGGGTCTCAGAATGTGGGCCGCAGTTTCTTTCCACAGCTGTCAGAAGCCAGATTAGAACAGCGGAAAAGAAATGAACCACTTGGTAGTCTGTAAATATTCAGCTAAGATGTTGCTCTGGGTCCTGGCCCTAAACTCCCTCCCGAGGTAAGGGCGAGGGCCACCCGAGGCTGCTCTGTGGGGCAGAGCCCCAGGTCATGGGCAGCAGCCCCTCAGCAGGTAAGGGAAGGCGCTGGGCTCTGGGTACAGGGAAGGCGCTCTGGAATCACCCACCAGAAGGACCTGTAAGTGGACCTGTTGACCCAACTACTCTCTCACGTGGTCTCCCCTGAGACCAAAATCAGGTACTGAAGGCTCAGAAATAAATGAAAGAAAATGCTGGGCTGGGGTGGGGGTGGGGCACACAGGGGTGCATGCGAACTCTTTGCTGAACACTCTTCCTGTCTGGGGGTCTGCTGTGGGCCACAGAAGTTGAGGTGTGGCAAGTTACAGGCAGGTGATCTATAATCAGACTATTAACTCCTGTCACCCAAGTGGGATGTAGATTCAATGACAACAGGGAATTTAGAGTTTACTCATGCTGGTGGTCGCTGAGTGGAGGGTCCGGTGGTGACAGCTTCCTGAGTGTTTTCTAAGCCTAGTTTCATAACCGTCCAATTCTGTGACTGCTCTGACCTTAACTGCCCACAACGACAACAAAAAGAATTTAGCCACAAATAGCTCCTTTTGTTTGCTACCAACACCCCTGGCTCATAAATCATATATTTCTGCCACATTTTAAGACCTCTGAAACCTGGATGCCTCTTGAAATTAATGCCAAAGGAAACTTGCCACATATATACAACAAACAGGCAGAGAAGTCAGTTGGAACACAGCTGCCATAACCAGTGCACGTGCAAATTTAGCCATGCAGAGACGGTGTCTCTTCCTCTGAGGGTCACTAGCCACCAAGTGTGTTTAAACTTTTAACTTAATTGTAGGTTCCTAATAGTTACTTTGAATGTCTTTAAAATATTTCATTCCAATGCTACAGCGAAGTAAAAAGTTATTGGTAGAATGGGCATAGCCCAAATACCCCTAAAGAGTGGAAGAGAAAGATCAAAGGTGATGGTGGAGTTATACAGAGAAGGTAGGGTTTAACAAATGAGTTTGATTGTTGAATCACTGTATTGTTGTTTCCTTTAGTCTCCAGTATCTCAGAGCAGCTAGAAGTAAAAACCTAAAAATTGAGGAATTGTAACTCATACCAAACTCTGAAATCTGTTCTACAATTGATTATAGTGCTGTGCTTTGAAATTTATTGCTTTTTTGTATATATGTTATTTTTCACAAAAAGGAAAAAGCAGTCAATTGTGATGATGAAAAAATATTTATTCCTTCTAGCCTCCAATGTTCTGGAGCAGCTAGAAGGAAAAATCATTTCCTTGTTATGGTAGCCCATGACAAACTCTGGGATTGTTCCTGTAATTGCTTGTTGAAGAGTGCTTTGAAAACTATTGCTTTTCCTTTCTTTGCTTTGTATGTATGCTATATTATACAATAAAAAAAATAATAAAAAAGGGTAAGAATAATAGGGAATTCACTGAAAACAACAGCGCAAATAATTAACTATAGAGTATTAAATAGCTTTTAACAGAAAAAATGTATTAAACTCATAATGTAATATTGTTTCTCATCTATTATAAAAATAAAAATTTGTTAGGGCCATAAAAGTATACACATCACTTTTTGAAGTCGTTTAGATTAGATGTCTTTGTAATACAATTGGCAATGAATTTTTTGTATTATGGAAAAAAATTTATTGGGAACAAAGCTACCCGATGTAATCCTTGTTTTTGGGAAATGACTGTGTGTCCCTATCTTCTTGCTTTAAAGCAACTGTGAGAGTGTAATAAGGTTTAAGATGTACAAGTGACAGTATGAGAACAAAGGAAGAGAGCTTTATTTTGTCCAAAAACCTAAAATTTCTGTAGCACACAGTCTAACTCAATCTGTCCAGATAATTCATTTGAACAACCCCAATACATGGAACCCAGAATGGGAACGAGGGCTTGTAATTCTGTATAGCTTAATGTCATACCTGCATACAGCCCAGAGTATGTTGGGTAGATAATTAAAAAGCATTGGCAAAGTCCATTGAGGGACTTGAGAAAAAACATGGAACTACTAAACTTTTTTATCTGGCAAGCCCAGGATACTTTCTCAAACACTTGGGGCTCCCAAGTTAATAGGTCAACCCTTGATCTTGAGGTTTGTTCTTATGAAACTTCTGTAGTGGAGAAGCTAAGCCTACCTATAATTATGCCTAACAGTTAATTCCAGAGAACCCCTTTTGTTGCTCAGATGTGGCTTCTCTCTCTGAAACCAACTCTGAAAGGAAAATCATTACCTTCCCCCCTACCAGGGAGATAACATTCAGAGGGGTGAGTCTCCCTGGTGATATGGGATATGACTCCCAGGGACAAGTCTGTTTCTGGCACCATGGGATTGACAATGCCTTCCTGATCAAAAGGGGAAAAGAAATGTAACAAAATAAGATATCAATGGCTAAGAGAGTTCAAATAGAGTAGAGAGGCTATTCTGGAGGCTACTCTTATGCAAGCTTCAGCTAGATATTGCTAATAGCCCCAGTTTGTCAAACCAACATCATTCCTGTTAACCCTAAAAAACACTCAGGTCTCTACCTGAAATCCTACAAAAGTTGCATGTGCTAAGTTTACTTTTCAGAAACCTAAAACCTTCAGATGGTTCCTTGGCCAGGTAAGTTCTGAAACCCAGAGGTGCCACTCTCTCCAAGAACATCAACTAGTTCCCTCCCCCATCCCATAATGTCGACAGCCCTTTTCAACAGGAAAAAAGTTAGAATGGGTATAGCCCAAATACTCCTAAAAACTGGGAGAAGGCTCAAAAGAGAAGGAGGAGTTATAACAGAGAAGTTAGGATTTAACAAATGAGCTTGGCTGCTGAATCATTATATTGAGATTCTTTTTAGTCTCCAGTGTCTTGGAGCAGGTAGGAGGAAAAACTAGAAACTGTAGAACTGTAACCCACACCAAACTCTGAAATTTGTTTTCTAACTACTTGTTAAGGTGTGCACTGAAATTTGTTGCTTTTTTGTGTACGTGTTATGTTTCACAATAGAAAATATAGAAAAGAAAAAAAAAGGACAGGTGGCTAAAGCTGGGTTTTCTTTTGTCACTGACCAGGGGTAAAAGGATAGCTTGTCATGTGTCAGTGCACGCCGTGAAAAGTGCAGAAGTCACCAAGTGCCTCAGGAGGGAGACGAGAACCTCAAGGTAAGGGGAGGCTGGTCTGTTCAGTTCTATCAGGAAGGCTTGGACATCAAATGTCTACTTACCCAAAGATGCCAGCTGAGTTTTAAGAAGTGATTTAACTTTCAACGATGCATTCTTTGGTTAAGAAGAAAACCTAAAAGTCTAACTAAGTAGTAGAACTAGGACCTCAGTGATTAAAAGCAGTGGGCTCAGAGTGTGGTCTTGCATGAGAACAAATAAGGTGCTTGCTTTAGACTCTCAGGTCCCTCCCCAGAACTACTGAATTAGAAGCCAGAGGGCTGGGCGTGGTGATCAGCATTTATAAGCCCCCAGATGACTGTGACACACAGTCAAGTTTGACAACCACCTTCAGACTGAACATCAAGGCACATGGCTGTACAGATATGTTCATGCCATTGTTGGTTAGCAAAACAAAGCTAACGTTTAGAGCTTCCTTTCACTCTAAAAAGTTAGCAATGGGTGGTTAGATGATGCGCTGTAGAAACGAAGAGTTTCAAATAGGCTTATTTGGAGATGGAAGTTAACCTTCATGAATGCTCTCCTGCACTTGTTCATTCTGAGCCTCAGCCTCGGCAAGACTTTCCCCTCTTTCTAGGACTGAGAAATCTAGCACAGATCTTATTCATTCTTCAAAACCCTTGGGCTACCCCTGTTATTTAACTTCTTCAAGCCCTAATTTTCCTCTGTAAAATAGGATTGTTGAAATGCTTTGAAGATGTTCTACACTGTTTTGAGACTTAGTAAACTGTCAATAAATACGTGCTATTATTTTCTCCCATGCCCATAAAAGGGATCAATTGCTCCCCTTTCTGAACTCCCAGAGCCCTTTGCTTGTTCTATTGCACCGCTTTGCACACTGTGGTATAATTAGATGGCTGCACTGGTCTGTCTCATTAGAGTATGAATTCTTCATCCTCAGGGACCATGTCTTTGTCATGGTCACACAAGACAGTGGTTGACAGCATGGACTTTGGACCCAGAATGTCTGGGACCTAAGCCTGCCTCCATCCTTTACTAGCTCTGTGACCCTGGACAACTTACTGAACCTCAACTTGCAAATGGAGCAAATAAGAACATCCACATACCTCACAGGCTGCAGAGTCAATATATGTGAAGCGTTTAGAATGCTCTTGGCAGTTGGAAAGCTTTCTCAAATGCTACCCACTGGTTACTATTTTTTAAATCTTTGTAGGCAATACCTGGTGTACAGTGGGAATGCAATCAATGTTTACCAAAGCCTAGCTGGGAGAAGTACAGTCCGGAGCAATGAAAAGAAGCAAAATTAATTAAAGTAAAGATAACAATGCAATGATACTTGAGCCAAGAGAGGGAAGCCCTTCAAGTGCTTGGTAAATAGCTAATAGAAGATACAGACCGAGTAGAAAAATGCTCACATTTTTTAAATGGAGCCAGTGACTCCGAGGCCCAGTGATCTTTCTTCTCTTACCTGTGAAACAGACCGATGGTCTTAATGATACTGGCAGGCTCCTAGAATAAATCTATGACGCTCATCAGAGGCACTCCCTGACTTCGGAGGTCCCGAGCACGCAGATGCTGGCTGGGATAACTTGGGGCCTACGTGTGTACTCAGGAGGAGGAGAATAACAAATTCTAGAGATTCTGTTCCACATGGGGTTAGGTCGGCATTAACCCCAGAGGTGGGAGCTCCGCCAAGTGGGCCTGTGAACTGAGCCGCCACTGAAAACGGGGATGGAAACCGGTGGCCCCCAGCTGGCACAGGGCCCACACAGTGTTCGGAAAATGCTGAGCTGACCCACTTCCCCAGGGCTTTTCGTGGCCCAGACCCCACGGCAGCCCTGGTCCCACATGTACCTGCCTTCTCGGGTCACTCCTGCAGGCACAGCTCTTTCGTACTCTTTGAGACCAAACTCTGCCTCTGAGAAGCTGCTCCCAGCTTTCCTGGGCTCCTACAGGGGTCTCCCAGCTTCCCTGGACGCCGGGCTGCCGCGGGGGCAGGGGCCGTCCTCACCCCCTCCACAGCTTCCAGAACGGCGCCGACCAAGAGCGGGCTCGGTGCATGCTGCCTGAAGGACCAAATGTTTTCTGTGGAAAAGCACATTCAGAATCCCCAGAATTGGCGTTAAACAATCTTTTGGAACATGTCTCCTTGTGGAAATCAGGAGTACAGTGAACATCTTCTCGGACTTTATAACAGGCCCCTTCAGCTACAAAAGTAAAAATGAATAATTATCGCATGCCCAGGAAGTGCTTGGAATGTCAGCAAGGGGCCCAGGTCTTTAAAACGAAGGCTGATGGCTTGATTCCCATCAGCCCAAACTGTAAACAACCCAAAAACCTCTCAACAGTGGATGGATACATAACCCATTCAGTGGAATACTCCTCAGCCACAAAAAAAAAAAAAAAAAAAAAAAAAAGAAATCCGGACACATGCAACAACTGGTGTAAATCTCAGAAACATTCTGCTGAGTGAACGAAGCTAGCAGAGCACACACTGTCTGATTCTACTTACATTAAATTCTAGAACAGGCAAAACTAAGCTGTAGCAACAGGAAGCAGATCAGGGGTCACCTGTGCTGGGGACGGAACTGGCGAGTCATTTCAAAGTGGCACTGAGGGACATACGAGGTGATGGATCTATACCTGGTTTCCCTATTTTGATGGTGGTGGTGGTTACAGGAGTGCATCAGCTGGTAAAAATTCCTCAAACCAAAACGACTGTATAATGATACAGCTTTTAAATGTGGCTGTGTGATCATGAAAACCTTCTGTTTGATGCTCCTTAACCTAGGGTATGGATAGATGAGTAAAAAATATGGATAAAACATAAACAAATAATAGGGGGAACAAAGGTTAAAATAAATTTAGTAGATGGAAATACTAGTGATCAATGAGAGGGAGGATAAGGGGTATGGCATGTATCAGTTTTTTCTTTTTTTCTTTTTCTGGAGTGATACAAATGTTCAAAAAAATGATCATGGTGATGAATATACAACTATGTGATGATATCGTGAGCCACTGATTTTACACCATTATGGAATGTTTGTATGTTGTTTAATCAATAAAAATATTCTTAAAAAATTCCTTAAGCCAGGGCAGGCCACAGTGGCTTAGTGGCAGAGTTCTCGCCTGCCATGCTGGAGACCCAGGTTTGATTCCTGTTGCCTGCCCATGTAAGAGGAAAAAAGTATCCTTAAGCCATATGATTAAAATGGGTAAATTTCATTATATATAAATAATGCCTCAATAAAATTGACAAGTAAAAATATAAAAAAGGATTGAGGGAAGGAAGGAAGGAGAGAAGAAAACACAGCTAAATTTATATTTGTTTAAAGACAAACTTCTCTACAAACTGCTGGATGGGCCAAGAAGTTGAAATGTGTCCATCGAGGGGACTATGTAACTAACCTCATTGTATATGGAATTGAATTTAGCTGAAGCAAGAGCCCTATGTTTTAGTCAAAATCAGTCTTAGGAATCACTCAGAGAGGTCAAAGTATCACTTGACTTGCCCCTGGAACTCTAAGGTCTTGGCATTTTATGACTGTTCTGCCTTCTGGTGAGGTGACGAGAGGGCGTGTCACAGTGAAGGGGCCCAGAGCAGCTCTGTTCTGAGTTTAGGAGGCAGAATCCAGTGTGGTCTGGAGCACCTGAGCCTGCATTTGGGTGTACATATGGGACAGAGCAGGAATCAATCTGCTAATAGAACTGTCCCATACACAACAGAAAAATATATATATGTATTTTTAAATTCATTTATTCAAGTATAGAAATTTTAATTCTCTACGATTTTTTGATGGAACTTTAATTAGTTTCGAATAAAACAGAAAAGTAGCCAGTCCAAATATTTAAAAATATACTTTCTATCTTTGCAAAAGGACTCAAGAGCAATATAGCTTTGGGAGCAGGAAAAGAGAATTTGTCCTGTGGAAGATCCCGGCCTGGCATCCCGAGACCTGGCTCCATGCTCAGGGAACAGAGGAAGGAAGGGGCCCCTTACACCCAGTCAGGAGCTTTCCGTACCAGCCCTGTGGATGGATGGATGTGTTCTCCATCCTTGCTGAAGACAGAACAGACCCTCCAGGAAATGGCATCTAGGGTTAGAATAGTTGCTCCCGGCTCAGGTAAATACAGGGTGGGAGTCCCTGAGGAAGCAGAGTGGCAATCTGTTTTTAATTGGGCAACAGAGTAAAACACACGTTTTAAGTAACTTTGTAGAGCCAAGTTTCTAGCACATGAGTTTTAAAAAAAAGACGTGTGTCAATGAAAGGATGCAAGATAATGGAGTACTAGCCAAAACTGAGGCCACATGAGCCCCACCACCACCTTCGCCAATGCATGCACACGCACGTGCACACACACACACACTTGTGGGGTGGGCAAGGCTACTTGCCCTGTTGAACACTGCCTGGGAATGCTCAAACCTCTCCTATTTGATGAAGCCCTTCCCTTCCCCTCCTGGAGTCAGCAACCCCCATTCCATGTCCTACCCCAGCATGCACTGGTTGGGGTGTCCATATAAACATTTGCCTCTCTCCCAGAGTCCCCATGGAGTAGTGTCCCTCTTTGTGTCCCTATTCCAGTGTCCAGCACAAGGCAGGTGCTGAGTGAGCACTGACAGGGTCCCCTCACTGCCCATTTGTCCCCAGGTTCCTTCCTTTCCAATCCAGCCCTTACGTGACCACCCATCCTCTACCTCCTTAGTACTCAGAGATAATCTCCAAAAATGTGAGTGCCCCTGATAACTCCAGAATAAATGTTTGCAGAGTGAATTCTCTATTACTAGGCCCCACTTTACCTCTCTAGCCTTTTCTTCAGTCTTTTACTCATTCCCACCCTCTCTTCATAAACAGCCCAGGGTTCTTGGTTGTTTCTCTAAAGCATCCTTCACCTCCCTTTGCCCAAACTTTGTCTTCTGCCTGGAATCTCAACCACCCATTCTGCTGGTCACTTACCTCCAGGAAGCCTTTGACCTCCCGAGTGGAAATGAATTCCCCTGCCTGTTTCCTCTTGATAGGGTCTGTCCTCTGCCACAGCCTACCCACCAGACTCGATTATAAGCAGCCTGAGGGCAGTGGCCAAGTCTTAATCTTGT